>NC_137108.1:13397053-14597053 GCF_949357685.1 Gobio gobio
ACTGGAGCAATGAGCAATTAATCACGTTTTAAGATGATTTTAAGCAAAAGGCTGAAAATGCATTGTAGTCTGAGAGTGTCAGACCAACTGCAACAATTAACAATTATACAGTTTAAGAAGATTAGGCAAAATGGCTGAAATATCATATATTGAGTCACTGATAATGTAAGTTAATGGTTTATCACTTTTGACCAATAGGTGGCACAGATACGAAATTGATGTGGTGTGGTCAGAATAAGGGAACAATGACACATGCAAAGTTTGATGCCAATATGTATAAGCATTGCAGAGATACAGCCTCAAGAGTAATTTTGGCATGATGGCTCAACTTCGTCGCTGCGGTTTACAAAAACGGTTTCATCTATTGATGCAAAATCCCTAACTTTTTGTTGACACTGTCTGAAGATGATACGATTCGATTTTGGTGGAAATTGGACAAACGGTCTAGGATGAGTTTGAAAAAGTAGGTTTTGATCAAATAAGAACATTGAGGACAGGATGTTTGACCAAATATGGAAAAATTAGTATCTCTGTTCTCGGCATGAGCCAATGACTGTATTATGACCAGTTTCATTAAACTAGGCTAATTTAATCAAAAGTTATTGGCATGTTTGTAAATTTTGTTATAACCTCTGACCACAAGGTGGCACTGCCCCAAAACGTTTTGAGTACCTTCAAAGCATGGTGCGGAAGACATGATTTTTGGACAAACAGTTCAAAAGTTATACGCAAAAATAGCCATTTTTTGTATCTCCGGACCAGTAGGTGGCGCTGCGCCGAAACGCTGCATGTTGCTTCAAGTCATGCTTTTGATGACATATACCAAGATTGGTTTGAATACGATAAAGCGTTGTGGAGATATAGGCTTATGAGTGTTTTTGCAACCGCTACGCAAAATTTGTGTGCGCGTTTATCGAAAACGATTTGACAAATCAACTTGATTTGCAAGATTTTTTGTCAGCATGGTCTGAAGATGATCTGGTTCAATTTTCGTGCAAATCGGACAAACCGTCTAGGACGAGTTCGTAAAAGAAGGTTTTTTGGAAAATTAAAAATGGCGGGGAAATTATCATGACCGAAAATGACATCATAGGTTGCAATTGAATCGGCATGAGCCAATGACTCTATTATGACCAGTTTCAATATACTAGGCTAATTTAATCAAAAGTTATTAGCATTTTTGTCAAGTTTGTTATATCTTTTGACCACAAGGTGGCACTGCCCTAAAACTTTTTGAGTACCTTCAGGGCATAGCAAGGAAGTCACATACCGAGTTTAGTAACAATATACTAATGCATTTGTAAAATATAGTATTTTTTGACAAAATTCAAAATGGCCGACAGCCAAAATGGCCGATATGGTAAAATTGAATATCAGACGACTCGGCATGCCGTCCTGAATGTAACGAGACCACTTTTATGATTTTTGGACAAACAGTTCAGAAGTTATAAGCAAAAATAGCAATTTTTCGTATCTCCGGACCAGTAGGTGGCGCTGCGCCGAAACGCTGTATGTTGCCTCAAGTCATGCTTGTGATGACATGTACCAAGTTTGGTTTGAATACGATAAAGCGTTGCGGAGATATTGCCTTAAGAGTGTTTTTGCAACCGCTACGTAAAATTTGTTTGCGCGTTTATCGCAAATGATTTGACGAATCAACTTGATTTGCAAGATTTTTTGTCAGCATGGTCTGAAGATGATCTGGTTCAATTTTCGTGCAAATCGGATGAACCGTCTAGGACGAGTTTGTAAAAGTAGGTTTTTCGGAAAATTCAAAATGGCGGGAAAATTTTTATGACGGAAAATGACGTCATAGGTTGCAAGGGAATCGTCTTGAGCCAAGGAATCAGAGGAAAAAAGAATTTTGTTTCTAGCCCTTATGGTTCAAAAGTTATTAGCATAATGGTGGTGGCGCTAGAGGGATTGAGTTAGAGACTCCAAATTTGCTACGGTGACATTTCAGACTGTCCTCTATTAGTGTGCCAAATTTCACAACTTTTTACCATACGGTTCTATGGGCTGCCATAGACTTCGTGGCGGAAGAAGAAGAAGAAGAAGAAGAAGAAGAAGAAGAAGAAGAAGAAGAAGCACCTTCGGTGCTTGGCCCCTAATAAGAAGAGCATTTTTGCAGCGTTTCCCTTATCTTGCCTGCATCAGAGGGCTTCTGTTTTTTAAGACACTACAATTCAGCCATCCGTCATAAATTATCAGGCAACTTTCACCGGGTCTACACCTGGAGCGAGCGGCCAAGCACCCTAAAAAAATGAAAGTAATCCTGTCTACATTAGATGCGGCGAGAGGCGACGCGACACAACAAATTCCCAAAATTAAACTGATCGCGCGTTATATTTCTGACGCCCTTCAAGTAGCTCGGCGGGGGAAATTGATGAGGCGGACCGGGAAGAGGCGGGGGACTTGGTTAAGTTTTTTGCGCTTTATTTGGTAATATTTCAAATTAATATTAATAAAATAGTATCAGTAATACATTTTGGCGCCCCTATGGATGAGTGCCGCCCCTAGCATTTGCCTATTCCGCCTATGCCACGGGCCGGCCCTGTTGCAATGTATACAAGACTCGGTGTGCATTGAAGAGACAAGTGATTTTGCATTGCAATTCATACAAAACACATTGTGCATTGATGAGACAAGTGATTTTGCATTGCATTGCATATAAGAACTTTTTGTGCATTGAAGAGACAAGTGATTTTGCATTGCATCGCATTAAAAAATACCGAGTGCATTGAACAGATTAGTGCTTTTGCATTGCATTGCATATAAGAACTTTTTGTGCATTGAAGAGACAAGTGATTTTCCATTGCATTGCATTCAATAACTTTTTGTGCATTGAAGAGATAAGTGATTTTGCATTGCATCGCATTAAAAAACACTTGTGCATTGACGAGATTAGTGCTTCTGCATTGCATTGCACATAAGAACTTTTTGTGCATTGAAGAGACAAGTGATTTTGCATTGCATCGCATTAAAAAACTGATTGTGCATTGACGAGATTAGTACTTCTGCATTGCAATGTATACAAGACTCGGTGTGCATTGAAGAGACAAGTGATTTTGCATTGCAATTCATACAAAACACATTGTGCATTGCTGAGACAAGTGATTTTGCAGTGCATCGCATTAAAAAATACTGAGTGCATTGAACAGATTAGTGCTTTTGCATTGCATTGCATATAAGAACTTTTTGTGCATTGAAGAGACAAGTGATTTTGCATTGCATTGCATAAGAACTTGGTGTGCATTGAAGAGACAAGTGATTTTGCATTGCATTGCATTCAATAACTCGTTGTGCATTGAAGAGACAAGTGATTTTGTATTGCATTGCATTCAAACACTCGGTGTGCATTGAAGAGAATAGTGGGTTTGCACATTGTGCATTGAAGAGACAAGTGATTTTACATTGCATCGCAATAAAAAAAACTTGTGCTTTGACCAGATTAGTGCTTTTGCATTGCAATGCATACAAGACTTTTTTTGCATTGAAGAGACAAGTGATTTTGCATTGCATTGCATATAAGAACTTTTTGTGCATTGAAGAGACAAGTGATTTTGCATTGCATCGCATTAAAAAACACTTGTGCATTGACGAGATTAGTACTTTTGCATTGCAATGCATACAAGACTCGGTGTGTATTGAACAGATTAGTGCTTTTGCATTGCATTGCATTAAAAAAAACTTGTGCATTGAGGAGATTACTGCTTTTGCATCGCATATAAGAACTTTTTTGCATTGAAGAGACAAGTGATTTTGCATTGCATTCAAGAACTCGGTGTGCATTTAAGAGAATAGTGCTTTTGCATTGCAATGCATACTTAACTCATTGTGCATTGAAGAGACAAGTGATTTTGCATTGCATTGCATATAAGAACTTTTTGTGCATTGAAGAGACAAGTGATTTTGCATTGCATCGCATTAAAAAACACTTGTGAATTGACGAGATTAGTACTTTTGCATTGCAATGCAGACAAGACTTTTTTTGCATTGAAGAGATAAGTGATTTTGCATTGCATCGCATTAAAAAACACTGTGCATTGACGAGATTAGTGCTTCTGCATTGCATTGCATATAAGAACTTTTTGTGCATTGAAGAGACAAGTGATTTTGGAATTCAAATGCACACAAAACACATTGTGCATTGACGAGATTAGTGCTTTTGCATTGCAATGCAGACAAGACTTTTTTTGCATTGAAGAGACATGTGATTTTGCATTGCATTGCATTCAAGAACTCGTGCATTGAAGAGACAAGTGATTTTGTATTGCATTCAAGAACTCATTGTGCATTGATGAGACAAGTGATTTTGCATTGCATTGCATATAAGAACTTTTTGTGCATTGAAGAGACAAGTGATTTTGCATTGCATCGCATTAAAAAACACAGAGTGCATTGAAATGATGTGCTTTTGCGTTGCACTACATACAAGACTCGTTGTGCTTTGAAGAGATAAGTGCTTGTTGCATTGCATATAAGAACTTTTTGTGCATTGAAGAGACAAGTGATTTAGCCTTTCTTTGCATTCAAGAACTTGGTGTGCATTGAAATGATTAGTGCTTTTGCGTTGCACTACATACAACACTCGTTGTGCTTTGAAGAGATAAGTGCTGTTGCATTGCATTAGATATAAGAACTTTTTGTGCATTGAAGAGACAAGTGATTTTGCATTGCATTGCATACAAGACTCGTACATTGAAGAGACAAGTGATTTTGCATTGCATTGCATACAAGACTCGTACATTGAAGAGACAAGTGCTGTTGCATTGCATTGAAGAGATTAGTGCTCTTGCAGTGCATAAAATAACTGATAAGTGCTTTTGCATTAGCAAGTGCATGGAAACATCTGTCTATTCAAAAGGTCTATCTCCTCAATGCACCTCGGAATGAGTTGTCTTGCCAGGAGTATTCCTTAATGCGGGGAAGCAGATAATTATGCCCTGTTGAACATCTTTCTCACCGACGAATCCTCAAACATAAAATGTCTTATAATTCCCTTTGACTCCTCATGTTAAATCAGCCGGAACGTAGTACACTATGACCTATGGTCGACGAGTCCTCAAATATTAAATTACTATAAATACTCATTGACTCCTTACGTTACATCAAGCCATTTATAGTATATATATGACCAACTGAACAAATTTCTGGCCTCGATCATGAATTTACTATACATACTCATTGACAAAGGGTCAAAAATTTACATATGGACTATGGACTACTTATGGACTGATGAATATTCAGACAGAAATATGTTCAGTAGGTCAGTAGGTGGACTACGGTATGGCTGATTTAACATAAGGAGTCTTTGAAAATATATAGTTAATATAAATATAAACTTTAAAATATTTTTGGGAATAGAAGGGAAGTCAATGAGTATATATATTAAGTTAGTGTTTGACGTCTCTTAGGCCAAAAATATGTTCAGTAGGTCGAATATGAATTTCTGTGCAGCCATAACATGAAAAAAAAAAAAAGGGGGGGGGGGGGCGTTTGGCTTGCAATTGGAATCAGAAGGAAAGTCAATGAATGTGTATAGTAAGTTAGTGTTTAAGGACTGTTGGGACGAAAATATGTTCAGTAGGTAAAATGTGGACTTCTGTACAGCCATAATATGTAAAAAAATTATTTAAAACAATAAAAAACAATAAAAAAATATGTTCAATAGGTCAAATATCTTCTGTACAGCCATAGCATCCCATACGGAAATGTAATATATGTACATATATGAAATATACATATATTAAATATATCCACATAGAAAGTGAAAACATATATGTACATATATATCTGCCCATAAACCTATTAGAAAATGGAACAATTTCATATATTGACATATAAAACTAGCCCATATATTTTATGTATGTATAATACAGTATTTTATATATATATGTCACATATATAATTATCAATATACATGACATATATTTATTTGTATATATGTTCAATATACAAACTACACATATATGCATAGCATATTGCTTGCATACATGTTACATATATGTCCCTAATATATGTTTTTATATAGTCTTATTATATATTTTACATTTAAAATGAAATATATAAAATATATTTTTGATAAATGTATGGAATATATAAATGACATATAAATATATATATATATATAAACAGTGTGCACATATATTTTAAATATATATTATGTTCTTCCATCCATCCATCCATCCATCATCTTCCGCTTATCCGGGGCCGGGTCGCGGGGGCAACAGTCTAAGCAGAGACGCCCAGACTTCCCTCTCTCTAGCCACTTCCTCCAGCTCTTCCGGGGGAACCCCGAGGCGTTCCCAGCCCATGCGCTGCGTGCGTCTCGGTCTCCTTGGCTGCATTTCCCGATAACGTTGTCTCTTAGCGCGCTACGAAGACTCTAAAGGTATAACTTAACTAAAGGTATCCCATTTCTAGGCGTGTTCCCCGAACTATACCTTAGGAGGTTGCTTAAGGTATACCTTCTTAAGTGCGACGTTTGCAGGTGCTGTCCGTGGCGGCGGTGCTGAATTTGTTTATCAATGGCTCAAAAATCGATTACACAGGGGCTGTTTAACTGCGTTATGTGAGACAGCGGTGTTCATTATAATAGAAGCACTTCAGAAGTTGAAATTGCATTTATCAGGACTCGTGAGATCTTATAAATATAATCCAAATTGCAAACTTAATTCAACACCGTGGATCATTTATAAAATTTTGAAATGATTGTGTGAACCTGCAACCTCGTATGCCATTTATATTATCATAATATACCTATTTTGCCATAGCCTTCATTTACTCCACAAGCAGAGTTGATTTCCCGCATCACATTATTGGTGTAAATCACTAATTTCTGTTACTGGATGACCTACTCAATAAAGGCGCAACACGTGAAACATAATCAACAGCTACTATAGCGGAGAAGAAAGAAAGAAAGAGAAGAGTGGCGGCAGCTGATTTTCGGGGCGCTCCGTCAAGTTGGTCTTGACAAAGTCGGACCAACAAGATCTAAAAGCTGCTGAATTTGCTGTCGTGGCAGGCGAAATTCATTTTGATTTGCAGCTTTGGACATGGTAGGCAGGGGACTAAAGTTTTCACGGATGAAATAGTGCACATAGAAATGGCTCCGCGGACGGCGGCGTCTTTGATTTAGCACAACTATTCACTGTATCGCTGCCATAGTTGAACGACGTAGTGTTAAGAAGGTTTCGGGAAATCCATCCCTTGAACATCTTCTGGCGCACACCATAACATTAACCAAAATACAACGAATACTTGACGAACCTACTTTTAAAAGTTTAGATTATTTTATGTTAAATGAATAAATCACTGCATGTTTCATGATATTCTATATTTTAATTGTTATTGCATACTCTGAATTGTACCACAATGTCTTATTTCTGTTTTGTACTTTGTAATTGAACTAATAAAAAAAATAAAATTTTAAAATAAAAAAAATAAAAAATTCTGAACGAAAAACGAAAAATAAAAGCTGAATTCTTGTTTTTCGTTTTGTTTGATCTAAATATTTGGGGGGGGGGGGGGTAAGAAAAGAAAATGGAAAAAATAGGGTATTTAATTGTGGTAGCAGTACAATATTTCTCCTTTCAGGAAAGCCAAATCCAGTTATACCTGTCCTGTAAGTCTTAAATAGCCTACAAAGCCTAAAAAGCCTATAAAGTATTGCATTAAATTAAACTCAGTTTAGAGCTAATCTAGGATTAGGATTTGTTGATCTAGGCTTTATTTTAAATCGAGTTGTGTTGCACCACTTAATTCATTTTAAACCCATATTAACAAATCGGGGATTAGAATTTAACCTGCGATTAAAACCTCCTTTTACGATTAATTTTCGCCGCCATGATGGATTCTCCATTGACAGCAACAATACTGTACTAATATTCAATTTCCTTATTTATTGACCACCAGCAACTCTTTAACTGACATAGGTACAGCTCTGGGGTGCGTTTCCCGAAAGCATCGTTGGCCAACTATGGTCGCAAGTTCCGTCGTTATCAGCATAGTTCAACGATTTGGTGTTTCCCGAAACCATCGTTCCAACGAACGTTCGCAAACTGCATCGCAAACTTATGTGGTTGGAACGACAGCTCTTGACCTGTGGTTAGAAGTAGGCTATAGTTCCTTGTTAGTTTGTCGTGTCGACGTCATTGATTTCGCAGCAGCTGGGATGTGTTCTATTTAGAGCTATCGACCCTATAGCCTATTTCTTTCGAAGGTTTCACCATCTACTTTAAGTAATTTGGATGACTTAAAGTCGAGGTGCCTAGGTTTAACACAATTTGCTTTCTTCATTACAAATTATTTCAAACGATATAATAGCGTGACGATCGCATTTATTCTCCCTTCGAAGTGCCCTCCGAAAGGATTATTTATGCTGGTTGGGACGCAGTCTTGGTTTCGTTTGTGCGAAGAAACGAGTGTTCAAGTGGCTTTGTTAAATTCCCAAAGACAAATTGTCATATAACAATATTTTACAAAAAGGGGTTTTCCCTTAAATATTAAATTGTATCTGTACTGTAGCATTACACATAGGCCTACGCAACACATGCAGTGCTTAGCGCTAAGGAAACGTAGGCAGATTCAGATTTATTTTATTCTGACATTTAAACATTTAACAAATGATGACATAAATCAACATAAAGTCTGAAAAGGAATAGGCAGAAGCATTTATTTTTTGGGTGATTTCTGCCCAGGATTTTTTTTTTTATCAGCATTTGTTACACAATTTTTCAGCTTTGAAAATAGCTGTTTTTTTATTCTCCACCTCCTCCAAAAGAACTGTAACTTAATTTTTTGAAAATGGTGGTTTTCGCGTCATTTTCATATAGGTCATATGAACACATAGCTGTATGGCAAGGGGACTTAAATAGCTGATGATCTTAAGCAAAATATGCAACAGGTGTACACAATAGTATAACAATCACAGTGATCATTGATCAACAGTAAAACCCATAATTTATTTTCATTTTAATTGTGCTGATCTATCAATATTCAATAAGAAATTAATAAATATGAAATTGTGAAATTAATAGTTATAGATTTTTGGGATCAGAGAAGACAACATTGTGTTTATATATGTTTATATTTCATTGTGCAAAGAATGAATGTTGAGTTGTTAACGTAATTACTCCACATCGTCACTAAGAAAGCGCAGTCGAAAAGAGAAAAAAAAACAAATTTACAGCAGGTGGCGATATGTGCTCAGCACCAGTCCGCCATTAGATCGAAGAAGAACGTCATAACGACAGCTCCAACCAATGTGGTTCAAACCATGGTTTTGCGACACAGGTACCATGGTTTCGGGAAACAGTAGTGACTAGCTAGTTGATTTCTTTAAAGATGCATCGTACTATGGTAGTTAAACCAGCGAGTTGCATCGTTGTACGGGAAACGCACCCCTGGCCGATAAAGTAGCCTAAATAAACTTGTAATGAAAACATTGCGGCATCGCATGCGGATTTCATAAGACTGGAACCATATTTATAGTATCAATTAACGGAGTAGCCTATATTATGGCAGCGTAATTTATGATGATAAACCACTGTCATGATTGGCGGAGTGACTATCTCCGCTCTTGACAGCGCAGCCTTGGTCGCTTGATCGCTGACCATTCCGTTTGATCGAGTGGAGCGGTCATTTCTGGTGCTCACCTCATCATCCACGCTGCCGTTAAATGCTAAATATAGGCTACTCCTGAGCTGGCTCAATTTGTTTTATTTTTCATTTTTATTAGTAACACCATGAGACCTGACGACACACACTGTTTCTATCTCCGTTCAATCATCTGCATAGTTTAATTATAGGTGCACTTATTTTATTTAAACCTCCTCACATTTTTAATCTTTTAAATGAATCCATAATTGAGATTTTTAAATCTGAGTTTAAAGTTATGGAGCAACATGATTAAAGTTAATCCATTTTAAATATAAATTAAATCCATGCTCAAAATGATGGTTTAAATGTAAACCTGCTTATTTTTAAACAAGGTTTAAAGTTTGGCACCCTATAAGTCTTTAAAAAAAATAATTTAAATGGATAATATGTGTACATCCTGTGTACCTACTGTTTGTCTGATGAGTGTCCAATCTCTAACTGATTTCCCCACACAAATGTTAATGCTTTGATGTTAAAGCTAGAATGTCACTGTGTTTATTCACAAAAAGGCATGGTTTTTATTTTTATATATATTATAGCAATTTTAATTTTTATATAGGCTACATTTTCCATACCAACAAAGAAACAAAAAAAAGGACAAAATAAATAAGCTAGTTAAGTGGTGGTAGCCTAGTCTATGAATGGGACACCCCTCTAAGCTCACAGAAATGGTTAGACCCAAGTCTTCAGCAGCCAATGACACTGACCCGTTCAAACTGAATTTTAACGCGTATTTTACGTGTATTTTACGCGTATTTCACGTGTTAAATACGCGTGAAATACACGTAAAATACGTGTTAAATACGTGTTAAAATTCATGTGTTTTTGGCCCTGTTGGCTTTCGATAGCTTGCGGTCCGCGTTGAATCGACGCGTTAATTGTTACAAGCAAGTCGCATTATAGAGGAACTCACGGGAACCTGAGGCTTCCTGTTTGTGTTTTTCTCGTTTTATTGTTGCACCGTGTCTGAAAATTGCATTAGGCTAGCTATTATGGCTTTCCTGTAGCTCAAACAGTAGAGCATGGCGCTAGCAACGCCAAGGTCATGGGTTCGATTCCCAGGGAAAGCAAGAACTGACAAAATGTAAAATGTGTATCTTGAATGCAATGTAAGTCGCTTTGGATAAAAGCGTCTGCCAAATGCATAAATGTAAAATGTAAATGTAAATATTAGTCTAATATAAGCTATCCACATTCACCAGAAAGAACAATTGGCTACAAGTAATAGTCCTAGTTGCTGGATAGGCCTACGTTACTTGTCTATTATGGCACATAGGCCTATTAGACAAGTGGAATATAGTTAACGGTGTTATGAAAACTACACAGAATAAACGCCCTAGGTTAGCCTATTTATGACAACCTTTTACGGTAGTAGCTAGGCTATATGGGGGCAACATCAATTTAATCTCAATAAAAGTTAGCCTGGAATGAATGCATATGCCTGGCATAACCAATGGATTTTGGAGCACCAACTTGTAAAAGTGCTTAACTGTATCAGTATAACTACAATGCGTTAATTGATTCCCTGTCTTATTCTGCCCTCTTGTGGCGGATATTGGAATGAAAACAACGCTTAACGTATTATGTTGAAATAACGACTTAATATCTTGAAATAACAATTTATTATGTTGAAATAACGAGTTATTATGTTGAAATAACGACTTAATATCTTGAACTAACTAGTTATTATGTTGAAATAATGACTTAATATCTTGAAATAACGAGTTATTATGTTGAAATAACGACTTAATATCTTGAAAGAACGAGTTATGTTGAAATAACGTGTTATTATGTTGAAATAACGACTTAATATCTTGAAATAACGAGTTATGTTGAAATAACGACTTAATATCTTGAAATTACGAGTTATTATGTTGAAATAACGACTTAATATCTTGAAATAACGACTTTATATCTTGAAATAACGAGTTATTATGTTGAAATAACGAGATAAGTTTTCTTTTTTTTTTCTCCCACCACAAGGAATTTTTTTTTTTCACCATGCGGTTCTATGGAAGCCCATTTCCGCCACTTAAAAAAAAAAATTGGAGCATAAAAAGTAAAAATTATGACATAAATTATAATTATGACATAAAAAGTCGAAATTATGATTTACTAAGTCGAAATTATGACTTTAAAAGTCACAATAATGACATAAAAAGTCGAAATTATGATTTACTAAATCTAAATTATGACATACCAAGTCGAAATTATGACATACCAAGTCGAAATTATGACTTTAAAAGTGAAAAAGTGACCCGACACATGATGAGTTCATGAGTATGGAAGCCCATTTCTATTCCATACTGAACCGGATGGAAGCCCATTTCCGCCACTTAAATTTTTTTTTTTTCAAAATTATGACATAGTTAAGTCATAATTATGACATAAAAAGTTGATATTATGATTTACCAAGTCGAAATTATGACTTTAAAAATCGAAATTATGATTTACTAAATCGAAATTATGACTTTAAAAGTCATAATTATGAGATACAAAAAAAATCGAAATTATGACTTTAAAAGTTGAAATTATGACTTTCTGCTCATTGATAACTGCTCATTGACACATGATGAGTTCATGAGAGCATGAATGAGTGTTTAACTGTAGTTTGAGCTGCTAATGATGGAATGATTGTCTTATTATCTGAACGGCATTAATATCTCTGAGCAAACGCTCTTCAGAGGATTTGAAATGCAAGCTTTAGCGCAGAAACAACAGAACGAATGTGAGGTGGCAGCTGAACATATTCTGATGTGTTATTATGGAAATATGATCCATAACACACACCATCAGAATCTGCTGTAATGCATGTAATGCATGGCGCTAGCAACGCCAAGGTCATGGGTTCGATTCCCAGGGAAAGCAAGAACTGACAAAATGTAAAATGTGTATCTTGAATGCAATGTAAGTCGCTTTGGATAAAAGCGTCTGCCAAATGCATAAATGTAAAATGTAAATGTAAATATTAGTCTAATATAAGCTATCCACATTCACCAGAAAGAACAATTGGCTACAAGTAGGCTAATAGTCCTAGTTGCTGGATAGGCCTACGTTACTTGTCTATTATGGCACATAGGCCTATTAGACAAGTGGAATATAGTTAACGGTGTTATGAAAACTACACAGAATAAACGCCCTAGGTTAGCCTATTTATGACAACCTTTTACGGTAGTAGCTAGGCTATATGGGGGCAACATCAATTTAATCTCAATAAAAGTTAGCCTGGAATGAATGCATATGCCTGGCATAACCAATGGATTTTGGAGCACCAACTTGTAAAAGTGCTTAACTGTATCAGTATAACTACAATGCGTTAATTGATTCCCTGTCTTATTCTGCCCTCTTGTGGCGGATATTGGAATGAAAACAACGCTTAACGTATTATGTTGAAATAACGACTTAATATCTTGAAATAACGATTTATTATGTTGAAATAACGAGTTATTATGTTGAAATAACGACTTAATATCTTGAACTAACTAGTTATTATGTTGAAATAATGACTTAATATCTTGAAATAACGAGTTATTATGTTGAAATAACGACTTAATATCTTGAAAGAACGAGTTATGTTGAAATAACGTGTTATTATGTTGAAATAACGACTTAATATCTTGAAATAACGAGTTATGTTGAAATAACGACTTAATATCTTGAAATTACGAGTTATTATGTTGAAATAACGACTTAATATCTTGAAATAACGACTTTATATCTTGAAATAACGAGTTATTATCTTGAAATAACGAGTTATTATGTTGAAATAACGACTTAATATCTTGAAATAACGACTTTATATCTTGAAATAACGAGTTATTATGTTGAAATAACGAGATAAGTTTTCTTTTTTTTTTCTCCCACCACAAGGAATTTTTTTTTTTCACCATGCGGTTCTATGGAAGTCCATTTCCGCCACTTAAAAAAAAAAAATTGGAGCATAAAAAGTCAAAATTATGACATAAATTATAATTATGACATAAAAAGTCGAAATTATGATTTACTAAGTCGAAATTATGACTTTAAAAGTCACAATAATGACATAAAAAGTCGAAATTATGATTTACTAAATCTAAATTATGACATACCAAGTCGAGATTATGACATACCAAGTCGAAATTATGACTTTAAAAGTGAAAAAGTGACCCGACACATGATGAGTTCATGAGTATGGAAGCCCATTTCTATTCCATACTGAACCGGATGGAAGCCCATTTCCGCCACTTAAATTTTTTTTTTTTCAAAATTATGACATAGTTAAGTCATAATTATGACATAAAAAGTTGATATTATGATTTACCAAGTCGAAATTATGACTTTAAAAATCGAAATTATGATTTACTAAATCGAAATTATGACTTTAAAAGTCATAATTATGAGATACAAAAAAAATCGAAATTATGACTTTAAAAGTTGAAATTATGACTTTCTGCTCATTGATAACTGCTCATTGACACATGATGAGTTCATGAGAGCATGAATGAGTGTTTAACTGTAGTTTGAGCTGCTAATGATGGAATGATTGTCTTATTATCTGAACGGCATTAATATCTCTGAGCAAACGCTCTTCAGAGGATTTGAAATGCAAGCTTTAGCGCAGAAACAACAGAACGAATGTGAGGTGGCAGCTGAACATATTCTGATGTGTTATTATGGAAATATGATCCATAACACACACCATCAGAATCTGCTGTAATGCAGGAGTGTGTCCAGTGGGATCTGATCTGTACAGTCACCTGAGGGTGGCGCTGTTCCCAGCTCATATTTCATTAATAACGCAGCAGAATCTGCTGTAATTTCCCTACAGAATTAATTTTATTGACCTCCACGTGCTCGGTTTTGATATATTGTATATTAGCCTATATTAAATAATACATTTATTTATGTATTTAATCTGTTACAAATTATAATAAAGTAATATAATTGCATATCATTAAATCTCAGCTGCAAACATTATGTAATGTCATCTTTCTCTGTGCTTTTAAACAGATATAGAGTAAGACATGAACAATGCCTCCAATGATAAATATGTACAATTTAACATTTGACAAGAACCTAGAACTATTACTTAGAACAAGAACTATTGTGTTCTGTTCTATAGCACACCTGTACATATTAGTCTATTTTTGTTTATTATTATGTGTATCATTCATTTATCTTTATTCTTTATTGTCTTTATTGTTTATTGTCTTTATTGTTTATTGTACTGTCTGTGTACTGTGGTCTCTGTGCACTGGAAACTTCTGTCACCAAAACACATTCCTTGTGTGTGCAAACATGGCAATGAAGCTTTTGATTCTGGTTCTAAAGAGCTACTCTGAATTTGTCACATGCGCCATTTTTTGAAACATATAAGATAATTTTTTACAGGAGTATTACTGTTTAATGAAAACTGCTCCATCTCAACCTCATATTTCTGTTGCATCTGTTGGGCAGCAGAACTAACTGTTACAACACCATCCAACCAACGTGTGTGTGTGTGTGTGTGTGTGTGTGTGTGTGTCACTATAACCATGACATTGTGGTTTGAGCTGAAGTTGTAACAGATTAACCATATATAGCCTAATTCATTTATTATTTCATATAATATATAGGCCTAATATTATCAAAACCAAGCATCAATAAAATTAATTCTGTAGGGAAATTACAGCAGATTCTGCTGCGTTATTAATGAAATATGAGCTGGGAACAGCGCCACCCTCAGGTGACTGTACAGATCAGATCCCACTGGACGGGTCATTACTGGACACACTCCTGCATTACAGCAGATTCTGAGGGTGTGTGTTCTGGATCATATTTCCATAATAACACATCAGAATATGTTCATCTGCCACCTCACATCCGTTCTGTTGTTTCTGCGCTAAAGCTTGCGCTTCAAATCCTCTGAAGAGCGTTTGCTCAGAGATATTAATGCCGTTCACAAGACAATCATATAATCATTAGCAGCTCAAACTACAGTTAAACACTCATTCATGCTCTCATGAACTCATCATGTGTCGGGTCACGGCACATCAATGAGCAGAAAGTCATAATTTCGAGTTTTTAATCTCATAATTATGACTTTTAAAGTCATAATTTCGACTTGGTATGCCATCATTTCGATTTAGTAAATCATAATTTCGACATTTTATCTCATAATTATGACTTTTAAAGTCATAATTTCGATTTAGTAAATCATAATTTTGATTTTTAAAGTCATAATTACGATTTAGTAAATCATAATTTCGACTTTTTATGTCATAATTATGACTTAACTATGTCATAATTTTGACTTTTTATGCTCAAATTTTTTTTTTAAGTGGCGGAAATGGGCTTCCATCGAAATGGGCTTCCATAGCCATAGCATGTAAAAAAAAAAAAAAAAAAAAGTTCTAAACTTTTTGGGAACTTTTGGCTAGTAATGGGAATCAGAAGGGAATTCAATGTTGTGTATAGTAAGTTAGTGTTTAAGGACTCTTGGGCCAAACATGTATTCAGTAGATCAAATATGGACTTCTGTAAAGCCATAACATGCATAAAACAAATTAATAATAGTTTTTTTTATTTTTTTAAACCTTTTGTGAAACTTTTGGCTTGTGATTGGAATCAGGCAGGAAGTCAATGATTGTGTATAGTAAGTTAGCATTTAAGGACTCTTGGGCCAAAAACATGTTCAGTAGATAAAAAAAGGACTTCTGTACAGCCATAGCATGTAAAAAAAAAAAGTTCTAAACTTTTTGGGAACTTTTGGCTAGTAATGGGAATCAGAAGGGAAGTCAATGCGTGTGTACACTGTAAAACCTAACAGTTGGATGTACTAAATAAAAATGAGTTCACTGCACTCAAACATTACCGAATGTTGTGTGGACACAATGACTGAAACAGAACTCAAAATGAATGAGTTATAGAACATTTCTAGTTCCCAGCATGATAATTGGATAATAATTGTATTGTTAAGTGATTAAATAAGTGATAATATCAAATTGGTGGTGACACCTGATGATAATGAGCAGAATCACTGAAGGAAATAGAAACACAAGAACTACAAATGACTTCAGCCACAGCTTTAGATGAAATCAACTGAAGGATAAAAGAAGACATTAAATCTCTGAAGATCTCAGCAGAGGAGGATTAAACAACTCCACATACAGCATTACCAGCTTCACACATTACTAACCAAACTAACTTTATTTCTGTCATTTCTGATATATTGAAAATAATAGTTTTGTTTGAATTCACCATGATGGTGTTCAGTGTTTGCGTTTGTTGGGATCTTGACCCTTGACAAAACATGTCTTGCTCTGGCTGCTTTAACGAAGCACATTTGTTATGATAAGACAAGCCAAGAGGAAATGTGATCAGCTGGGGTTGGTTGTTTTTTGCTGTTGATATCATCGTTATTTAATGACTAAATCACTTCTCTCATTCAGAGTCTAATGCACTGGTTGTATGTTTTTTTTTGTATTATTCATAAAAGAACCTATGTGATTCTACAGCACAAGATCCAGGATGGTTGCAGAACTCAAACAATGTGCAGGATATAAATGAATAAAATTAATGCACAGAAGGTTTTCATCTACAACAGTATTTGGACACACAGACATAAAGAATCAGCGTATGAATCTCAACAATGGTGACAATCAAAAAATATATTCAGATAAACAGATCAACCTTGAACATAAAACAAGCTACAAAAAAATCACAACAAACACAGCAAAAGTAAAAGCAAATAGTAAGAATCAAAGAAAATTTGTCACAATTCAGATGCATTATTTATTCATGCCGCAATGCATGCTGGGATCCATGAGGGAGTTTTGATTGGTGGTACCCAGCATGCACTGCAGCATGAAGCTTTTCATTGATTGTCACCATTGTTGAGATTCATACGCAGATTCTTGATATCTGTGTGTGTCTAAGTAATGCCATAGATTAAAACTGCATTACAACTTTTGAGAACTGCATGATTTTGAAATTTTGCATATTAATCAATTACAACAACAGTGCTGGATCTCGTGCTGCTTGATCACGTAGGCACCATTATGAATAATACAAATATTAAGAACACAATACTGCTATAACCAGAGCATAAGACTCTTAATGAGATCAGTGACTTAAGCCACCACATGATGATTGTACCAACATCACCTAATCACATTTTCTCTAGGCATATCTTACCATAACAAATGTGCTTTCTAAACACAAAATTAAAGCAGCCAGAGGAAAAAATTTTAAATGAAATGTTTAAGGGTCAAGAGCCCAACTAAAGAAAAGACTCATCTCCATCATGGTGACATGATGAAAGAATGATCAATTAAACTATTATTTTCATTAAAACAGAAATGACAGAAATAAAGTCAGTCTGGTTAGTAATGTGTGAAGCTGGTAGTGCTGTTTGTGGAGTTGTTTAATCCACCTCTGCTGAGATATTCAGAGATTTAATGTCATATTTTATCTTCTGTTATTTCATCTAAAGCTGTGGCTTAAATCAATTGTAGTTCTTGTGTTTCTCTTTCCTTCTACGATTCTGCTCATTATCATCAGGTGTTCATAATTAATGCTCAATCATCACTTAATTAATCACTTAATTGCTCAACTGCAACATATATTAAGAATCATTTAAAAAAAAAATATATTAGTGTACTCAACTGAAATGAGCTTAGAGTACTCATAACTGTTGGTTTTTAAACTCAAATTATTTGAGGTAATAAGTTTCCTCAAATGTAATGAGTTTGCTTAACTCATTGGGTTTGACTTTGTGTGTGCTATTGTGAGCCAGCAGTAACTAGCAAGCTCTCGTAGTTAATTTAAAGTTTGTTATTTCTGTTGTTTTACTCATTATAGTGAAGTTTTAGCTGTACAAATTATTTGAATGCAGTGTAAAGTTTAATTGGATATTAAGAAATATCCTTAGTATAGTGGACTCAATTAAAATAAGTTCAGAGTACTCATAACTACAGTTTTTCTTTACTTCAATTAAGTTTGTTAAACTCAATTTAATTGAGGTAATCAGTTTCCTCAAAATAAATGAGTTAGCTTAACTTGTTGGGTTTTACAGTGTATAGTAAGTTAGTGTTTAAGGACTCTTGGGCCAAAAATGTGTTCAGTAGGTCAAATATGGACTTCTGTAAAAACATAACATGTAAAAATAATAATAATAAAAAAATAATAATAATTGAAAAACTTTTGTGGAACTTTTGGCTAGTAATGAGAATCCGAAGGAAAGTCAATGAGTGTGTATAGTAAGTTAGTATTTAAGGACTCTTGGGCCAAAAACATGTTCAGTAGATAAAAAATTGACTTCTGTACAGCCATAACATGTAAAAAAAAAAAAAAAAAAAAAAAAGTTCTAAACTTTTTGGGAACTTTTGACTAGTAATGGGAATCAGAAGGGAAGTCAATGAGTGTGTATAGTAAGTTAGTATTTAAGGACTCTTAGGCAAAACATATTTCAGTAAATCAAATATGGACTTCTGTACAGCCATAGCATGTAAAAATAATAATAAAAAAAAAAATAATAATTGAAAAACTTTTGTGGAACTTTTGGCTAGTAATGGGAATCAGAAGGGAAGTCAATGAGTGTTAATATTTTAGGTTAATATTTTAGGTTAAAAGTTAATATTTAAGGACTCTTGGGCCAAAAATATGTTTAGTAAATCAAATATGGACTTCTGTACAGCCATAGCATGTGTGAAGGAAATTTTACATTTCGATATGTTTTTGACTCTTAGATGTGTTTTTTGACTATTAGAAGTGTTCATTTTACTTAGAAATATAATCATATAATCATTATTAAAGATATGTAACCAAGCTTTTAGAAATGCATAAGTTAGAGCAAGCTTGCGGGAACATATTGTTCTGAGTGATAGAGTGCTCAGTTGCAAGGAAGCTGGGTAGTGCAAGAGGTCAAGATGACATATCGTACTTTAAGTGTGACAAGTATGTGCGTAGCTGCAATTAGACTTGGAATAGACAGAATGTGTGAAAATGATGTAGCTTAAAAACAGGAACTTCTGCAGAAGTGGATATTGTGCTGACACATTAGAATTTACAACAGACAAGGGGTCTTGAATAAAGATGTTTCCTTTTAAGGCAAACAAAGATTGGGTGTAACCGACCCAGGATGTGTGAGAGGTATATAATGATGTCGAGGAGAGCTAACTTTGCCCTTCTCATGACAGACATTCTCTGTATGTGAACTGCCTATTTCTTGCAAGAAATAAAATCATGTTTGATACTTTGACTTTTCAAAGGTTTGAATTTGTATTCCTCCCTCCTCATTTTTCGAATAGAATTATTTCCACAACACATGTAAATGAATTAAAAACAAAAAAAAAGTTCTAAACTTTTTTGGGAACTTTTGGCTAGTAATGGGAATCAGAAGGGAAGTCAAAAAGTGTGTATAGTAAATTAGTGTTTAAGGACTCTTGGGCCAAAAATATGTTCAGAAGGTCAAATATGGACTTCTGTACAGCCATAACATGTAATAAAAATTAATCCATCTTTCTTTCTTTCTTTCTTTCTTTTTCTTTCTAACTAATTAATCCATCTTTCTTTCTCTCTACCTAATCCATCTTTCTTTCTTTCTAATTTATCCATCTTTTTTCTTTATAACTTATCTATCTTTCTTTCTAACTAATCTATCTTTCTTACTAATCCATCTTTCTTTCTTTCTAATCCATCTTTCTTTCTAACTAATCTTTCTTTCTTTTTAATATATCTTTCTTTCTTTCTTTCTTTCTTTCTTTCTTTCTTTCTTTCTTTCTTTCTTTCTTTCTTTCTTTCTTTCTTTCTTTCTTTCTAACTAACTAATCCATCTTTCTTTCTTTCTTTCTATCTTTCTTTCTTCCTTTCTTTCTTTCTTTCTTTCTTTCTTTCTTTCTTTCTTTCTTTCTTTCTTTCTTTCTTTCTTTCTTTCTAATATGTCTTTCTTTCTTTCTTTCTTTCTTTCTTTCTTTCTTTCTTTCTTTCTTTCTTTCTTTCTTTCTTTCTTTCTTTCTTTCTTTCTTTCTTTCTTTCTTTCTAACTAATCCATCTTTCTTTCTTTCTTTCTTTCTTTCTTTCTTTCTTTCTTTCTTTCTTTCTTTCTTTCTTTCTTTCTTTCTTTCTTTCTAACTAATCCATCTTTCTTTCTAACTAATCTTTGTTTTATTTTAATATATCTTTCTTTCTTTCTTTCTTTCTTTCTTTCTTTCTTTCTTTCTTTCTTTCTTTCTTTCTTTCTTTCTTTCTTTCTTTCTTTCTTTTTCGGGTAGAATTATGGTTCTTATAACAGAAGTTATATTACACATTTTCACAAGCACCCTATGTTAAATCAGTGGTACGTTAAATACAACTTGACAAACTTTATAGGATTCAAAGTCAGGAGGCAAGATCTGAAGGAGGGAGATGTTTTTGGTATTTTCATGGGAAATAATCTTAAAGGGATAGTTCAACCAAAAATGAAAATTCTTTCTTCATTTACTCACCCTCAAGTTATTCCAAACCTGTATGAGTTTCTTTGCTCTGCTGAACACAAAATAAGATAACAGATGATATTTTGAAGAGTGTTTGTAACCAAGCAGATAGAGCAGCCATTCACTACCATAGTATTTTTTCCCTACTACACTGTAAAACCCAACAAGTTAAGCAAACTCATTTAATTTGAGGAAACTGATGACCTCAATTAAATTGAGTTTAAAAACCAACAGTTATGAGTACTCTAAGCTCATTTCAGTTGAGTTCACTAATATGCATTTTTTTAAATGATTCTTAATATATGTTGCAGTTGAGTAATTAAGTGATTAATTAAGTGATGATTGGGCATTAATTATGATCACCTGATGATAATGAGCAGAATCACAGAAGGAAAGAGAAACACAAGGGGCCCTATTTTAACGATCTGAAACGCAAGTGTCAAAGCGCAAAGCGCAAGTAACTTTGTGGGCGGGTCTCGGCGCTGTTGCTATTTTCCCGGCGGGATAATGTAAAATGGGTTGGTCTGAAGTAGCTTCATTATTCATAGGTGTGGTTTGGGCGTAACGTGAATAAACCAATCAGAGCGTCATCCAACATTCCCTGTAAAAGCAGGTGCGCAAGTTCCATTATGGATTGCTATTATTATGGCGTATTTACCAGGCGCACGCCAGGAGCGGTTCACAGCCGAGGAGACTGATGTGCTTGTAAGAGCAGTGAAAGACAGAGAAGTTGTGTTGTATGGGGATGGGAGAAACCCACCCAAAATAGCGTCGGTTAAACAGGCGTGGGAGGAAATAGCCACAATTGTTTCATCAGCTGGCATCCCCAGGACGTCGCACCAGTGCCGCAAGCGCTACAATGACATCAGAAGACGGGGAAAGTCCAAGCTTGCCAGCATCAATCGGGCACGCCGTGTAACGGGAGGTGGATCTGCCTCTACTCAGGACCTGACGCCAGCAGAGGACATCGCTGCATCCACCCTCACCGATTTTTTTTCCTGGTTCTTGACGGACAAACCAATTTGTTAGATGTCCTTATATACATATATGTCTTGCCAGAAGTTGCCACTATTGGGCAAACAGGTCTCCTTAATTATTAGACTGCAATTAGCCTGAATAATTTGTAAGCTAGATTTATGCCTATTTTTTCACATCTTCGTGGCACACCACAATGATTTCCGTCATCTCATGTGTTAATATTTTTTAGTGTAACAATTTATAATTTTCAAAAATAACTGTTGCATCTGTGTAGATTACATGAGCAAAGTGAATGCGCGTTGTGCACGCTATACATTATGGTCAAGCATGCGCCCTTAAAATAGCATAATGAACAACGCGCAACGCGCCACTGACTTTAGACTAGGTTTTTTCTGGTCAGTGGCGCAATTGTTTAATGGAACAGCAAAATAGCACCAGGGATTGTTTGCGCCGGAACACGCCTCCTTTTTTGCGCTGAACCGCCCAGGTAGCGCAAGTTCATTCACTAGTTTAGCGACGTGCTTCTGTGGAGGGAAAAGCGCGCTTTGCGCGGGTGCAAAATAGGAATGACACATGCGTCGGTGTACAAAGTCAATTGCGCTGGGTGCAAGATAGGGCCCATGAACTACAACTGACTTAAGCCACAGCTTTAGATGAAATAACAGAAGATAAAAGAAGACATTACATCTCTGAAGATCTCAGCAGAGGAGGATTAAACAACTCCACAAACAGCACTACCAGTTTCACACATTACTAACCAGACTGACTTTATTTCTGTCATTCCTGTTTTAATGAAAATAATAGTTTAATTAAAGTCACCATGATGGTGATGAGTGTTTGCCTTAGTTGCTTTTGCTTTAACATTAGTTTTTTACTCTGGGTGCTTTAAATTTGTGTTTAGAAAGCACATTTGTTATGGTAAGGAATGCCAAGAGAAAACGTGATTAGGTGATGTTGGCTGTACAATGATGTTGGTATAATCATCATGTAGTGACATAAGTCACTGATCTCACTCAGAGTCTTATGCTCTGGTTATAACGGTATTGTGTTGTTAATTTTTTTTATTGTTAATAATAATGGCTACATGATTAAACAGCACAAAATCCAGCACTGTTGTGGTAATTGAATAATATGTAAGATTTCAAAACCATGTAGTGCTCAAAAGGTTTTAATCTATGGCATTTCTTAGACACACACAGACATCAAGAATCTGCGTATGCATCTCAACAATGGTGAAAATCAATGAAGAGCTTAATGCTGCAGTGCATGCTGGGTACCACCGATCAAAACTCCCTCATGGGTCCCAGCATGCATTGCGGCATGAATAAATGATGCATCTGAATTGTGATACATTTTCTTTGACTCTTACTATTTGCTTTTACTTTTGCTGTGTTTGTGATGTTTTTGTAGCTTGTTTTACGTTCAAAGTTGATCTTTATCTGAATATTTTTTTTGATTGTCACCATTGTTGAGATTCATACTCTGATTCTTGATGTCTGTGTGTGTCTAAGTATAGTTGTAGATTAAAACCTTTTGTGCATTCATTTTATTTATTTCAATCCTGCATATTGTTCTGGATCACCACCATCCTGGATTTTGTGCTGTAAAATCACATAGGTTCTATTATGAATAATACAAAAATGTTATAATACAAAACCTCTATAACCAGAGCATTAGACTCTGAATGAGGTCAGTGATTTAGTGACTACATGACGATAATATCATCAGCAACCAACACCAGCTGATCACATTTTCTTTTGGCTTTTCTTACCATAACAAATGTGCTTTGTAAACACAGTCAAAGAAGCCAGAGCAAGACATGTTATATCAGGGCCGGCCCTGACCAATTTGCTGCCCTAGGCAAGATTTTACTTGGTGCCCCTTGAAAAAAAAAAATCAATGCATTAAAAAAATAAAACAGTACCAGTGTTTCCGCAACTTAGACTGAAAACATGTAGTGCTAAACCTTTTTACAGGTTTTTTTTTTTTATTGTTGTTTTATATGATGTCCAGTCCATTCTACCCCGTCATTATGTTCATGATATTATTATTTTTATTTATTTTTTAAAGGCTGATGATAGTTAAACTATACAAAAATAGCACCTATGGCACATTACAGCCTAAACACAAATAACAAGTAATTGCATCCAGCATTCATGCACAAACAATTGAGAACTAGCAAAAGTGTTTGTTTTCCAGTAGATGGCAGCAAACTTTCACTAATATGCACATTCATGTTTTCACCATGAATTAAACTTTGGAGAAATTTAGATATTTAATGTGAAATTTACATAAAATTTAGCTATTTTATATAAACCTGTATATAAATATCATTATTAATTTCGGCAAATACATTTTAAAATGTCCATATGTCCCCTTAAAACTGCACAACTGTAGAGTAAAAACATTAGGCTATTAAAAAAGTGATATTACATGCGTAAAAAAAAAACAGATATGATTTTTTTTTTTTTTTTTTTTACAAAATACACTGTCTGTGGCCTCTGGAGAACCCAGAACAGCTGCTTGCATATAGTTTAAGGTAAAACTGGAATTAATTAGCGTACATTAGTATTTTACTACTATGCAATTAAATAAACTGTTCATTCATTACATCACTTTTACACTGCAAAAAATGCTCTTCTTATTTAGTATTTTTTTTCTTGTGTCCAGTCCAAACATCAAAAAATTCTTAAATCAAGATGTATTTACTAGTAAAATGACATTAGATATTTTTTCCTTGTTTTCTGGGGGAAAAAATCAAAATGAAGTGAGTTTTAGCTTAAAACTAGCACAATTATCTGCCAAATGGGATGAGAAAAATTTTCTTATTTCTGTTTGGGACAGAAACAAGAAACAAGATTTCAATCAGAAACAAGATTATTTTTCTCACCCCATTGGCAGATAATTTAGCTTGTTTTAAGCATAAACTCACTTAAGAAAAAATATTATTTTACTTATCTAGTAAATGCATCTTGGTTTAAGAATTTTTAGATATTTAGACTAGAAACAAGACACAAATACTAAATAAGAAGAGCATTTTTGCAGCGTTTCCCTTATCTTGCCTGCATCAGAGGGTTTCTGTTTTTTAAGACACTACAATTCAGCCATCCGTCATAAATTATCAGGCAACTTTCACCGGGTCTACACCTGGAGCGAGCGGCCAAGCACCCTAAAAAAATGAAAGTAATCCTGTCTACATTAGATGCGGCGAGAGGCGACGCGACACAACAAATTCCCAACATTAAACTGATCGCGCGTTATATTTCTGACGCCCTTCAAGTAGCTCGGCGGGGGAGATTGATGAGGCGGACCGGGAAGAGGCGGGGGACTTGGTTAAGTTTTTTGCGCTTTATTTGGTAATATTTCAAATTAATATTAATAAAATAGTATCAGTAATACATTTTGGCGCCCCTATGGATGAGTGCCGCCCCTAGCATTTGCCTATTCCGCCTATGCCACGGGCCGGCCCTGTGTTATATCAAGGGTCAAGATCCCAACAAAAGCAAACACTGAACACCATCATGGTGAATTCAAACAAAACTATTATTTTCAATATAACAGAAATGACAAATAAAGTTAGTCTGGTTAGTAATGTGTGAAGCTGGTAATGCTGTTTGTGGAGTTGTTTAATCCTCCTCCACTGAGATCTTCAGAGATTTAATGTCTTATTTTATCTTCAGTTGATTTCATCTAAAGCTGTAGTCAGTTGTAGTTCTTGTGTTTCTATTTCCTTCAATGATTCTGCTCATTATCATCAGGTGTCATCACCAATACGCAATTATCACTTATTTAATCACTTAACAATACAATTATTATCCAATTATCATGCTGGGAACTAGAAATGTTCTATAACTCATTCATTTTGAGTTCTGTTTCAGTCATTGTGTCCACACAACATTCAGTAATGTTTGAGTGCAGTGAACTCATTTTTATTTAGTACATACAACTGTTAGGTTTTACAGTGTATGGTGGTCAATGGTTGCTCTATCTGCTTGGTTACAAACACTCTTCAAAATATCATTTTTTGTGTTCAGCAGAGCAAAGAAACTCATACAGGTTTGGAACAACTTGAGGGTGAGTGAATGATGACAGAATTTTCATTTTTGGCTGAACTATCCCTTTAAGACCATTGTAAATATCTGATGTAAAAAATTTTCATTCATAACTCATCAGTCATCTAATCTCCAGAACTCCCCCCAACAATACTTCCTATTTTTGCTTTTCAAAGGATCTGGAAAGTAACAGATGATGTAAGATCTAAAGTAAACACAAAACCTGTAAAACAGAAACAACCAATTTAAAACTGTATGTCATGCTCTTTCTCTCATGTAGCCTATGAAATATTATTCTGTCATGTCCTCCACTACTGGATCAGGTGTTTATATAGAGATGTCTGTGGGATTCCTCTTTTTCCAGTGGTCACTAACTGCTTCTTCCCATATTTGAATATTTTTCTGTATGATATCTGCATATTTTCAATGAATACCATATTAGCAGAAGCAACGTGTGAATTCTTAATAAAACAATATATATTACAAAGAGTGATTAATACAAAAATGTAATTTAATAGAAAAAACAATAAGTAAATTTACACTGATAGTAAAAAGACGTGTATTATGCAGTGAGAAAAGGACATCAAAAAATAACTACATCATAGGATGAGAGCTTAAATTATAATTAAGATTACATTAAAGGGATAGTTCACCCAAAAATGAAATTCTGTCATTAATTACCCTCATGTCATTCCAAACCCGTAAGACCTTCAATTACACAAATTAAGACATTTTTGATGAAATCCGAGAGTGAATAAAGTCGTTATTTTTGTTTGTTTTTGCACACAAAAAGTATTCTCAACGCTTCATAAAATTAAGGTTGAACCACTGGAGTCCAATGGACTATTTTACCAACGTTTTTACTACCTTTCTGGGCCTTGAAAGTGTTAATAAAACAGCTGTCTATGGAGGAGCCTGAAAGCTCTCGGATTTCATCAAAAATATCTTAATTTGTGTTCCGAAGATGAACAAATGTCTTACAAGTTTGGAATGACATGAGACATGAGGGACATGAGATTTTCATTTTTGGGTGAACTATCCCTTTAATAGCTTCCTTGACTACTGGATTCAGCACAAAAGTATTAAAGAGTTTACAAGCTTCATGATTACAAGTTTTCAGGCTTAGGGCATGGTCTTGCAAGGTCCCTGGTCACTTGTCTCTGGAGGCCCCCATATCCCCTAGGGATAGACATTTTATACTACATTAAAGGACGGGCAATTTAGAAGTTTCTGTAGGCTAACAACAGATGATTAAATAGTAATTAGGGTCCCTGTATAGGTCTTCAGCATCCACAAGGCCCATGACAATCTGAGATGGGTCACTGGCCCCACTTGCCTGTTCCACAACCCAGCCCTGCAAGATCTACAACAGCCTCTGAAATACACAAGGACTTATATAAAACTCAGTAAATAGAAGTGTTTTATTACATGCTGGCAGACCTGATACTTTTGTTAACCCTTGAATAACAATTGGGTTCATTTTACACTGAAACATTTTAAAATTTAGTGTGGGCCGACTAATCTTATTAGAAATTATTATAAACAAAATCTGATAATAAAAAAAAAAATGTTGAGAATTTTAAAGGTAAATAGGCTAATTTCCTATTGTTATAAATTAAATTGACCCTTTATCTGTACATGTAGATCTTGTAAAGATGCATCAAAATCAGTAAAGACAGTGTTTATATGGCCATTTATATAAAATTTAAGAGCTTAAATGCTTATTTTTATAAGAGCACAATGATTATGAAAATATGTGCTGGTAAACATCAATATCAAAATAGTCACACTTAAAATCCATAAATTAAAAACAAATTATATAATGATTTTTTAGAGTCCAGTTTTCTGACAAATTGATAAATAATATGTTTTTAATTCTAAACAAAACAAAACCTGACAATACATAATTACAGTTAAATAAAACATAACTGCTCTCTATTTTATTATACATTCATAACCAATTTCAACTGTTTCATTCTGTTTCAGAGACCTAGCGAGTCAAGCAATATTCTGAATTAAAGGTGTTTTTTCTCCAGCACTTGGCCTATATTTCCTATTCTGGAATAAAACTCAAAGTTTCAGTCCAATATAAAAACAAGAAAGAGACAAGAAGAAAAAAAAGCATCTTAACAACAAATCAGTTACCCAACCCTGTCCCCTTTTAGCCCACAACTGTCCAAATCTATGTACAACTTATTTTCATTTAAATAATTGGATTTCTATTGTCCTTCAATACAGTATAGTTAGTCATTATACAGTTTAGTTTTGAAACATGTGTTGTCCTGGATCATGTTGACAATCATCTTCTCATACATACGGTGTATGGATGACACGCTAATAATCCGACTGATCCTCTTTAGAATTTTTAGAAGAGGACGGCGGGCGCCTTTCGAACGTAGTTTGCGAAGACTGTGAGATAAAGCCTTGGCCAGGTCCTGACCTATATTCTGTATCTTCCACAAGTGGAGGAGCTGTAGAATATAACGTTGTGAGGGACAGGAGTGGACCAGGGCCCGTACATCCTCGTTGCTCACTTTCTCACCAGGTAAACTGTCCATCAAGAGCAACAGGTCTTCCAGAGTGAGGTTTTTTACACTGGCACAGCGAGATACCTTCCTCTCACAGTGGTTTACACCTAGGAGAAAGAAGAAAGTCATATACACCTATACATATACACCTATAGGTAACTAAATCAATGGGGTAATTTTCATTTTAAAGTTAACTACTCCTTTAATGGGTTTCAATTACCTGTAAACCACATTACCACTACGTAAGTCAAAAATAGCCTTTAGGATTGTTAATGCTAGTACTTTCTCACTTGTATTCATGCTAACGAGGCAGGGGACCACTAATGGTCAAAGTTTGATAGGCACTAAATTCACTAAATCCAGTTGCTGTTTTTTTTTTTTTAATCTCCTAATGTCTGTTGAATCTAAGCCAAACTGAGATGATGACCTTGGATGATGCTGAGAAGTTTGTCTTGGTCCTTATTTTGTTCTCTCCAAAGATGGAGCAGATGTACTGCCTGCTGCTGAGGACTGCAGCTTTTCTTCAGCCTTTCAACACTCTTCCAGTCAACTTTGCGTCCTGGAAGGCTCTCAGAAAGACGCTCCACAGGGATAGACGCCAAAGAAGGTGATGCAAGGAACTGAAATATTGCTTCCTCACATAGTGTGATTTCTGGAAGGTGATAAAAGAGAGGAGCAGGAATGTTATGGATATGGAAGCCTGATAAGCACACAAAATAAATCACAAGGTTTAGCAGAAACAAAACAAAAAAGATACCAGTGTCAATAAACCATATCAGTACTGCAGCAACTCTGTACACTTTTAGCTCATAGATTCTTTTGTTTTAATACAGAAATAACATGTTCCCCCATGGTGAGAGCAGCTTTGACTATTCATATCTTTAAACTATACTCTACCCATGTCTTATGGTGGAATAGATCTGCTATATCCTGCTGCTGTTGATTATTGCTGCTGCAGAACAAGTACAGAGACTTGCTACTACCGATACATCCACAAATATGCTGCTGTGAGCATGCAAGACATGCTGCTGCACATATAGCATGAAATACATGAAATTACCCCCAAAAAAACAGGAGGCCAGAGAAATGGACAATACAGGACAATATATGCATGCTGCGGAGTGTAAGAAAATAAGCTGCTGCATTGGTAGACATGCATATCTCTGCATATATATGGATGAACATAGACAGGATGGGATAGGACATATGAGATAGACATACACTGATCGGGCATACCATTATGACCACCTTCCTAATACTGGAAAAGTGGGCAGAGCCCAGCGGAGACAGAGGGGATGAACCGAGGGCGGGACTGAGCGGAGGGCGTGCACCTGAGACCCGCAGTGACGGATTGATTGACAGCTGTCTGACTCGCGAATAGCAAAGATGGAGAATGACTTGAATGACGCCAGTAGCTTTGCAGCAGAGTGGTCATTCTCCCCCACCTTCATCTGAAGTGGAGGAGGGTGGATTGTCTGTAGACACAGACCCAAAGGCTTATCAATGCGAGCCGCTGGCTCAAACTGCGTTAACTCCTCATGCCGACAATGCTAGCGAGGCAGCCGCGCAAGAGAGAATGAGACACCTGACCTAATCTATGAACAGTCAAATCCTTATACTGAATGCCACTAAAAATAGATCAGATACCTGCTATACTGTAGCAACAATGAGTTTCGGGGAATAATTAATTCAAATGGGGTGAATATTCATGAGTCTATGAATATGATTTGCTTGTTGTACACAAAAATATTAACTTATAACGGAACCTTTAATCATGTTAAAGTAACCTTTACCCAAATTGATTTCAGTTATCCATAATTTCTTTTCGTCCTGCGAGTTGAAAATTAGATTTCTTCATCAAATATCTATCTTACAAACTTTAAGAAACATTAATCTGCTGATCAGGACAAATAAGATTTCCTATGTTTGTACAATTTGTATTTAACGCGCGGCCCTCAGGGCAGAAGCCCTCAATAGGTTTGTATCGCTGTGTTATTATTTGTGTTTTTAATGCGCTGCCCTCAGGGGAGAAGTACTCAATAAGTCCGTATCGCTGTGTTATTATTAGTGTTTAACGCACTGCCGTCAGGGCAGAAGCACTCAATAGGTTTGTATCGCTGTGTTATTATTAGTGTTTAACGTGCTGCCCTCAGGGCAGAAGTACTCAATAGGTTCGTATCACTGTGTTATTATTAGTGTTTAACACGCTGCCCTCAGGGCAGAAGTACTCAATTGGTCCGTAACGCTGTGTTATTATTAGTGTTTAACGCACTGCCGTCAGGGCAGAAGTACTCAATAGGTTCGTATCACTGTGTTATTATTAGTGTTTAACACGCTGCCCTCAGGGCAGAAGTACTCAATAGGTCCGTATCATTGTGTTATTATTAGGGTTTAATGCACTGCCGTCAGGGCAGAAGCACTCAATAGGTTTGTATCGCTTCCACTTCAGCACATACAGCCGTCTCGTAGAGGGGGCTCTGGCGGAAGTGATGGTGTCTACCACAGCCTGTGGTAAGTCACCTAGAACCTCCCCGTCCCGTCCAGGGACCAGACATGGAGTTTTCAGAGGTCCGGACGCGGGTGCCACAGGGTGCCCCGTCTCTGAGTCAGGAGGTCCTTCCTCAGAGGAATGGGCCAAGGAGGTGCTGTCGCGAGGAGCACTAGTTCTGGGAACCAAGTCCTGCTGGAGGCGGTCGCCGGACACAGTTGCATCGCGACGGCCCGCTTAACTGGTGGGATTTTCTCGTAACCCTTGGCCTGCCCACCGTCAAGGGTAGTGAGGAGGGAGGAGCCACCAGGTCTGTTTCTGGCACTGAAAGGTGTCGTCCACGACCTGGTAAGCTCCTCATGCACCTCCGGGAAGAATGGTACTGGGGCGGGACACTGAGAACCAGCGCGACCCCCCCCCCAGAAACCAATCATCCAACCTAGAAGGTTCGGAACGTGGTGGAGGGTTCCACACAAGCCCGACCTTTCCGGCGGCCCGGGAAAGCATAGCCGTCAACTCAGGGTCCGACTCGACCGTTGCCACTCTCCCAGAGGGAGGCAGTACAGCCGAGTCTTCATCCTCTGAGGACTGGAACTCCCCCTCCGATGCAGCGATCGACATCTGCTCGTCCGTGGGCGCCCGGAAGGTCACCGCCGGCCGCCCATGGGAGGGGCCAACCGTTTCCTCCGAAAGCACCACCAGCTGCGGCGCTTGTGAGGGTTCAGGGGCCTGTGGAGGTACGCTCAGCGGGTTTGCCCTGAACGTGATCCTCAGGTCACCCCGGCCATCCGTCGAAGTAGGTCTATCTTGGGAGATAGTTCTAGATGGAGGTATGGGGAGGGGGACTCCACCTTCCCGAAAGTAGGCGAGTCTCGACCTAAGCACCGAGATAGTCATGTTCCCGCAGTGAGAACATGAACTATCCACAAAAGCTGCCTCAGCGTGCTGAATGCCCAGGCACATGAGACAACAATTGTGACCGTCAGCGGGCAAGAGGGAACGACCGCATCCAGAAACGCACAGCAGAGGGCGCCCTTCAAGCCTTTGCAGTCAGCTGAGCTGAAAATCTTGTCTCTAAAGACAATACTCCTGATTGCATTGGCCTCTGTTAAGAGGATAGGGGACCTGCAGGCATTTTCGGTCGACGAATCGTGCCTGGAATTCGGCCCAGGCGACTCTCAGGTAACCTTGAGACCCCGGCCCGGATATGTGCCCAAGGTTCCCACTACTCCTTTTTGGGACCACATGGTGAGCCTGCAAGCGCTGCCCTCGGAGGAGGCAGACCCAGCCCTGGCTTTTCTCTGTCCAGTTCGCGCCCTGCGCATCTATGTTGACAGAACGCAAAGCTTTAGGACCTCAGAGCAGCTCTTCGTCTGTTACGTAGGCCAAGGGAAAGGCTGTCTCCAAGCAGAGGATGGCCCACTGGATAGTGGATGCCATCGTCTTGGCATATGAATCCCAAGACGTGCCCTGCCCGCTCGGGGTTAGAGCCCACTCCACCAGGGGTGTAGCTTCTTCCTGGGTGCTGGCTCGTGGCGCCTCGCTGACAAATATTTGTAGAGCTGCGGGCTGGACGACACCAAAACGTTCGCTAGGTTTTATAGCCTACGTGTAGAACCGGTTGCTTCTCGTGTGCTCGCTTCCCATAGTCAGCAACACTGAAGTGCCCATTCTAGTGTCGGCTTGCTGCGCCATTCCCTTACCCAGTCGAGTTCCCCAGGAAATGGAAAACCCTGTTGAGTCCTCCGCAACCCGCGGCAGTCGGATGTGGCGGAGCGTCCGACGCCAGGTCTGGCACTTGTATGCATTGGTGGAACTTGTGTCAGGCTGGGTTCCGTATGTTGCGGCCCCTACGGCGATCCCATACGTGTATTCTCCACGGTACAGCTCCCTACGGCGAGCTTGTGTCTTTCTCTCGGCAGACAACAGGCAACAGGCCGGGGCAACCCCTGGGACTTCCGAATGTTGTACTGCCCAAGGCCAGTCCATACGTGTATTCTCCACATGGTAACTCCGGGCATGATGTGGCTTCCACAGCGTCCCTCCTGGCACGCTTTCCCAGCGTTATCCAATAGTCTGCTGAGTGGGTCTTGCGGAACAGCAGTGTGACTCTCCCTGCGTGAATTTCCCCGCTCGCTTCAGAACGGGGTCTGGGGGGCTCTCGCTGGGCGCTGGAAGTGGTAGTAACTGTGGCGTTTTCCAAAGGGATCCAAATTCGTTGGTACAACCGACGTACATCAAACGTGACTTACTGAAAGGGAACGTCTCGGTTACGTATGGTAACCCTCGTTCCCTGAAGGAGGGAACGGAGACGTACGTCCTGTCGCCACAGTTCCTTACCATCACTGCATGGCCGAGTCACTAGTTCGGCTCCGCAGTGAAAAACGCCAGTTCGTTGCTCTCGCTTCCTGTTTATACCCATGGCGCGGGGCGGAGCGCGAGATGCAAATCTCGCACGCCAATGGCCCATTGGCCCGTTCTCTAAATCTCGAAGCTGATAGGGGCTCTCTGAAGTGATCCCAATTCGTCTGTACAACCGACGTATGTCTCCGTTCCCTCCTTCAGGGAACGAGGGTTACCATACATAACCGAGACGTTTTTGTGTGTCCCCCTTTAAATGCAAATGAGCTGGTGCTCCGGTGTTCTCTCTGGCACTGAAAATGTCAGAAACTGTCAGCAAGGAACGACGAAAATGTAGCAGATTGAGTTAAGGACCTATCATCTAGAGTTTCATGACAGAACGTCTAGGTTACAGTATGTACCCCTTGTTCCCTGAAGGTGGGAACGGAGACATTACGTCAGTGACTGACTGAGACTGGTCTCGCCAGAGAGCCCAATCACCTTTATAAAACTAGCCAATGGTATGGAAATACCATGGGTCTGCGGAATTTGCATCGCGAACTCCGCGCCCACCTGCGTATATATAAGGAGCTGCACGTGCAATCTCGCATTATGTTACCTGCTGAGGAGCTGAGACTGTGCATCCTGGCTGTTTCAGCAGTAGTGGCACGGGTTAAGTAGTGGCACATTAATAAAATAAATAAAATTATTTATTTTATTAATGTTCATTTTGTATAACAAACAAAATATATATAGTTCTTTACAATGACAAGGCTACAGGTTACAAAACCAAGATCATGTAGTTGTCAGACAGATGTTAAAAACATTTTTTTTTACATGGATCATTGTCAAGGTATTTCAGATCAACACATGGAAATGACCACTAGATGGCGCCGTAGAGACGGGTGTCAGATTGATTCGAAGCTTCGAAACAATATGGCACATTTGCTTCAACTGCTTCAGTGCTTCACGAAGCCTCGGTCTGCCCATCACTAGAATTCCAGAGTTTCAGAGCCACTGCACTGAATGATCTACCACCCATTGTTGAAAGATGAAAACGAGGTACAGTAAGCAGTTTTAAGTCAGATGATCGGAGAGAGCGAGGAGGAGAATAATAGTGCAGAAGTTCAGATAATATTACATTTTAAATTTGTCCTGAACATCTTCTACTGCTCTCTAGATCAGTGGTTTTCAAACTGTCCTGGAGGCACCCCAGCCCTGCCCATTTTGTGTCTCCCTCATTTATCACACCTGATTCAACTCAGCTCGTTAGTAGAGACCGAAAGAACTACAGTGGGTGTGTCTGATTATGCTGATAATCGTCGGATCACTGCTCTTTTCACACTGCATGTGTCACACGTTTGTTTGTTGTTAGGTCTTTCAGTTGTGTTTTGATTCTGTCATGTGTTCCTTTGTTTTAGTTGCCAGCCACTAGTTTTTTCCTATGGTTACCCTCATTAGTTAATTTGTCCCAGCTGTGTCTTGTTAATCATCTCGTTTCTGGGTCTACACCTGGAGCGAGCGGCCAAGCACCCTAAAAAAATGAAAGTAATCCTGTCTACATTAGATGCGGCGAGAGGCGACGCGACACAACAAATTCCCAAAATTAAACTGATCGCGCGTTATATTTCTGACGCCCTTCAAGTAGCTCGGCGGGGGAAATTGATGAGGCGGACCGGGAAGAGGCGGGGGACTTGGTTAAGTTTTTTGCGCTTTATTTGGTAATATTTCAAATTAATATTAATAAAATAGTATCAGTAATACATTTTGGCGCCCCTATGGATGAGTGCCGCCCCTAGCATTTGCCTATTCCGCCTATGCCACGGGCCGGCCCTGTTGCAATGTATACAAGACTCGGTGTGCATTGAAGAGACAAGTGATTTTGCATTGCAATTCATACAAAACACATTGTGCATTGATGAGACAAGTGATTTTGCATTGCATTGCATATAAGAACTTTTTGTGCATTGAAGAGACAAGTGATTTTGCATTGCATCGCATTAAAAAATACCGAGTGCATTGAACAGATTAGTGCTTTTGCATTGCATTGCATATAAGAACTTTTTGTGCATTGAAGAGACAAGTGATTTTCCATTGCATTGCATTCAATAACTTTTTGTGCATTGAAGAGATAAGTGATTTTGCATTGCATCGCATTAAAAAACACTTGTGCATTGACGAGATTAGTGCTTCTGCATTGCATTGCACATAAGAACTTTTTGTGCATTGAAGAGACAAGTGATTTTGCATTGCATCGCATTAAAAAACTGATTGTGCATTGACGAGATTAGTACTTCTGCATTGCAATGTATACAAGACTCGGTGTGCATTGAAGAGACAAGTGATTTTGCATTGCAATTCATACAAAACACATTGTGCATTGCTGAGACAAGTGATTTTGCAGTGCATCGCATTAAAAAATACTGAGTGCATTGAACAGATTAGTGCTTTTGCATTGCATTGCATATAAGAACTTTTTGTGCATTGAAGAGACAAGTGATTTTGCATTGCATTGCATAAGAACTTGGTGTGCATTGAAGAGACAAGTGATTTTGCATTGCATTGCATTCAATAACTCGTTGTGCATTGAAGAGACAAGTGATTTTGTATTGCATTGCATTCAAACACTCGGTGTGCATTGAAGAGAATAGTGGGTTTGCACATTGTGCATTGAAGAGACAAGTGATTTTACATTGCATCGCAATAAAAAAAACTTGTGCTTTGACCAGATTAGTGCTTTTGCATTGCAATGCATACAAGACTTTTTTTGCATTGAAGAGACAAGTGATTTTGCATTGCATTGCATATAAGAACTTTTTGTGCATTGAAGAGACAAGTGATTTTGCATTGCATCGCATTAAAAAACACTTGTGCATTGACGAGATTAGTACTTTTGCATTGCAATGCATACAAGACTCGGTGTGTATTGAACAGATTAGTGCTTTTGCATTGCATTGCATTAAAAAAAACTTGTGCATTGAGGAGATTACTGCTTTTGCATCGCATATAAGAACTTTTTTGCATTGAAGAGACAAGTGATTTTGCATTGCATTCAAGAACTCGGTGTGCATTTAAGAGAATAGTGCTTTTGCATTGCAATGCATACTTAACTCATTGTGCATTGAAGAGACAAGTGATTTTGCATTGCATTGCATATAAGAACTTTTTGTGCATTGAAGAGACAAGTGATTTTGCATTGCATCGCATTAAAAAACACTTGTGAATTGACGAGATTAGTACTTTTGCATTGCAATGCAGACAAGACTTTTTTTGCATTGAAGAGATAAGTGATTTTGCATTGCATCGCATTAAAAAACACTGTGCATTGACGAGATTAGTGCTTCTGCATTGCATTGCATATAAGAACTTTTTGTGCATTGAAGAGACAAGTGATTTTGGAATTCAAATGCACACAAAACACATTGTGCATTGACGAGATTAGTGCTTTTGCATTGCAATGCAGACAAGACTTTTTTTGCATTGAAGAGACATGTGATTTTGCATTGCATTGCATTCAAGAACTCGTGCATTGAAGAGACAAGTGATTTTGTATTGCATTCAAGAACTCATTGTGCATTGATGAGACAAGTGATTTTGCATTGCATTGCATATAAGAACTTTTTGTGCATTGAAGAGACAAGTGATTTTGCATTGCATCGCATTAAAAAACACAGAGTGCATTGAAATGATGTGCTTTTGCGTTGCACTACATACAAGACTCGTTGTGCTTTGAAGAGATAAGTGCTTGTTGCATTGCATATAAGAACTTTTTGTGCATTGAAGAGACAAGTGATTTAGCCTTTCTTTGCATTCAAGAACTTGGTGTGCATTGAAATGATTAGTGCTTTTGCGTTGCACTACATACAACACTCGTTGTGCTTTGAAGAGATAAGTGCTGTTGCATTGCATTAGATATAAGAACTTTTTGTGCATTGAAGAGACAAGTGATTTTGCATTGCATTGCATACAAGACTCGTACATTGAAGAGACAAGTGATTTTGCATTGCATTGCATACAAGACTCGTACATTGAAGAGACAAGTGCTGTTGCATTGCATTGAAGAGATTAGTGCTCTTGCAGTGCATAAAATAACTGATAAGTGCTTTTGCATTAGCAAGTGCATGGAAACATCTGTCTATTCAAAAGGTCTATCTCCTCAATGCACCTCGGAATGAGTTGTCTTGCCAGGAGTATTCCTTAATGCGGGGAAGCAGATAATTATGCCCTGTTGAACATCTTTCTCACCGACGAATCCTCAAACATAAAATGTCTTATAATTCCCTTTGACTCCTCATGTTAAATCAGCCGGAACGTAGTACACTATGACCTATGGTCGACGAGTCCTCAAATATTAAATTACTATAAATACTCATTGACTCCTTACGTTACATCAAGCCATTTATAGTATATATATGACCAACTGAACAAATTTCTGGCCTCGATCATGAATTTACTATACATACTCATTGACAAAGGGTCAAAAATTTACATATGGACTATGGACTACTTATGGACTGATGAATATTCAGACAGAAATATGTTCAGTAGGTCAGTAGGTGGACTACGGTATGGCTGATTTAACATAAGGAGTCTTTGAAAATATATAGTTAATATAAATATAAACTTTAAAATATTTTTGGGAATAGAAGGGAAGTCAATGAGTATATATATTAAGTTAGTGTTTGACGTCTCTTAGGCCAAAAATATGTTCAGTAGGTCGAATATGAATTTCTGTGCAGCCATAACATGAAAAAAAAAAAAAGGGGGGGGGGGGGCGTTTGGCTTGCAATTGGAATCAGAAGGAAAGTCAATGAATGTGTATAGTAAGTTAGTGTTTAAGGACTGTTGGGACGAAAATATGTTCAGTAGGTAAAATGTGGACTTCTGTACAGCCATAATATGTAAAAAAATTATTTAAAACAATAAAAAACAATAAAAAAATATGTTCAATAGGTCAAATATCTTCTGTACAGCCATAGCATCCCATACGGAAATGTAATATATGTACATATATGAAATATACATATATTAAATATATCCACATAGAAAGTGAAAACATATATGTACATATATATCTGCCCATAAACCTATTAGAAAATGGAACAATTTCATATATTGACATATAAAACTAGCCCATATATTTTATGTATGTATAATACAGTATTTTATATATATATGTCACATATATAATTATCAATATACATGACATATATTTATTTGTATATATGTTCAATATACAAACTACACATATATGCATAGCATATTGCTTGCATACATGTTACATATATGTCCCTAATATATGTTTTTATATAGTCTTATTATATATTTTACATTTAAAATGAAATATATAAAATATATTTTTGATAAATGTATGGAATATATAAATGACATATAAATATATATATATATATAAACAGTGTGCACATATATTTTAAATATATATTATGTTCTTCCATCCATCCATCCATCCATCATCTTCCGCTTATCCGGGGCCGGGTCGCGGGGGCAACAGTCTAAGCAGAGACGCCCAGACTTCCCTCTCTCTAGCCACTTCCTCCAGCTCTTCCGGGGGAACCCCGAGGCGTTCCCAGCCCATGCGCTGCGTGCGTCTCGGTCTCCTTGGCTGCATTTCCCGATAACGTTGTCTCTTAGCGCGCTACGAAGACTCTAAAGGTATAACTTAACTAAAGGTATCCCATTTCTAGGCGTGTTCCCCGAACTATACCTTAGGAGGTTGCTTAAGGTATACCTTCTTAAGTGCGACGTTTGCAGGTGCTGTCCGTGGCGGCGGTGCTGAATTTGTTTATCAATGGCTCAAAAATCGATTACACAGGGGCTGTTTAACTGCGTTATGTGAGACAGCGGTGTTCATTATAATAGAAGCACTTCAGAAGTTGAAATTGCATTTATCAGGACTCGTGAGATCTTATAAATATAATCCAAATTGCAAACTTAATTCAACACCGTGGATCATTTATAAAATTTTGAAATGATTGTGTGAACCTGCAACCTCGTATGCCATTTATATTATCATAATATACCTATTTTGCCATAGCCTTCATTTACTCCACAAGCAGAGTTGATTTCCCGCATCACATTATTGGTGTAAATCACTAATTTCTGTTACTGGATGACCTACTCAATAAAGGCGCAACACGTGAAACATAATCAACAGCTACTATAGCGGAGAAGAAAGAAAGAAAGAGAAGAGTGGCGGCAGCTGATTTTCGGGGCGCTCCGTCAAGTTGGTCTTGACAAAGTCGGACCAACAAGATCTAAAAGCTGCTGAATTTGCTGTCGTGGCAGGCGAAATTCATTTTGATTTGCAGCTTTGGACATGGTAGGCAGGGGACTAAAGTTTTCACGGATGAAATAGTGCACATAGAAATGGCTCCGCGGACGGCGGCGTCTTTGATTTAGCACAACTATTCACTGTATCGCTGCCATAGTTGAACGACGTAGTGTTAAGAAGGTTTCGGGAAATCCATCCCTTGAACATCTTCTGGCGCACACCATAACATTAACCAAAATACAACGAATACTTGACGAACCTACTTTTAAAAGTTTAGATTATTTTATGTTAAATGAATAAATCACTGCATGTTTCATGATATTCTATATTTTAATTGTTATTGCATACTCTGAATTGTACCACAATGTCTTATTTCTGTTTTGTACTTTGTAATTGAACTAATAAAAAAAATAAAATTTTAAAATAAAAAAAATAAAAAATTCTGAACGAAAAACGAAAAATAAAAGCTGAATTCTTGTTTTTCGTTTTGTTTGATCTAAATATTTGGGGGGGGGGGGGGTAAGAAAAGAAAATGGAAAAAATAGGGTATTTAATTGTGGTAGCAGTACAATATTTCTCCTTTCAGGAAAGCCAAATCCAGTTATACCTGTCCTGTAAGTCTTAAATAGCCTACAAAGCCTAAAAAGCCTATAAAGTATTGCATTAAATTAAACTCAGTTTAGAGCTAATCTAGGATTAGGATTTGTTGATCTAGGCTTTATTTTAAATCGAGTTGTGTTGCACCACTTAATTCATTTTAAACCCATATTAACAAATCGGGGATTAGAATTTAACCTGCGATTAAAACCTCCTTTTACGATTAATTTTCGCCGCCATGATGGATTCTCCATTGACAGCAACAATACTGTACTAATATTCAATTTCCTTATTTATTGACCACCAGCAACTCTTTAACTGACATAGGTACAGCTCTGGGGTGCGTTTCCCGAAAGCATCGTTGGCCAACTATGGTCGCAAGTTCCGTCGTTATCAGCATAGTTCAACGATTTGGTGTTTCCCGAAACCATCGTTCCAACGAACGTTCGCAAACTGCATCGCAAACTTATGTGGTTGGAACGACAGCTCTTGACCTGTGGTTAGAAGTAGGCTATAGTTCCTTGTTAGTTTGTCGTGTCGACGTCATTGATTTCGCAGCAGCTGGGATGTGTTCTATTTAGAGCTATCGACCCTATAGCCTATTTCTTTCGAAGGTTTCACCATCTACTTTAAGTAATTTGGATGACTTAAAGTCGAGGTGCCTAGGTTTAACACAATTTGCTTTCTTCATTACAAATTATTTCAAACGATATAATAGCGTGACGATCGCATTTATTCTCCCTTCGAAGTGCCCTCCGAAAGGATTATTTATGCTGGTTGGGACGCAGTCTTGGTTTCGTTTGTGCGAAGAAACGAGTGTTCAAGTGGCTTTGTTAAATTCCCAAAGACAAATTGTCATATAACAATATTTTACAAAAAGGGGTTTTCCCTTAAATATTAAATTGTATCTGTACTGTAGCATTACACATAGGCCTACGCAACACATGCAGTGCTTAGCGCTAAGGAAACGTAGGCAGATTCAGATTTATTTTATTCTGACATTTAAACATTTAACAAATGATGACATAAATCAACATAAAGTCTGAAAAGGAATAGGCAGAAGCATTTATTTTTTGGGTGATTTCTGCCCAGGATTTTTTTTTTTATCAGCATTTGTTACACAATTTTTCAGCTTTGAAAATAGCTGTTTTTTTATTCTCCACCTCCTCCAAAAGAACTGTAACTTAATTTTTTGAAAATGGTGGTTTTCGCGTCATTTTCATATAGGTCATATGAACACATAGCTGTATGGCAAGGGGACTTAAATAGCTGATGATCTTAAGCAAAATATGCAACAGGTGTACACAATAGTATAACAATCACAGTGATCATTGATCAACAGTAAAACCCATAATTTATTTTCATTTTAATTGTGCTGATCTATCAATATTCAATAAGAAATTAATAAATATGAAATTGTGAAATTAATAGTTATAGATTTTTGGGATCAGAGAAGACAACATTGTGTTTATATATGTTTATATTTCATTGTGCAAAGAATGAATGTTGAGTTGTTAACGTAATTACTCCACATCGTCACTAAGAAAGCGCAGTCGAAAAGAGAAAAAAAAACAAATTTACAGCAGGTGGCGATATGTGCTCAGCACCAGTCCGCCATTAGATCGAAGAAGAACGTCATAACGACAGCTCCAACCAATGTGGTTCAAACCATGGTTTTGCGACACAGGTACCATGGTTTCGGGAAACAGTAGTGACTAGCTAGTTGATTTCTTTAAAGATGCATCGTACTATGGTAGTTAAACCAGCGAGTTGCATCGTTGTACGGGAAACGCACCCCTGGCCGATAAAGTAGCCTAAATAAACTTGTAATGAAAACATTGCGGCATCGCATGCGGATTTCATAAGACTGGAACCATATTTATAGTATCAATTAACGGAGTAGCCTATATTATGGCAGCGTAATTTATGATGATAAACCACTGTCATGATTGGCGGAGTGACTATCTCCGCTCTTGACAGCGCAGCCTTGGTCGCTTGATCGCTGACCATTCCGTTTGATCGAGTGGAGCGGTCATTTCTGGTGCTCACCTCATCATCCACGCTGCCGTTAAATGCTAAATATAGGCTACTCCTGAGCTGGCTCAATTTGTTTTATTTTTCATTTTTATTAGTAACACCATGAGACCTGACGACACACACTGTTTCTATCTCCGTTCAATCATCTGCATAGTTTAATTATAGGTGCACTTATTTTATTTAAACCTCCTCACATTTTTAATCTTTTAAATGAATCCATAATTGAGATTTTTAAATCTGAGTTTAAAGTTATGGAGCAACATGATTAAAGTTAATCCATTTTAAATATAAATTAAATCCATGCTCAAAATGATGGTTTAAATGTAAACCTGCTTATTTTTAAACAAGGTTTAAAGTTTGGCACCCTATAAGTCTTTAAAAAAAATAATTTAAATGGATAATATGTGTACATCCTGTGTACCTACTGTTTGTCTGATGAGTGTCCAATCTCTAACTGATTTCCCCACACAAATGTTAATGCTTTGATGTTAAAGCTAGAATGTCACTGTGTTTATTCACAAAAAGGCATGGTTTTTATTTTTATATATATTATAGCAATTTTAATTTTTATATAGGCTACATTTTCCATACCAACAAAGAAACAAAAAAAAGGACAAAATAAATAAGCTAGTTAAGTGGTGGTAGCCTAGTCTATGAATGGGACACCCCTCTAAGCTCACAGAAATGGTTAGACCCAAGTCTTCAGCAGCCAATGACACTGACCCGTTCAAACTGAATTTTAACGCGTATTTTACGTGTATTTTACGCGTATTTCACGTGTTAAATACGCGTGAAATACACGTAAAATACGTGTTAAATACGTGTTAAAATTCATGTGTTTTTGGCCCTGTTGGCTTTCGATAGCTTGCGGTCCGCGTTGAATCGACGCGTTAATTGTTACAAGCAAGTCGCATTATAGAGGAACTCACGGGAACCTGAGGCTTCCTGTTTGTGTTTTTCTCGTTTTATTGTTGCACCGTGTCTGAAAATTGCATTAGGCTAGCTATTATGGCTTTCCTGTAGCTCAAACAGTAGAGCATGGCGCTAGCAACGCCAAGGTCATGGGTTCGATTCCCAGGGAAAGCAAGAACTGACAAAATGTAAAATGTGTATCTTGAATGCAATGTAAGTCGCTTTGGATAAAAGCGTCTGCCAAATGCATAAATGTAAAATGTAAATGTAAATATTAGTCTAATATAAGCTATCCACATTCACCAGAAAGAACAATTGGCTACAAGTAATAGTCCTAGTTGCTGGATAGGCCTACGTTACTTGTCTATTATGGCACATAGGCCTATTAGACAAGTGGAATATAGTTAACGGTGTTATGAAAACTACACAGAATAAACGCCCTAGGTTAGCCTATTTATGACAACCTTTTACGGTAGTAGCTAGGCTATATGGGGGCAACATCAATTTAATCTCAATAAAAGTTAGCCTGGAATGAATGCATATGCCTGGCATAACCAATGGATTTTGGAGCACCAACTTGTAAAAGTGCTTAACTGTATCAGTATAACTACAATGCGTTAATTGATTCCCTGTCTTATTCTGCCCTCTTGTGGCGGATATTGGAATGAAAACAACGCTTAACGTATTATGTTGAAATAACGACTTAATATCTTGAAATAACAATTTATTATGTTGAAATAACGAGTTATTATGTTGAAATAACGACTTAATATCTTGAACTAACTAGTTATTATGTTGAAATAATGACTTAATATCTTGAAATAACGAGTTATTATGTTGAAATAACGACTTAATATCTTGAAAGAACGAGTTATGTTGAAATAACGTGTTATTATGTTGAAATAACGACTTAATATCTTGAAATAACGAGTTATGTTGAAATAACGACTTAATATCTTGAAATTACGAGTTATTATGTTGAAATAACGACTTAATATCTTGAAATAACGACTTTATATCTTGAAATAACGAGTTATTATGTTGAAATAACGAGATAAGTTTTCTTTTTTTTTTCTCCCACCACAAGGAATTTTTTTTTTTCACCATGCGGTTCTATGGAAGCCCATTTCCGCCACTTAAAAAAAAAAATTGGAGCATAAAAAGTAAAAATTATGACATAAATTATAATTATGACATAAAAAGTCGAAATTATGATTTACTAAGTCGAAATTATGACTTTAAAAGTCACAATAATGACATAAAAAGTCGAAATTATGATTTACTAAATCTAAATTATGACATACCAAGTCGAAATTATGACATACCAAGTCGAAATTATGACTTTAAAAGTGAAAAAGTGACCCGACACATGATGAGTTCATGAGTATGGAAGCCCATTTCTATTCCATACTGAACCGGATGGAAGCCCATTTCCGCCACTTAAATTTTTTTTTTTTCAAAATTATGACATAGTTAAGTCATAATTATGACATAAAAAGTTGATATTATGATTTACCAAGTCGAAATTATGACTTTAAAAATCGAAATTATGATTTACTAAATCGAAATTATGACTTTAAAAGTCATAATTATGAGATACAAAAAAAATCGAAATTATGACTTTAAAAGTTGAAATTATGACTTTCTGCTCATTGATAACTGCTCATTGACACATGATGAGTTCATGAGAGCATGAATGAGTGTTTAACTGTAGTTTGAGCTGCTAATGATGGAATGATTGTCTTATTATCTGAACGGCATTAATATCTCTGAGCAAACGCTCTTCAGAGGATTTGAAATGCAAGCTTTAGCGCAGAAACAACAGAACGAATGTGAGGTGGCAGCTGAACATATTCTGATGTGTTATTATGGAAATATGATCCATAACACACACCATCAGAATCTGCTGTAATGCATGTAATGCATGGCGCTAGCAACGCCAAGGTCATGGGTTCGATTCCCAGGGAAAGCAAGAACTGACAAAATGTAAAATGTGTATCTTGAATGCAATGTAAGTCGCTTTGGATAAAAGCGTCTGCCAAATGCATAAATGTAAAATGTAAATGTAAATATTAGTCTAATATAAGCTATCCACATTCACCAGAAAGAACAATTGGCTACAAGTAGGCTAATAGTCCTAGTTGCTGGATAGGCCTACGTTACTTGTCTATTATGGCACATAGGCCTATTAGACAAGTGGAATATAGTTAACGGTGTTATGAAAACTACACAGAATAAACGCCCTAGGTTAGCCTATTTATGACAACCTTTTACGGTAGTAGCTAGGCTATATGGGGGCAACATCAATTTAATCTCAATAAAAGTTAGCCTGGAATGAATGCATATGCCTGGCATAACCAATGGATTTTGGAGCACCAACTTGTAAAAGTGCTTAACTGTATCAGTATAACTACAATGCGTTAATTGATTCCCTGTCTTATTCTGCCCTCTTGTGGCGGATATTGGAATGAAAACAACGCTTAACGTATTATGTTGAAATAACGACTTAATATCTTGAAATAACGATTTATTATGTTGAAATAACGAGTTATTATGTTGAAATAACGACTTAATATCTTGAACTAACTAGTTATTATGTTGAAATAATGACTTAATATCTTGAAATAACGAGTTATTATGTTGAAATAACGACTTAATATCTTGAAAGAACGAGTTATGTTGAAATAACGTGTTATTATGTTGAAATAACGACTTAATATCTTGAAATAACGAGTTATGTTGAAATAACGACTTAATATCTTGAAATTACGAGTTATTATGTTGAAATAACGACTTAATATCTTGAAATAACGACTTTATATCTTGAAATAACGAGTTATTATCTTGAAATAACGAGTTATTATGTTGAAATAACGACTTAATATCTTGAAATAACGACTTTATATCTTGAAATAACGAGTTATTATGTTGAAATAACGAGATAAGTTTTCTTTTTTTTTTCTCCCACCACAAGGAATTTTTTTTTTTCACCATGCGGTTCTATGGAAGTCCATTTCCGCCACTTAAAAAAAAAAAATTGGAGCATAAAAAGTCAAAATTATGACATAAATTATAATTATGACATAAAAAGTCGAAATTATGATTTACTAAGTCGAAATTATGACTTTAAAAGTCACAATAATGACATAAAAAGTCGAAATTATGATTTACTAAATCTAAATTATGACATACCAAGTCGAGATTATGACATACCAAGTCGAAATTATGACTTTAAAAGTGAAAAAGTGACCCGACACATGATGAGTTCATGAGTATGGAAGCCCATTTCTATTCCATACTGAACCGGATGGAAGCCCATTTCCGCCACTTAAATTTTTTTTTTTTCAAAATTATGACATAGTTAAGTCATAATTATGACATAAAAAGTTGATATTATGATTTACCAAGTCGAAATTATGACTTTAAAAATCGAAATTATGATTTACTAAATCGAAATTATGACTTTAAAAGTCATAATTATGAGATACAAAAAAAATCGAAATTATGACTTTAAAAGTTGAAATTATGACTTTCTGCTCATTGATAACTGCTCATTGACACATGATGAGTTCATGAGAGCATGAATGAGTGTTTAACTGTAGTTTGAGCTGCTAATGATGGAATGATTGTCTTATTATCTGAACGGCATTAATATCTCTGAGCAAACGCTCTTCAGAGGATTTGAAATGCAAGCTTTAGCGCAGAAACAACAGAACGAATGTGAGGTGGCAGCTGAACATATTCTGATGTGTTATTATGGAAATATGATCCATAACACACACCATCAGAATCTGCTGTAATGCAGGAGTGTGTCCAGTGGGATCTGATCTGTACAGTCACCTGAGGGTGGCGCTGTTCCCAGCTCATATTTCATTAATAACGCAGCAGAATCTGCTGTAATTTCCCTACAGAATTAATTTTATTGACCTCCACGTGCTCGGTTTTGATATATTGTATATTAGCCTATATTAAATAATACATTTATTTATGTATTTAATCTGTTACAAATTATAATAAAGTAATATAATTGCATATCATTAAATCTCAGCTGCAAACATTATGTAATGTCATCTTTCTCTGTGCTTTTAAACAGATATAGAGTAAGACATGAACAATGCCTCCAATGATAAATATGTACAATTTAACATTTGACAAGAACCTAGAACTATTACTTAGAACAAGAACTATTGTGTTCTGTTCTATAGCACACCTGTACATATTAGTCTATTTTTGTTTATTATTATGTGTATCATTCATTTATCTTTATTCTTTATTGTCTTTATTGTTTATTGTCTTTATTGTTTATTGTACTGTCTGTGTACTGTGGTCTCTGTGCACTGGAAACTTCTGTCACCAAAACACATTCCTTGTGTGTGCAAACATGGCAATGAAGCTTTTGATTCTGGTTCTAAAGAGCTACTCTGAATTTGTCACATGCGCCATTTTTTGAAACATATAAGATAATTTTTTACAGGAGTATTACTGTTTAATGAAAACTGCTCCATCTCAACCTCATATTTCTGTTGCATCTGTTGGGCAGCAGAACTAACTGTTACAACACCATCCAACCAACGTGTGTGTGTGTGTGTGTGTGTGTGTGTGTGTGTCACTATAACCATGACATTGTGGTTTGAGCTGAAGTTGTAACAGATTAACCATATATAGCCTAATTCATTTATTATTTCATATAATATATAGGCCTAATATTATCAAAACCAAGCATCAATAAAATTAATTCTGTAGGGAAATTACAGCAGATTCTGCTGCGTTATTAATGAAATATGAGCTGGGAACAGCGCCACCCTCAGGTGACTGTACAGATCAGATCCCACTGGACGGGTCATTACTGGACACACTCCTGCATTACAGCAGATTCTGAGGGTGTGTGTTCTGGATCATATTTCCATAATAACACATCAGAATATGTTCATCTGCCACCTCACATCCGTTCTGTTGTTTCTGCGCTAAAGCTTGCGCTTCAAATCCTCTGAAGAGCGTTTGCTCAGAGATATTAATGCCGTTCACAAGACAATCATATAATCATTAGCAGCTCAAACTACAGTTAAACACTCATTCATGCTCTCATGAACTCATCATGTGTCGGGTCACGGCACATCAATGAGCAGAAAGTCATAATTTCGAGTTTTTAATCTCATAATTATGACTTTTAAAGTCATAATTTCGACTTGGTATGCCATCATTTCGATTTAGTAAATCATAATTTCGACATTTTATCTCATAATTATGACTTTTAAAGTCATAATTTCGATTTAGTAAATCATAATTTTGATTTTTAAAGTCATAATTACGATTTAGTAAATCATAATTTCGACTTTTTATGTCATAATTATGACTTAACTATGTCATAATTTTGACTTTTTATGCTCAAATTTTTTTTTTAAGTGGCGGAAATGGGCTTCCATCGAAATGGGCTTCCATAGCCATAGCATGTAAAAAAAAAAAAAAAAAAAAGTTCTAAACTTTTTGGGAACTTTTGGCTAGTAATGGGAATCAGAAGGGAATTCAATGTTGTGTATAGTAAGTTAGTGTTTAAGGACTCTTGGGCCAAACATGTATTCAGTAGATCAAATATGGACTTCTGTAAAGCCATAACATGCATAAAACAAATTAATAATAGTTTTTTTTATTTTTTTAAACCTTTTGTGAAACTTTTGGCTTGTGATTGGAATCAGGCAGGAAGTCAATGATTGTGTATAGTAAGTTAGCATTTAAGGACTCTTGGGCCAAAAACATGTTCAGTAGATAAAAAAAGGACTTCTGTACAGCCATAGCATGTAAAAAAAAAAAGTTCTAAACTTTTTGGGAACTTTTGGCTAGTAATGGGAATCAGAAGGGAAGTCAATGCGTGTGTACACTGTAAAACCTAACAGTTGGATGTACTAAATAAAAATGAGTTCACTGCACTCAAACATTACCGAATGTTGTGTGGACACAATGACTGAAACAGAACTCAAAATGAATGAGTTATAGAACATTTCTAGTTCCCAGCATGATAATTGGATAATAATTGTATTGTTAAGTGATTAAATAAGTGATAATATCAAATTGGTGGTGACACCTGATGATAATGAGCAGAATCACTGAAGGAAATAGAAACACAAGAACTACAAATGACTTCAGCCACAGCTTTAGATGAAATCAACTGAAGGATAAAAGAAGACATTAAATCTCTGAAGATCTCAGCAGAGGAGGATTAAACAACTCCACATACAGCATTACCAGCTTCACACATTACTAACCAAACTAACTTTATTTCTGTCATTTCTGATATATTGAAAATAATAGTTTTGTTTGAATTCACCATGATGGTGTTCAGTGTTTGCGTTTGTTGGGATCTTGACCCTTGACAAAACATGTCTTGCTCTGGCTGCTTTAACGAAGCACATTTGTTATGATAAGACAAGCCAAGAGGAAATGTGATCAGCTGGGGTTGGTTGTTTTTTGCTGTTGATATCATCGTTATTTAATGACTAAATCACTTCTCTCATTCAGAGTCTAATGCACTGGTTGTATGTTTTTTTTTGTATTATTCATAAAAGAACCTATGTGATTCTACAGCACAAGATCCAGGATGGTTGCAGAACTCAAACAATGTGCAGGATATAAATGAATAAAATTAATGCACAGAAGGTTTTCATCTACAACAGTATTTGGACACACAGACATAAAGAATCAGCGTATGAATCTCAACAATGGTGACAATCAAAAAATATATTCAGATAAACAGATCAACCTTGAACATAAAACAAGCTACAAAAAAATCACAACAAACACAGCAAAAGTAAAAGCAAATAGTAAGAATCAAAGAAAATTTGTCACAATTCAGATGCATTATTTATTCATGCCGCAATGCATGCTGGGATCCATGAGGGAGTTTTGATTGGTGGTACCCAGCATGCACTGCAGCATGAAGCTTTTCATTGATTGTCACCATTGTTGAGATTCATACGCAGATTCTTGATATCTGTGTGTGTCTAAGTAATGCCATAGATTAAAACTGCATTACAACTTTTGAGAACTGCATGATTTTGAAATTTTGCATATTAATCAATTACAACAACAGTGCTGGATCTCGTGCTGCTTGATCACGTAGGCACCATTATGAATAATACAAATATTAAGAACACAATACTGCTATAACCAGAGCATAAGACTCTTAATGAGATCAGTGACTTAAGCCACCACATGATGATTGTACCAACATCACCTAATCACATTTTCTCTAGGCATATCTTACCATAACAAATGTGCTTTCTAAACACAAAATTAAAGCAGCCAGAGGAAAAAATTTTAAATGAAATGTTTAAGGGTCAAGAGCCCAACTAAAGAAAAGACTCATCTCCATCATGGTGACATGATGAAAGAATGATCAATTAAACTATTATTTTCATTAAAACAGAAATGACAGAAATAAAGTCAGTCTGGTTAGTAATGTGTGAAGCTGGTAGTGCTGTTTGTGGAGTTGTTTAATCCACCTCTGCTGAGATATTCAGAGATTTAATGTCATATTTTATCTTCTGTTATTTCATCTAAAGCTGTGGCTTAAATCAATTGTAGTTCTTGTGTTTCTCTTTCCTTCTACGATTCTGCTCATTATCATCAGGTGTTCATAATTAATGCTCAATCATCACTTAATTAATCACTTAATTGCTCAACTGCAACATATATTAAGAATCATTTAAAAAAAAAATATATTAGTGTACTCAACTGAAATGAGCTTAGAGTACTCATAACTGTTGGTTTTTAAACTCAAATTATTTGAGGTAATAAGTTTCCTCAAATGTAATGAGTTTGCTTAACTCATTGGGTTTGACTTTGTGTGTGCTATTGTGAGCCAGCAGTAACTAGCAAGCTCTCGTAGTTAATTTAAAGTTTGTTATTTCTGTTGTTTTACTCATTATAGTGAAGTTTTAGCTGTACAAATTATTTGAATGCAGTGTAAAGTTTAATTGGATATTAAGAAATATCCTTAGTATAGTGGACTCAATTAAAATAAGTTCAGAGTACTCATAACTACAGTTTTTCTTTACTTCAATTAAGTTTGTTAAACTCAATTTAATTGAGGTAATCAGTTTCCTCAAAATAAATGAGTTAGCTTAACTTGTTGGGTTTTACAGTGTATAGTAAGTTAGTGTTTAAGGACTCTTGGGCCAAAAATGTGTTCAGTAGGTCAAATATGGACTTCTGTAAAAACATAACATGTAAAAATAATAATAATAAAAAAATAATAATAATTGAAAAACTTTTGTGGAACTTTTGGCTAGTAATGAGAATCCGAAGGAAAGTCAATGAGTGTGTATAGTAAGTTAGTATTTAAGGACTCTTGGGCCAAAAACATGTTCAGTAGATAAAAAATTGACTTCTGTACAGCCATAACATGTAAAAAAAAAAAAAAAAAAAAAAAAGTTCTAAACTTTTTGGGAACTTTTGACTAGTAATGGGAATCAGAAGGGAAGTCAATGAGTGTGTATAGTAAGTTAGTATTTAAGGACTCTTAGGCAAAACATATTTCAGTAAATCAAATATGGACTTCTGTACAGCCATAGCATGTAAAAATAATAATAAAAAAAAAAATAATAATTGAAAAACTTTTGTGGAACTTTTGGCTAGTAATGGGAATCAGAAGGGAAGTCAATGAGTGTTAATATTTTAGGTTAATATTTTAGGTTAAAAGTTAATATTTAAGGACTCTTGGGCCAAAAATATGTTTAGTAAATCAAATATGGACTTCTGTACAGCCATAGCATGTGTGAAGGAAATTTTACATTTCGATATGTTTTTGACTCTTAGATGTGTTTTTTGACTATTAGAAGTGTTCATTTTACTTAGAAATATAATCATATAATCATTATTAAAGATATGTAACCAAGCTTTTAGAAATGCATAAGTTAGAGCAAGCTTGCGGGAACATATTGTTCTGAGTGATAGAGTGCTCAGTTGCAAGGAAGCTGGGTAGTGCAAGAGGTCAAGATGACATATCGTACTTTAAGTGTGACAAGTATGTGCGTAGCTGCAATTAGACTTGGAATAGACAGAATGTGTGAAAATGATGTAGCTTAAAAACAGGAACTTCTGCAGAAGTGGATATTGTGCTGACACATTAGAATTTACAACAGACAAGGGGTCTTGAATAAAGATGTTTCCTTTTAAGGCAAACAAAGATTGGGTGTAACCGACCCAGGATGTGTGAGAGGTATATAATGATGTCGAGGAGAGCTAACTTTGCCCTTCTCATGACAGACATTCTCTGTATGTGAACTGCCTATTTCTTGCAAGAAATAAAATCATGTTTGATACTTTGACTTTTCAAAGGTTTGAATTTGTATTCCTCCCTCCTCATTTTTCGAATAGAATTATTTCCACAACACATGTAAATGAATTAAAAACAAAAAAAAAGTTCTAAACTTTTTTGGGAACTTTTGGCTAGTAATGGGAATCAGAAGGGAAGTCAAAAAGTGTGTATAGTAAATTAGTGTTTAAGGACTCTTGGGCCAAAAATATGTTCAGAAGGTCAAATATGGACTTCTGTACAGCCATAACATGTAATAAAAATTAATCCATCTTTCTTTCTTTCTTTCTTTCTTTTTCTTTCTAACTAATTAATCCATCTTTCTTTCTCTCTACCTAATCCATCTTTCTTTCTTTCTAATTTATCCATCTTTTTTCTTTATAACTTATCTATCTTTCTTTCTAACTAATCTATCTTTCTTACTAATCCATCTTTCTTTCTTTCTAATCCATCTTTCTTTCTAACTAATCTTTCTTTCTTTTTAATATATCTTTCTTTCTTTCTTTCTTTCTTTCTTTCTTTCTTTCTTTCTTTCTTTCTTTCTTTCTTTCTAACTAACTAATCCATCTTTCTTTCTTTCTTTCTATCTTTCTTTCTTCCTTTCTTTCTTTCTTTCTTTCTTTCTTTCTTTCTTTCTTTCTTTCTTTCTTTCTTTCTTTCTTTCTTTCTTTCTTTCTTTCTTTCTTTCTAATATGTCTTTCTTTCTTTCTTTCTTTCTTTCTTTCTTTCTTTCTTTCTTTCTTTCTTTCTTTCTTTCTTTCTTTCTAACTAATCCATCTTTCTTTCTTTCTTTCTTTCTTTCTTTCTTTCTTTCTTTCTTTCTTTCTTTCTTTCTTTCTAACTAATCCATCTTTCTTTCTAACTAATCTTTGTTTTATTTTAATATATCTTTCTTTCTTTCTTTCTTTCTTTCTTTCTTTCTTTCTTTCTTTCTTTCTTTCTTTCTTTCTTTCTTTCTTTCTTTCTTTCTTTCTTTTTCGGGTAGAATTATGGTTCTTATAACAGAAGTTATATTACACATTTTCACAAGCACCCTATGTTAAATCAGTGGTACGTTAAATACAACTTGACAAACTTTATAGGATTCAAAGTCAGGAGGCAAGATCTGAAGGAGGGAGATGTTTTTGGTATTTTCATGGGAAATAATCTTAAAGGGATAGTTCAACCAAAAATGAAAATTCTTTCTTCATTTACTCACCCTCAAGTTATTCCAAACCTGTATGAGTTTCTTTGCTCTGCTGAACACAAAATAAGATAACAGATGATATTTTGAAGAGTGTTTGTAACCAAGCAGATAGAGCAGCCATTCACTACCATAGTATTTTTTCCCTACTACACTGTAAAACCCAACAAGTTAAGCAAACTCATTTAATTTGAGGAAACTGATGACCTCAATTAAATTGAGTTTAAAAACCAACAGTTATGAGTACTCTAAGCTCATTTCAGTTGAGTTCACTAATATGCATTTTTTTAAATGATTCTTAATATATGTTGCAGTTGAGTAATTAAGTGATTAATTAAGTGATGATTGGGCATTAATTATGATCACCTGATGATAATGAGCAGAATCACAGAAGGAAAGAGAAACACAAGGGGCCCTATTTTAACGATCTGAAACGCAAGTGTCAAAGCGCAAAGCGCAAGTAACTTTGTGGGCGGGTCTCGGCGCTGTTGCTATTTTCCCGGCGGGATAATGTAAAATGGGTTGGTCTGAAGTAGCTTCATTATTCATAGGTGTGGTTTGGGCGTAACGTGAATAAACCAATCAGAGCGTCATCCAACATTCCCTGTAAAAGCAGGTGCGCAAGTTCCATTATGGATTGCTATTATTATGGCGTATTTACCAGGCGCACGCCAGGAGCGGTTCACAGCCGAGGAGACTGATGTGCTTGTAAGAGCAGTGAAAGACAGAGAAGTTGTGTTGTATGGGGATGGGAGAAACCCACCCAAAATAGCGTCGGTTAAACAGGCGTGGGAGGAAATAGCCACAATTGTTTCATCAGCTGGCATCCCCAGGACGTCGCACCAGTGCCGCAAGCGCTACAATGACATCAGAAGACGGGGAAAGTCCAAGCTTGCCAGCATCAATCGGGCACGCCGTGTAACGGGAGGTGGATCTGCCTCTACTCAGGACCTGACGCCAGCAGAGGACATCGCTGCATCCACCCTCACCGATTTTTTTTCCTGGTTCTTGACGGACAAACCAATTTGTTAGATGTCCTTATATACATATATGTCTTGCCAGAAGTTGCCACTATTGGGCAAACAGGTCTCCTTAATTATTAGACTGCAATTAGCCTGAATAATTTGTAAGCTAGATTTATGCCTATTTTTTCACATCTTCGTGGCACACCACAATGATTTCCGTCATCTCATGTGTTAATATTTTTTAGTGTAACAATTTATAATTTTCAAAAATAACTGTTGCATCTGTGTAGATTACATGAGCAAAGTGAATGCGCGTTGTGCACGCTATACATTATGGTCAAGCATGCGCCCTTAAAATAGCATAATGAACAACGCGCAACGCGCCACTGACTTTAGACTAGGTTTTTTCTGGTCAGTGGCGCAATTGTTTAATGGAACAGCAAAATAGCACCAGGGATTGTTTGCGCCGGAACACGCCTCCTTTTTTGCGCTGAACCGCCCAGGTAGCGCAAGTTCATTCACTAGTTTAGCGACGTGCTTCTGTGGAGGGAAAAGCGCGCTTTGCGCGGGTGCAAAATAGGAATGACACATGCGTCGGTGTACAAAGTCAATTGCGCTGGGTGCAAGATAGGGCCCATGAACTACAACTGACTTAAGCCACAGCTTTAGATGAAATAACAGAAGATAAAAGAAGACATTACATCTCTGAAGATCTCAGCAGAGGAGGATTAAACAACTCCACAAACAGCACTACCAGTTTCACACATTACTAACCAGACTGACTTTATTTCTGTCATTCCTGTTTTAATGAAAATAATAGTTTAATTAAAGTCACCATGATGGTGATGAGTGTTTGCCTTAGTTGCTTTTGCTTTAACATTAGTTTTTTACTCTGGGTGCTTTAAATTTGTGTTTAGAAAGCACATTTGTTATGGTAAGGAATGCCAAGAGAAAACGTGATTAGGTGATGTTGGCTGTACAATGATGTTGGTATAATCATCATGTAGTGACATAAGTCACTGATCTCACTCAGAGTCTTATGCTCTGGTTATAACGGTATTGTGTTGTTAATTTTTTTTATTGTTAATAATAATGGCTACATGATTAAACAGCACAAAATCCAGCACTGTTGTGGTAATTGAATAATATGTAAGATTTCAAAACCATGTAGTGCTCAAAAGGTTTTAATCTATGGCATTTCTTAGACACACACAGACATCAAGAATCTGCGTATGCATCTCAACAATGGTGAAAATCAATGAAGAGCTTAATGCTGCAGTGCATGCTGGGTACCACCGATCAAAACTCCCTCATGGGTCCCAGCATGCATTGCGGCATGAATAAATGATGCATCTGAATTGTGATACATTTTCTTTGACTCTTACTATTTGCTTTTACTTTTGCTGTGTTTGTGATGTTTTTGTAGCTTGTTTTACGTTCAAAGTTGATCTTTATCTGAATATTTTTTTTGATTGTCACCATTGTTGAGATTCATACTCTGATTCTTGATGTCTGTGTGTGTCTAAGTATAGTTGTAGATTAAAACCTTTTGTGCATTCATTTTATTTATTTCAATCCTGCATATTGTTCTGGATCACCACCATCCTGGATTTTGTGCTGTAAAATCACATAGGTTCTATTATGAATAATACAAAAATGTTATAATACAAAACCTCTATAACCAGAGCATTAGACTCTGAATGAGGTCAGTGATTTAGTGACTACATGACGATAATATCATCAGCAACCAACACCAGCTGATCACATTTTCTTTTGGCTTTTCTTACCATAACAAATGTGCTTTGTAAACACAGTCAAAGAAGCCAGAGCAAGACATGTTATATCAGGGCCGGCCCTGACCAATTTGCTGCCCTAGGCAAGATTTTACTTGGTGCCCCTTGAAAAAAAAAAATCAATGCATTAAAAAAATAAAACAGTACCAGTGTTTCCGCAACTTAGACTGAAAACATGTAGTGCTAAACCTTTTTACAGGTTTTTTTTTTTTATTGTTGTTTTATATGATGTCCAGTCCATTCTACCCCGTCATTATGTTCATGATATTATTATTTTTATTTATTTTTTAAAGGCTGATGATAGTTAAACTATACAAAAATAGCACCTATGGCACATTACAGCCTAAACACAAATAACAAGTAATTGCATCCAGCATTCATGCACAAACAATTGAGAACTAGCAAAAGTGTTTGTTTTCCAGTAGATGGCAGCAAACTTTCACTAATATGCACATTCATGTTTTCACCATGAATTAAACTTTGGAGAAATTTAGATATTTAATGTGAAATTTACATAAAATTTAGCTATTTTATATAAACCTGTATATAAATATCATTATTAATTTCGGCAAATACATTTTAAAATGTCCATATGTCCCCTTAAAACTGCACAACTGTAGAGTAAAAACATTAGGCTATTAAAAAAGTGATATTACATGCGTAAAAAAAAAACAGATATGATTTTTTTTTTTTTTTTTTTTACAAAATACACTGTCTGTGGCCTCTGGAGAACCCAGAACAGCTGCTTGCATATAGTTTAAGGTAAAACTGGAATTAATTAGCGTACATTAGTATTTTACTACTATGCAATTAAATAAACTGTTCATTCATTACATCACTTTTACACTGCAAAAAATGCTCTTCTTATTTAGTATTTTTTTTCTTGTGTCCAGTCCAAACATCAAAAAATTCTTAAATCAAGATGTATTTACTAGTAAAATGACATTAGATATTTTTTCCTTGTTTTCTGGGGGAAAAAATCAAAATGAAGTGAGTTTTAGCTTAAAACTAGCACAATTATCTGCCAAATGGGATGAGAAAAATTTTCTTATTTCTGTTTGGGACAGAAACAAGAAACAAGATTTCAATCAGAAACAAGATTATTTTTCTCACCCCATTGGCAGATAATTTAGCTTGTTTTAAGCATAAACTCACTTAAGAAAAAATATTATTTTACTTATCTAGTAAATGCATCTTGGTTTAAGAATTTTTAGATATTTAGACTAGAAACAAGACACAAATACTAAATAAGAAGAGCATTTTTGCAGCGTTTCCCTTATCTTGCCTGCATCAGAGGGTTTCTGTTTTTTAAGACACTACAATTCAGCCATCCGTCATAAATTATCAGGCAACTTTCACCGGGTCTACACCTGGAGCGAGCGGCCAAGCACCCTAAAAAAATGAAAGTAATCCTGTCTACATTAGATGCGGCGAGAGGCGACGCGACACAACAAATTCCCAACATTAAACTGATCGCGCGTTATATTTCTGACGCCCTTCAAGTAGCTCGGCGGGGGAGATTGATGAGGCGGACCGGGAAGAGGCGGGGGACTTGGTTAAGTTTTTTGCGCTTTATTTGGTAATATTTCAAATTAATATTAATAAAATAGTATCAGTAATACATTTTGGCGCCCCTATGGATGAGTGCCGCCCCTAGCATTTGCCTATTCCGCCTATGCCACGGGCCGGCCCTGTGTTATATCAAGGGTCAAGATCCCAACAAAAGCAAACACTGAACACCATCATGGTGAATTCAAACAAAACTATTATTTTCAATATAACAGAAATGACAAATAAAGTTAGTCTGGTTAGTAATGTGTGAAGCTGGTAATGCTGTTTGTGGAGTTGTTTAATCCTCCTCCACTGAGATCTTCAGAGATTTAATGTCTTATTTTATCTTCAGTTGATTTCATCTAAAGCTGTAGTCAGTTGTAGTTCTTGTGTTTCTATTTCCTTCAATGATTCTGCTCATTATCATCAGGTGTCATCACCAATACGCAATTATCACTTATTTAATCACTTAACAATACAATTATTATCCAATTATCATGCTGGGAACTAGAAATGTTCTATAACTCATTCATTTTGAGTTCTGTTTCAGTCATTGTGTCCACACAACATTCAGTAATGTTTGAGTGCAGTGAACTCATTTTTATTTAGTACATACAACTGTTAGGTTTTACAGTGTATGGTGGTCAATGGTTGCTCTATCTGCTTGGTTACAAACACTCTTCAAAATATCATTTTTTGTGTTCAGCAGAGCAAAGAAACTCATACAGGTTTGGAACAACTTGAGGGTGAGTGAATGATGACAGAATTTTCATTTTTGGCTGAACTATCCCTTTAAGACCATTGTAAATATCTGATGTAAAAAATTTTCATTCATAACTCATCAGTCATCTAATCTCCAGAACTCCCCCCAACAATACTTCCTATTTTTGCTTTTCAAAGGATCTGGAAAGTAACAGATGATGTAAGATCTAAAGTAAACACAAAACCTGTAAAACAGAAACAACCAATTTAAAACTGTATGTCATGCTCTTTCTCTCATGTAGCCTATGAAATATTATTCTGTCATGTCCTCCACTACTGGATCAGGTGTTTATATAGAGATGTCTGTGGGATTCCTCTTTTTCCAGTGGTCACTAACTGCTTCTTCCCATATTTGAATATTTTTCTGTATGATATCTGCATATTTTCAATGAATACCATATTAGCAGAAGCAACGTGTGAATTCTTAATAAAACAATATATATTACAAAGAGTGATTAATACAAAAATGTAATTTAATAGAAAAAACAATAAGTAAATTTACACTGATAGTAAAAAGACGTGTATTATGCAGTGAGAAAAGGACATCAAAAAATAACTACATCATAGGATGAGAGCTTAAATTATAATTAAGATTACATTAAAGGGATAGTTCACCCAAAAATGAAATTCTGTCATTAATTACCCTCATGTCATTCCAAACCCGTAAGACCTTCAATTACACAAATTAAGACATTTTTGATGAAATCCGAGAGTGAATAAAGTCGTTATTTTTGTTTGTTTTTGCACACAAAAAGTATTCTCAACGCTTCATAAAATTAAGGTTGAACCACTGGAGTCCAATGGACTATTTTAACAACGTTTTTACTACCTTTCTGGGCCTTGAAAGTGTTAATAAAACAGCTGTCTATGGAGGAGCCTGAAAGCTCTCGGATTTCATCAAAAATATCTTAATTTGTGTTCCGAAGATGAACAAATGTCTTACAAGTTTGGAATGACATGAGACATGAGGGACATGAGATTTTCATTTTTGGGTGAACTATCCCTTTAATAGCTTCCTTGACTACTGGATTCAGCACAAAAGTATTAAAGAGTTTACAAGCTTCATGATTACAAGTTTTCAGGCTTAGGGCATGGTCTTGCAAGGTCCCTGGTCACTTGTCTCTGGAGGCCCCCATATCCCCTAGGGATAGACATTTTATACTACATTAAAGGACGGGCAATTTAGAAGTTTCTGTAGGCTAACAACAGATGATTAAATAGTAATTAGGGTCCCTGTATAGGTCTTCAGCATCCACAAGGCCCATGACAATCTGAGATGGGTCACTGGCCCCACTTGCCTGTTCCACAACCCAGCCCTGCAAGATCTACAACAGCCTCTGAAATACACAAGGACTTATATAAAACTCAGTAAATAGAAGTGTTTTATTACATGCTGGCAGACCTGATACTTTTGTTAACCCTTGAATAACAATTGGGTTCATTTTACACTGAAACATTTTAAAATTTAGTGTGGGCCGACTAATCTTATTAGAAATTATTATAAACAAAATCTGATAATAAAAAAAAAAATGTTGAGAATTTTAAAGGTAAATAGGCTAATTTCCTATTGTTATAAATTAAATTGACCCTTTATCTGTACATGTAGATCTTGTAAAGATGCATCAAAATCAGTAAAGACAGTGTTTATATGGCCATTTATATAAAATTTAAGAGCTTAAATGCTTATTTTTATAAGAGCACAATGATTATGAAAATATGTGCTGGTAAACATCAATATCAAAATAGTCACACTTAAAATCCATAAATTAAAAACAAATTATATAATGATTTTTTAGAGTCCAGTTTTCTGACAAATTGATAAATAATATGTTTTTAATTCTAAACAAAACAAAACCTGACAATACATAATTACAGTTAAATAAAACATAACTGCTCTCTATTTTATTATACATTCATAACCAATTTCAACTGTTTCATTCTGTTTCAGAGACCTAGCGAGTCAAGCAATATTCTGAATTAAAGGTGTTTTTTCTCCAGCACTTGGCCTATATTTCCTATTCTGGAATAAAACTCAAAGTTTCAGTCCAATATAAAAACAAGAAAGAGACAAGAAGAAAAAAAAGCATCTTAACAACAAATCAGTTACCCAACCCTGTCCCCTTTTAGCCCACAACTGTCCAAATCTATGTACAACTTATTTTCATTTAAATAATTGGATTTCTATTGTCCTTCAATACAGTATAGTTAGTCATTATACAGTTTAGTTTTGAAACATGTGTTGTCCTGGATCATGTTGACAATCATCTTCTCATACATACGGTGTATGGATGACACGCTAATAATCCGACTGATCCTCTTTAGAATTTTTAGAAGAGGACGGCGGGCGCCTTTCGAACGTAGTTTGCGAAGACTGTGAGATAAAGCCTTGGCCAGGTCCTGACCTATATTCTGTATCTTCCACAAGTGGAGGAGCTGTAGAATATAACGTTGTGAGGGACAGGAGTGGACCAGGGCCCGTACATCCTCGTTGCTCACTTTCTCACCAGGTAAACTGTCCATCAAGAGCAACAGGTCTTCCAGAGTGAGGTTTTTTACACTGGCACAGCGAGATACCTTCCTCTCACAGTGGTTTACACCTAGGAGAAAGAAGAAAGTCATATACACCTATACATATACACCTATAGGTAACTAAATCAATGGGGTAATTTTCATTTTAAAGTTAACTACTCCTTTAATGGGTTTCAATTACCTGTAAACCACATTACCACTACGTAAGTCAAAAATAGCCTTTAGGATTGTTAATGCTAGTACTTTCTCACTTGTATTCATGCTAACGAGGCAGGGGACCACTAATGGTCAAAGTTTGATAGGCACTAAATTCACTAAATCCAGTTGCTGTTTTTTTTTTTTTAATCTCCTAATGTCTGTTGAATCTAAGCCAAACTGAGATGATGACCTTGGATGATGCTGAGAAGTTTGTCTTGGTCCTTATTTTGTTCTCTCCAAAGATGGAGCAGATGTACTGCCTGCTGCTGAGGACTGCAGCTTTTCTTCAGCCTTTCAACACTCTTCCAGTCAACTTTGCGTCCTGGAAGGCTCTCAGAAAGACGCTCCACAGGGATAGACGCCAAAGAAGGTGATGCAAGGAACTGAAATATTGCTTCCTCACATAGTGTGATTTCTGGAAGGTGATAAAAGAGAGGAGCAGGAATGTTATGGATATGGAAGCCTGATAAGCACACAAAATAAATCACAAGGTTTAGCAGAAACAAAACAAAAAAGATACCAGTGTCAATAAACCATATCAGTACTGCAGCAACTCTGTACACTTTTAGCTCATAGATTCTTTTGTTTTAATACAGAAATAACATGTTCCCCCATGGTGAGAGCAGCTTTGACTATTCATATCTTTAAACTATACTCTACCCATGTCTTATGGTGGAATAGATCTGCTATATCCTGCTGCTGTTGATTATTGCTGCTGCAGAACAAGTACAGAGACTTGCTACTACCGATACATCCACAAATATGCTGCTGTGAGCATGCAAGACATGCTGCTGCACATATAGCATGAAATACATGAAATTACCCCCAAAAAAACAGGAGGCCAGAGAAATGGACAATACAGGACAATATATGCATGCTGCGGAGTGTAAGAAAATAAGCTGCTGCATTGGTAGACATGCATATCTCTGCATATATATGGATGAACATAGACAGGATGGGATAGGACATATGAGATAGACATACACTGATCGGGCATACCATTATGACCACCTTCCTAATACTGGAAAAGTGGGCAGAGCCCAGCGGAGACAGAGGGGATGAACCGAGGGCGGGACTGAGCGGAGGGCGTGCACCTGAGACCCGCAGTGACGGATTGATTGACAGCTGTCTGACTCGCGAATAGCAAAGATGGAGAATGACTTGAATGACGCCAGTAGCTTTGCAGCAGAGTGGTCATTCTCCCCCACCTTCATCTGAAGTGGAGGAGGGTGGATTGTCTGTAGACACAGACCCAAAGGCTTATCAATGCGAGCCGCTGGCTCAAACTGCGTTAACTCCTCATGCCGACAATGCTAGCGAGGCAGCCGCGCAAGAGAGAATGAGACACCTGACCTAATCTATGAACAGTCAAATCCTTATACTGAATGCCACTAAAAATAGATCAGATACCTGCTATACTGTAGCAACAATGAGTTTCGGGGAATAATTAATTCAAATGGGGTGAATATTCATGAGTCTATGAATATGATTTGCTTGTTGTACACAAAAATATTAACTTATAACGGAACCTTTAATCATGTTAAAGTAACCTTTACCCAAATTGATTTCAGTTATCCATAATTTCTTTTCGTCCTGCGAGTTGAAAATTAGATTTCTTCATCAAATATCTATCTTACAAACTTTAAGAAACATTAATCTGCTGATCAGGACAAATAAGATTTCCTATGTTTGTACAATTTGTATTTAACGCGCGGCCCTCAGGGCAGAAGCCCTCAATAGGTTTGTATCGCTGTGTTATTATTTGTGTTTTTAATGCGCTGCCCTCAGGGGAGAAGTACTCAATAAGTCCGTATCGCTGTGTTATTATTAGTGTTTAACGCACTGCCGTCAGGGCAGAAGCACTCAATAGGTTTGTATCGCTGTGTTATTATTAGTGTTTAACGTGCTGCCCTCAGGGCAGAAGTACTCAATAGGTTCGTATCACTGTGTTATTATTAGTGTTTAACACGCTGCCCTCAGGGCAGAAGTACTCAATTGGTCCGTAACGCTGTGTTATTATTAGTGTTTAACGCACTGCCGTCAGGGCAGAAGTACTCAATAGGTTCGTATCACTGTGTTATTATTAGTGTTTAACACGCTGCCCTCAGGGCAGAAGTACTCAATAGGTCCGTATCATTGTGTTATTATTAGGGTTTAATGCACTGCCGTCAGGGCAGAAGCACTCAATAGGTTTGTATCGCTTCCACTTCAGCACATACAGCCGTCTCGTAGAGGGGGCTCTGGCGGAAGTGATGGTGTCTACCACAGCCTGTGGTAAGTCACCTAGAACCTCCCCGTCCCGTCCAGGGACCAGACATGGAGTTTTCAGAGGTCCGGACGCGGGTGCCACAGGGTGCCCCGTCTCTGAGTCAGGAGGTCCTTCCTCAGAGGAATGGGCCAAGGAGGTGCTGTCGCGAGGAGCACTAGTTCTGGGAACCAAGTCCTGCTGGAGGCGGTCGCCGGACACAGTTGCATCGCGACGGCCCGCTTAACTGGTGGGATTTTCTCGTAACCCTTGGCCTGCCCACCGTCAAGGGTAGTGAGGAGGGAGGAGCCACCAGGTCTGTTTCTGGCACTGAAAGGTGTCGTCCACGACCTGGTAAGCTCCTCATGCACCTCCGGGAAGAATGGTACTGGGGCGGGACACTGAGAACCAGCGCGACCGCCCCCCCAGAAACCAATCATCCAACCTAGAAGGTTCGGAACGTGGTGGAGGGTTCCACACAAGCCCGACCTTTCCGGCGGCCCGGGAAAGCATAGCCGTCAACTCAGGGTCCGACTCGACCGTTGCCACTCTCCCAGAGGGAGGCAGTACAGCCGAGTCTTCATCCTCTGAGGACTGGAACTCCCCCTCCGATGCAGCGATCGACATCTGCTCGTCCGTGGGCGCCCGGAAGGTCACCGCCGGCCGCCCATGGGAGGGGCCAACCGTTTCCTCCGAAAGCACCACCAGCTGCGGCGCTTGTGAGGGTTCAGGGGCCTGTGGAGGTACGCTCAGCGGGTTTGCCCTGAACGTGATCCTCAGGTCACCCCGGCCATCCGTCGAAGTAGGTCTATCTTGGGAGATAGTTCTAGATGGAGGTATGGGGAGGGGGACTCCACCTTCCCGAAAGTAGGCGAGTCTCGACCTAAGCACCGAGATAGTCATGTTCCCGCAGTGAGAACATGAACTATCCACAAAAGCTGCCTCAGCGTGCTGAATGCCCAGGCACATGAGACAACAATTGTGACCGTCAGCGGGCAAGAGGGAACGACCGCATCCAGAAACGCACAGCAGAGGGCGCCCTTCAAGCCTTTGCAGTCAGCTGAGCTGAAAATCTTGTCTCTAAAGACAATACTCCTGATTGCATTGGCCTCTGTTAAGAGGATAGGGGACCTGCAGGCATTTTCGGTCGACGAATCGTGCCTGGAATTCGGCCCAGGCGACTCTCAGGTAACCTTGAGACCCCGGCCCGGATATGTGCCCAAGGTTCCCACTACTCCTTTTTGGGACCACATGGTGAGCCTGCAAGCGCTGCCCTCGGAGGAGGCAGACCCAGCCCTGGCTTTTCTCTGTCCAGTTCGCGCCCTGCGCATCTATGTTGACAGAACGCAAAGCTTTAGGACCTCAGAGCAGCTCTTCGTCTGTTACGTAGGCCAAGGGAAAGGCTGTCTCCAAGCAGAGGATGGCCCACTGGATAGTGGATGCCATCGTCTTGGCATATGAATCCCAAGACGTGCCCTGCCCGCTCGGGGTTAGAGCCCACTCCACCAGGGGTGTAGCTTCTTCCTGGGTGCTGGCTCGTGGCGCCTCGCTGACAAATATTTGTAGAGCTGCGGGCTGGACGACACCAAAACGTTCGCTAGGTTTTATAGCCTACGTGTAGAACCGGTTGCTTCTCGTGTGCTCGCTTCCCATAGTCAGCAACACTGAAGTGCCCATTCTAGTGTCGGCTTGCTGCGCCATTCCCTTACCCAGTCGAGTTCCCCAGGAAATGGAAAACCCTGTTGAGTCCTCCGCAACCCGCGGCAGTCGGATGTGGCGGAGCGTCCGACGCCAGGTCTGGCACTTGTATGCATTGGTGGAACTTGTGTCAGGCTGGGTTCCGTATGTTGCGGCCCCTACGGCGATCCCATACGTGTATTCTCCACGGTACAGCTCCCTACGGCGAGCTTGTGTCTTTCTCTCGGCAGACAACAGGCAACAGGCCGGGGCAACCCCTGGGACTTCCGAATGTTGTACTGCCCAAGGCCAGTCCATACGTGTATTCTCCACATGGTAACTCCGGGCATGATGTGGCTTCCACAGCGTCCCTCCTGGCACGCTTTCCCAGCGTTATCCAATAGTCTGCTGAGTGGGTCTTGCGGAACAGCAGTGTGACTCTCCCTGCGTGAATTTCCCCGCTCGCTTCAGAACGGGGTCTGGGGGGCTCTCGCTGGGCGCTGGAAGTGGTAGTAACTGTGGCGTTTTCCAAAGGGATCCAAATTCGTTGGTACAACCGACGTACATCAAACGTGACTTACTGAAAGGGAACGTCTCGGTTACGTATGGTAACCCTCGTTCCCTGAAGGAGGGAACGGAGACGTACGTCCTGTCGCCACAGTTCCTTACCATCACTGCATGGCCGAGTCACTAGTTCGGCTCCGCAGTGAAAAACGCCAGTTCGTTGCTCTCGCTTCCTGTTTATACCCATGGCGCGGGGCGGAGCGCGAGATGCAAATCTCGCACGCCAATGGCCCATTGGCCCGTTCTCTAAATCTCGAAGCTGATAGGGGCTCTCTGAAGTGATCCCAATTCGTCTGTACAACCGACGTATGTCTCCGTTCCCTCCTTCAGGGAACGAGGGTTACCATACATAACCGAGACGTTTTTGTGTGTCCCCCTTTAAATGCAAATGAGCTGGTGCTCCGGTGTTCTCTCTGGCACTGAAAATGTCAGAAACTGTCAGCAAGGAACGACGAAAATGTAGCAGATTGAGTTAAGGACCTATCATCTAGAGTTTCATGACAGAACGTCTAGGTTACAGTATGTACCCCTTGTTCCCTGAAGGTGGGAACGGAGACATTACGTCAGTGACTGACTGAGACTGGTCTCGCCAGAGAGCCCAATCACCTTTATAAAACTAGCCAATGGTATGGAAATACCATGGGTCTGCGGAATTTGCATCGCGAACTCCGCGCCCACCTGCGTATATATAAGGAGCTGCACGTGCAATCTCGCATTATGTTACCTGCTGAGGAGCTGAGACTGTGCATCCTGGCTGTTTCAGCAGTAGTGGCACGGGTTAAGTAGTGGCACATTAATAAAATAAATAAAATTATTTATTTTATTAATGTTCATTTTGTATAACAAACAAAATATATATAGTTCTTTACAATGACAAGGCTACAGGTTACAAAACCAAGATCATGTAGTTGTCAGACAGATGTTAAAAACATTTTTTTTTACATGGATCATTGTCAAGGTATTTCAGATCAACACATGGAAATGACCACTAGATGGCGCCGTAGAGACGGGTGTCAGATTGATTCGAAGCTTCGAAACAATATGGCACATTTGCTTCAACTGCTTCAGTGCTTCACGAAGCCTCGGTCTGCCCATCACTAGAATTCCAGAGTTTCAGAGCCACTGCACTGAATGATCTACCACCCATTGTTGAAAGATGAAAACGAGGTACAGTAAGCAGTTTTAAGTCAGATGATCGGAGAGAGCGAGGAGGAGAATAATAGTGCAGAAGTTCAGATAATATTACATTTTAAATTTGTCCTGAACATCTTCTACTGCTCTCTAGATCAGTGGTTTTCAAACTGTCCTGGAGGCACCCCAGCCCTGCCCATTTTGTGTCTCCCTCATTTATCACACCTGATTCAACTCAGCTCGTTAGTAGAGACCGAAAGAACTACAGTGGGTGTGTCTGATTATGCTGATAATCGTCGGATCACTGCTCTTTTCACACTGCATGTGTCACACGTTTGTTTGTTGTTAGGTCTTTCAGTTGTGTTTTGATTCTGTCATGTGTTCCTTTGTTTTAGTTGCCAGCCACTAGTTTTTTCCTATGGTTACCCTCATTAGTTAATTTGTCCCAGCTGTGTCTTGTTAATCATCTCGTTTCTGTTCTCTACTTACGTTACACCCTCACCTGCAGCTGTGTCCCAAAGTGAAGGGTGCGCACTTCGAAGACCGTGCACTTCGAAGGCCAGACCAGGCCACGCCTTCGAAGTGCACGAAGTGCATGAAGGGCGAACCGAGGGACGGGGTTGCCAGGTCTGCACAACAAAACCCCTCCAATTGCTAATCAAAAGTAGCGGAATCACGGCCAAAATGGGCCAGAATATGCCAGAATATGCCAAAACGCGGGGGGCGCCCAGTACAAATATTGCTAAAGTATAGACAACTTACACCTGTGGACTATAGGCTACAAACAAAACAAACCACATCAACAGTAAATGCCTCCCAATTCCAGACTTGGCAACACTGAACCGAGCGTCGTTGAATGGGCTGTAGCAGGTGTGTGACTGACAGCGGACGTTCGTGAGGAGATTTTAAAAAGAGAAATGGAGCAGAATTTATTTATTTATTTTTCGCTTTTTATGAGTTTCATTGGATTTTGACATGCTTCAAAGCCTGCGATGATGGGAGACCGGACCATAAGCACGTAAATCTGTACGGTTAAATATTTAATCGTTAAGTTGCAATTATTGTTTATTTATTATGTTAAATGTAACTGTTACAATATATTTTAAACATTTATATATTTATGTCCAAGTCTTTATTTAAGTAGCCTACTTATTTTTATTCAACTCACATCATCTCAGATGCAATTGTAGCTATACTTTTTATGACATGCCAGCCGTCGACCGATTCCGCTCCGCAAACCTGCGGACAGTGGAAATATGCGCTCATCCCAGATGAAGATGATGTCCCGCTGGCACAGGCCTTACCAGGGTTTCTATTGGGCATTATCATCCCAGTCCAGCTCCACCAGCGTCTCCCGCTCAGCTCAATGAAAGTGTAGAAATGTGTTCTTCTGTTTCAGCTGTTAATTTAAATTTCTGTTGTTTCTGATGTTTATTGTAGGCCTATGAATAGTTGTAAAAAGTACTTTAAGTAATGTATAGACCAATTTATTTTCATTTCCACATTTTAATTTAGCCTACATGACAAGAAAATATATGCATGAACATATGAATTTCTACAAATTATAACTTGCATTACAAAAATAAACAGAATGTAGGCTACAGAACAACCACTTCTCTTTTAATTAGCCTACACATTTCAAGTTAACGAAAATTAACAATAGACAGCAATTACTTGGTTTAATTTACAAATAACTTGCATAAAATAAAATAATAATAATATAGAGAAATTGTTCTGTGCATCCCGGCCACGACTTTACATTCAGCCTTTGGAGGAGACTTTCGGTATAATGGACCGTCGTCAGTGATCGACATTCATTTATTCATTCATTCATATAAAATACTTTATTTTGCAGTAAAGTCAGCAGTTTCCGTTTATTTGCATTTTGACTTATAGTTTTGAGTGACAGATGTCGTATTTGATTTAGCCTATTTTTGTCTGTGACATATTTTAGGTGTTGACAGTATGCCTATAAGAAAAAATAAATAAATGATTGCTTGGCCAACATAGCCTTTTACTTCTGTTATCCCCAGTCTCTCTCTCTTTCTGTAGAGGACATTTAAAAGAGAGATTCTGGAAACGAAATCTAAATTTAGCTGGATCGGTCGGGAATAAAATAATTTATAGAGTGAGCACGGAGTGAATTTGAAGCGCGAGCGGGAGGGTGCGGTGCAGAATAGATCCTATTGCGGGAGCGGGACGAAAAAACAGCCCCGCGCAGATCTAATTTGTATTTAAAGAAAGTGCAGAAATAAGAAAGATAAAAGAAAAAAAGAGCAAAAAAGCGAGAGAAGAGAGAAGGACTGATTCCTCTTCTTGAGAGAATGGTTGAGAAATAAATAACACTTATGCAAGTTAAAAATGGGAAATTATCTTGCCAGGTTGCTCTACCACGAATGCACTAAACATTTTGTTTACTTCAAGTTCAAGCGGTTGCGCCAGGCTACACTTGAGTTACCGACCGCTACCGTCTTTCACTGGGGAATTTAAACCCGCGCTGCAAGAAATCTGATCGAGTGCCGCGGGAATACGGACCAGTCAAATCCTGTAATCACCAGTGTGCTATGAATTCTGGGATAGGGTAGGATGCGAAGTTGTGGTAAGGTTCCATCTGCTGTACCCTTCCTTTGCCTGAGAAACGGAGGGCGCATTTTGAGTCGTAATCGCACTTCAAATGCGGCCTTCAGAGGTGCAGCTTTCACATTGGGACACCCTTCGTAGTGCCGCTGTGACGCAATCGCACTTCAAATGCAGCCTTCAGAGGGTGCAGCCTTCACATTGGGACAGCCTTCGTAGTGCCGCTATGACGCAATCGCACTTCAAATGCGCCTTCGAAGTGCGCGCCCTTCACTTTGGGACACAGCTTTTGTCTAGTCACTGTTATGTTTCCTGGTTATGTTGAAGTGTGTTTCCCTGGCTTTTTGTTTGTTCCTGAGTGACATTTTTAAAGGGGTGGTAAAACACAATTTCACTTTTCTAACTTTAGCTAGTGTGTAATGTTGCTGTTTGAGCATAAACAACATCTGCAAAGTTACAACTTTCAAAGTTTTTAAGCAAAGGGAGATATTTGCTTTTAAAGAAATCAATTTCTAAGGACTACAGTAAACGGTATGATTTATTTTGTCGTTGATGTGTTTTCCTGTAATAGTTCGTATTGTTAATTGTGCGTTGTAGCAAAGAAGTAAACAAATGACAACGCTGTTTGGCTCTGCAAACCAGTTTGTTAAATGCTCATTCATACTTAACATTATCTGACAAACAACTAACGTTACAAACTTTTTTAAATCTCAACAGCGAACTTGGAATTAGTGTAAATTATTCTTTGATTTGAGCTTTTATGTATTGTTTATCTACATGCTTGTTTATCTACAGGCATGCTAAACATGGTTCTGTGTTTGATTTGGCTACTATTGTAAAGTCAATGTTTAGTGTTCGTTTTGGGTTAATAGTTCTTGCGACAGATATTTGGCTATAATCGTTCAAAAAATACAAAAGTAACAATGCCATTCAGTAGCGATCACTATATATCCGCAGTCTTTACTCAAAAAAATCCCTTTGAGGACTGAACAGGTTCTGCTCGATCATCTTCACTAAAATTGTCTGGGTCCGATTCGGTCTCAAATTGGTATGGTTTTATTGATGCCATTGTTTCTAATACTACCAAAGCACAGTCTACCGGTAAAGGTAAGGGGCGTGACGTTTCCAACAAACGTGCACTGGGCGGTTAGCGAATCACAACACACTGGGCCAGCTAACCAATCTGAGCTCATTGCGTATTTTTGAGGGACCGGCTTCATAGAACCCAGAAACCATCAGACCGTTTTTACAAGGAGGGACAGAGCAGTGTAGAATAAAGGTAAAATATGTGAAAAATAATGCAATTTTTTAAAAACGAAGCATGAACACATGTTACAGTGCACCCAACAAACACAATCAGGCCGTCAAAAGAATGTGTTTTACCACCCCTTTAATGTTTAAGTTTATATATGGATCTTCTGAGTCTTCAGCCTGTTCCTTTGCACACCCAACTGTTACAGATGACTAGACCTCGCTGCAGCAGTTCAGATGCTCTGTTTAGAGCCGAAGACTATTTCCCTCGAGGCTCACACCCATGTGTTCATCGACCTGGCGTGCCTCACCAACTTCCCAGACCTTTCGCTGTGCACCTTCTACTTAGCCAGCTTGATTGCAGAGTTTGTTGAGTGGTCGACCAGTCCCACTGCGACTTCACCAACGCCAGAGCCAGCGATTAACGACTGGCTCATTGACTTCTGGACTGAACCAGCTCCTATCTCCGTCCAGAGCCCAGTGACGTCCCCTGTCTTCATTCAGAGCCCAGTGATGTCCCCTGTCTCCGTCCAGAGCCAAGTGGCATCCCCTGTCTCCGTACAGCGTCCAGAGATGGCTCCAGCCCCTGACCAGCATCCAGAGATGGCTCCAGCCCCTGACCAGCATCCGGAAATGGCTCCAACCCCTGACCAGAGTCCAGAGAGAGCTCCAGCCTGTGACCAGAGTCCAGTGAGGGCTCCAGCCCATGACCAGAGTCCAGAGAGGGTTCCAGCCCCTGACCAGCGTCCAAAAGTGGCTCCAACCCCTGACCAGAGTTCAGAGAGGGTTCCAGCCTGTGACCAGAGCTCAGAGAGGGTTCCAGCTTGTGACCAGAATCGAGAGAGGGCTCCAGCCTGTGACCAGGTCCTAGAGAGGACTCCTTCTTCTTCCATCCCGAGTCCAGAGTGGACTCCGCCTCCTGTCTCCAGTCCAGAGTGGACTCTGCCTCCGTGGTTTCCTGAGCTTCCGGCCCCTCCGTGGTCCCCTGAGCTTCCGGCACCGGCGTGGTCCCCTGAGCTTCCGGCACCTCCGTGGTCCCCTGGGCTTCCGGCGCCTCCGTGGTCCCCTGAGCTTCCGCCGCCTCCGTGGTCCCCTGAGCTTCCGGCGCCTCAGTGGTCCCCTGAGCGGGTGCCCAGGGTGCCCGCCCCTACCATGCCTACCGGGAGGGGGGAGTTGTTTCACATGTCTGTCTGTTTGTGAGGTCTTTCAGTTGTGTTTTGATTCTGTCACGTGTTCTTTTGTTTTAGTTTCCCGCCACTAGTTTGTTCCTATGGTTACCCTCATTAGTTAATTTGTCCCAGCTGTGTCTTGTTAATCATCTCGTTTCTGTTCTCTACTTAAGTTAAACACTCACCTGCAGTCTTGGTCTAGTCACTGTTACGTTTCCTGATTATGTTGGAGTGTGTTTCCCTGCCTTTTTGTTTGTTCCTGAGTGCCATTATTAAAGTTTAAGTTTATAAGGTGCTGGTCATTGTGGCGAAGGGGGCGTGGTTTCGCGAGGTCTGCACGGACGGTGAAGGCCGGGAGACGAGCGGTAAGAAAGTAGGTCAAGTGCATGATGATAAACACCTGTGTCTGATTGCAGTGATTGGCGCGGAGAGACCGCTTAAAAGCTAGGCCGGAAGCAGTGTGCGGGAGAGAGACGCTGAGGACTCGTGGGAGAGACGCTGGGACTGTGATCTGAGAGAAAGCTGTTGTTAACCGGAGGAGGATACAAGTTTTGAGTAATTGATAGGAGTGCGCAAGGCGCCAGTTTATGTTTATAACTGAGTTGAAAATAAAATCCCACGAGTTCCAGCATTTCGCCGACCCTGCCTTCTTCCTTTCCCACCCCACATCTGAACCTTGTTACAGTCATATAATTAGAATATCATCAAAAAGTTGATTTATTTCACTAATTCCATTCAAAAAGTGAAACTTGTATATTACATTCATTCATTACACACAGACTGATATATTTCAAATGTTTATTTATTTTAATTCTGATGATTATAACTGACAACTAAGGAAAATGCCAAATTCAGTATCTCAGAAAATTAGAATATTGTGAAAAGGTTCAATATTGAAGACACCTGGTGCCACACTCTAATCAGCTAATTAACTCAAAACACCTGCAAAGGCCTAAATGGTCTCTCAGTCTAGTTCTGTAGGCTACACAATCATGGGGAAGACTGCTCACTTGACGGTTGTCCAAAAGACGACCATTGACAACTTGCACATGGAGGGCAAGACACAAAAGGCTGGCTGTTCACAGAGCTCTGTGTCCAAGCACATTAATAGAGAGGCGAAGGGAAGGAAAAGATGTGGTAGAAAAAAGTGTACAAGCAATAGGGATAACCACACCCTGGAGAGGATTGTGAAACAAAACACAATCCACGTTGCTTGAGGTCCAGTGTAAAGTTTCCACAGTCAGTGATGGTTTGGGGTGCCATGTCATCTGCTGGTGTTGGTCCACTGTGTTTTCTGAGGTCCAAGGTCAACGCAACCATATACCAGGAAGTTTTAGAGCACTTCATGCTTCCTGCTGCTGACCAACTTTATGGAGATGCAGATTTCATTTTCCAACAGGACTTGGCACCTGCACACAGTGCCAAAGCAACCAGTACCTGGTTTAAGGACTATGGCTTCCCTGTTCTTAATTGGTCAGCAAACTCGCCTGACCTTAACCCCATAGAAAATCTATGGGGTATTGTGAAGAGGAAGATGCGATATGCCAGACCCAACAATGCAGAAGAGCTGAAGGCCACTATCAGAGCAACCTGGGCTCTCATAACACCTGAGCAGTGCCACAGACTGATCGACTCCATGCCACGCCGTATTGCTGCAGTAATTCAGGCAAAAGGAGCCCCAACTAAGTATTGAGTGCTGTACATGCTCATACTTTTCATGTTCATACTTTTCAGTTGGCCAAGATTTCAAAAAATCCGTTCTTTGTATTGGTCTTAAGTAATATTCAAATTTTCAGATATACTGAATTTGGGATTTTCCTGAGTTATCAGTTATAATCATCAAAATTAAAAGAAATAAACATTTGAAATATATCAGTCTGTGTGTAATGAATGAATATGATATACAAGTTTCACTTTTTGAATGGAATTAGTGAAATAAATCAACTTTTTCATGATATTCTAATTATATGACCCGCACCTGTAAATGGATCTTCTGAGTCTTCAGCCTGTTCCTGTGCACACCCAACCGTTACAGCATGACTATCTGAGGTAGCATTCAGTCAATATTAAATAAAGATGGCTGATATGAATGCTGAAGCAGTGAGCCAGGCCTTAAAGGGCGCTTCACTAATAAAGCTTCTTTCCAGCCTTGCACTAAATTGGCCTGTACAACAAAACCAAGCTACAGACAAAATATCCCTTGCCCAAGAACAGAATAAAGATTTGTTCCAGCAACTCAAAAATTAGATGGCTGATCTGCGTAGGTATAATTTGAGATTGAGAGCTAAAATATGTAGATTGTCATCAGAGACTAAAAGCTTACAGTCCATTACTGTGAGTCAGGAAGCAGAACTTAAAAGATTCACAACTGACATGGCCACTCTGCAGACAGATTTGGCCCATACACAAAATGCCCTGCTAGAACAGACAGAGAAGTTACATTTTCTGAGCTCTAGTGAGACAAGGACGAAAGCTGAGTTAAGTTCAGCATTGCTCAACATTTCTGAGCTGGAGAAGCAATTTGAGCATAAAGACAGGATAAGTCAACTGGATAGAGTCAAGTGCCTCCCGCAGCAGCAACCTGAACCACAAAGTCTGCACCCCTGCTCCCTTGGTTCAGCTGGTAGGGACCCCCTGTTGTTTAGCTTTGAACAGAGAAAGCATCATCAGGACAGTGATGTCACAGCCTCAAGCAGCCTAACTGCGAGTGACTCTCCTAAAACTTTCTGCTCCTTACCTAAGCTTCCAAGCATGCTACCATCTAGCAACAGACTGCATATTCTTAGAGAATTAGCACATGACATAGAGGTTTTTAACCCTGAGACAACTAAAAACAACATAGAGTTGTATTTAAAGGATATAGATGCAGCCTTGAAGTACTTTCCTGAGGCCAGCATGACTGACAAATTCTTTCTTCTGAGAAAGACCACATCACAGATTGTCCATGGCTTCATGGATAGGCAAAGCCCAGCTATTGCTAACAATTATGGCAAATTGTGTAAAGCTCTTCTGGCAGAGTATACTCTATATCAGAACCCGTCTGCCTCTCGTCTCTCAGCTTTCCGAATTAAACAAGGCCGCCATGAGTCTCCCAGAGAGTACTATGAGCGCTTAAGGAAAATGTATTTTGCTGGCAAAGATGACCCCAAGGCAGAGGAGGATGTTATGTTTAAGAGTTTGTTTGTAAGTAACCTTTACCCTACTGTTAGGAAACCACTCATACTCCTGGTAGATGTTTAAAATATGTCTGCAGGAGAACTGAGGCAGCTTACCATGCGAGCCTGGGACCGTGAGAAGGTAGGCACAGACAGGCAAGACAGACAGCCATGTGCATCTGTGCTTGAATCTAAACATGACTGTAAGATTCCCATTCATATGGTAAAGTCAGAACTTCCCCAAAACAGGTTGGTCCATTGTAGCAATTCCCAGCAGAGCACCCAGAGCCCTAAGCTCTCAGGTTACAGGGGACATAACAATCACAGGTATGCCCCCAGAAAGGAGAGCAGGCAGTGGCAGTGGGAGGACAGATGGCAAAGACAGAAGAATGGTAGAGATAACTCTGAGAATGGCCAAAAGCAGAGCAGTCAGAATAGGAAAACAAGAGGGACTGAAAGTAAGGATGCTGAGAACTTAGCAGAGATCCAGCACATACTTCTTAAAGCCCTCAAAGACCTCAAGTCAGAGGACTACACCTCCACTGACAGAAACCTGGTCTTCTCAGCATGATCAGGTCAGGGCCCTCCACCTGACATCTCAGACTTTAGACAAGTGTCAGGGGAGACAGGAGGTTGCCCATAACTGAACAGGGTCTTTCAGATTCAGCAGACATCAAGTCCCCGTAACGTCCCTGTATGATTTTGCATGCCCATGACAATCCCTTTGGATGTCATTAAAGGGGGGTCAAAGCCTCCTATGAAATTTCCGATCAACTAATTCACTGGCCACTCGTACAGTAAAATATTGCAGATCACAGACAGGGTTGGATAATTTGTTTCCCATTCTAGTCTTTCAAACTTCCTTATAGGAGACCTCCAAAAATAAGAGATAGTGGATTAGGCCTGGTGCAGCCTTCCAGAGGAAACTGCAGACGTTAGGCAGAGCAATCAAATTCCCAACCCCCAGTACTGGGCAACATACAGCCTCTTGAGCTGCACGAGCTAGCACAGCCAGGATAATGGATGTCATACAACTTGACTACTCCCATTAATTAGTCTGTATAATAATGCAATTATTACTTGTGAGCTTTGCTCCTGATAAGGTGATGATAGATACAATCTTGTCATTGGTGGTACCAGGTGAACTTGTTGTGGATTCGGTTAATCAGGCAATGCAAGTAAACAAAGCAGGTGCACTTAGCTTATAGCCTGGACAGTGCCATACCAAATTATGGCAATCCAGACATTTAAAGAATTGGTTTCCAGCTAAATCTGCTCAAACATTTAGTGTTTACTTTCACTACTAATACTCTTTTGAGATTCTATGGTAATTTAACTTTCATCCACACATAGGTACCTTCTCTAAAAAGCTACTAACCTGTTTAGAAATTATTCTAACAGACATTTAATTTAGCTCATTTAACTGTGTAAAAACATATTGAGTCAAATTTTATTTCCAATGCCATTGGTCAAAGGAGGAGGTGAGGTGTGTGTATTTTGTTCCTGCTGTTCCATTTCAGTGCATCGCCCAGATCAACGACTTCAGGTCCTCGATCAAGTCGATCAGGGGGGATGTAGTGGACAGCACATTCCAGGGCCCAATTTATGGCCAGGCCCCGCTCTGTCCATAACAGTGGACAAAGGTTTGCTACATTTTGATTGGATCTTGGTGGACTGACACAAACAAACTGTCCAACACTATCAGATAAAGATGTTAAGACAACAGCCAGACACCTCTTGGAGGGCCAAGAAGACCAGCTCTAGTACCAAGCCCAGGAAGGACAGGACATCTCATTGGTCCACATGCAGTTTCTGCCCTTCACCCAAATCCCTAGTGTCCAGGTCTATGACTGCCATTAAATTCCACAGGACCTTAGCAGTAGTGGGTGAAAGAAAGACCACATCCAAATCCGTTCATAACTATGTTTGGAAAACTTAAGACTGATGTAAACTACACACATACATTTCATACTTATTCAGAGAAATAAGTATTCCCAGTGACAGCTATTTGTAATCTTACACAGATTCAGCTGTTAATGAACAAATCAATGAATGCATGACATTTCAATCTTTTTCCATCATGTTTGGTTTCTATTTGTTTAGAATATTGCCAAGGGTATTCTGATGGTGGTTTGGAAAGTGAGAAATGCATTGGTAAACTTTAAAGACCCTTTAAAGACTTCTAACTGTGTACAGTATGCAAATGAGTTCCACAGGAGAAAGGGGGGTGGGCCACACTGTGTTCCCCCTCTGATGCCAGCAGCCAATCGCAACACTGGAATGGAGAAGCGCCAAATTGCAATCTCCTCCTATTCGGAAAAGGATAAAGGTACCCTTTCAACTGACACACCTTGTTCTGAGTCTCCCTTCAAGAGAGACATAACAGATACACTGTAATGTTCAGAGTTTCTCTTTGAGAGAGACAAACAGTTCGCCGAGTTCTGAGTCTCCCCGCGAGGATGAGATTGTGACAGAGCAACCAAGTTCTGAGCCTCTGGTTAATCCAGAGAGACAACAAAAGACCCAAGGATCTGAATCTACAGCTTGTGAGGCAGCAACAGATACGGCCACGTTCTGAGCCTCCAGCCTGTGAGGAAAGAGACATTAACAACCACTACGTTCAGAGATCTAGTCCAGCGAGACGACTACAGCACATCCCGAGTCTCCATGCCAGAGAAACCAAAGCGGATTGACCAAGTCCTGAGTGTCTGACCCACATAGTCAGAAGACACACAGAGACATTTGCAACAAGGTTAAGCTCAGGAGAGCTTCACTTCGAGGTTCCTTCGTCTGCGTGTTCCAGATTAAGGACCTTCTGCACCAACTTCAGGGCCTCATCTGCGTGTTCCAGATTTTAGGACCCTTTGGTGCTCCAGGAGATCAGCATCCCACAGATCTTCGTGTTCAAGACTGTTGAAACGGATTCCAGCTCCTTTCCCCACTGCATTGTCACCCAGCACAACCAGAGGAAGAATCACCGCCATCGGACTGCTTTCTCAACCAAGTGGAACGTAAATATCACTTAACCAAACCTCTTTCCAGAAACCATGGCATTGTTGTATATTATCAGTTAATGATTTTCTAATTTAGATTAGACGTAATTTAACTGATGCTAGTTTCAGAGAAACAACAGTTTATCTTTCCATAAGATAACGCAACTCTTCCATAGCCACACTCAACTTAATCACATGTATTTTATGTATCTTATGCACTTTATTCCTTTATCATTCATTGTATTCATTTAGTAGTTGTGTAAGTTATTCTTATTTATCTTTAGTTAATAAAATCTATTTGATTACAATTGTGTCTTACTTGTGCTGATAATACAGAAAAGGCTCTACAAGTTAGAAATCTCACCAATCTTTCAGATAAATCAGCTGACCAACTCTCCCCACTTTACATTCAAACTAAAATGATTGAACCGCCTCCTGTGTGGAGTGTTCTCATACAGTCAAGGTAAAAGACCTTGACTAGTGTCCCAAACGAAGAGAGGGGTGAAGGTGGTCATCTGATGTATTCATAACCACACCTTAAGTGACGTGTGATCCAAAAATCACGTCAGCGGTGACGTCCTTGGTTGGACGAAGGTAAAATCACTACATAATTGGCGTCCCTTGTTTGAGCCCAAAAGTGAAATTATTACAGGAAGAATCACGGACAACTCTCTCCGGTGTGCAAACTACGTTTCACAACCAAACACACGTGAGATGTGACAAGTAAACAATGCAAGATTGGAAATGTTGGAAAAGATTCTCGCGCGAGACTGGAATTGTTATTAAAAATTATAAACTGAAGAAAGTTTGTGATTCCAAATAGTCTGTGTGCTGATTTGCAGCGAAAAGAAGAAAAAGAAAAAAGATTATGGTGGAAGAAAATGGTTGGGGAGACACAGGGAGCAAGGATTGTGTTCTGCAAAGAGAGTTTGAGGTAAATAAATAATTTTGCAATGTGCTGCTGTTCTCGTTTTCCCATTAATGTATTCAATTATTATAATTATTATTATAATGATTATAAAGATTAGTATTAATATTAAAGGGTAGGTAGGATTTGGTTAAAAACTTTTTTTCCAAATTTGTTTAAACTTTCTTTATATATCAATACATAATTAAAATGTAAATACTCAGAAAAAGAAAGTATAAAAATTGAGTGTCTGTAGACCTCTCACGACTGTTTTAAAGACAGCTCATTATTTCCATTCACTCCACCTTCTCCCTTCTGGGCTCTTTCCAAAGCCACGCCTCCAAAACACATGAACGCGCTACGCCAACCGCGATCAGCTCAGCTGAAAGACGCATTATTTACCTGAGGCGAGCGGAGAAGTGCATGTAGTGACATCATGTCAGAATCACATGTAATAAATAATATAACTTTATCATTATGAATATAAACAAATAAGATGTCACTATCAAGCTAGAATAACGATACTGGTAAAGTTTAAAATACACACACAACACAGTGTCTACGACACACACAGATACAAGATAAAAACATCAACATAAACATTGGTAGAGAATATAAAAACAAACCAAGGGCCGAAATAAACGTGCAGGTAAAGTTCCCGGTGAACATGGTAAAAGAGTTTAGACAGAGGGTAGTAGCTAAAGCTAACTTAGTTCTAAAAAAAGTTCCTGGATGCGGTGTACTAGCTTTTACACATGCATTTTGTTATCTAAAGTTACATTTTGCGAAATTCAACACGACAGCGATATACTTGAGCTAAGCATATTGAGTATGTATCATCTCTACTAATAGTTCGCTAAGTGTATAACATTGTAACTTTATGCTAAGTAATGTTATGTTAGCTATATGCTATGTCCAGCAGAAATACAGCCTCTTGAACTCAAATCAAACGGGTGCGCCAGGGTTGCCAGGTTCTCACAACAAAATCCGCCCAATTGCTACTCAAAACTAGCCTAAAACAAGCCCAATCGTGTTTCTCCGGTAAAAATCGCGTTTGGGGGGTAAAATATGTGTCTTTTTGGTAGGGCTGCCTGCTAAAATGTGCACATCCCGGGGCAAAATATCACATGATTGGGGTCGCTTCAACCCGCGGACATGAAAAACAGCCCGCGGCAACAGTGTTTGAAGTAGCCCGACTTGGCAACACTGGGGTGCGCGCATGTGGGCAGATCCTGTAGCAAAAGCGGTGGTAGCCATGGTAGCGAGAGAGAGTGACAGTCGCCCAAGCCAATCACTTGTTTCGGCCCGAACGAAAATAATGAGCGGTGTTTATTGCAGATTAAAAAGTCTAGAGTCACTCGATTTTTATACTCTCTTTTTCAGAGTACTTAAATTTTAATTATGTATTGACATATAAAGAAAGTTTAAACAAATTTGGACAAAAGTGTTTTAGATCATTCTTACCGACCCTTCCTTTAAATTAACAACTATAATTAATTTCCCTTCAGTCTTTCAAAGGAAAACAAAAACAAAACTACTTCTTACATCAAAATTCAACTGCAAGGTGATCTATTTACAAATTGCCAAAACTGTCAGGAAGCGGCAAGGCAGGATTAATCGCAGGGGTTGTAGGCAGAGTAATGGTTGCTAAATTTGCCACAGGGATTTATCTGTAATAAAGAGGAAAATAAATGACTTTTCCTTGATGCTTGATACTTTGATCTCAGAGCTGTGAGTCTCAGTCAGGAGATATGTCCCTCCTTAGCGGTTCATGGGGTTTTGCCTTCATGGACCTGCATGATGGTGAGTGTGCTTATTGCCAGAGTGAAGTATTGTCCACAAATTTTTATTGTGGCTCTTCTACTCTAGGTATTTGAGCGCTGTATGGAAGTAAGCTTAGTACTAGTGTTAGCATTAAGTTGAATGGCTCTCTGTGAGCCTCCTTGATTGACTGATTTTTAGTAACTGAATGTGAAATGTTATGCTGAGTACTCTGCTCTCTAGAGCTTTGTTTAGCATTAGTAACAAGTTGAATGGCTCTCTGTGAGCCTCATTGATAGGAGCAGTTATGGCTGAGCGTACTCCCCGTGTTCTGGGCTGATATTTGGCTGAGCGTGCTTAGTGCTTCCCTCGTTTTAGAAGGTCGTCTTGCTGAGTACTTCACTCCCCAGAGCTTCGTTTAGCATTAAAATTCAAGTTGAATGGCTGTCTGTGAGCCTCCTTGACAAGCTTAGTTATGGGTCATCATGCTGAGTACTCCGCTCCCTAAGAGCTCAGTTTATTGTTAGAGTCAAGTTGAATGGCTTTCTGTGAGCCTCCTTGACAAGCTTAGTTATGGGTCATCATGCTGAGTACTCCGCTCCCTAAGAGCTCAGTTTATTGTTAGAGTCAAGTTGAATGGCTTTCTGTGAGCCTCCCTTACAAGCTTAGTTATGGTTGAGTGTTGTTAGTACTCCACTAATTTTAGAGGGTTGTCATGCAGAGTACCTTGCTCCCTAGAGCTCTTTTTAGCTTAGTGTCAGATTGAATGGCTCTCTGTGAGCCTCCTTGACTAGCTTAGTCAGTGTTGAGCATTGTTAGTACTCCCCTCGCTATAGAGGGTCATCATACAGAGTACTTTGCTCCTTAGAGCTTTGTTTATAGCTCCTCCTTCTAGACAGCGGCACTAGGTCGAGGATTCTTTATGAGCCTTCTTGTCACTAAGCCTCCTCTAGTTCTTGAGGATCTCTGCGGTGTCCACCAAAGCGTTTTTCATGTGCCTGGCATATTTTTCGAATTGTTTTCAATGGGAGTGGCGTGTTTTTAAAACAGCAGGAGCATAAGGTGCTGAGCGTCTTTTTCACGCTGAGTGCTCTACGTTTTTTACTGGTCGCCGAGAGTTTGAGTAAAATGCAGCACTCATCACTGTTACTGTGGACGGGACAAACACAACACGGATCTACCACCACATTCTGCTTATAAAATGTCAACAGATGACAACAACAAGCATAATAACGGAACAAAATCATTTAAAACAAGAGCCAGAGTAAATTGTTTGCATTTTTCAAAAATTTTATAAAGAAACATTACAGAAACAAACTATCTGTGAAATGAGATGCTAGTAAGACTTCCGCGGATATTCCGTATCCATTGCAAGCAAAGCATCTCAACTGAAAAAAAAAATGCTGCACTGCCAAAATGCTCTAAAGCGCTCACATCTGTCAAGTTGAATGGCTCTCTATGAGCCTCCTGGACAAGCTGTCTTCGTGGTCTTCTGTGTAGTACTCCCCTCGTTTGAAAGGGCCTGTATATAGAGTACTTTACTACCTGGGCTATGCACAGCAATACTGTCAAGTCGGTAGGCTTTCTTTGAGACTCCTTGATGAGCTCTTTCAGCTCAGATTAATATCGAGTTGAAGCTGTGAACCTTGAGCTGTGTTTTTTGATAAACTGACTTTTCAGGTTGAGTTTGGTTAGAACTGCCCTCATTTTAGAGGCTTGTTACTGTATGTACAGTACTTTGCTCCCCCAGAGCTACATTTGGGTCAATGGTACCATAACTTTGAGAGTAAAAAAAAAAACATATACAGGCAAAACAAAATTAAAACCTGTGGTTCCTGATGATTCATTGAGGTCTTATGAAGCAAATTGATCCGTCTGTGCAAGATACTGAACGTTATCTAAAACATTATTACCTGTAATCCACAGCCTTCCTGTCGCATAATGACATATACTGTATATGCAGGAGCAAACTCACACGTGAGTGATGCTGTGTTTGTTTACAACAGAGAGGGAAGACCTGTGTGTTGTATTGTTCATAAAAGTGGTCCTTAACCCCTAGGAGTCTGAACTGTTTTGGGGCCCTTTAGAAGTTTTGACATGCTCTGACATTTGTGCTTTTTTCAGTTCACTTCATTTTCAGTACATGCTTGTATTTTTGAGAGAAACTTGTTTATGCATGGTTTTTGATTTTTTTTTTAAATTAAATGAAGGCCTCAAAACACACAATAGATTTGTGTCCACAAGACTTTTGACTAATGGGTGTTGTTTCCTAGAGTTTTTGCTTCAAACTGATGTGAGAATCATTGAGCCTACTCATTCACATAAAACAATATATTAATTTACAATTTGTAAGACACTTTTTCTTTACAAAGCCAGTATGTGAGGAGGCGTGAACAACAATGAATAATGCAGGTTATCACACCTGAGATAACAAAAGAACGCATAATAACCTGCATAATGAATGAGCTTCAGGTATGTGACTGAGAGAGCAAAAAAATGTTCTTCTTATTTAGTTGAAATTGTACTTATCTAGTAAATGCATATTGATTTAAAGGTGAACTATGTAGGATTTTTGCAGTAAAATATCCAGAAACCACTAGGCCAGTGTTATATATTTTGTTCAGTTGAGTACTTAGAATATCCCAAATGTTTCCAACTATTTGTAAATCGTGAGAAATTGCTGTTTTAACCAAGGAACCGGGACGTGTGAGTTATGCGTGTGAGGGAGTCGCCTGTCGATTGCGTCATATCTGCGTCACCCTCGGTTTCCGGTTTTATTCAGTGAAACACTTTACTCTCACAGCAGTGTGAACAAATGTCATAGCAGCCGCCGAGCGAACGTCATAACTTCCTTTTCAACACACTCAGATATATCTAATACGATAAACAGAATTGCGTTACCTCATACTCATGACTGGAAAAGAGGAAGTGGCACCGGCAACCGTGTCATAATAAAAGTCCCGCCGGCGACTATGCCATAATAACAGTCCCGCTCTTCAATCGCTCCTGCGGCCTTGCTCAGCTCTACAACACTTGGTCCTGCTCTGCTTCAGACTACAGTAATGTTAATAATCGCATCCATGAACATGATTTCTGCCCGAGTCCTATCCTGACTGTTTTCCACCGGCTGTGAGGTGAAGACCACATGTCCCAAGATTCTGCGCTCAAACGTGGCGTCATCAAACTATGCCTTTGTTTTGAATAGGCGACCTCTAGTGGACGGAAAAGTTACATAGTGTAGCTTTAAGAATGTTTAAATATTTAGACTACAAACAAGACAAAAATTACTAAGAAGAGCATTTTTTAAAAATATTTTCTGTACTATTTTTAATGTTTTGGAAAGTAGTCTCATGCTAAAAAATTAAATAATAAATAATTCAAATTAAGATACAATTTCTACAAAACGAAATTCACTTTAAAGAAAGCAATTAACTTTCTACAAAACAAAAAAATCACTTTCTACAAAACAAAACTTCAGAATAATTTATTTAGAATGTAGTCAACAAAGGCCTATTATATTTTAAACGATCAAAAGATTTGACTACACTGCAAAAAATGCTCTTCCTATTTAGTTGAAATTGTACTTTTCTAGTAAATGCATCTTGATTGAAGAATGTTTAAATATTTAGACTAGAAACAAGACAAAAATTACTAAGAAGCACATTTTTTCTAAATTTTTATACTATATTTTTATGTTTTTAAAAGTAGTCTCATGATAAAACATTAAATAATAAATAATAAAAATTAAGATATACAAAACGAAATTCACTTTAAAGAAAGCAATTCACTTTCTACAAAACAAAACAAAAAATTCCCTTTCTACAAAACAAAACTCCTGAATAATTTCTGACAAACTTTGATATTAAATAAAAATAAATAACATTAGGCTATAATATTTAAACATCAATATGAAGCAAAATACGTTTGACTGGTACTATATTTATAGCATCTGAGCAGACATTTGCGAATAAAAGCTTTATTGATGTGACACTAGGCTCTTTTACAATAAACACGTTATAATTAGATTAGATTAGATTAGATTCAAGTTTATTGTCATTACACATGTACAAGTACAATGCAACGAAATGATTTTGGAGCAAGCCTCTGAGCCGCAGCTATTAAAAGCGCCGCCACACGCTCTCCAGAAAAAAAGAAATGCAGATTGCAAAACATACATGCAAAAAAACACAACATACATGACAAAGTACACGTGGTCACGTGATGGAATTTTTTGTTGGGACTGAGTAAGGGAGATAGGAAAGGAAGAAAGGGAGGGGCAGACGGGTGGACGGGGGCAGGGATGGGGGTGAGGTATGTATGATACGAGTAAGAGTCTAAAGAGTCACTTGTTTTGTGTGAGCTTGTGTTGTGTGAATGTGAATGTTAGCCATAACTTAAGATGTTTTCGAGTTCAGTTCTGTGGCTTGTCCTTGAAGGGAGATATGGCAGTGCACAGGGAACGATAGCAAGATAGCAGGACCCAGCTGTCAAGCTGACCTCCCAACCGAGAGAGATAGGGACAGGGTGGACGGTGAGGTGAGGGAAGAGGGAGTCAATATCTTAATCCATTTAGCTGATCTTCGGTAATTTTCCGGACCATAATCAATCAATCCGTTCTGATCCTCAGCGTCAGTGGCGAGCGTCCGGTTCATAAATTGACTTGGACATTTCATCCAATTTCATGGTCAGACCAGACATACTGCGTAGCAGTTCACTAGCCTGACCCCCGATGGAGCCCACTCTTCCCTGCGTCTCCACAGTCTGGGCTGAGATGTTACGATACAGTTCCTCAATCTGTGTCACTCTTTGATCTAATACCTTCAGTCGGTCACACACATTCCCGAGTCACTCTTTAATTTCCACAGACAGTGGCTGGGTGAATTTGCTGGCAGCTGTCTTACCAGCCAGCAGCCATATCACCCTGTATCCCAAGACTGGTTTCCCACTGAAGCTAAGCAGGGCTGAGCCTGGTCAGTACCTGGATGGGAGACCAAATGGGAAAACTAGGTTGCTGCTGGTAGAGGTGTTAGTGAGGCCAGCAGGGGGTTCTCACCCTGTGGTCTGTGTGGGACCTAAAGCCCCAATATAGAGATGGGGACACTATACTGTAACAAGCACCGTCCTTCGGATGAGATGTTAAACCGAGGTCCTGACTCTCTGTGGTCATTAAAAATCCCAGGATGTCCTTCGATAAAAGAGCATCCTGGCCAAATTTGCCAATTGGCCTCTGTCCATCATGGCCTCCTAATCATCCCCATATTGGCTTCATCACTCTGTCTCCTCTCCACCAATCAGCTTGTGTGTGGTGGGTGTTCTGGCGCAATATGGCAGCCGTCGCATCATCCAGGTGGATGCTGCACATTGGTGGTGGTTGAGGAGATAACCCCTTCTATGTAAAGCGCTTTGAGGGCATAGAAAAGCGCTATATAAATGTAACAAATTATTATTATTACCAATCCTCCGATAGGTCAGGGCAATCCCAAGGCAAAGAAATAGGAACCCCGCTATCAAAATGCCAATTATGAATAAATCCTCCACATCCTCCACAGACAGGACTTCCAGGCACAGGACTTGCCAGCTGTTCCAGGTGTCCCGCGTGTAGCCCGCAGCGAAGGTCCCGTCCGGGCAGGTGGGTTCTCCCGGTGCACCCTTCCTTAGTGAGAAAATCTTGTCAATCGTGGTGAGAGACCAGTTAATTAATTCCATTGCAGTATTTTCAGGAGTCCAGCATGCAGGGGGTCAAGAAAAAAAGACAAAAAGATCAGTGCTAAAGCAGAGCGGGGAGCAGATAGAAGGCACGTCTGCTCTGTATGAGATCTGTAATCTGTCCAAAACAGGCCATATAAATATTGTCTAAACAGTCTTGCATGTATGACATTTTATGTTGCAGCAGGATTCATATTTAAACTGTCTTTTTGCGTTTAATATTCACAGATGCTAACTGAATAAACTTAGCCTACCTTACAATCAGCCCTGAATCCGTTGCTCTAAGAAATGAACAGCTTTTCATGAGGAAAATGAATCCAGGATTATTTTCTCAACACGTCTCAAAATGATGTAGCTGAAGTAGGCTATAGCTCGAACGATTGCTCCTGTCTCCTGTCTGCCTGTTTGCCTGTCTGCCTGTTTGCCTCCTGCCGGTCTGTAGCTCTGTACAGCCTTGCTTGCGTTTGAATCTCTATTTTGATATATCTTCTTTGTTCTACTGCTAAATATAACTTACTCATCACCATACATTGTTTAAATATGGCCTATCACGTTAAATTTGACATCGCTAGCTTTTAATCTAAATCACCATCACACGTTAGCATTTCGCTAGCCTGTTAGCTTTTCATCTCTGCATCCGGGTCTCCTGTTTTCTGAGTTCATTAGTTGGATTAGTAAATAGTGTCCGGCAAACAATTGTGGTAAGTTTGATTAATCAACTAACACGGTAAGTCATGTCATCTCCTGTCATTGTTACTTGCACCACATGCTGTATGTTTAGTATAGGCTTCTCCGTTGGCAAACAGGGCTTCACATGTGATAAATGTAAGGAGATAGTATGGCTGATGGAGAAGATTTCAGAATTAGAAACACGCATCCATACTTTATCTGAGAGTAGTGAGGATGTAACAGCTTTAGATACTGATTTGGATGCGAATAGCTTAGTGAACTCTGTACATTCTTAGGTTCCGGCTGCAAGGCCCCCGCACTGTGAGACAATGAGAAGGCATAGTCGCTGATCAAAAAATCACTTTTCCGTTCTGGTTAGAACATCAAACAGGTTCTCCCCTCTCAGTGAAGCACCCACTGAGTATCCTGTTGAAAGTGCCCTAGTCATTGGTGATTCTATTACACGGAACGTGAAAATAGAGACACCAGCCACCATAGTCACATGTTTACAGGGAGCCAGAGCCCCTGACATCAAAGCAAATTTAAAGGTGCTGGCTAAAGCTAATCATAAATTCTCTAAGATTATTATTCACGTCAGCACTAATGATGTTCGACTTCGCCAGTCAGAGATCACCAAAATTAACATTAAAGAGGTGTGTGAACTCGCTAGTACGATGTCAGAGGCTGTTTATTGTTCTGGACCGCTCCCTGTAAAAAGGAGTGATGAGATAGTTAGCAGACTATCATCACTCAATGGCTGGTTGTCTAAGTGCACTGTAAAACCTAACAGTTGGATGTACTAAATAAAAATGAGTTCACTGCACTCAAACATTACCGAATGTTGTGTGGACACAATGACTGAAACAGAACTCAAAATGAATGAGTTATAGAACATTTCTAGTTCCCAACATGATAATTGGATAATAATTGTATTGTTAAGTGATTAAATAAGTAATAATATCAAATTGGTGGTGACACCTGATGATAATGAGCAGAATCACTGAAGGAAATAGAAACACAAGAACTACAACTGACTTCAGCCACAGCTTTAGATGAAATCAACTGAAGGATAAAAGAAGCCATTAAATCTCTGAAGATCTCAGCAGAGGAGGATTAAACAACTCCACAAACAGCATTACCAGCTTCACACATTACTAACCAAACTAACTTTATTTCTGTCATTTTTGATATATTGAAAATAATAGTTTTGTTTGAATTCACCATGATGGTGTTCAGTGTTTGCGTTTGTTGGGATCTTGACCCTTGACAAAACATGTCTTGCTCTGGCTGCGTTAACAAAGCACATTTGTTATGATAAGACAAGCCAAGAGGAAATGTGATCAGCTGATGTTGGTTATTTTTTGCTGATGATAATATCGTTATTTAATGACTAAATCACTTATCTCATTCAGAGTCTAATGCTCTGATTGTATGTTTTTTTTGTTGTTGTATTATTCATAAAAGAACCTATGTGATTCTACAGCACAAGATCCAGGATGGTTGCGGTACTCGAACAATATGCAGGATATAAAAGAATAAAATTAATGCACAGAAAGTTTTAATCTACAACAGTACTTGGACACACACAGACATCAAGAATCAGCGTATGAATCTCAACAATGGTGACAATCAAAAAATATATTCAGATAAACAGATCAACCTTGAACATAAAACAAGCTACAAAAACATCACAACAAACACAGCGAAAGTAAAAGCAAATAGTAAGAATCAAAGAAAATTAGTCACAATTCAGATGCATAATTTATTCATGCCGCAATGCATGCTGGAACCCATGAGGGAGTTTTGATTGGTGGTACCCAGCATGCACTGCAGCATGAAGCTTTTCATTGATTGTCACCATTGTTGAGATTCATACGCAGATTCTTGATATCTGTGTGTGTCTAAGTTACTTCCATAGATTAAAACTGCATTACAACTTTTGAGAACTGCATGATTTTGAAATTTTGCATATTAATCAATTACCACAACAGTGCTGGATCTCGTGCTGCTGGATCACGTAGGCACCATTATGAATAATACAAATATTAAGAACACAATACTGCTATAACCAGAGCATAGGACTCTTAGTGAGATCAGTGACTTAAGCCACCACATGATGATTGTACCAACATCACTGTATAGCCAACATCACCTAATCACATTTTCTCTAGGCATTTCTTACCATAACAAATGTGCTTTCTAAACACAAAGTTAAAGCAGCCAGAGGAAAAAAAATTTAATTGTTTAAGGGTCAAGAGCCCAACTAAAGAAAAGACTCATCTCCATCATGGTGACATGATGAATGAATGATCAATTAAACTATTATTTTCATTAAAACAGAAATGACAGAAATAAAGTCAGTCTGGTTAGTAATGTGTGAAGCTGGTAGTGCTGTTTGTGGAGTTGTTTAATCCTCCTCTGCTGAGATATTCAGAGATTTAATGTCATATTTTATCTTCTGTTATTTCATCTAAAGCTGTGGCTTAAATCAATTGTAGTTCTTGTGTTTCTCTTTCCTTCTGTGATTCTGCTCATTATCATCAGGTGTTCATAATTAATGCTCAATCATCACTTAATTAATCACTTAATTGCTCAACTGCAACATACATTAAGAATCATTAAAAAAAATTATATTAGTGTACTCAACTGAAATGAGCTTAGAGTACTCATAACTGTTGGTTTTTAAACTCAAATTATTTGAGGTAATAAGTTTCCTCAAATGTAATGAGTTTGCTTAACTCATTTGGTTTGACTTTGTATGTGCTATTGTGAGCTAGCAGTAACTAGCAAGCTCTCGGAGTTAATTTAAAGTTTGTTATTTCTGTTGTTTTACTCATTATAGTGAAGTTTTAGCTGTAAAAATTATTTGAATGCAGTGTAAAGTTTAATTGGATATTAAGAAATATCCTTAGTTTAGTGGACTCAATTAAAATAAGCTTTAGATTAAATAACAGAAGATAAAAGAAGACATTACATCTCTGAAGATCTCAGCAGAGGAGGATTAAACAACTCCACAAACAGCACTACCAGTTTCACACATTACTAACCAGACTGACTTTATTTCTGTCATTCCTGTTTTAATGAAAATAATAGTTTAATTAAAGTCACCATGATGGTGATGAGAGTTTGCCTTAGTTGCTTTTGCTTTAACATTAGTTTTTTACTCTGGCTGCTTTAAATTTGTGTTTAGAAAACACATTTGTTATGGTAAGGAATGCCAAGAGAAAATGTGATTAGGTGATGTTGGCTATACAATAATGTTGGTATAATCATCATGCAGTGGCTTAAGTCACTGATCTCACTCAGAGTCTTATGCTCTGGTTATAGCGGTATTGTGTTGTTAATTTTTTTTATTGTTAATAATAATGGCTACATGATTAAACAGCACAAAATCCAGCACTGTTGTGGTAATTGAATAATATGTAAGATTTCAAAACCATATAGTGCTCAAAAGGTTTTAATCTATGGCATTACTTAGACACACACAGACATCAAGAATCTGCGTATGCATCTCAACAATGGTGACAATCAATGAAGAGCTTCATGCTGCAGTGCATGCTGGGTACCACCGATCAAAACTCCCTCATGGGTCCCAGCATGCATTGCGGCATGAATAAATGATGCATCTGAATTGTGATACATTTTCTTTGATTCTTACAATTTGCTTTTACTTTTGCTGTGTTTGTGATGTTTTTGTAGCTTGTTTTATGTTCAAAGTTGATCTTTATCTGAATATTTTTTATGATTGTCACCATTGTTGAGATTCATACTCTGATTCTTGATGTCTGTGTGTGTCTAAGTATAGTTGTAGATTAAAACCTTTTGTGCATTCATTTTATTTATTTCAATCCTGCATATTGTTCAATTACACCACCATCCTGGATTTTGTGCTGTAAAATCACATTATGAATAATGGTTCTATTATGAATAATAAAAAAATGTTATAATACAAAACCTCTATAACCAGAGCATTAGACTCTGAATGAGGTCAGTGATATAGTGACTACATGACGATAATATTCAGCAACCAACACCAGCTGATCACATTTTCTTTTGGCTTTTCTTACCATAACAAATGTGCTTTGTAAACACAGTCAAAGAAGCCAGAGCAAGACATGTTATGTCAAGGGTCAAGATCCCAACAAAAGCAAACACTGAACACCATCATGGTGAATTCAAACAAAACTATTATTCTCAATATAACAGAAATGACAAATAAAGTTAGTCTGGTTAGTAATGTGTGAAGCTGGTAATGCTGTTTGTGGAGTTGTTTAATCCTCCTCTACTGAGATCTTCAGAGATTTAATGTCTTATTTTATCTTCAGTTGATTTCATCTAAAGCTGTAGTCAGTTGTAGTTCTTGTGTTTCTATTTCCTTCAGTGATTCTGCTCATTACATCAGGTGTCATCACCAATACGCAATTATCACTTATTTAATCACTTAACAATACAATTATTATCCAATTATCATGCTGGGAACTAGAAATGTTCTATAACTCATTCATTTTGAGTTCTGTTTCAGTCATTGTGTCCACACAACATTCAGTAATGTTTGAGTGCAGTGAACTCATTTTTATTTAGTACATACAACTGTTAGGTTTTACAGTGCAGGGCATAATACCGACTTTATCAAAGAATTTGCTGATTTTCTATCAGAGTTAGTACTGGCCGTAGATAAAGTACTAATTGTTGGTGATTTTAATATCCATGTAGACAAAGAAAAAGATGCATTGGGATTAGCATTTAAAGACATTCTAAACTCTATTGGAGTTAGGCAACACGTGTCAGGACCCACTCATCGTCATAATCATACTTTAGACCTAATATTGTCACATGGAATAAATGTTGATACCGTTGAAATTCTGCAGCAGAGCGATGATATCTCAGATCATTACCTAGTATCATGTATACTTAATTTAGCTAAGGCTGCAAAGCCGTCCCCTCGCTTCAAAAATGGCAGGACAATCACTGCCGCCTCTAAAGATTGCTTTTTAAATAATCTTCCTCATTCCACTTTCCCCTGGAGTACCACAGAGCTCAGTGCTAGGACCGCTGCTCTTCACCCTGTACATGCTACCACTAGGAGATATCATTAGGAAGCATGGCGTTAGTTTTCATTGTTATGCTGACGATACTCAGCTCTTTATTTCTTCAAGCCCTGAAGAAACTTATCAATTCACAAGATTAACGGAATGCATAGCTGATATAAAACATTGGATGACCAGTAATTTCCTGCAAATCAATTCAGAAAAAACTTAATTTTTAGTTATTGGACAAAAAAGCTCCACAAGTAGTAACCTAGAATACTGTCTAACACTTGATGGCTGCTCTGTCAAGTCCTCGTTGTCAGTGAGGAACCTGGGTGTGCTCTTTGATACCAATCTTTCTTTTGAAAGCCACGTTTCTAGCATCTGTAAAACTGCATTCTACCATCTTAAAAATATATCTAAATTACGGCACATGCTCTCAATGCAAAATGCTGAACAGTTAGTTCATGCGTTCATGACCTCAAGGTTAGAGTATTGTAATGCTCTACTGGGTGGTTGCCCTGCTCGCTTAATAAATAAACTCCAGCTGGTCCAAAACGCAGCAGCTCGAGTTCTTACTAGAACCAGGAAGTGCACTGGCTGCCTATTAAACATTGCGTACATTTTAAAATCTTGCTTATTACTTAACACATTATACTCCATCAGGTCTACTGCGGTCTCAAAATTCTGGCCAGTTGATAATACAGAGAATATCCAAATCAACTGCAGGCGGTCGATCCTTTTCCTATTTAGCACCTAAACTCTGGAACAGTCTTCCTAACATTGTACGGGAAGCAGACACACTCTGTCAGTTTAAATCTAGACTAAAAACACATCTCTTTACTATGGCATACACATAGAACACTTTTTAAATTAAATGATTGTTAGGCTGCATTAACTAGGTCAACTGGAACCGGGAACACTTCCCATAACACCTGATGTACTCGTTACATCATCGGAAGAATGGCATCTACGCTAATGATAGTCTCTCTGTTTTATCCCGAGGTTTACTGCAGTCAGCCGGATCCGGGCCGTATCCAGATCAGATGGTGGACCTGCGCCCAGACATGACCAACGCAGGACCCTGAAGTGTCTGCAGAGTCCGTGTCAATTAGACTCCCCTGAAATTGCATCGTCAACACGGCATCCTCAATAAACCCGTCTCCGGCGTGATGACTCCAATTGTTCGAATATTACAATTTAATAATACTTAAATCGATATGTCATCCTCAATAAACCCGTCTCCGGCGTGTTACCTCCGATCCTTCAAATATTCTGATCTATTATGACAGAATAATAATCATACGCTGTTTGTTAATTGGCCAGAGGAGAACTGGCACCCCGACTGAGCCTGGTTTCTCCCAAGGTTTATTTTTCTCCATTAGGTCACCTGATGGGGTTTTGGTTTCCTTGCCACTGTTGCCTCTGGCTTGGCGTGCTCAGTTGGGGACACAAAATTTTTCTAAATTTTTCAACTAAATATCGAAATAAATCTAATTATTAAACTAAATTAACCATATAAACTAAATTACTGCTCTAATTACTGATCTAAAGCCCACACTGTCACTGTATGATAATTGAAATGAACTGATGACATTTTTTTCTCCAGAATGGCTAGACGGCTGAATAAAATTATGCTGCATTATTTTCCTGTTTAACACTGTAAAGCTGCTTTGAAACAATCTGTATTGTTAAAAGCGCTATATAAATAAAGTTGACTTGACTGTAGCAGTACTTGATGTGTTTATTTGAGTTGATGTGTGGGTGTGGGCGTGGTCGCATTACCGGATAATGAAGAGGTTCGCGAGTTATTGACATCTATCTCTTTTCAAACAGATTACATAAACACAGAATATTTGTTTTCGATTTGGTTTACATTATTTAAAATCTGACATTTCAGCGTTTCTTTAGACATATGTCTCATGTTTGTGAGACAAGTATTCACTAATCTAGAGCTACCTTTTCTAAAGACTATCTACATGAACGTCTTTGACAGAGAGGCTGCAGATCGCGCATCATGTTTGTTTTCTTTATTTTGCAAAAAGCAAAATATTTAGTTTTTATTGTGACTGTACACAAAAACATAGAAACTTAACAGATTATAATGATGTATAACACTTGCCTGAATGATAAAAAATGAGTTCATAAAGTAATTATGAGTTCATACGAGTTATTTGAGTCTCTTTGGCATTGATAAGAAAAAAAGCGAGTCGATCGCGCCGGCACGACCGCCGACTCGAGGGGGTTAATTGTGTTTATCGTGGATGGCACAACCTATATAAAAAAATGCCGTTTGGGGGGTAAAATATGTTTTTTTAGGCAGGGTTGCCTGGGTTCCTGGGTCTAAATATCACATAATTGGGGTCGATTCAACCCGCGGACATGGAAAAACAGCCAGTGGCAAAACCGTGGACTTAGCAATAATGTGTGCAGTTGAGTTCTGTTGACATTTGACAACTAACGTTATGTGTTGCTCCGTTGCTCTGATTGGTTGTAGGTCTATCCAATTGAGGTCTTTCCTGGTTCGGTTGAAACACGCCCCATAATCACAGCCCAACGGAGCAGTATCAGACTCATATTCTGACTAGAATTGAGTTTGACAACGTCAGGCTACAGATTCCCATTATGCGCCAAGAAACTCGTGCTCCAGACTGCTGTGAACACACTCAGGACCATTTGCAGAGGCTGTGGATTACAGGTAATAATGTTGTAAACAATGTTCAGTTTTGTGCACAGACCGATCGTTTTGCTTCATAAGACCTCAAGGAATCATCAGGAGCCACGGGTATTCATTTTGTTTTGCCAGAATGTTTTTTTTTACTTTCAAAGTGATGGTAGCCATTGACATGCATGATATAAATCACCAATAACTACGGTTTCTGCTAAAAATCTTCTTTACATTTCTACTGAAGAAAAAGATCTCTAGATTCAGCACTTCTACAAAGAGGCCTCCATTTTACAGCTACAACAGTTAAATGGATTTGATTATTGTGAATGCCTTAGAGCTGAACGATTCAGGGTAAATTGAGAATCGAAATTAGATTAGATTAGATTAGATTAGATTAGATTCAACTTTATTGTCATTACACAAGTACAAGTACAAGGCAACGAAATGCAGTTTAGGTCTAACCAGAAGTGCAATAGCAGCAAGTGCAGGATATACAACGTTTGCATAAGTGCAGGACATGGATATGTACTGAGTATATATAAATATATCTATAAATAGAGAGATGGTTATTACTATAAACAGAATTTACAGGTGAATATGTACAGTGAATAATATACAGATGGTTATTACTATAAACAGAATTTACAGGTGGATATGTACTATGATTATAATATAATATACAGATGGCTATTACTATAAACAGAATTTTACAGATAGAGGTATACAATGATATGTTAGGCTAAAATGAGGAATATGGCAGTGGATTGAGGTAGTGCAATAAATTATGGACAGAAGCTATCCGAAAAAAAGTGTAAAAGTGCAGTGGAAAGTGATTGCATATTACAGTTAGAAGTACGGTGCAAAATGCAAATGTAAACAGTAGGTACTGTAAATAACAGTCGGCAGTGCAAATCAGCTTAATACAGTTAAGGTATGGTAGTGCAAAATGAATAAGTAAACAGTTGTGACTGTAATAAACAGTCGGTAGTGCAAATAACAAAGTGAAGGCGGATGTGAGGTAGGAGAGTTATCAGTATGTGAGGGAAGTGGATCAACGGGGGTTTGAGTTCAGTAAAGAGACAGCTCTGGGGAAACAACTGTTCTTTAGTCTGCTGGTCCTGGTCCGGTGGATCCTGAAACGCCTGCCGGAGGGCAGGAGAGAAAACAGTCTGTGGGCTGGGTGAGAGGAGTCCTTGAGGATGCTGCGAGCTCGATGCAGACAGCGTTTCCTCTGGATGTGCTCGATGGCAGGTAGTGGAGTCCCTGTGATGCGCTGGGCAGTTTTCACCACCCGCTGCAGTGCCTTGCGCTCCGCAACAGAGCTGCACCACCCGCTGCAGTGCCTTGTGCTCCGCAACAGAGCAGCTCCCATACCATACTGCCACACAGTTGGTCAGGATGCTTTCTATTGCGCAGCGATAGAAGTTCACCAGGATAGCCGAGGAGAGCTGATTCTTCCTCAGTGTCCTCAGGAAGAAGAGGCGCTGGTGAGCCTTCTTGACCAGGCTGGAGGTGTTGGTCGTCCACGACATGTCCGCCGAGATGTGGATCCCCAGGAACTTGAAACTGGAGACACGTTCAACAGCCATTCCATTGATGTGGATGGTGTCGTGTGTGCCTCTTGACTCCTTCCTGAAGTCCAAGATGAGCTCCTTCGTTTTGGTGGTGTTGAGGAGCAGGTTATTTTCGGTGCACCATGTGGCCAGGTGCTGGATCTCCTCCCTATAGGCAGTCTCATCGTTGTTGCTGATGAGACCAATCACCGTTGTGTCGTCCGCAAACTTGATGATGGAATTAGATCCATACACAGGCTTGCAGTCGGCGGTGAAGAGGGAGTAGAGAAACGGGCTTAGCACACTTTGTAAATGCACAATCCACCACCTCTGGTCTTACCGGAGCCATCTAATGTTCTATCCGCCCGGAGCGTGTAGCATCCCGCTAGCTCAATAGCGGTGTCCGGTATTCCGCCGTTTAGCCAGGTTTCCGTGAAGATTAGGACGTTACAGTTCAAAAGTTTCTTGCTGTGTGTGATGCTGAGTCGAATCTCCTCCATTTTGTTCACTAGCGACCGTACATTGGCAAGGAAAATACTGGGTAAAGAGAGCCGATGTGGGGTTAGCCTTAGCTTTAGCCTTAGCTTAGCTCTCAGTCCTCCGCGTATCCCCCGCCTTTGTTTACGATCTCGGCGCCGCCTGCGAGCACTTCCGCCCGGCCGGGTAGAGTGCATAGCCTCGGGTGTCCTAGCGATCTCAGGAAGGAGTCGAAGATTGTCCATAAAACTGTCGGAAATTCGCAAACCAATATCCAAAATCTCACCACGGGTGTACGATGTTAAGGCACAACTATTCTGAACGAACAGACCCGAGATGAGCAAGAAAAATACCGCAAAATTGCAGAATCTGGAGAGACCCAGAGCCTCGCGAACTACTCGCGCCACCATCTTGGGAAATACACAACAACACTTTTCCAGCAGCATTGTTCATGTGCGGGCAAATTCTCCAACTTCCCACCTGTTTCCACAGTATAAAATGCAGTTACTTATAAAATTGTGTGTTAGAGAATGAGTGAAATTACAGTTTCAGCTTCAATGCAAGTACAGAATGATACCAGCAGTTAACATTAGAGCAGCTGTTATGCTACAATCACTCCCAGTACTGTGAACAGCATAACAGAAGTGCTGAACTGCCTGCACCAAACACCGAGATGTGCACTGTTTGTTTTTAATGTTACGTACGTCACCGCTCATTTCTTGTTGCGGGGAGTTCGTGTCAGGCTACAGTTCATTATTCGAGAAAGCGAACCATTCAAGGGGAAAACCAGAAACTGTGATAATTCATATCAAACGGTTTTAGACGGCTGAATCTTTGTGAGCCCTCTGGGCCCTGAAGGTGTTTTGACATGCCCTGACATTTGTGCTTCTATCTAAAGTCTAAAGTCTGATTGCACTGTATTCAGCACAAAGTCTGCTACAATAATATGTGAGCAGCATAAAAGCTTCTGGCCGTTCGCCTTCCGTATTCAACATTGGGAAAAAGTGTAGCGCCCGCGCCTCTTGCAGTCCAAAATGCTTACGCTACGTCTGACGAGCGTAACTGGTGTGCAATGTCGTCAGACGTAGCTTAAGCATTTTGAACCACAAGAGGCGCTTAAATATGGTATGAATATAAGTTGAATATGGAAGACGATCGACTGGAAGCTAGATCATTTACTTTATAAGTTTTAAATATAGATATTTTTCTTACACAAACACATAGATTCGCTTCAGAAGGCCTTTATTAACCTGCCATGCCATCAGTGATGGAGCTTATTTTACCATGTTCATGTAGAACCTTTCTGATGTTGGTACAGCGCTCTCAGAAAAAAACAGTTTGAAGAGACTTGTGTGAAAGCCCAATTAATGACTTTCAAATAATTATCCCCATGCAAAAAGATGCACTGTACTAATCATAGCTTAAGGTCTTCACTCAAAATTAAAATAGTATCTTCACAGAACATATTTAATTGTGCTCTTTGAAGTCGAAGTGAAAAATCCATGTAGGATGAACAAGTCCTACGTCCGAAAAATGAATACACATGCGCAAAATGCGCTTGAGGAAAACCGTTCGTGTGGAGATTTCAAAGGCGGAGCGCGGGAGCGGGAGCGCGAGCAGACTGCAGAGCCAAACCAGCTGGTGCTGAAGACCGAAACAAACATTCCCAAGAGAATAGAGATATTCATCGTCCCAAGATGTTGGTGAGTATTGAGCACTGAAATTATTCTTCAGAGTTTTGCTTCATGACCCGGTATGAAGTTTAAAAGACATTTTGTATAATCACAAGTTCATGCATTCATTGGCTTCATGAGTGTGTTCTCGGTTACCACATAATTATCTAATAGTAGCCAATAGTTTTATTTTCCTCATGTCTTATATGTTTAAAATAATAGGTAATAAGTAAATTAAGTCATTTGTGTGATATGTGCGCCATGCGACTGTTGAAAACTGTGCCATTAGATTGCGTTTGGCGTCGGCCTCTTTCAGGGCTTGAGTTATTGCCTTTTAATATCAAACATGTCAAGCTCGGGATTTTCTTATTCGTCCATTCATTCGTCTCATCCTCATTATATAATGAAGTAACTTCTGTTCTGTCAATTGCCAGATGTGATGCAGGGGAGCTTTGTCATTAATGTTAGTTTTTATTTTTATTTGCAGGGTTTTAGCCTATGCAGTGCCGCGTTTTCTTCACCACATTAAGACCTCCTGTTATGCAGAAGACTTCTTGAATATTCAGAGTTTTTCCTTATTGGAAATAATGTATTTTCACCAAATATCCTGTGTTGGAATTGACTTGTTAATAAAGGGATGTGATAAAATGTCAACCCTGTTGTCTGTGTTCTGTATTTTGCTTCATATATTTATGTGTTTAGTCATTTTTTGTCTTTTGGGACAGTGAGAAATAAACAATTGTTACTACAATTTAAAATATATAATTGGACCAACCTCACAGTTTCACTGTAAAACATTTCTCCTATTAAAAAAATTCTAGTGACTGGTCACATCAAAATTTTTTAAGTTGGCCCAATTGAATTTCTGTGAATTAAATTGTATTAATTAACAGAAATTTAATTTGGCCAACTGAAAAATTGTTATGTGACCAGTCACTAGAAAATGTTAAATTGGAGAGGCTTTAATTTTTTTACAGTGTTGGTAAATTACATTTTTCCATTGGCTCAACATATTATTTATAATTGAGCCCATGTTAACAGACTGTTGCAACAATGGATACATTTCAATTCACACAAATTCAATTTGGCCAATTGAAAAATTTAGATGTGATCAGTCACTAGAAAATTGTACAATGACAATAAAGTCTACAGTCTAAAGTTAAATTTTTTAAACCCCAATAAAACAATTTTTACAAGTTGCCAGACTATAATGCTGTCCATTAAAAATGAAGAGACAATTGTTTTTAATTTTTACTATATTATGCAATTTCTATTAAGAAATTTCAACAACTACAGTTATCAACCAAGTAAAACAAACCAAATCTAGGTTTGACATGTGTGGGTTTTCACGATTCCTAATTACAATGAATAATTTTCGAACTGGACGCGCGAATGAGGCGGATTCACGTCCTTCGCGCCGCGCGAAATGCGCCTTCCGCGCCGCGGGACCTCCAGACGCGCGTCAACGCGCCTTTCCATTGACTTAACATTGAAATCACTCGCGCCTGACGCTCAATTCGCGTTTGGTGTGAACGCAGCATAACAAGCCAAATTCTGAGTAATTGGAGACAGAACCTTTTTCGCACTCCACGCAGATCATAAACCGTTCAAATCGGTTGAGAAATATAAATGTTATTGTGCTTTTTGTCCTGAAAAGCAGCAGCTCCCCATTACAGAACAGTCCCCCAGAACAGTATTGCCTGGATCAATATGGCAGACTTCGGTTGACGGTTCACAGCAGCGATACAAAGCGGCTAATGAAGCGTCTGTGTATTTATTATGTCTATGCAGCTATCGATGTAGCTGAATAAAAAGAAGATAGAAATGCTTTAACTTGAATTGTGTGTATAAAGTCAGAATTGTGTGTATAAAGTCAGAATTGCGTGTATAAAGTCAGAATTGTGTGATGGTCAGATTTAAATTGTCTGATAGTCAGATTTGTATTGTGTATATAAAGTCAGAATTGCGTGTACAAAGTCAGAATTGTGTGTATAAAGTCAGAATTGTGTGACAGTCAGATTTGAATTGTGTGTATAAAGTCAGAATTATGTGTATAAAGTCAGAATTGTGTATATAAAGTCAGAATTGTGTATATAAAGTCAGAATTGCATGTATAAAGTCAGAATTGTGTGTATAAAGTCAGAATTGTGTGATAGTCAGATTTGAACTGTGTATAAAGTCAGAATTGTGTGTATAAAGTCAGAATTGTGTGATAGTCAGATTTGAATTTAATAAAAAAAAACAATAGAAATGCTTTAACTTATTAAATATGAAGACAATATAAACACACGAATACGACAATATATGGTTTATCTGTTTTTCAAGCCATCTCGGATATTTTCATAAGAATAAAGTATATTTATGAAGCAATTCAAATAGACAGCATTATTTAATACTTTAAAAATTATATACTGTCTACCCTTATTCTGTGATAAGAAGCCACTTCAGATTCCCACTGCAAGCTATTTTTAAACACTTATGATGTTATCAGCGCTTGCAGAGACCATTTACTCTATGAAACATTGTTTTGGACATTATAAACATCTACGTTTGAGCAGATATTCACAAACATAGTGTTTCACAGTAAACACTAAGGCTGTGAACCTACACTGGTCTCACGGTTCGGTTCGATTACGATTATCATGCCATTGATTCAGTTCAATTCGATATCACAATGCATTGACGATGCACTGCATCCTCATATATACAATTTTCTCAATAAATAAAAGCAGTCAGATATATGAACTGAACCTTTAATTTTACCTGCACAGAGAAAACACGCTTCTTGTGTTTCAACATCAAACAAAACTCAAGTCTGGGCACAGAAGACAACAGGAGCATTTAGAACAAATACACAAAAGTAAATACTAAAAGCCACTTCAGGAGGTGGTCTAGGCCACATTCCAGATAAAAATGAACAAGTCTAAATGCATCTGGTTGTTGAAACCACATATGCAAATTTTACTCCTCCCAACAATGCTAATAAATAAACACGTGAGAGCATGTTATGGGCTATATGACATGTTATAGCCAGAAATGACAGCGCTACTGCAGCCCACATCACAGCAGATGAGCAGCTGAGTATCTCTTCATCAAGCCAGCGCACAAACTACCACAAATAAAACCGAAAGAAAGTCGCAGATGCTCAACACACAATGATATTCATTAAAAGTAACGAAACGAAATGATCTTACCAGTGCTGTTGCCGCACTCTCTCCTATTGCGGTCTTTGATTTTGAAATTAGCTGATGATCAATAAAATGCATATCTATTGTTTTCGGTGACGTGGACTTCGCTAAATCTGCATATAGTGCAGGAATTGAAGATCGGATTTATATCCATCCTCTCCTTGAACTGTCACCTTATCGTGGTCGAGGGGTTTGAGTACCCGAATGATCCTGGGAGCTATGTTGTCTGGGGCTATATGCCCCTGGTAGGGTCTCCCTTGGTGACGGGCCAGACTAAGAACAGTTCATAAACCCTCTATGAGCACAGTTATAACAAGGGCCGTGATGTCGCCCGGCATGGCGCAGCCGGGGCCCCACCCTGGAGGAGCCCGAAGGAGCGACATGGGGCCGCCCTCCTGTGGGCTCACCACCTGCAGGAGGAATCGTAAGGGGTCGGTGCTTAGTGGAGCGGGCGACAGTCGAAGGCGAGGCCCCCGACGACCCGATCTCTGGACAAGGAATCTGGCTTTAGTGTCTGTTGCTCTGTAGCTCAAGTCTGTAGCTCTGTAGAGCCTTGCTTACGTTTGAATCTTTATTTTGATATTTCCTCTTTCTTCTACTGCTAAATATAACTTACTCATCACCATACATTGTTTAAAAATTGCCTATCACGTTAAATTTGACATCTCTAGCTTTTAATCTAAATCACCATCACACGTTAGCATTTTGCTAGCCTGTTAGCTTGTTATCTCTGCACCCGGGCCTCCCTTTTTCTGAGTTCATAACTTGGATTAGTAAATTGTGTCCAGCAAACGATTGTGGTAAGTGGTAAATTGGATTAATCAACAAACACGGTAAGTCATGTCTTCTCCTGTCATTATCACCTGCAGTGCATGTCGCATGTTTAGTGTAGGCTTCTCCGCTGGCGAACAGGGCTTCACATGTGATAAATGTAAGGAGATAGTTAGGCTGACGGAGAAGATTTCAGAATTAGAAACACGCATCCATACTTTATCTGAGAGTAGTGAGGATGTAACAGCTTTAGACACTGATTTGGATGCGAATAGCTTAGTGAACTCTGTACATTCTTCGGTTCCGGCTGCAGGGCCCTCGCAGCAGGGAAACTGGGTAACAGTGAGGCAGCATAGTCGCAGACCAAAGAACCGCTTTTCCGTTCCGGTTAGAACATCAAACAGGTTCTCCCCTCTCAGTGAAGCACCCACTGAGTATCCTGTTGAAAGTGCCCTAGTCATTGGCGATTCTATTACACGGAACGTGAAGATAGAGACACCAGCCACCATAGTCACTTGTTTACCGGGAGCCAGAGCACCTGACATCAAAGCAAATTTAAAAGTGCTGGCTAAAGCTAATCGTAAATTCTCTAAGATTATTATTCACGTCGGCACTAATGATGTTCGACTTCGCCAGTCGGAGATCACCAAAATTAACATTAAAGAGGTGTGTGAACTCGCTAGTACGATGTCTGAGGCTGTTTTTTGTTCTGGACCGCTCCCGGTAAAAAGGAGTGATGAGATAGTTAGCAGACTATCATCACTCAATGGCTGGTTGTCTAAGTGGTGTCTGCAAAATAACATAGGGTTCATAGACAATTGGAAAAGTTTTTGGGGCAGACCTGACCTGTTGAAGAAGGATGGCATCCATCCCTCTTGGGGTGGTGCCGCTCTTCTCTCTAGTAATCTGGCACATAGTCTTAGAGCTAAACCTTGACTCACTAGGGCCCAGGTCAGGAAGCAGACAAACTGGCTAAACCGACCGTCTGCTAGCTGTCTCACGTTACCGGAGTCAGATAAATCCCAGCACATAGAGACTCTATCACCGAGATATTATCATATAGAGACTGTGTCTGTTCCCCGAATTAGTAAATACAAAAAAACATCAAAACCATTCAACAGTAAAAATGTAATTGACGTCCAACAAATAAACAAAATATATAATACAGATGAACAATTGATAAAGCTTGGGTTGCTGAATATTAGATCCCTTTCCCCAAAAGCGCTTATTGTTAATGATATTATTACAGATAATAATCTAGATGTGCTCTGTTTGACAGAAACCTGGCTAAAACCTGACGACTACATTACCTTAAATGAGTCCACCCCCCAAGATTATTGTTATAAACATGAGCCGCGTCTGAAAGGTAAAGGGGGAGGGGTTGCTGTAATTTATAATAATATCTTCAGTATTACTCAGAAGTCTAGTTTCAAATATAATTCCTTCGAAGTTTTGGTGCTTTATGTAACGCTATGTAGTGTACATGATAAAACCCGTTCAACATTTGTGTTAGCTACTGTATACAGACCACCAGGGCATAATACAGACTTTATCAAAGAATTTGCTGATTTTCTATCAGAGTTAGTACTGGCCGTAGATAAAGTACTAATTGTTGGTGATTTTAATATCCATGTTGACAACGGAAAAGACGTATTGGGATTAGCATTTAAAGACACACTAAACTCTATTGGAGTTAGGCAACACGTGTCAGGAGCCACTCATCGCCATAATCATACTTTAGACCTAATATTGTCACATGGAATAAATGTTGATACCATTGAAATTCTGCAGCAGAGCGATGACATCTCAGATCATTACTTAGTATCATGTATACTTAATTTAGCTAAGGTTGCAAAGCCGCCCCCTCGCTTTAAAAATGGCAGGACAATCACTGCCGCTACTAAAGATTGCTTTTTAAATAATCTCCCTCATCAGTATCATCTGCTCAGCATCCCAGATAGTATAGAAGAACTCGATGTTGCAACAGAAACTATTGACTCTCTCTTTTGCAGTACTTTAGACACAGTTGCTCCTCTGCGCTTAAAGAAGATTAAAGAAAATAGTCCAACGCCGTGGTACAACGAGCACACCCGGGCCCTTAAAACAGCAGCCAGAAAAATGGAGCGCAGCTGGAAGAAAACAAAATTAGAGGTATTTCGTAATTCGTGGAAAGAGCACATGATCACATACAGAAAGGCTGTAAAAACTGCTAGATCTGCTTATTTCTCAACTCTCTTGGAAGAAAACAAACACAACCCAAGGTATTTATTCGATACAGTGGCTAAATTAACCAAAAATAAAGCTTCAACTTCTGATGACTGTAAACAGCACAGCAGTAATGACTTTATGAACTTCTTCACATGTAAGATTGATAATATTAGGAAAAATTTTTTAACCATGCAGCCGTCTAATACAGCATCACATCAGACAGAGCATTGTAGTGTCACTGAGGAAAAATTACACTCATTCACTGCTATAGGAGAAGAAGAATTGGCTAAACTCGTTAAATCATCAAAATCGACAACATGTATGCTCGACCCTATACCAACTAGGCTATTAAAAGAGATGCTACCAGAGGTCATAGATCCTCTTCTTAATATCATTAATTCATCTTTGTCATTAGGATATGTACCGAAAACTTTTAAGTTGGCAATTATTAAACCACTTATTAAAAAACCGCAACTTGATCCTACAGATTTAGTCAATTATAGACCAATCTCAAATCTACCCTTTCTGTCAAAAATACTTGAAAAGGCAGTGTCTTCACAATTATGTTCCTTTTTAGAAAGAAATGGTATCTGTGAGGATTTCCAGTCAGGATTTAGACCGTATCATAGCACTGAGACTGCTCTCGTCAGAGTTACAAATGATTTGCTCTTATCATCCGATCGTGGCTGTATCTCTCTATTAGTGTTACTCGATCTTAGCGCTGCATTTGATACTATCGACCACAACATTCTTTTGAATAGACTCGAAAATTATGTAGGTATTAGTGGAATTGCATTATCATGGTTTAAATCATACCTATGCGACCGTTATCAGTTTGTAGTAGTAAATGAAGATATGTCACACCGATCGCAAGTTCAGTATGGAGTACCGCAAGGCTCAGTGCTAGGACCGCTACTCTTCACCCTGTACATGCTACCACTGGGAGATATCATTAGGAAGCATGGCGTTAGTTTTCATTGTTATGCTGACGATACTCAGCTCTATATTTCTTCACGCCCTAAAGAAACTTACCAATTCACAAGATTAACGGAATGCATAGCTGATATAAAACATTGGATGACTGGTAATTTCCTGCAACTCAATTCAGAAAAAACTGAATTTTTAATTATTGGACAAAAAAGCTCCACAAGTAGTAAGCTAGAATACTGTCTAACACTTGATGGCTGTTCTGTCAAGTCCTCGTCGTCAGTGAGGAACCTGGGTGTGCTCTTTGATACCAATCTTTCGTTTGAAAGCCACGTTTCTAGCATCTGTAAAACTGCTTTCTACCATCTTAAAAATATATCTAAATTACGGCACATGCTCTCAATGCAAAATGCTGAACAGTTAGTTCATGCGTTCATGACCTCAAGGTTAGATTATTGTAATGCTCTACTGGGTGGTTGCCCTGCTCGCTTAATAAATAAACTCCAGCTGGTCCAAAACGCAGCAGCTCGAGTTCTTACTAGAACCAGGAAGTATGACCATATTAGCCCAGTTCTGTCAACACTGCACTGGCTGCCTATTAAACATCGCATACATTTTAAAATCTTACTTATTACTTACAAAGCACTAAATGGTTTAGCTCCCCAATACTTGAGCGAGCTCTTAACATATTATACTCCATCACGTCTACTGCGGTCTCAAAATTCTGGCCAGTTGATAATACCGAGAATATCCAAATCAACTGCAGGCGGTCGATCGTTTTCCTATTTAGCACCTAAACTCTGGAACAGTCTTCCTAACATTGTTCGGGAAGCAGACACACTCTGTCAGTTTAAATCTAGACTAAAAACACATCTCTTTACTGTGGCATACACATAAAACACTTTTTCAATGAAATGATTGTTAGGCTGCATTAACTAGGTCAGCCGGAACCGGGAACACTTCCCATAACACCTGATGTACTCGTTACATCATCAGAAGAATGGCATCTACGCTAATGTTAGTCTCTCTGTTTTATCCCGAGGTTTACTGCAGTCAGCCGGATCCGGGCCGTATCCAGATCAGATGGTGGACCTGCGCCCAGAGAAGACCAACACAGGACCCCGAAGTGTCTGAGAGACCGTGATTAGACTCCCACCGGCAACTGCCTCATCGACACGGCATCTCAATAAACCCGTCTCCTGCGTGTTGCCTCCGATCATTCGAATATTGCACTTTAATAATTATTTAATCAACATCATCCTCAATAAACCCGTCTCCAGCATGTTGCCCCCGGTCCCTCGAATATTCTGATCTATTATGACCTCCGAGCTGTAAAACTGCCAGAATAATAATAATAATACGCTGTTTGTTAATTGGCCAGAGGAGAACTGGCACCCCGACTGAGCCTGGTTTCTCCCAAGGTTTATTTTTCTCCATTAGGTCACCTAATGGGGTTTTGGTTTCCTTGCCACTGTTGCCTCTGGCTTGGCGTGCTCAGTTGGGGACACTAAATTTTTCAACTAAACATCGAAATACATCTAAATAATAAACTAAATTAACCATTTAAACTAAATTACTGATCAAATTATTGATCTAAAGCCCACACTGTCACTGTATGATACTTGAAATTTTTCCAGAATGGCTATACAGCTGAATAAAATTATGCTGCATTATTTTCCTGTTTAACACTGTAAAGCTGCTTTGAAACAATCTACATTGTTAAAAGCGCTATATAAATAAAGTTGACTTGACTTGACTTTAGGGACGTGGGATGTCACCTCGTTGGCGGGGAAGGAGCCTGAGCTTGTGCGGGAGGTCGAGAGGTACAGACTAGAGATAGTCGGGTTCACCTCTACGCACAGCTTGGGCTATAGAACCACACTTCTTGAGAGAGGATGGACTCTCTACCACTCTGGAGTTGCCTATGGTGAGAGGCGGAGGGCTGGAGTGGGCTTGCTTATAGCCCCCCAGCTCAGCCGCCATGTGTTTGGAGTTCACCCCGGTGAACGAGAGGGTCGCTTCCCTGCGCCTTCGAGTCGGGGATAGGTCTATCACTGTTGTTTGTGCCTATGGGCCGAATGGCAGTGCGGAGTACCCGGCCCTCTTGGAGTCTCTGGGAGGGGTGCTGGAAAGCGCTCCGACTGGAGACTCCATTGTTCTACTGGGGGACTTCAACGCCCACGTGGGCAGTGACAGTGACACCTGGAGGGGCGTGATTGGGAGGAACGGCCCCCCTGATCTGAACCCGAGTGGTGTTCTGTTATTAGACTTCTGTGCTAGCCACGGCTTGTCCATAACGAACACCATGGCAGTGGGACGGCAGTGGCTCAGTGGTTCATGTAGGTTGTCTACAAACCGGAAGATTGGTGGTTCGATCCCCAGTTCCACCTGACCAAGTGTCGAGGTGTCCATGAGCAAGACACCTAACCCCAGCTGCTCCCGACGAGCTGGATGGCGCCTTGCATGGCTGACACCGCCGTCGGTGTGTGAATGGGTGAATGTGAGGCAATTTGTAAAGCGCTTTGGATGGCCATTGGTCTGTTAAAAGTGCTATATAAATGCAGTCGATTTACCATGTTCAAGCATAAGGGTGTCCATCAGTGCACGTGGCATCCTAGACCGGAGGTCGATGATCGACTTTGTGGTCGTCTCATCTGACCTTCGGCCGTGTCTTGGACACTCAGGTGAAGAGAGGGGCAGAGCTGTCAACTGATCACCACCTGGTGGTCAGTTGGATCCAATGGTGGGGGAGGAAGCTGGACAGACTCGGCAGACCCAAACGTACTGTGAAGGTCTGTTGGGAACGTTTGGCTGAGCCCCCTGTCAGAGAGATCTTCAACTCCCACCTCCGGTGGAGCTTCGACCGGATCCCGAGGGAGTCTGGAGATATTGAGTCCGAGTGGACCATGTTCTCCACCTCCATTGTCGGCTGTTTGGAGCTGTGGCCGTACGGTCTCCAGTGCCTGCCGAGGCGGTAATCCCCAAACCCGGTGGTGGACACCAGAAGTAAGGGATGTCGTCAAGCTGAAGAAGGAGTCCTATCGGGCCTGACTGGCTTGTGGGACTCCCGAGGCAGCTGACAGGTACCGGCAGGCCAAGCGGACTGCAGCCCCGGTAGTCATGGAGGCAAAAAATTGGGCCTGGGAGGAGTTCGGTGAGGCCATGGAGAAAGACTATCGGTTGGCCTCGAAGAGATTCTGGCAAACCGTTTCGACGCCTCTGGAGGGGGAAGCAGTGCCCTACCAACACTGTTTACAGTGGAGATGGGCAGCTGTTGACCTCAACTGGGGATATCGTCGGGCGGTGGAATACTTAGAGGATCTCCTCAATCCCACCGACATGTCTTCCACTGAGGAAGCAGGGGCTGAGGGGTCAGAGGTGGACTCGTCCATCACCCGGGCTGAAGTCATCGAGGTAGTTAATCCTCTCGATCGGCTCAATTTTTTTCTTATCAGTGCCAAAGAGACTCAAATAACTTTTATCATTCAGGCAAGTGTTATACATCATTATAATCTGTTAAATTTCTATTTTTTTTAGTACAGTCAAAATAAAAACAAATTGTTGTGCTTTTTGCAAAATGAAGAAATTAAACATGATGCGCGATCTGCAGCCTCTCTGTCAAAGACTTTCATTCAGATAGCTTCGGAAAATTACCTCTAGCTTAGTGAATACTTGTCTCACAAACATGAGACATATGTCTAAAGAAACGCTGAAATGTCAGGTTTTAAACACTGTACACCAAATCAAAAACAAATATTCTTTGTTTATGTAATCTGTTTGAAAGCAGAGAGATGTTAGTCGTTCCTGAGCGGCTCATTATACACTAATGCGACCATGCCCACGAAGCGCGCTCTCTATTGAGATTCAAATACTGAGGCTCCGGAGGAGACAGCGCCCACACACACATCAGCTCAAACAAACACATCTAGTACTGCATTCCGACTTCAACTACATTGTTTTGAGACGTGTTTAATAATCCTGGAATAATTCTCTATGAAAAGCTGTTCATTTCTGGAAGCAACGATCCCCCGCTGTGTGTAAATATAAGTTTACTCTGTAAGCATCTGTGAATATTAAACGCAAAAACCTGTGCGAGGACGCACTGAAGCTTTCTTTGTTTAAATTAGCTCAAAATTACTGTCAGATGTAAGTAATTACCTTGACAAACTATGCATCATTTAAAAGATCTAAGACTCAAGCTTCCATTTTTGACCTCTGTTTTATTCTCAAAGTCATATAGTGACCGTAATTTGTTAAAGGGGTGGTTCCGTGGTTTTTTTCTAGGCTTGGTTGTGTTTATGGGGCGCAGTATAACACGTCTTAATACTTCTTCTTTTTTAAAAACGCCGTATTTTTAGTATATTCTACCTTTATTCCACACCGCTGTCTCCACTGTCCTTTGAGCGGCTCGTTTGCTTCCTGCTTCTATGAAGCCCATCCCTCCGAAAAACTATATTAGTATAATTAGTATATTTTTAATGATTAAAAAATGCCATTATTTTATTTATAAAAGTTAATAAATGTTTTTTATTGACTAAATATTTAGTTTGTCTTGGATATTTTTATTATATCAGGTAACATTTTAAGCTGGTTTAAAACATTAAAATTTTTGTTCATGCTACAATGTGCCCCTCACATGTTACAATCTACCCCATATATGGGGCATGTTGTCACAGTTCACTTCCCTTCTTTCTGGGTAAATCAAAAGTGTATACTGCATTAATGAAACAAAACCACATAATTGTACTAGACATTTGAAATTAATGTGGAAAAAAATAAATACTCTGAACCCCAAGTGGATTTACACAAACTGAGAAAGTCAAAACGCATTAGGTTGTGCCCCGCTCTCCCTACTTATGACGTTCCAGGAAATACCTTATATAGACATCTGCTGAATACCATGCATATAAAGACGTTTCTGATGAAACATGAAGACAATAAACACACTATAGCAATGATATATTTGTGTTTATCTGTAATTTTCAAACCAAATTGAATATTTTCATAAGAATGAAGTATAGGCTATATGCAATGCTAATCAACATCAGCCTGTGTCATAGAATTTTATAAAATAATATATTTTCTGTCTCACATGGGACCACAATAGTTATTTCAGACTGACATATATATAGTGATTTGAGCAAAACATGATATTAATCTCATAAATTACCGTGTTTTGCTGAGCAAACAAGCAATTTTTAACATTTTAACATCAATTTTGAAAAGCAAGTCCACGTAAGACCATTTGACAATTTTTTAAGAAGGGCAAAAGGGGTAAGCGAGAAGTCCGATCAAAGAAATTATGGGGATTAAAAAACTATGAATAGAAAAGCGCCAGTAAAAAAATTAAGTGGGGTATGGGTTAACATGTTAAATAAAATGCTCTTTTTTTCGTTCTACCGAAAATGTGCCGGGAACCCACTGTTGCTATAATAACAAACTACACTTTTACGTGCATCTGATTGACAGATAAACAAAGCTCTCTTATTTCACTGTTGTTGCTAATGTTGAGTTTAGTTCAGTTACATACAAAGTTCGCTTCGTACAATTAGTTTAACCCTCTGGTGCTCTTCGTTTAGGGGTTGCATTGGTTGTCATAAGTGACCGGACACCTAAAAATTAAACTTCCTCCACCCCAGTAAAACCAATGCAATTTATTTTTCTTCAATAATATTTTATCTTTTTAATTTTGTATTTTGAGATGATTTGATGGTATTTTTTAATATTTATGCAATAATTATGGTCTATTCTCGCCATTGAAAAAAAAAAAAAAAAAAAAGTGTAATTAAAAAAAAAAATGTAAAAGTTAAAATAGAGACTAGCCCTTCAAAATAATTTTTTTTGAAGGCAGATTAGCGCCCTCTTTTGGAATTATTTAAGAAATCATGCAACCATGGGTCACTAGAGGTCTCAATTCCCTAGTTCCCTTTTGAACACATTTAATTTTTGATGGATTTGAATATATATTTAAAAAATCTCAAAGACTACTTATTATAAAGTTTTAGATATTTTTTTGTTGTTAGAAATATAGATTTTTTTCCAGTGAATTTGTGTTTTGCAGATTTCCCATTCATTTCTTATGGTGTCATTTTTGACCGAAGAGCACAAGTGGGAGTACTTTTTTTTACGACCACTTAGCATGCTCGAATCATGACCCCATCATGACCCCACATTTTTTTGTGTGTTTACATACCTAATGCTAGAAAAGTCACCGAGTTTCATATCATTCTGATGAAGCTGTGATTTAAAAAAATTCTAAATGTGGTTCATAGTCTCCGTTTTTCATAGGTGTGTGTGTGTATAAGTGTGCGTGTGTGTGTGAGTGGATGTGTCAATATCACACTGTGGATGTTTTAGAGTGTCACTTTACTGCTGTGTACTTTTTTCAGCATTGTGGCCGATTTGTAGATTGTACACACAAATATTCAGAGAATTTTTGTGTTTTTGCCGATTTCCCATTCATTTCGTATGGTCGGTCATTTATGACCAAAGACAATGAACTCAACTTTTTTTTTAATGACCAATTAGCATGCTCGAATCATGACTCCAATTTTTTGTGTGTTTACATACCTAATGCAAGAAAAGTCACCAAGTTTCATATCATTCCAATGAAGCTGTGATTTTTAACATTTCAAAACAGAACATTTTCCGGTCAGAAATGACCGAAGAGCACCAGAGGGTTAACTGCATTGTTAAAGAGGGCAAGCATTACCCTCTGCATTGCCCTCATTGTATGAGCTGAGTTTCCTATTTACTTCAGCTGCAGTGCTCTGGTAATATAAATTGTTTCAGAAGCTGCCAAAATTAAAATTTAAAATCATAGCTCTCACTTACATTCACTAACATATTGAAATGTTAGTGATACTGATTCAAAGCGAGAACGGCAGTGATTGAATGTCAAAATGTGGTTTGAACACTCCACCCCCCAGCTGTACTGGAAGTTTTGATTGGTTTGGCACCCGAGTCCGACCTGTCTGTTATTGCCTGAAGCGCAGGGCTCCACCGCAGTAGTTTGAAATGCCTGTCAAATGCCAGCTCGCCGTGTTTCTCCATCGGTACCTTTGTCAAAGTACTTTATACTTTTGGTGAAAAATAAATGTAGCGAAGTTGAATACTTTATTTTATTCAACTCAAGTAAGAGTAAAAGTACCACACTTTAATTATACAAAAAATTAAATAGATTATAGAAAAATGTACTCAAGTACTATAACAAAAGTATTTGTAATTAGTTAATTTCCACCTCTGATGATGACAAACAAAGGTAAGCTCCCCACAGATGTCCTTCTGGAGATGCTCCCATGGTTTGAATGGCCAGTCGACATGTTGCAGGACTGGAGTCACGTAAAAGAGATTCTAGCTCTCTGTCAATCCCTGGCCACCGAATCCCTGGTCTCTGCATCTTTTTTTCAGTTCGACCAACCCCACATGACCTTTGTGTACCATTGACAGAGGAATGACTGCTTGGTGCCTCCCCGCAAAGTATGACTCACCCCGACATGACAGTTTTATTTTAACTTAGTAAGTAGGGTGTCAGGCCAATTTCAACTGAGATAGCCAGCCTTTAAAAATGTTTTCATTGGTTTACCTGCTGGATCCATTGCCAAACTGCAATATATTTAAAACTCTGCTGCAAGAATACTCACCCAGACCAGGCGTTCTGCCCATATCACCCCTATTCTGTTTGATCTCCACTGGTTACCGGTGGCCTATCATATCAAATACAGAATACTACTGCTCACTTTCAAATAATTGCATGACTTGGCTCCTAGCTATCTGTCTGCTCCTTCCCTACGTCCCAAATTGATCACTTCGATCTTCTGAATCTGGCCTTTTCTCTGTCCCTTGGTGTTGCCTCTCTTCTATGGGAAGTAGATCATATAGCACAATTGCACCCAAACTATGGAATTCCCTCCCCCGGTCACACTGCTGCATTAATAATATTTCTGAATTCTGTCACAATCGCTCAGTTTTCAGTTAACACCATTTCCCTAAGTTTGTTGTCATGGTTACTCATTTGGTTCATCATTCAGTTCAGATGTGTGTGATTAATTATCCCTGTTTGCCTGTGTACTTAAGTTCCCTTGTTTCTGTTCATTCCTGTTCATGCTGCTGTATGTTACCCTTTCTATTTAATGCCTGTTTACTATCTTTGTATTATCTTTGCTTTAAAGGTCACATTTATAATGTTTCCTAAGGTGTACTTATATTGTTAGTATGATTTTTACATAAAAAAAATTCATAATTTTGAAATAAAAGGCATTTTTTCTATACTGTTATTACCCCCCTGGCTGAATGCCCTGTTTCAAGGGGCGTGTCTGCTGTGAGACTTCAGTGAAAACGCCCACTGTTGTGATTAGCTGACATCTTTGCATTTGAAATGAGTGTTCGAATATGTTGTGGAGGGGGCGTGGTTTAGCGAGGCACTGCACGCACTGCAGGAGATAGAGAGACTGACTGGGCACTCGTGAACCAGGGAATTGTTGAGAGCGCTGTGCTGTTAGCGCAAGCTTATTTTGTTTGTATCTGAGAGTTCTGAATAAACAGTCCCAGTCACGTTGACTCTGTCTTCTTCCACCTTATTCTACGAACTTTGTAACACATGTAATGTACCATTACAGCTGTCGAGATGAACGAATCGTCAAAGTGTGGATTATAGCATTATTTTTAGATCTTTTCTCATCACATGAACGGCTCCCCAGACAGTCTGTTGATCGCGTGAATGCAGCAGGGGCGCGGGAAGTGGGGGTGCTGAGGGTGCTGCAGCACCCCCTGGTTTCAAAGGATTGCAATGCACATTTTTGTTCATTTACATTTATTCATTTTTAGGATTTAATCATTTATTTGTAATAAACATTTTAAGTGGCCCATTAAAAAGTATTATTTATATGTTGAATTATGTTTTTAAAACATAGCCTAAATGAGGTCATATTGTGACCGTAGCGGTGTGTGCGTATAGAAAGAGCGGTAATATTTCCTCCAGTGGAGCGCGCCTTTCTGGAGATTCCGTTGATTTCTGAAGCTCATTCCGCTCAGCACCGCGCGCTCAACCCAGAACTCCCTTTGTGACATTCTTGATCAAATATAGGCCTATCTGAAATAGGGCTGCCCCAGACTAAGGTTTTTTTTGTTTTTTTTTCTAGTAGGCTAGTTGTTCATTTAAGCCGTTGTTCACGCAGCGCGCCGCCTCCATGTCATTGTCTGTTATAGGCTATTTGCTTATTATTTATTAAATCCGGGCAATTTGGTTGATCAAATATTTATTAAAATGAAGATACAATGTATACAAAACGAAATTCAATGTAAGGCTTTCAACAAAACAAAACTTATTGCAGTATTATTTAACTTATTGAAGACCCCCGTCTTCTGATAAAGGCTATGCATCTTATGTGTCCTGTTCACTTTTCAACGTAGCCTACATTTAATAAAAAAATAACATTATAATATTTAAACTGAAACTAAATACGTGTTTTAATGGCTACAAGCAGTGTTGGGTGTAACTAGTAACTAAGTAATTAGTTACTGTAATTTTCCCTTGAAAAAGTAAAGAAAAGGGATTATTTTTTCTGTAATTTAATTACAGTTAGGCTACTTCTGAAGTAATTGAACTAAATACTAAATACAATTATATATAATACAATAATGGAATTAACATCAACATTTAAAGTCTAACTTTAAAATGCATGTTTTTATGTATCCTTCTAACATTTGTAATACTTTGGTCAGAATAGCCTAATTGATGTAGTTTTATATTATTTATTTTAATGAATTAAAAGAACCATTTCAAGTCTATCCTTGAATCGCAGTCGAGGTTGATATAGATTTGGGAAGTAGCCTAATTAGTAATAAGTAATTAAATACATTTTGGAGAGAGTAATTTGTAGCTACAGTAGGCTAATCAAATTACACTATTGAAGATGTAATTATTAACTAGTAGGCCTAATTCATAACTTTTTTAGAGTAACTTACCCAACACTGGCTATAAGTAGGCCTATAGTATGCTACAGAGAAATGCCTTATCGGAGCGGGATTTGAGCGCACGTCATTTTACCGGTGGGCGGTTGCTTACATGCTCTGGTAAGGTAGGCAGTTTTTTTGCGTCAATTTGTATTTCCTGTAACACCCCCCCCCCCCCCCCCCCCCCATCAAAAAGTCACAGCACCCCCAACCTAAAACATCTTCCCGCGCCCCTGGAATGCAGTGATATGAATACAGTAAGAGCTTCGCTGTGCTGCATAACAGCGCCATTCATTATAACGGCAGTTTGGGCAAGTGTGCAGATACACTCGGGACGTGTGATTGACAGCTCCGGACATTATAAAGAGTGTTCTTTGATCGCTCTCTGTAGTTTAATCACTTAAATAACGGATTTGTTTCATGCTACTAACAGAACGATGATCGTTTTAGTCACTGGCTTGATTCACTGATGCATTACGCTTAGGGCATCAAGACGGCGATCATTAAACGATCTAGAAAGAAAGTCTGAGAGAACTTGAATGATTAGCTACACATCAGAAATCACTGATCACAGATCAGGCATTAATGAACACTGTTTCTCACTGTTTGTCGCGGTGCTGTCGAATCCATATCGTAAAGTCTGTTTGTAAAGCCTGTGCTGACATAAACTTAATCCATTTTCTCCGAATGCTCTGGGCGGGCAAACAGAGGAAGGGGAGGTAACCTTTCCTGGTATGACGACATAACAGGCAAGATTCCAGATCGGCTCGTCTGAGCTGTCATATTCTCAAAGGCAGAGAAAGACAGCCAGAACTCGATTTACACCCATCAAAATTTCTAGCCACTTGGGGACCATATACAGGCTAGGGGAACTCATATTAACCCTCTAGGCGCCACGGTCGAGTTTACTCGACAAGATGCGGCATTGAATAAAACGGCCGATTTTGTCAAATAGGGTGTCAAATTTCGTTCGACCTCCCCTCCACTAGATATCAGACATGTCATACTTCATCCCTGACTCAAAAAAACGTCATGCTTCTATAGAAAAAACTTCGAGCAAGAGCGCATTGCGTGAGCCATTTTATCAGAGCAATATTGTCAATGTCAGCGAGTATTTGCATTAGATTATTATTATTATTATTATTATTTTCTAATGGCATCAATAAAGCTTACCCACAATGAAGTGTTGGGTCTTCTATTCGCGGACCCTGATTCTGAAGGGGAATATCTGCCGTGATTCTGAAAGTGAAAGTATAGCCCTACACCAAGTACAAACGGTGAATCCTTTGCCCAATGTAGATGGTCCTTTGCCCAATGTCAGTGGTGGGAACACAGTGGTGTTTCCCAGCGTCGGAGTGTTCATCGTGAAGTTAGCAGGCGTGTTACGCCGGCTTCACACCGTACGCGCAAGCAGTGCGTTGGCAGGGCAGGAGTGGTGCGTATGGAGAGCGGGAGCCGCGCGCGCCCGTTGTGCATTCACACTGGCAGCGTTTGTCTCGCGTAACTGAACCGCGGCTCGTGTATTGCAAATACTGTTAGGGGGCAACGTGGAGGCAGGGTGGGGAGACGCAATGACAATGACAGTAGTCCGAACTGTGCACACTCGGCGCGCGTGCGCGTCTGTCTCTCGTCTTGCCTCGTCATCTCACTCATGATCTCTGCCTTGCCGTGGCGAGTGATCTTTTGAACTAAACAGGTCTTGTCTACTTGTGTTTGTGTGTCATATGAATAATGTGCCCCATACATGGAATCAGAGTGGCTACTGTATGTAGTAAATGGAAAGTCTCTACAGCAAAAGGCCAACCGTTACATGCATTTGGTTTGTTTCTACCATTTATTAGTAACAATTTACACAGTTTGTTTACTATTTACTATTTACCTGAGCATTCAGTATTGTGCAATATAGCATACAAAAGGTGAGGGACATTCTGGGGGGAAAGAAGTGCTGCATTTATCATTTAAACATGTGACTTTTCATGAAAATGCTATAATCCAAGGTGACCACCACCATATGACGTCATAAAATGCTAATTAGAGGGGGAAATGTAATCCCTACATAAACTTTGGGTCATCTTTAATATTTCTCTAATTTACAGAAAGTCTCTATCTTTTATCAATTTTAAGATATAGCCTTTTGAAATTAAGATGTCAAAATCGAACGTTTTAGGAAAAAACCTCTGGCGCCTAAAGGGTTAATGTTAAAAACCTCATAAAATGAAATTTTCATGCCATGGGACCTTTAATCTTTTATTTTGTATGCGTACTATTGTCTGTCATTATCTATTGTCTGTTATCAGAGGTGGAAAGTTACTAATTAAAAATACTTTCGTTACAGTAATTGAGTACATTCTTAATTTTTTCTACATAGTTGAGTATAATTAAATTGTGGTACTTGTACTCTTACTTGAGTTGAATAAAAATAAAGTATTCAACTTTGCTACATTTATTTTTCACCAAAAGTACAAAGTATTTTGGCAAATATGCCGATGGTGAAACATGGCGATCTGGCATTTGACAGGCACTTTTCAAACTACTGCGGGGGAGCCCTGCGCTTCAGGCAATAACAGACAGGTCTGACTCGGGTGCAAAACCAATCAAAACTTACAGTTCAGCTGGGGGTGGGGTATTCAAACCACATTTTGACATTCAATCACAGGCCCCCATAATTTCTTTGATCGAACCTCTCACTTACCTTTTTTTTTGCTTTTGCCCTTCAAAAAAACATTCAAATGATCTTACGTGGACTTGCTTTTCAAAATTTGTAATAAAACAATCACTCTGGGCAACAGGGATAGCTTGTATGTTTGCTCAGCATAGTGTAAAACACGGCAATTTATGAGATTAGTATTATGTTTTGTTCCAAAATCATTATATATATATATATATATATATATATATATATATATATATATATATATATATATATATATATATATATATATATATATATATATATATATATATATATATATAAAAAAACATAGCTTGTATGTTTGCTCAGCATAATGTAAAACACGGCAATTTGTGATTATTGGCCATATCTGATGTCCATAAGGGATTTCCTGGAACATCATACGTTTAATACTTCTATTAAAAGTGTCATGAACTGGCTTTTTGAAATTTTTTATACTGTTGCCTGAGGTCTACTTGTGATGTTCGCATGGTTTTTACATTCAAAAACATCATAATGAACAAGTAATAGGCTATTTTCTGCACTGGTTTTGAGCCTCTCGCAAGAAACGCTCGGTTTTTATGGGCGTGCCGCACTGAAGACTTGGAAGTAAGTGCCCACTGCTATGATTGGATAAGCTTTGCATATTTAGTGAGTTTTGGCTCCCCCATGAGTACACGTGAGGCATTGTTTTGAAAGCGTGTGGGGAAACGGCATCCGGAATGATTCGTCCCATAGGGATTCGCAAAATATCTTTATCAAACAAACACAATGATTTATCTCTCATCCACCTGCAATTAATATGAATGTTATTTTATATTACTTGGCCCGCCCGATCGGTGGATATAACCGTGAACTGTGCATCACACACACACACACACGCGCGTACGCGCCAAGTACGTTGCAGACAGCATGATCAAAACTTCCGCAATTGTATTTTTCCTTCAAATATCAAGTCAAGAGAGTGAACAACGCACATCAAGAAAGGAATGTTATTTCACTATTTAAGATGATACGTATTGGTAGCCCGTCTGGAAAACACATACCCTGGGACGTTGGTCTTTGAGAGCCCTGTGACAGACGTAAGTTATGTTTAGTTACACAATGTAACATTGTATTTGATCTGTAACAATGCAAAACTATCACATATAAAAACATGTTTTACTCACATAAGTGTGTTGCTTCATTCATTCATGTAATCTCATCCTGTCTGCAAATTCAGTCTCTTGTTTACAAACCAATCCATGGTGAAATTAACATACGTGCAATGTCTTCCCCACGTGAGCTGGATATTCATTAAAAATAAAGTTCAACCACACGTTTCCAATATTAGAATCCTAATGTGGCGTTCACACCGGACGCGATTGACGCGAATAAATCGCGCTATTCGCGCGATGGTGGATGCATTTACATTTTGAGTCTACTCGCTTCATTCGCACGTGAAATTCGCTTCATTTGCGTGTGACATTCACTGCACAACAGATGCGAATTCGCGTCATGGGAGGGGCTTCTGCCAGCCGGCTCGTCTCGTTGAGAAATGGCTGACATGGGCTGTGTTTACAGGTCTTTTTTTGTTAAAATCTACTGTTAATGTGTGACAAAACGTAGTTTTAAGACTTTTTCAGTCGATAATGTAGTTGTTTAAAGCTCAAATCTGCGGTTTATTTATATAAAGAGTGCCTATTTGAACATTTTATCTGGTGTTTTCGGAGTTGTGAGCTCCAGCGGATCAGCGGTGCTCAGCGCTCGTCAACTTCGGCGAGAGCAACCTTTCCTCGGCTAGTCCTTCTGACGTCTACCGCTGGCTCTGATGTCTCTGTGGTGTGTCTCGAGCTATAATTTGTCTTGTAACGGGCGATCTTTGGTCTCATGGATCTATAATTTGTTCCCTGGCAAATCGTTTAGGCTGAGGGCAAAGTGAAGTTTCATTACTTTTTTTTATTTTTAGGCTATAACTTTACGTTACAGTTGTAGCCTACTAGCACTGACTTTGAATGTTTGACTGAATTGTTTGCTTTATTTCATGTATAGCTTATTATACCTTTTACTTATACTTTTGTATTATTGATCATACATAAACTTGCATTTAACAAAAAGAGACTGGGTTGTGTTTCATGTCATTTAATGTTATCACAGTGATAATCATATTGTCTGAACCAGATATTAATATACAGATTTTCTCCTCATTGTTGTCACTACTAGAGCAAGCTCCTGATTAGTTAACGGCAGAATGCCATTTTGCCATCTCTGCATTGATTTAACATGTAAATCACTCGCGCGAATCGCGTCAATCGCGTCCGGTGTGAACGCACCGTAAGGAAGCTTATGCAGCGACTGTGTTCTTCCACAACCAGGCACAGCGCAACATCTTGCTATCTTCGGCATGTTTATTGTTCGGTAGCGCGATCAGTTTAGCTCCACGAGTCGGTGGGCGAGGCTACAGAATCAGGCGTACTATTGAGGCAGTGTTTCACCACACTCTGATGTCACAGCCTGGCACATTCTGAGATCTCTCGTTTGCTGGGCCTGGTGTCAATAAAAGCTTTTTTTTACTAACAAGGAAGTTTCCAGCTCTGAAACTTAACTTTTATATATCAAAGGCTGAATGAAAAGTTGATTTCTCAATTCATGACCCGTTTAAATATGATTAATACTTCTATTAAAATATTCAATGAATGAATGAATGAATCTCTCACTTGTGGACCTTCTGCCCAAGGGCTTCCAGTATGAATGAAACTATATTTTATGACGAAATTACATGAGACTGTTTAACGCTCCATATTGCTCACATCGCCTCATTTTGGGTAAAAATTTCAAAATAATACTAAAATACTTTGTAACCTGGTAACTTGAGTAGTTTTTAAGCAAACTACTTATTTACTCTAACTTGAGTTATATTATTTTTCAGTACTTCTACTTGTACTCAAGTAAATTATTTCTTAAGTAGCAATACATTTACTTAAGAACAATTTTTAGTACTCTTTCCACCACTGTTATTCTATTACCTAGCCTATTGCTGTTATGTTAATGTTATGTTATTGCTGTTATGCCAAGGAATGATGTGAGCTAGACACCCCAAGACCCACAGAGTTTATTGTTGCAAATACACACGTTTCTGTGTTCAATGTCAAATTGTGCCTTGACAGAGCTATGAATACCCGTCTCAGGCATTTATAGTGAGTGGCCTAAGTACACAGCTGTGCCCAGGAGCCAAGCCCACCTTTTCTAAAAAGCAGCTAGGGCCAACTCAGGCCAAAAGGGATCATCTTGAAAGGTAACATTCCCATGTGAGTCACAAATGCAGTCAGGTTTCTGCTGTCTTCGTGCAGGGGTATCTGCATGTAACCTTGCTTAAGAATACTGAAGAGCCTTGGACAAATTTTGTGAGCAACTCAATTGTTGGCAGTGGGCATTTGTCCAGCACCACTGCCTTATTAGGCCCCCGAAGGTCGACACAGAGATATATGCCCCCTAACCATTTGTCTACAATCACATTATTTAAGACACAAGGAGAAGCATCAATGAGCTCAATGATATATGCTGCTGTCAGCAAACTACTTATTTACTCAGTGGTGACCTTGTCACGCATGGTGTGAGGCACTCTGCATAGTGGCTGAATGATGGCCAGCACATCCGGTTTAAGCAAGGGTTTGTGGGTGAAAGCAAAAAGGCAACCTAAACCACTGCAGAGAGTGGGAAACGTCTTGGGTTACTTGACTCTAACCCTGTTCCCTGAAAAAGCGGGAGCGAGAAGCTGCACTGAGCGCTATGGGAAAACCTTTGTGTGACCAGCAGTGAACTATGTGTATAACACGTCAATTAAAATTGACTTTGAACTTGACAGCCTCAGATGGCGGTGTCACTGGAATGCATGCTTGTCAGAGGCTATAATTAGATGTGTCACAGGTGCATCCTCATATATCAATTTGTCTGAAGAGCGCTCCTGGGACATCTTCAGTGCGGCAATGAAGCACAGCATCTTGTTCCCACTTTTTAAGGGAACAGGGTTACAGTCAAGTAACCTGAGACGTTCCCTTTCAAAATACCAACGGAGGTGTCTGGGCCCCTTACGGTTGTGTAGTGGGTGCACACAAGAACTCGAAAAAGGTCTCAGACATGAGCTAGTGAAAAGAGCCCTAGCACCGAGAATGGTCTCAATAACTTCCCTCAGTTGGTAATGGAAGTGTCTGTAGTTAGCACCTTGCGACGTCAACACACCTAGAGTGGGACCCATAGAGAAAGGGAAACGAAGCCGCAATGTGTGTGCCCTTGGCCTTATTTGCCATCTGGGATTGCTTGGATGAAATCCCCTGAGCCATAACTGTAGCAGTCTCATGTGCAAAAGGCCCATAGGGACCACCGTGGCAAAAGCTGCCATGAGACGCAGGATTTTCTGAACAGTAACGTCCTGACCTAGCCTGATGTTGCTTAGGGTGTTTAAAAATGGTCTAGACACCAGTGGGAGACAGTTGTGCCAGGTGGTGACTGAGTCCCATTTAACCCCCAAGCATGTTGGTCTTTGTGCGGGAGAGATGAGGTGCTGCTGGTGATGACTGAAATGTGGTAAGCCAGCCAGAGCTGGACACTGATCTGCACAACCTTGCAAATTGGTTGAACTTACCGCACTGCCTAACATTTTTGACCAATAGCTGGGCAGTCTGGGAATCTGTTGGCATGGCGAGTGGGCCCACAGTTGCCTGAACTGTACAATTTCATCTGCAGGCTGGAGCAGCTCAGCAAAGTGTATTTGCAGGTACAGTGGTGAAATCAGTTTGAACTGTATTATTCTCCACTATTTTAGCTGCACACTGTGAGGCTTCTTACACTAGGAGCACCAGAGTGAGAGTCCTATCCAGAGTTAGTTTATCTTCAATAAGCAGTCACTCTTTGAATCGTGTACTGTTGTTTTTTTCAATAAGTTGGTCTCTAATTCGTTATGGACAGCACTGAATTTGCATGGGCCAGCAAGGGTTCATAAATCAGTGACAAACTGGCTGGCTGACTCACCTGAATGTTGGCATCTTTGTATAAAATTTAAATGTTTTACCAGAATGCTTTGAATCTTTTAAAAATGTCCCTTTAATCATGCAACAATGTCAGAGTATGTATTTGCGATTCCCAGCATCTGGTAGATCCGTAATCCTTCCACTATGAGACAATGGAGGAGAAGAGTGCTTAATTTGGGAAATCATCCAAGCCCACAGCATCAAGTACATCTTTAAATGATACATACCAGTGCTCCCACGGCACGGCAGTTTCACCAGCTTAGGGCAGAAATGGTTTAGGAGGAGGTAGAGATAAAGGTACTGAAAAATCTGAAACGATTCAAATACTCATTTTACGCAGTATCAATACACCATTTCCAGCTGCGCATTCTCGCTCTCTCTTCTTTCCAATGGCAAGTTGACACACACCTGCCTCCTCTCACTCACTCGTCTCACTGCCTCTGGTTGAATCGTGTTGTTATAGGGCCCGAATTTCAGTGTATGGTTACTGGTATTGCACATCATTTTACTCATTCCCACAGGTTTTGCGCTCACAGCAAAAGCACACTATATAAGTGGAGCACACATAAAGTCGCCTCTCAAACAGTTTGCGAGATCTTCATAGTTTTTCATGGATTATTGCGATTAAACGGTCAAATACACACAAAATTATGTCAAAATAGTCAGGTAAACACAGTCAGATTTGGTGCGTAAATCATTGAGAAAGAAAATACATTTTGTGTAACATTATATTGGATCTGTGCAGCTCTTAAAGTGACAGCAGCCTAATATACCTGCTGCTGTCTGTCATGTTAATCAAAGAACAAGACAAAGAGAAAATCACTCACTGCTCTTGAATAACTTTTGTAACTTTAATTGCAAGCATTAAACTGTATTTAATTTTTACAATGAAGACTGTAAAATAAATGTTATTTTACATTTGATTACTTTATTTAATTTCTTTGGTACTACTGTTAGACCCACCGGAAAAATATAAAAGCCATGTTTATTTCATTCGTCTCTTTATTCTGTTGTATTCACTAGGGGCATGGGCAACATTTGACTCTCGAGCAAGATTTATTTTAATTTTTTTGTAGGCCTACCTGCATCAGCAAAGTATTTACAGAAATAAAGCAAACCAGTTTAATAGGGGTGTAACGGTACGTACCTCGGTTTTGAAGTCACGGTTCGGTACGGGTTCGGTACAGCAGTTTTACAAAATTGCTTTTTATTTATTTTTATTAAATAGTGGTTTACTGAAATTTTTTTTGTCTGTCCTTAAATTAATTAAATTATAACTAAAAGTTTATTTAGTTATAATAGTTTATCATAGTTCGCAAATATGTAAACTTCACATAAGGCAGTTTTTGCAATAAATTCTAAATCTAATTATAAAAAAGTTTTTTCTCCAATTCGTTGTTGAAATAGCCTACACAGTGTCTGTCATTTTCATGACAGGTTTATTTAAATATGCATGAAATATTCAAGACATCACTAACAGGTTCAGTAGAATATAATGAATATATAGGCTAATATAATGAATATATAGGCTAATATAGTGCATATATTTAGTGAAAGAGTTGATTTCTCTAGTGAATAAAATTCTGTGGACACTGAATGACTGCCTGAGGTAAATGTGATGCTAACGTTACATGACATTGTTTAGTTTACAAGCAGTATGGTCTTTCCGCCGTTGAAACACTGATTGAGCGATTACACCACATATGATACGTGACAGTAAGTTGTAATGTATCCTCAACATACCTTCAGATGTTCATTCATGTTTATTCTTTAGGAAGAGATGATCGATCACGTTCACAGAGGATCACGTTCACGCGCGCGCACCGCCACTTGAACTGTGTTCAGTGATCAGTCACGCCACATTAAAGAGTGTCAAAACGTAATTTATCGTTTGAATTTCGTGATAAAATAGACTGAATACTTAATATGTTCGTATGGGAACTCGGATTGAAGTGTGTTCCGCGCTTAAAACAAGCCGCCTGTTAACTGTTAACTGATTGTATTCGGAAACCGTTCGGTACACACGTGCACCGAACCGATAGCCCTGTAGCGAAACGGTTCACTCGAGGCCCATTGTGGAAAAAATGCTATTTTCGTGAATCGCCTTATTGTTCCATGGTGATGCGTCGTGCTTCTCACATGACACAAAGCTGGCACAATAGCGCTGTATAAAAGCTCAGCTGTATCGGGTTCATTTCGTTTTTTCTTTTTTATTCAAAATATTCACAAAATTGCTAACTATGTCATGAACTATCTGATATTCTGATTTTCAAATATGTGTGAATGTGTGTTAATTGATTTATACTGCGCGATGGGCGGCGCCATGTTAGTATGCGCCTCAGAGAATCGGATCTGTCGGATTTACATCACGCAAATTCATTCGTTATATTCATTATATCGTCTCGTGAAATACATGAAAAAAAACACATGAAAATCCGTTCTCCAACAGTCAGGCGTCACAGCAAAGACTCTCAAGCTACTCTTTCCGCATAGGGGTGGCAACTTCAGGAGCTCTAAAAGGCCTCTCCCAACAGCAGATCCAAGCTCTCGGGAGATGGTCCTCAGATGCTTTCTCAAAGCTATATCAGGACCAACTGGTACCACATCATCAAGCCCTCCAAACCCTCCGATTAACCCCCCGCCCCACCCCCCTCCCCTCTACGGGGAGGTTTTGTCTCTGTCCAGCGAGCATTTATCTCCCAGTGGATGCAGTGAGAAATCTCCCGGTCAAGCACTCATGCTTCTCTTTTCTGTTTTTCAGCCTTTCAACAAGAAGTGGAAAGTTTCCACGCAGTGAGTCAGCGTAAAGTTTCCACACAATGAGAAAGTGGACAGTTTCCACGCAGTGAGTCAGTGTAAAGTTTCCACGCAATGAGTCAGCGGGAAGTTTCCACGCAGTGAGTCAGCTGGAAGTTTCCACGCAGAGAGTCAGCGGAAGTTTCCACGCAGAGAGTCAGCGGAAGTTTCCACGCAGAGAGTCAGCAGAAGTTTCCACACAGAGAGTCAGCGGAAGTTTCCACGCAGAGAGTCAGCGGAAGTTTCCTTGCAGCAAGAAAGTGGAAAGTTCCCCACAGCGAGAAAGTGGATAGTTTTTCACGCAGTGAGATGTGGATAGTTCTCCACGCAGTGAGAAAGCGGATAGTTTTTCCACGCAGTGAGAAAGCGGATAGTTTTTCCACGCAGTGAGAAAGTGGAAAGTTTCCACCCAGCGAGGAAGTGGAAAGTTTCCACCCAGCGAGGAAGTGGAAAGTTTCCACGCAGCGAGGAAGTGGAAAGTTTCCACACAGCGAGGAAGCGGAAAGTTCCGAGCAACAAGAAAAGCAGATAGTTCCAAGCAGTAATTCAGTGGATAGTAGGGCTGTACGATTAATCAAAAAATAACCGAAACCGACATTCAGAACCTCTAACCGACGATTATTTCGGTTTTCACGTGACTCCGCCCTGTCAGTCACATCAAGTGCAGTTTGCAGGCACACAGAGAGATGCAGGATATCTGTGTTTATAGATGCCCAGAATCACTATAGTAACTGCATGTTTTACACAGTTTATATACAGGTCAGTTAATCGCCGTTCTTATAGCCTATACGCGCTGCCACCGACACACACACACACACACACACACACACGCACACACACACACACACACACACACACACAGACGGCGCGCGCAAGCCCCGAAGCCAGATCGCTTTCACTTTCGTGCTCATAAAGTTTGTCAAGTAAATGCGTTTAAAGGCTTGCCAGTTTCAAAATTTAAAGCAATTGTGCACTATTCAAAATAACAATACGTATCCGTTCAGTGCTCATGAGCTTTTTTCTGTGACACAGAGAGCCGAGCCGTGTCGCGTCTCTGACAACGCGTGCGCGTGCCCTGAAGGCAGACCTCTTTCACCTGCGTCCTCACAAAGCTTTGTCATTTGTATGTGTTTTAAGCCCTGCCAGTTTGAACATTAATGCGAGTTTAGACCATCAGATGTGTATTATGTTGAACTAATGCCTGATATATTGTGACAAACGAACACTCAGACAGAGAGCAGCGCAGAAACGCAGTGTCAACGCTGTCATGTGACTAAAGTAAAGTCACTAAGTAGCTTAGAAACTCAACTGTTATAGCATATTTTAATACCTTTGAAGTAAGTACAAACCACAGCTTCATAGAGACGGTATGAGTAATTCACACACAATCACTCTCTCATTAGTGCATTCAAATAAATGTAATGTAGGCCAGCTGTGTCTGTATCTGTATCTGATGTAGCCGATGTGATGGGAGTAAAGTATTATAATGATTATTGAGATGAATGCAGACTTGATGTACATTTTAATGTTATTTTTGTTTGTTCCTTGTTCAAGTGCTGTGTATTGCCATGCTTGTTGTCTTGTAACTCATCTGTTAACAGACTAATCAGTAATCCAGCGTGATAGGCTGGTTAGAGAAAAGGTGGAGACTGTTCCCCTTTAAGACCGTGCTTGAGAGACAGAGGTGTGTGTTGTGGTGGCCGCGGACAGAGTAATCCCAACGCTGGAAATTGACCAGACTGGGTAGTGGGACTTGCTACCCGGTCATATTGTGAGTACAACTCAGTAACTAACATTGAAGACCATTGAAGGATATTGTTGTGACCAGTTTACATGCTGATTCATCACTACAAGTGACTATAGGAACTAATTGCCAGTACACTAGACATAGCTGTGGTTTCCTTGAAGTGTTGTGATTTATTTGGATTGCAGTGTATATTGGTTGGTGTGGGTATTTGTTGTGCACGAGTGAGTGGTAGTAGACTAGTTTTGTGCTTGGATCAGACGGGAGATACTGGCAGTTTGTTTCTTATGTTCCCTCAGTAACTACAGACCGGATCTGTGCGCTCCACGGCAGTGGAACCAACCAACCCAGGACATTCCTTACTGGCCATAAAAGACACCATACCGGACTGTGTTAAGGACTACACTTTTGAGAACTTGACTGTTTTTAATATTTAGTTATCTTGGGTTTTATGAGAATAAAAGATTTGATGTAATTCATTCTACTGTCTGAGTGTCAATAGTGTCCATCCCTCAGTAAAGAGAGTTAAAGCGGGTTAAATTGAGTCCTGGGTCTCAGCAATCAACCTAGGTGGCGTAGTCGGCTACTTTGATACTTTAGGTAAATCGCAACAATATTATTAGCATTTTGATTATTCTGTTGCCGCTCCTTACCATTCGCCACACCTACAACAAACAGAAATCTGCCCCATAGACAATAACTGCTGAAAGTGAACCGTTTCCTTCAAGTGTTTTAAAATCACAAAGAAATGCACTTTTTCATTAGAAAAAAAAATTCCACCTTTAATAGTAGAAAATATTTACAGCACAAACCTAATCAGGAACTTAATCAAAAACCTTACGAGGGCAAAAAAAAAAAGAAAAAAAAAAGCAAAATAATCGTTCATTAATCGGGGTAAAATTTTCAATAATCAAGGTTTTTATTTTTGGTCAAATCGTTACAGCCCTAGTGGATAGTTGTCCACGCAGTAAGATAGTGGATAGTCGCCCACGCAGTAAGACAGTGGATAGTCGTCCACACCGCAAGATAGTGGATAGTTGCCAACGCAGTAAGAGGGCGGATAGTGGTCCACGCAGTAAGATGGTGGATAGTTGCCCACGCAGCAAGATAATGGATAGGTGTCCACGCAGTAAGATGGCGGATAGTTGCCCACGCAGTAAGATGGTGGATAGTTGTCCATGCAGTAAGATGGTGGATAGTTGTCCACGCAATTATATAGTGGATAGTTGCCCACGCAGTAAGATGGAGGATAGTTGCCTATGCAGTAAGATGGTGGATAGTTGTCCAAGCAGTAAGATGGTGGATAGTTGTCCAAGTAGTAAGATGGTGGATAGTTGTCCACGCAGTAAGATACTGGATAGTTGTCCACGCAGTAAGATACTGGATAGTAGCCCACACAGTAAGATGGTGAATAGTCTCCTCAAGCAAATACGTTTTGACACAGCGAGAAAGTCGAAGATTCCAGTAAGGAAGTGGATCGTTTTCACACAGCAAGAAATAGAAGTTATTAAACACAGCAAGGAAACGGATAGTTTTTTCCCACAGCAAGAAAGCGGTTTAAAAAACTTACGCAGCGAGAAGTGGACAGTTTTTCACACAGTAAGGAAGCGGATAAAACCCTCTAGATTGATAGGTTCCACTAGTGGAAAGTTTCCACTTAGTAAAGAAGTGGATCGATTCATTGCAGCAAGAAAGTGGAAAGTTTCCATGCAGCAAGGAAGGGGTAAATCTCACAAAATCTCTAAATCAAGATCTCATATTTCTTTTTCCCATTTTTTCTTCAAGGCGGTCTCCCACGTACAAGACCACACCCTGCTCCCATCAAGAACCGTGCGATTCGTGAACTAACAGGGGCCGCCGACTGGCGACACAAGCCGCTCACGGGCCCTCCCGTTCAAACAACCAGGCCCCCTCTCTAATGCCAGCCGCCAAGCTCGGCACATCTTGGGGGGGTATTTAGCAGACGGCTGTCCTATGCTCTTTAGCTTTTGGGGGGTACTCTGGGTTCGGGCCTCCTCCCTCAAATCGAGTATGTCACACGCATACCATTCTACTGAACTTATTGAATTAATGCAGACCCTGGGTAAAGTGCTCAGTGTTGTGGGAATAATACATGGCCATAGCAGCTCTGAATCTTTCTAAGGGAATATTGTGAAACACCATCCCCATATACCGGTTGACTTCATCACAATGAGTGCGTTTACATGCACAACTGATAACTCACAAATATCAGCTTATTGAAATAACCAGTTTTCCCCGTTTACATGCACATCAGTAACCTGACAACGCAAGTAAACCGTGTTTACATGACTTTATTAATAAACCAGATTATTTCCCAGTAGTGACGTCAAAACAATCATATCAATATTCTGACTGAGTATTCCATATGTTATGTCAGTTGTAATGTTAAATAAAGCTTGCTTGTCAGCGGGAACTTCCAGCTCATATGTTATCTTCTTGTGCAGTTACAGATGCAGCGTTTTGTTACAAACAGCAGCCACCTTTTACACTTCCTCCTGAACCAAAACAATAAGCATTTTATCGTAATTATGAGATGAGAACTTGTGACATTCAACTGAGCTGTTAGCAGACTCGGAATTACGGATTTCTATGGCAACCCTATCAAAGCAGTTTAATATAACATCACACATATCAGCCAGCCCCAACCTCCTGGAATGACAGAGATTGTACACCCCTTCCCCTGGTCCAACTTAAATCAGTAAGGAGGCAGTGGCAATACACAATAACTGGACCCAGCAAGGGCAATTTCTAGGGATGCATCAGAAATCAGCAGAGCTATTCCTTCAAAAAGAATTTGTCCATTATTCACCAAAATTGGCACAAATTATCTTCAAAGCAAACAACGTTTTCAATGATAAAACAAGGACTGGAATTGTTTAATGAAGCTTACCAGTGTGACATTCTGTGTGCTGATGGGAGCAGTCAAAGGTGAACTCTTTATTCTCAGATTCACACAGCGTGTCCTGGGTGGTTGTGCCTAATCGGACAGTCTTCAGGCCCAGCTGAGTGCAATCCCTGTGGGGCATACATGGCTCAGTGGATGAAGATGTGCTGGAGAAATAACCCTGGGGACACTTCTCACACATTGTGTTCCTCTCTGGTGTGCCTGCAGGACATGTACATACACTCTCAATGCATAATTGCAATATGTAATTTTAGAATACAGAATACTTTGAATAGCAAAAACTAGGTCTACTTTTATGCAAAGCAGGCATATTCATGGCATTTATATGAAAAAATAGCATACAGTTTAAATAATCCTGCCCACTACATTATAGTACATTGTTTAAATTAAATTTTGTGCTACTTTATTATATTATATTAAAAGGATATTTATTATATTGTGGAATTAGGAAATGTTACTATTTTAAAACATGACTAAAGCTTTTTCAATGCTAAAACTCCCACATTTTTCTCCCATATTCTTTAAGAATGAATATGGATGTCCCTACTGTAAAACGATATATGTGAAATTGTTTTTAATTTTATTCATCCCATGAATTAATTTTATTCATACCCATATAGTCTGGTGTTTGAAACATAGGAAGTGAGAGTTTTATGACAAGAATTTGAGATGTTTAGGATTCATCACTTGGTCTTTCACATGTCACACATGACTAAATGAAACCAGCTACTCTCATGTTTAGGTCAAAAAATTGTCAGATCTGTACATGACTAAGATTAATTTGTTTCATTATGTGGATAAGGCTATTTTTTTGAGGAACTAGATTTTCACTTTTGGGTCTCATTGTTTAACTGCATAGAACTTTAAAACATAGAACATTACTTTGACACTTTTTATTAGAAATTAAAAAATGTGAAAATAAGCTGAATTTACAATAGTTTGTACTTATTTCAGAGTGTGCTTATCGGGCCAAGTAAAAACAATCCAAGTTTCTATAATATTCTGGCTTCTGGATAAGGCTTGAATATTTTATTGACTTATCCACCAGGCAAAAATTCAAATATGTTTGATTGGTTAGAAAAGTAATAAAACACATCTTTCCATTAAACTGCATAATTTGGGATTGCATTGTTGTTCATTTAACTTGTAAAGAGTATGCTCATCAAGAAAAACTCTTGAAATAAGCCAGAAGAGGACTTCACACAGGTCCCAAAAAAGTCAAATATTCAAGAACCTCTGTCACCATCTTATTGCGAAAGTAGAACTGCCCAACAAATACTTCTTTAGTTAACTTTTCATTTAAAATTACATATTGAAAACAAAAACCATAATAATACATATCCCTCAATGCATTTGCAACAAACTATTAGATTAGCTTAAGGAAAAATCTTTTATTCACATTATATTTTCATGAAAATCCCAATAATAATGGAATATTATTCATACTGCATTTGTAGATAAGTCAGAGCCAAAACCAAGTATTCTTACCTACAGTGGGGATAACAAGTATTTGGTACACTGCCGATTTGGCAGATTTTTCTACTTAAAAAAGCATGTTGAGGTCTGTAATTTTTTATCATTGGTACACTTCAACTGTGAGAGACGGAATCTAATACAAAAATCCAGAAAATCACATTGTATGATTTTTAAATAATTAATTTGCATTTTATTGCATGACATAAGTATTTGATCACCTACCAACCGGTAAGAATTCCGGCTCTCACAGACCTGTTAGTTCCCTTTCGAGGGAACTTGCACTGCGTCGGAACGACACTAGGGGACACTCTTGTAGCGTAGCTTATCTGAAGCATGAATGAAATCAACCTCCAATTCTGATTGGTGCTGCATCATGACGTAATATGTGACGGCATACATGGAAGCTACACAGGATTCGCCAGCTCATAGTAATATAGTTTTTTTGCTCTATAACGAAGGCACTCAGTGTTGAAAATTGTCTGTCTATTTGGTGTTGTTATGTCCCATATATTGTCACTTAGAAAATGGAAAGCGAGCAGTTTAGAAGGTGTGTGCACCCGTGTCCGCGCTTCATTACGGGCACGGACACACACCTATTGTGTGTGTATTGTTTGGGCGCGCAGCACGCTCAGACGGCTCTGGAGGGGGCTGCCTGCAGTGAATGTGAGAACATGGGGCTCACAAATGGACCTGTCAGCGGGGTGTGGGACTGCCGAGGCAGCGCGGCGACGGAGAACATGGGGCTCACAAATGGATCTGTCAGCGGGGTGTGGGAGGCATCTTCCCAGTCCTCGTCTGACGATCCCGATCCTCTCCCGCCCCGTGTTGAAGCCAGCGAGGTGGCTTCTTCCCGCGGGCGGAGGTTCCTGTGCTATTACTATCTGGCTCTGAGGAGTCAGATGTAATCAGTATGGAGGCGGGGGATGTGCAGGCTGATTTGCCTCTTCACTCTCCCGCTCAAGAGGAGCTTGTGGGTGTGCTGACCTGCGCTGTGGCCAAACTAAGCTTAGATTGGCCACAAAAAAGCATGAAGTCCAGCCAGAAAGCAAGCCTCGAGAGTTCCCTTAGCAGATTATCTTGGCGCATGGTCATGCCTCCCGAATATATCTGCGTGGGCCCTGCAGACTGTAGAAAAGGGCTGCAGTTCATCTCCCCACCGCCGAGGTTCAACGGGGTGGTCTGGACTGTGGTGTCCCCAGAGCAGGTGCGGGTTATGGAGCAGGAAGTACGCTCCTCCGCCAGACAGGGAGTCCGGGTTCTACAGCTGGTACTTCATTGTTCCCAAGAAGGATGGGGGGTTGCTTCCAATAATAGATCTGAGACACTTGAATCGTTCTCTGAGGAGATTCAGGTTCAAGATGCTCACAAGTCCAGCCATCGTGAGTCAGATCCAGTTCGAGGACTGTTTCGTCACGATAGATCTGAAGGACGCATACTTCCATGTTTCCATCCTTCCGTATCACAGGAAGTTCCTGAGGTTCGCTTTCGGGGGCGAAGCGTACCAATATCGGGTTCTTCCCTTCGGCCTAGCCCTTTCCCCTCGCACCTTCACCAAGTGTATGGATGCAGCTCTGGCTCCTCTCAAACTCCAGGGCATTCGTATACTGAATTACATTGACGACTGGCTCATACTGGCCGAGATGGCGGTTCGGCATCGAGATGTCATTCTGGCCCATATCAGGTGCTTGGGGTTGAGACTCAACACAAAGAAAAGCGTGTTGACACCTTCCCAGAGGACCACGTTCCTGGGAATCGTATGGGACTGGACCGTGATGCGGGCACAAATATCTCCCGCCCGTGTCGAGTCCATAGGGGGACGGTCTCCAGGATAAGGCTAGGCCTCAGCCTCACTGTGAAGCAGCTCCAGAGACCCCTACAGTGGTGGCTGAAGACCAAGGGGTTTTGCTTGAGGGGAAATCCGTTCTGTATGATCAGGGTAACGTGGCGAGGCCTTCGTTCCCTCACCATATTGAAGAAACCTTGGTTTCTGTCCTAGGGGCCAATGCTGGGAGCATCATGTTGCCGGAAGACTGTTTCAACAGACGCCTCCCTCACTGGTCATGGAAGGCCGCTTTGCGGAGACCCGGCATTCCTCCTGGCACATAAATTGCCTGGAAATGCTGGCAGTCTACAAAGCTCTGAGGATCTTTTTCCTGGACCTCCGCGGCCACCATGTCCTGATACGATCAGACAATATGTCTGCGGTTTCGTATCTGAATCATCAGGGGGGTCTGAGGTCGCGCCCTCTATGCAGACTGGCACACCAGATCCTCCTGTGGTCCCAGGGGAAACTGTTGTCTCTCAGAGCGATGTCCGTCCCAGGGGACCAGAACCAGGGAGCAGACGTCCTGTCGAGGCAGGGGCTGAGGCCCGGGGAGTGGCGACTCCACCCAGAGGCGGTGGAGGCCATGTGTGAGAGGTTTGGCCCAGTGGAAGTGGATCTGTTCGCTTCTCGAGAGACGTCCCACTGCCCACTGTGGTTTTCCCTCAGGCATCCGGCCCCGCTGGGGTTGGATGCCATGATGCAGACGTGGCCGAGGCTGCGTCTGTACGCATTTCTCCCGATCGTTCTGCTACCCGGAGTCTCAGAGCGGGTCCGCCGTGAGAGGATAAGCCTACTTCTAGTAGCACCCTGCTGGCCGACCCAGGTTTGGTTCTCTGACACTGCTAGAAGGTCTCCCATGGCAGGTCCCTCTGAGGAGGGATCTGCTGTCTCAGGCAGGGGGCACCATTTTCCACCCCCGGCCAGAGTTGTGGAACCTCTGGGTCTGGCCTCTGAGGAGGCCCGGTACCTAGACGCTGGCCTGTCAGCAGGTGTCATCGAGACCTTACTAAGCTCCAGGGCTCCTTCTACTCGGAAATTGTACAGCCTGAAGTGGAATGTGTTTTCCACTTTGTGTAGAGAGCGTGAGGTGGACCCAGTGAACTGCCAAGTGGCTTCAGTGCTGGAGTTCCTCCAAGATCGCTTCTCCGCCTGCCTTACCCCGTCCACACAAGGTGTATGTGGCTGCCATTGGGGCTTTCCACTAGGGTTGTGTCGATGGACGGTGATAGCTGACCGACATCAGGATGGAGCACGACGTTGCAAGTCTTGTTGTGAGTGCGACATGCACTAATCCTCTTCTTTAGTTAAACTAAAAACTCAACAGGGATTGCTCTGTAAATTAAATTGAGAATATAACTAATGCATATATGCTATTTTAAATACTGTAGTCTATGCCAGATATATATAGCCTACATTTTGAAATGATTTGAGGCTGAAACATCCATTTCATAAGCTTTATTTTAGCACTTCCGTCAGTGAAACAACACAGTACAGCCTATAAAACATCTAAACGATTATCAGTAAATAATGGTACCCTAAAGAATATAAGAGAATTAAATATTAGTTTAAAAATATTTGATTCATACTATTTCCCCGCAAAGATGCGTCATATACCGCTCTGCGGTTTGAGATGAATGTGGGACACGAGCTGGATAGACACCTTGTTTTCGAATATCTACATCTTCATGTGTTCTCCTGATGTTGCAAAGCAACACTTGTTGTAAAATGTCCTAAGAGCGAATTTTATCTTCCACAGGGTTAAGACATTTAGGCAATGTTTGATTATTCACTGCCAGAGAAAACGAAACTAAAATCACCGATGTGTGTGTGTGTGTGTGTGTGTGAAATGTGCTATTCAAATAAACGTGATGCGCCTTACCAAGTTTAATAACAAGAACGAACTGTGTTAAATAAAATTTGAAGGAAAAAGTTATTCGTCCTACAGTGTTTTTTATACTTTCCCACAGTAAAGGATGTGAATAGTTATAATAGATTTAATTATAAGCAAACGAAAGGAAGAAACGTTTATAATCCCCTGTGAAAATGGGTGCGACGCGAGTGAAGATTTGGGAAAGGAAACGAGATGTCCATGTCCATTGGGATAAAATGGGCTAGGCCTATTGTTAAAATTCATGGAAAATCGGGTGACCAGATCGCAAAACAGAATAAAGAAGTGCTAATTTATTTCCTTTGTAGGCTAAACAAAGCTTTGTGCTTCCCTCTTGTGGTAATATTCACGTGAAACAGCATTCACATACAAAACACTGGGTTAGTAAAATAACAAAATTATATATTTTTAAGTAGAAAATAGTATTTATGTAAAGAGATATATTAAAATAAAAAGAGCACAACTCTTCTTAAGTGGAAGGAAGCTACTTTTTTCCCTCACGTGCAACCTAGCGCGGATGAGTCATTATTTGGGTTAGTAAAATAACGAAATTATTGTTTTAAGTAGAAAATAGTATTTATGTAAAGAGATATAGTAAATTACCTACCTAAAAAAAACCCTACGATATCATCGACCATCGCAATGTTTTACTGTAAACATCGTTAACTGCCAATTTAGGGGACATCACCCAACCCTACTTTCCACTCGCCTATAAGTGATGGGCCCTTGGGAAGGCACCATCTGGTTGTACGTTTCCTCCACGGGGCTCGGAGGATGAGGCCTTTGACTCGTTCCAGAGTCCCAACCTGGGATCTGGCAGTGGTGCTCGAAGGGTTGGCTGAGGCCCCCTTTGAGCCACTGGAGTCGGCTGAGGCGAAGAACCTGACCCTTAAGATGGCTGTTCTCCTTGCCATCACCTCTCTGAGGAGAGTCGAGGACCTCCAGGCCTTGGCGGTCACGCCAACTTGCCTGGAGTTTGCCCCTGGCAGAGTTAAGGCCATCTTGCATCCTAGGCCGGGCTACGTGCCCAAGGTGCCATAGAGGGTGGCAGGGTCGGTGGTTCCACAGGCCTTCTATCCTCCACCTCACGTGACGGTGGAAGAGGGTAGGCTTCATCTGCTCTGCCCGGTCAGGGCATGGATGATTTATTTAGAGAAGTCTTCACAGTGGAGGAAGTCAGACCAATTGTCGGTGTGCTTTGACTGCCTGTTTCTAAACAGACGATCAGTAATTGGATTGTCCAGGCTATAGCCACGGCTTATCAGGTGCGCAATCTGCCTTAGCCTATGGCGGTGAGGGCTCATTCCACCAGGGGCATGGCCTCCTCGGTGGCTCTTCTTTCTGGAGTCTCGCTTCAGGAGATCTGCGAGGCGGCCAGGTGGGCCACCCCGCACACCTTCATACGTTTTTACGATCAACTCCCTGCAACGCCTGGTGCCAGGGTGCTCGCGTCCTAAGTGTGCCTGTGGTTCCAGCTTCACACTAGGACGTGCGTGATAACGGTGTGGCATAGTGGGTATTCGTTCCCCTAGTGTCGTTCTGACCCAGTGTGAGTTCTCTCGAAAGGGAACGTCTCAGGTTATGACTATAACCCTTGTTCCCTGAGAAGGGAACGAGACACTGCATCTCCCCGCCACATCTCATCTCGATGAGAGCACCCGCTTCAACGCAAAAAGCTATAGTACTATGAGCCGGTGAACCCTGTGTAGCTTCCGTGTATGCCGTCACATATTACGTCATGATGCAGCACCAATCAGAATTAGAGGTTGATTTCATTCAAGCTTTAGATGCGCTACGCTACAAGAGCGTCCCCTAGTGTCGTTCCGATGCAGTGTCTCGTTCCCTTCTCAGGGAACAAGGGTTATAGTCAGTTTTTCTTTAAGAAGCCCTCCTGTTCTCCACTCATTACCTGTATTAACTGCAACTGTTTGAACTTGTTACCTGTATAAAAGACATCTGTCCACACACTCAATCAAACAGACTCCAACCTCTTCACAATGGCCAAGACCAGAGAGCTGTGTAAGGACATTAGGGATAAAATTGTAGACCTGCACAAGGCTGGGATGGGCTACAGGACAATAGGCAAGCAGCTTGGTGAGAAGGCAACAATTGTTGGCGCAATTATTAGAAAATGGAAGAAGTTCAAGATGACTGTCAATCTCCCTCGGTTTGGGGCACCATGCAAGATCTCACCGCGTGGGGCATCAATGATCATTAGGAAGGTGAGGGATCAGCCCAAAACTACACGGCAGGACCTGGTCAATGAGCTGAAGACAGCTGGGACCACAGTCTCAAAGAACACACTAGTAACACACTACGTCATGGATTAAAATCCTGCAGCGCACGCAAGGTCCCCCTGCTCAAGCCAGCGCATGTCCAGGCCCATCTGAAGTTTGCCAATGACCGCCTGGATGATCCAGAGGAGGAATGGGAGAAGGTCATGTGGTCTGATGAGACAAAAATAGAGCTTTTTGGTCTAAACTCCACTCGCCGTGTTTGGAGGAAGAAGAAGGATGAGTACAACCCAGAGAACACCATCCCAGCCGTGAAGCATGGAGGTGGAAACATCATTCTTTGGGGATGCTTTTCTGCATAGGGGACAGGACGACTGCACCGTATTGAGGGGAGGATGGATGGGGCCATGTATCACGAGATCTTGGCCAACAACCTCCTTCCCTCAGTAAGAGCATTGAAGATGGGTCGTGGCTGGGTCTTCCAGCATGACAACGACCCAAAACACACAGCCAGAGTAACTAAGGAGTGGCTCCGTAAGAAGCATCTCAAGGTCCTGGAGTGGCCTAGCCAGTCTCCAGACCTGAACCCAATAGAAAATCTTTGGAGGGAGCTGAAAGTCTGTATTGCCCAGCGACAGCCCCGAAACCTGAAGGATCTAGAGAAGGTCTGTATGGAGGAGTGGTCCAAAATCCCTGCTGCAGTGTGTGAAAACCTGGTCAAGAACTACAGGAAACGTCTGATCTCTGTAACTGCAAACAAAGGTTTCTGTACCAAATATTAACTTCTGCTTTTCTGATGTATCAAATACTTATGTCATGCAATAAAATGCAAATGAATTACTTAAAAATCATACAATGTGATTTTCTGGATTTTTGTCTCAAATGCTTGTTCTCCCCAGTGTATATTTATTTAAGGTTTTAGCCAGTAAATCCTTTTTTAAGGAAATATAGTGATTCACAAAGGAACACTGAGGGATAATGTTGGACCAAATTAAAAAGTGACAAAAATAAATGACAAAATTAAAACATCTGGTATTGAACACAAATTCCGAGAATTAACCGATCATCCCGATTAGACTCAAGCTGGAGTCTGGGTGGGGTGGCCAATGTGATAACAACCAGAAGTGTTATTCTGCTAACATTGCTAACAGGGAAGTGATTACTTCCACTTTGCTCTGCTGGAATTCAGCCACTGTGAATCTCTCACTGATACAACAAACAGCATGTTTAAATGGAAAGATAAAACGAGGTACTGGCTGACTGCTAATGTATACTTCTTTCTAATGAATGTGCTTTCTTAACCTTGAAACCGGTAAGACACAAATAATACTGAATTAAAAATGGTAAAACAAGGAACATGGGTGAATTATAGGTATGATTCAGGGTCAGTTGACTGGCTGAGTGTGGAGATTTAAACCACAGAGGCTCCCCAATAATTATATTTAAAACGGCATTTAAAAACAATGACACACTGGCTAATTTAAACAAAAGTAGCTCTTTGCTGAAGAAGCTTTTCTAGAGGCCAGAAAGCCCTTACAAGCTACATTGTGTAGCATTTCTTCTTCATAATATTTTGGTGAATTAGATGTTTGAAACTTGATACACTTCTTGCATCTGGCAAGTCTAAATTGTTTAGACATGCTGGTTCGAACACTGATGGTCTTAAATTCATAAATATTGTTCTAGCACATTGTTGACAAACAATGAGTGTACTTACCCTGTACAGCAACTCCAGACCCAGGTAAGCAAGCAGTGTGACGAATACAAAATTCTACCACCAGGTGATAGCCAGGTATACACTCACAGAGCCTGTCATGAGTGCTGTTACATTCCCTTCGTACTATCTGCCTTTCTTTGCAGACAGATGTACAATGTTGACAGCTGTCTCCCCAATGAAACTGTTCTGCAAAACGTTTTTCTGAGCAGGGGACACAAACGGTGGGTTCCTCCATACTGCAGTGGCGTTCCACGGCTGTGCCAGGTGGACACTGGTCACAAAGCAGCACCTTAGAGGTCATTGGGTCTCGGTGCTGGTACTTGGGTATTTCTTGGTAGGCCCATGCAAAAGACATGGCGAACAGCTAAGGAAACAAATAGGAAATACAGTTTAGAGGTTGCATTTTGGTGTGTATATAAAGTGTTTTCTAAGTAATTTTGGGGATTTCCCCTTCACACTGCTGCCATGACAAACAATATGGTCTGGATATCACAGAGGCCGTTGTGTGACTGCTCTTGGCTCATGTGAAATGAGCAAGACTCACAAGCATTAAAAAATAGACAGAGACAGAGAGATGCCATAAATTTGGTTCTACACAACAGGTGGTGGATCTCAGTGAGGAAATCATTAAGTCCTAATTTTTTAGCATGGTGGTCGCAGATATAGAGACAAATTGTGGAAAACGGGGTGAACTTTTAGCCTTTTGGCGCTCTAAGCAAGGTTGCCATTTGACAAAGATGTGTACAGTACTCTAACCCAAATTACATACTACTATGGAGTCTTTGAGAGTTGTAATTACACAGTTCAAATGATCTAAAGGAAACTCACAAAGTAACCAGTGACCTTGAGTCAGTGCTGAATTCAAATGCTTAATTTCAAGGTAAGCTACATTTATCTTAAGCAGACATAAGTCTCTCAGAGAACTCTCATTGTTTTAAGAGTGGAAGCCTAAAACAGGACACTGAAATATAGACTTGAATCCAAAAAGATTCAAGTGTGATACAAGATGGCTAAGAAGACACACAGATGGAAGGCCATTCAATTTGCAGTTACATAGCTAATGTATAAGAAATTGTGTGTACAATGACAATGACACACAATGACTAATTCTCCAGCTATCCCCACGCCAAATATTCCGGATTAACAAGCTTGTTCAAATTTAAGCTGGGGAAATTAGAAGTGGGATGTTTCAGGATCTGCAGGGGGTCTTCTAGAATACCGCAAAGCTTTCTTAATTAAGTAACAAAGTTACATCATTCATACCTATATCAATCTTGAACTCTTCCTGAAAATCTCTCCAGCTCTTTCTCTCTCCATTCACTGTCTTGAGCCCTATTCGGACGGAATTAGTTTTACATGGAGAGGTGTGGTAAAGTAATTATTACCAGAGCTTTTCAGTGATTTTAGTCCCGTACGAATGTGCCATCTCGGTAATCATTACAGACAATGTCAGTACAGTGACTTTTACCTTCTGTAAAAAGGTCAGGGACAATTATCTCAGGTAATGCTAATCCCATGCCAATAGACCAGCTGTAAATATGTACGTAAATATTCCATCATTTCCTGCTTAAGTTGTCAAAAAAGTAGTTTTTCAAGTAGGCTTATACAGTAGAAGTGCTTGAAGAAGCATTCAGTTGCGTTCTATGCAAGCACCACTCACATTTGCTTAAGAAAATGTACAAATTACATTACTCTTTTATCTACCCTTGTAAAACGAATCCCATCCGAATAGGGACACCTGACATCAAACAAGGCTCTCCTTACATCCACATCACAAAGCCAGTGGTATGGAGCATAGAGGATGATTGCTTAATTTCTTCACTAATTTAATTATATTTTTATTTAATAGCTTTTTATCTGCTATAATAAAAGATACCCCTCTCCCTCTCTTTATATGTCATATACATATTTAGTTGTTGCATAAAGGACAAAGTAATCCAAAAGTAATAACCCAATGTCTGAAGGAATAGTTCAGACATCCATTCATTATCATAAAATTCATTGGATTATCACAAATTAACCAACTAACAGACCAAATAAATAAATATTAATTAATTAACATAATTCCTCAATTACAATCTTTATCTGGGAACGATGCGTATATAAATACATAAACGCAAGAAAGAAATCACAATTTAGTATTATAATGATGTCGCTGATTGTTTTATTTTGAAATGCCAACATTCTATCAATGTAAGTCAATGGGACGTTTTCACATTAAGTTTTTATTGAGTATAAAGTTTTAAAAAAGCGACATTTCTCCAAACTGATATAAAGTTGTAGTGAAGTTAAAGTGAAATGTCCAGTGAGTGGCGCTAGAAGCATGTTCATTGTTCCTACTGCAACAGATGAACATGAATGTGGCAACATTTTATGTTTTTGTACGTATCACTGCAGTTTTAAAATGAAGTGCCCAATGAGTTATGATAAAAGATTAAAGGTGCAGTAAGCAATTTCTGATAATCATTGTTGAACACTGTTGATATTTGAAATCAACCTAAACAAACACCCCCTTCCCTTTATTGCTTCTGCTCACAACAGACTTGGACTGAACTAGACTATCAAAAACTTACTTAATGGCTTTCTTTTTAGAGCTGCTGTACAGCCAAAACAATCTTTGTCGCATTAATTTCCTATTATCACTGTAAACCTGCTTTGAAACAATCTGTGTTGTAAAAAACTCTATATAAATGAAGGTGACTTGACTTGACTCAGTCCGATTTACTTTCAACAGCGTTTTTCAGAAACCGCTTAGGCTACTGCACCTTTAGGGTGTGTTCACACTTGGTAGTTTTGTTAGATTAAAATGAACCCTGGTGTGATTGCTCTGTTAGTGCGGTTCATTTGAGTGAGTTTGAACACTACCATACCATTTCAGCTACTGCTGAAAAGATGAATCTCGGTCTGCTTCCAAACAATCTCTGATGTGGTTCGGATGAAATATGAACTCAACATGGACCAAAGACATGTAAACTAAACAAAAACAGGTCATGGTGTCACAAGATGCGACCCTAAAACGACAGAATGCTCAAGCATACCTGTTTTTTTCTCATCATAGTAGCCATATTGCCCATTACAGTTCTTTACAGGCATAAGAACTTCATCTCCTCGCAACAGATCTTCCTTTGTGTGTGTTATGTAGGGATTCCTGATACTGTTTGACTCCTTCACACATTTTATAAGCTCTTCATGAATTGTCAGCTCCATCGTATACCATCAAATGTACGCACATACAGGGAGCGCATTTAGCCCAGCACAAAGGGTCTTCCCTAAGGGCCCCGGTCCTGGAACGAGATTTCTACTGGACCTCCGACCACCCACAACTGACCCCTCACTCGTCACCTCGGAATTCGCAATAATGCAATGACCAGTACAGGGAGTCCAGTTTACCTTGAAACACCATTCATTGTCAATGCTGTGGATAATCCTTTTTTTATACCCTAAACAGGCAAGGTGAACTGGGAGATACATACTTTTCAAAATGCTGTAAATAACAGCATGAGCAATATATAAATTAATTTTCTTTTTCAACATCTTAAGACAATGTTCACTATTAATATTAGCAGTTGTTTTACATTTTTTTCTGAAAAGTAAAATTAATATATATTTACTTATCACAAAATCTGAATGTCCTGCACCAATGGTGCCCATGTTGGGTTTAGGTCAGACTGACTAATTGATCACAGAAAACAAATAATGTGACTAGCATACTCAAGACAGACAGATAATAAATGATAAAAGGATATGATGAAAAAATATTTTTTAAGCCCCAATCAAGACACTAAAGAGTATGTATCTCATGGTACACGTTGCCTGTTCTAGGGTTAAATAAAAAGACTACAGATAAAACGCATGTGTTTGGGCAATTTTCATTATAGCATCATAGCTCATTTTAGGCAATCTCATGGAGTTTTATACGGCAGTATGATTCAAAGTTGGAAAAAAATGAGCAGGATCTTTGTTAATTTCCTCCGTGAAAAGGGGTGACATATGCGCACATCAACCCGATCGCTTTATTTTTTTGGTCATGTAAACATGTTTTCATTCCGATTGAAACAAAACATGTTCATGTAAATGTGGCTAATGTCTGCATGGAGCATATTGAAAGATTAGTTCATTTACTCACACCCATCTCATCCAAGATGTTCATGTCTTTCTTTCTTCAGTCAAAAAGAAATTAAGTTTTTTTTTTAGGAAAACATTCCAGGATTTTTCTCCATATAAAATATTCAATGGCAACCAACGGGTTGAAGGTCCAAATCAATGCAGTTTCAAAGGGCTTCAAAGACTAAATCAAACGCCCTTTACAAATTTAAAGGTAAAATAACGATGTCGGACAATTTTAACGTTAGAAGTGAACATGAAATGGGGTTTTTCAGCACTGCGTCGGAACTTCCAATGTGATGCCGTCATACATTGTGAAGAAGCACAATGCTGAAGTTGCGCATTTGAGGTTAAAAAGTATATAAATGTTTATTTTTTTAGAAAATGACAGATGGTTTTGCTGGATAAGACCCTATTCCTCGGCTGGGATCGTGCAGAGCCCTTTAAAGCCCTTCGAAGCCCTTTCGAAAATGCATTGATTTGGACCTTCAACCTTGAAATACATTATAGCCTATGGAGAAAAATCCTGGAATGTTTTCTTCAAAAAACTTAATTTATTTTCGACTGAAGAAAGAAAGACATGAACATCTTGGATGATATGGGGGTGAGCAAATTATCAGGAAATTTTCATTTTGAAGTGAACTATTCCTTTAAGCTGTATAAAAAAATTTAAAAAAATGAGGGGAAAAAATAAAACCCAATAGGTACTTCAATACAGTGCTGTCTAGCAAGCATTGCAATGGCCTTTAGCTTGATTGGATCTACTAGCTATGATTAGCTACACTATTATCTGTTTCTGACGTGTTCATAACTTATTTAATGTAGTCATGGCCTCTGCTATTGTACAGATGTGAACTGTGAAAACAAGCTTTATACCTCCTCAAGGAAATAGCAACAGCCAAACAGAGAGACACAATTTAGGGAAGTTCAGACTCTTTCACCCTTTCATGATAACAGATAACCTCTCCTTGACAACAACTTCACAGTTTCCATTCTAAAGCCCAGCTCAACCATGTTTCTAGTGTCTCATTATTCCACATGGCCTCATACAAAATTCTTTCTAAAAAAGGCACATGGAAAGTCCAATGATGTTTGATAATTTTGATATTTATCTCCAAATCATGGATCCATGCAAATAATGTTTCAGAACCACAAATAGCTGCACATGCAAAGCACACCTCTACAACGGTACAAAAACAAAACTCAGGCACAACGTGGACACAGAAACCATACAGATCAAACATTGTATCAGGTTCACCTACATTAAAATGTAAAGCATATGATCAATGTTCTCATTGTGTAGGCCTACATACCTGATGCTTTGCAAATCTATCAGGGGATTTATATTTTTGAGTATTTGTTATATGTCATACTTGTTATAGTTTTAAAAACCATACGTCTCTATTATAATATTATGCTATTACAGTAGGCTATGCATATACTGTATCCTATATACCATACTGTTATAATAATAATACTCTTAATGATAATAACAATATATGTAACTATTTACACTCCAAAGATGCATATTATCAGCATATTATCAATATTTTCAACTCTTTTATAACACCTTTAGGGAAAAAAATACAAAAAAGAATAAAAAATTATTCCACATTACAGGGTTCTTGATGCAAATACTTCAGGGACACTCCAATACACAATGTATTTGGCACACGAGAAGCCAAGGATTATTCTGCGCAAATAAACCAACATAAATTATATATGTCTCAAAACCAAGTAAGTAACCAAAACAGACAGCATTTTGGGGCATATCAAAAAATGTTACGACTCCTATCAAGCCGGTATGATTCACCAAATGCTAACGTTTTTGTAGATTTCGCGCGAAAAGACCAGTTGATTAGCTGGTTCATCACCTGCGCTTCTCGGCTGAATATAAAATGTCCATGTAGGTTAAGCATCAACGTATAACACGATTTAAATTTCTTCCAACATCATTTATAATCTTTTCATATTATGTAAAACAACATTATGTATTGAGAAAAAAAAAAAAACTAAGCAAAAGCTTTCCTGAAGTGTCGCAGGCTGATTATCATCATAGCCTACTCACCATCTGTAATTTCACTGCTGTCGGAGGAGGCATATTCGGCACACTCATAAGTCTCGCAGAAGTCAGCATGGATAAGACCGTTTCCACACTTATAGTTTATGCAAAGGGATAAGGTCAGAATGTGTCCACCCACTTTATGGCACTGCGGTCCATCCTCTGGCAGTTTCTCTGGCTTGAATGAATAATTTCTACCTGCGGAAAGCTTATACTTTTGATGAAGCAAGTATGAAAAAATGCGCATTTTTAGATTTTTCGGGAAATGTGGTGAAGGGCATGGATCAAACTATGACGTGGATATTTCAGGATATTTATAACATAGAAATGTTACTGACATAAATAGCCTGAAATATCCACGTCATAGTTTGATGCGCATAGTAGCCTATCATGCGCATGTGATGAAAGTTGTAATTACAACTTTCATCACATGCGCATGATACAACCAGAATAAAAATTGCTATTTGTAATGTCTGGATTTTTTCTTACTGTTTAGTTTTTTTATTAATAAGGATGGCCAAGGTTTTTTGTAACAGCATTGGAAAACACATTTTTATGAACTATAATGGCATTCACTGTCACTTCATCATCAAACTTAATTTGATCACCCACCCACCCACTTCATTTAAAACATTTAAGAAAAAAAGGGAACAGTTTCGTTCACATTAGTTAATGCATTAGGTACCAAGAACTAATAATGGACAACCTAGCTTTTACATAATTTATTAATCTAGGTTAATGTTAATCTATAAATATACTATATTTATACTATAGCCTACTATATGTCACTATTATGGACTTTTATTAATCACTATTATTTTTCTGTTCTGTTTCCTTTAGTTCTGTTCTGTTTCCTTTAGTTCATGTTTTCCTGCTCTGTTTCGGTTATTTCCCTGGCTATGTCAAAAATTGCCCCCTATATTTTCTGTTCTGGGCAAGAACTCCCTGCGCATCCATGCAGCCTAGCATGGATAAGAGCAGAGAGAGCAGCAATAACCCCCCTTAGGGTAAACAGAACAGAACCGACATAATGTATGCAGATATCGTTAATCATTCATCATTATGCAGATAATATCAAATGTACAAAATAATTCAGAAATTTAGTCTGATTCAAGGGGAATTAGAATAATAAATCCTGACTGGACAAGAGGAGGAGTTGGGGGTGGAGGAGGGTAAATGAGCTCTGGAGAAACGCGATAGCTGCTGATAGTACTGAAGTTGTGATAGACGTCGTATTCCTATAGGTAGACGTGATCAGCTGACAGTCAGCTGATGCAAGCTTGACTAATGTTACCTGCCAGAACTGACGCTCTACGCTTGATTTCATTTACTCAGATGTACGTCATTGCTTACGTCAAGCCATTGGCAGGCAAGCCTGCAATTTTTAGCCAAAAAAATGCAACAGCTAAAGCTAACATTCTGACTTCGGCGGTATGGAGGAAAGGAGACAAGAGGCCGTTTTTTATGGATATCAATGGATATCAACCATTCCAGTGAGTGTAATTCCCAAATCTATTCCTCAAAGTGTTACCTCCAGATCTGTTCCAAAGAATCATTTCCCCATGCTAGTTCCAGAAAGTGAAGTTTCAAAGTACGTAATTCCAGTGATTTCTGAGTCTGTCCCAGTGAAACCCGCTCCAGAGTCAGCATGATCCATCAAGCCTGTTCCAGACCCGAAGTTCAGTTTAGTCCATTCCTGTTTCAGAATCTGCTTCTGCCCATGAGACTGCTCCAGAGTCTGGGCCAAGTCCACAGACTATTTAAACAATGGTGCTTCTTTTCACCTTTGCCCACACTAGATGCGATTAGGACGCATGAATAATTTGCGCGATGGTTTTTAATTTTTTTGATCAGCTGTTTGTGTAATGAGTGCTTCCACAACAAACTCGAATTTCACGAGTTCACACTTACATGTAATTTATGGAGAGTAATTTAACTGCGTATTTGGCGTGCTGTCCGGGGGGAGGGCTTTGAGCTCGGAATTTGGCCCGAACCCAGAGTATCCCCCGTATATGTAAGTGGCTGATAAAATAAAAGTGTGGAGAAGGGGTGGTGGAGGGATGCTAGAAAACTGTCAATGAATGGAGGTAAGACTGCTGCGTGTATATATATACCTCTTACTGTTGATTAGCTGAGTGCTCTCCACCTGTGTCAATTATCTGAACGTGCTCCTCCCGAACTATGTTTATAAAACATCATGTGCTGCGGCGAAAAAACTATCTTTATTTTTTTAGCTTCAATGTCGATTTTTTAAACTCTCACAGCGACAGAAAAGGCTTCAACCAATCACATATAAGGAAACAAAGGTCACGAAATGTCCATTTGATGTCACTAGCTATTCAATCAACATTAACCTTTGCCAGGTATCGCATTTCTCACGAGATTACAGCTGTAGTTGTAGTTACAGCTGCCGCTGTGTTTGCCCACTGTAGGCTACAGACAACGATAACAACCTTTTGAGTTAAAACTCGTAGATTTTTTTTCTAAACCTTGTGTCCGCAACTATGGAAAGTGAATGTGTTTCCGTCAGTACATTGTGGCATTTAAATGTTTACATTGTGAAACAACTTGAAACATAGCAGCTCTGGATCGATTGGTTCGTGAAGTGTGTGGTTTGTCTCGTCAGTTGCGGTGCTACTGTCTCTGGAGGAGCTCCTCACATTGTCCCACGGACATTCGAAAGTAAGTGCGGAACCGGCCATGATAAAGTTTTAGGTCCTGTACAAGATTAGCATACTCCACTTCAGACTCTCTGTTCTTTAAGACTGGGTGCACCCAAAACCTTTTCGGTCTTTTAAAGAAAGATGAAAAGCTCGTCTTTACTGGATGATGAATGTCCATGTTTTCTCAGCTGTTGCTGCGAATGTTTTGGAATGTTGGAGCTCAGAAACTGATGTGAATGGTTTTGAAGCTAACTATTCGCACACAAAATATTCGCTTTTTTCCACTACGCGTCTGGTGTGAAAGGGCCTTTAGACTGTGAAGCTGCTTTGAAACAATCAGCATTGTATAAAGCGCTATATAAATAAAGGTGACTTGACTTGACTAATTTATTATATATTAATTCATAAACTGGAAAGGTATGGGATCAGGGGTGTAGTATTGCACGGGGTGAAAAGTTATTTAAAATAGAGGAAACAATTTATGATGTTGGGGGAATATTCATTGTCGTGCTTGGACATTGCTTGTGGCATCCCCCAGGGGTCAATATTGGGTCCAAAATTATTTTTGCTTTATATAAACAATATATGCAAAGTATCTAAAACAGTAAAATTTGTTCTATTCGCGGATGATACAAATATTTTTTTGTTCTAGGGGGAATTTACAGGAGCTTTTGGAGATTAAATTAAAAAGGTGGTTTGACAGAAATAAATTATCATTAAACATTAATAAAACCAAATTCATGTTATTTGGTAAAAGTGAAAAGAGTACACAAGGTCAGAAACAGGTTGATGGTTTGGACATAAAAAGGGTTAATGAAAATAAGTTACTTGGGGTGATAATAGATGATCAAATATACAGGAAATCTCACGTAAAACATAATAAATACATAATACATAATAAACTCTCAAGAAGCATTTCAGTACTGAATAAATCAAAGTATTTTCTGGACCATATTACTCCATAGTCTCTATTGTGCACTGCTATTATCATATTTAAATTACTATGCTGAGGTTTGGGGTAACACTTGCAGACCCTCATCAGTAACTATGTTGCAAAAAAGAGCCATAAGGATAGTTCATAATTCCAGTTATAGAGACCACACAAATCCATTATATTTAAAATCAAAGGTATGAAATTCACTGATCTGGTTCATTTTCAAACAGCACAAATAATGTATAAAACAAAAAACAACCTACTTCCTGGCAATATTCAAAAACTGTTGAGTGTGTCCAGATAAAGTAAGACTGTTATGTTTTAACGAGCAGTGAATGTTGAACAACAGTAATCTGGGGCCGTCTGCGATCCTTGACACTAAAGGAGTTAATAGAGAAGGGAGATATAATTTTAGGGGTGAGTGCAACTTTAAATATCTCTGTGTCCGTACAACACTAAAAAAGTTTTTGTATTTCTATATGTGGATTGAATCTGTGGAACAGATGAATTTCAGTGCTCAAACAATGTCCAAGCATTACTCAGTTCAAACAGCAGTACAAAAATGTGGTTTTCACAAGGTACAGGGAGGAAGAAGGGCTTTGACAAGGTGTTCTCACAGTTATTTATATATTTATTTATATATTTATGTTTTACACATTTTATTCTTTACGGTGGATATAAACATAGATAAATATATATGTTAATTTTGTATTTCTGGTGTGTGGTGAAAAAAAAAAAAGATAGGCCAACCGGAAGATTATTAACGAGAAGTGGAGAAGGTATAGGATTAAATAAGTTTATGCTTCCTCCTACTCCTTTTCGGATATATATATATATATATATATATATATATATATATATATATATATATATATATATATATATATATATATATATATATATATATATATAGCTTTTATTGGATTATTTTTACATGTTTGAAATAAAGCCTTTCATTCATTCTCCTCTGGCCAACGAACGAACAGTGTATGATTATGATTCAGGCAGCATTACAGGTCAGAAGTCCGATTGGATCGGAACATTACGAATATTTAATCCAGTTCCATCTGATTGAAGATCGGAGTCATCACGCCAGAGACAGATTTGTTGAGGATCTGATCAGGGCTGCGTTGTGGTCGTGTCTAGGTGTAGGTCCACCACTTAGTATGTGTTTTGTGGCCTTATTTCAGTTACTTTTTCCCCAATAACCATGCATAAACTTTACGGAGTGTCTATTTACACCAAATGCAAATAGCGTGCCTTTTTGGCAAGTGCTATTCGCACTAGCTCCGACTAACAATGCCTGGTTGGGCCAAACAAGATTACAGCTAGATCTGTCAAAATAAAGTATAAATAAAGCATGCAATTACTATTTACACATATTGCAAAGAACTGCTACTTTTACATGGTGTAAATAGAATATATATCTTAGTAAATAGCATCTACAGCTATTTGCACTTAGTGTAAATATCATCTATCGCTAAGAAAATATGTTATTTTCACGTAGTGTAAATAGAATCTATTTGCTATTTACACTTGGTGTAAATAGCATCCATCACTATTTGCACTTAGTGTAAATATCATCTATTGCTATTTGGAGTGCAAATAGCTGCTTCCTGAATATTATTCTCTCAAAAATACAAACATGTACATACATGTTGCTCACATATTATGGTAGCCCAGTTCGTGCTGAATACATTGTAATTAAACTTTTGCCATAAATATTTTTATAAGCAACTGAAAAAAGCACAAATGTCAGGGCATGTCAAAACTTCTCCAGGGCCCCAAAACACCCTCAGACCCCATAGGGTTAACAGTAGACTGTTTTTGTGGCTTGACTGAGTAAAATAAATAAACGAGTTGTAAATTTACTTTAACAAGCACTTTTTAATTATACACTTTTCTATTTTTTTAGGGTACTCTTGCCAGCATCCTCTTTTACTGTGGTCTTTGTACCCTTGCTAGTCAGCTCAGAGATTAAAGAGTCCTGCCAAGTGACATGCTTAAAGTCACAGGGTTAACAGAGACACCAGCTGCATGTAAAGTACTTTAACAGTTCTGATTTTATAGTAACAAAGTATGTTTAAATTTTGTGTGGTCATGTAATCGTTCCAGAGTGTGTCTTGAGAGATTCTACCCAGTGATAGCACACCCATGATGAGTTCACTGAAACATCCCCTTCCTAGTTTACGCCTTCAACTGAACTCTGAGCTTTTGAATCTTAACCTGATAATTTATGAGTTATTTTTTTTATATATTGAAGTGTTATTTGTTTCCTAAAAAGTTTTCAATCAAAAGTCAAATATTTTACTGTTTTTTTAATCAGTCTCAAAATATTTGAAACTGTTTTGAGAACCACAATGTCTAAGATTAGAGAATCATTCTAAATTCATATAATACTGTATATCTTATTGATCTTATTGTATTATCTGGAGACCATTTCCACAAAACTCTTATCATTGTGCTTTCGACAGACACTGTTTTATGCTATAAGCTCACAAAAGACACTAAGCATTTTTTATATTTTGTTTTTTATTGACGTACTGGGTGGTTCATTACTTCAACAGTTTGAGCAATACAGACCACACCTCATAAGGTTGTGGGAGAAGACACACCAAAGCATGTAGGCAGTCGAAGACAGACGTAGCTCTCAACGCCATCAGTGACGCGTTGAATGGCTGCCTGACCTGTGGTGAAGCATTGTGGAATTTTTTACCGATATATACCCAGACACGATGTGGGTGTTAAGAGGTCAACCATCAGTGCTTCCGTGTGGCCAGTGTATAAACCATTCCAAAGCCGTTACCCACAGACTCATCATAAAATGACAATGCTTTGGAATCATTGAAGGCTACTGTATTTTCTGTTTTTATACTACTGACCACACAAACTACAGTAAAAGGTCAGTAAAACAAACAAGCGACCAAGGGCTGTATAACAGAAACATCCTAACTCATAATCCTATCCTATCTGTTCAATAACCATGGTTATTTTTGTCAGGAAAAAGAACATTAATTACTGTTTGCAACTTATTTAAATTAAATTTATAACTACACATTTCACAGACACCTTTTTATATCAGAGGTGCATATGATAAAAAAAAAAAAAAAAAATTATATATATATATATATATATATATATATATATATATATATATATATATATATATATATATATATATATATATATATAAAATTGTAATTTTTTTCCTTCTTAATTTTACATTAGTGTGTGGGCATTGCTAGCACCACCACTAAAGGGAAGCACTTTTAGCACTATATATAAATGTCAGCTGAAAGTTAAAGGAAGACATTTTTATGAACATTCTAATGAAGAAATTTGTTTTTCTTTGGACTAGCATGCGTGAATGAATCGTTTACAATAATAAGCAGGAATATGTATTAAGAAAGTACATTTTGATTTCAAGTTGACTTTACCTAATGGGACAGTTATGACATAAACTGTTTCGAGTGTTAAGGTGTTGTTTGGTCACTTCTATAAAGAGCAAGATTTCTGCACACCTACAGCAAATAAGTTTGTTTTTACCAAAAAAATATTTCTGGAAGATTGACCTACCACTCTTTTTGGAGAACAGCATCTACTAAATGACTAATATGTGTGCCATTTGTGGTGGGGTTCAAAATGTTTAACTGTGTTCTGCCATTCACATGCAAAACTCTTGTCAGAGCTTTTTCAGTTGTCAGCACTCTGATTAATTCCCAAAGGATCCCCATTTTGAAAATAAGACACAAGTAAACCGATTTACCAGGGGCAGCTGTGAGTTCATAAAGCCAGTTAATTTACATACACTGTAGACTTATATAGAGATCTTCCTCTATTGAATGGGTCTACTGATAACATTGAGGCCCTCAAAACTCAATTGATTTCCATAACTGATTCCATGAAGAACAGGAACTGAAGATTGGCTGTCATCAGTACATATCTATGTGAAAAACAGACTTAATGAGATTATTCCCAACTGTAAATGTAATCCTCTGGGGTCGACAAACGCGGCGGTGCATTTTTTTTTTGTTTTGCTTGTGATTTATTTATAATTTTTTATGATACATTCAGGATCAAACAAAGTAAATAAACAGGTATACATAAGTAATAATAATAATTATTATTAGGATTAACGACAAAAATAAAAGACATGACAAAGAGTAAAAATGGAAGTTGTAAAATAAATATAGAAATACAAATTCATTCTCATCAGCAGATATAAATGAAAAAGTGAAAAATACTAAGACAGACAGACTAAGTAATAAGTGCACTTAAAAATGAATTCTAAATATCAATGTAAAATTAAAACTAAAACTATTAGCTGGAATGAAAAGGGTTAAATCAGACAAATTAAGACATTTTAGAGAATAATGTACTGGGCTGGTGAAGAGAAAATCACATTTTTTACAAGTTTGATGAAATACAAAGCATCTTTAGTTCACCCAAAAATGAAGATTCTGTCATTATTTACTCACCCTTGTGTCATTCAAAACCCGTAAGACCTTCATTCATCTCAGGAACACAAATAAATATATTTTTGATGAAATCTCAGCCCCCTCCATTGACAGCTATTTAATGAACACTTTCAAGGTCCAAAAATGTATTAAAAACATTGTTAAAATAGTCCATGTGACTCCAGTGGTTCAATCTTAAAGGATTAGTTCACTTCAAAATGAAAATGTCCTGATATTTTACTCACCCACATCTCATTCAAGATGTTCATGTCTTTCTTTCTTCAGTCATAAAGAAATTACGTTTTTTGAGGAAAACATTCCAGGATTTTTCTCCACATCATAGACTTCAATGGCAACCAAAATGTTGAAGGCCCAAATCAATGCAGTTTCAAAGGGCTTCGAAGGTCTTCAGAGGCTCTGCGCGATCCCAGACGAGGAATAGGGTCTTATCTAGCGAAACGATTGGTAAAAAAAAAACCTAAACTAAACCTAAACTGCTCATCTTGTGCTGCTCTGCGACATGTCAGTGATTACGTAATCATGTCGGAAAGGTCACGCTAGACGTAGGCAGACGTACCGCCCCAGCGGTTACGATGTCTGACGATTTTGAAGTTGAAAATGGAGTGTTTTTTGGTAAAGGGCATTTGTATTAGTCTTAGAACGTTTGCTTGGGGCGGTACTTTCACCTACGTCTTGTAGTGTTCTCAAAAATATCAATATTTCGATAAATATATAGATACTGAAATAGCGTTGGTGAATAGAAGGATGGCGTGTGCGGAGCCTCCGCGACCGCAGTTGGTTGATAAAGAACACAGCAGGAGCTGGAACTATTTTGGATTTGAGGCAAATGAACATGGAAAGGCGAAGGACATAAACAAGCCAATATTTAAACATTGCTACAGAGCAGTGCTAACAAAATGTGCTAACAGTACTAATTTAGCAAAGCACCTGAAAGACACCTGTTTTTCAATGTCAGACCATGGGGATGTTTGATTGGCACAAATATCGATTTCGATACTTTTCTTGGGTTAAATTATATTTGCTCACATTCATTAATATTCACTTGTGTGTGCTTATATAAGTATCATTAAAAATATTAGGAGGCAAGTTATTAAAGGGTTACTTCAGCGATTAGCATTAAGCTTTGTATCAATAGAAACCCAGTAGTATATTCAAATTATCGTACTTTCCCCCCACATGTCCCCCTGAGACGAGAGATTTATGCATTTTATTTCTGGAAAAAAATCCTCCGATTACGCAAATATCGTCATTTTGAGTCATCGGAGGATTTTTTGGCCAGAGGCTAGAGACTACAGCCAGTAGAAGGAGCTAGTTCCGCATGTTTTCAACCCGCCCATAGGGGTGGGATCTCACTCACAGAATGTAAATGTGCATGGCCGCTCAGCTCGGGCATTCATAACGGAGCAGTGCGGAGCAAAGTGAGTGTTTCAACTTTTCAATGAATTCCTATGAAAGTTAAGCTTCCATAAGCATTATCTGAAAACCGCCATGAATGACTGCCGCACTTACCTCAGCTCTGCTCAGCTCTGCGCTCTCATGATAAATTAAATATGACTCCTGCTGCGACTGTGCCATGACTTTCGTTCGGCTCACTCACACTTTATTGAAAAGACATGTTCAGTTTTTAATTGTAGTGTCAATTCTCTAACTGAACGAAATTATTTTATTACTATGAAAATCAAAACAACTGTGGGCCGGTGTCATGGTGGGCAAGTGATAACCAGTAGCCGTGGCTTTGGGAGTGGCCTCATTGAGCAGCGAAGCAAGTACATTCTGGGAGTTGTTGTCTTTCATCCACATGAGACAAAAATATATTTTCTGTCTTTTCTCAGTCTAGAAGGCACCAAATTCAAAAATAATTTCACATTTCTACTACATAAATGACCCAGTTTAAATACACAATACTCAGGTCTGTAGCAGAGTGCATGGCTCCTGGTATTCTTGGTATCCGGTGCATACTGTTGAGAAACCTCAATTTAACAACAGTTTATGCCCTTAAACAACTTTTAAACAACATTTATGCCCTTCCTTCACATAATTTTTTCATGCACACCTAAATCCAAGCTCTATACAACGAAACAAAGTGATTCTAATGAACAATCTTGGGAGGCCAACCTTTTTTTCATGCACCACGGATCTATGGATGAACAGGGCCACTTCTACATTCATGGCAGTAACTGTGCAATTTTTCACTGAATCCTGGGACATGCAGAGCTGGTGTTTGGGATGTGTTGGGCTGAACTCTGAACACAGCAGAATGCTTGAGGGAAGCATTAGAGGAGATCATACAAGAAGCATGGAAGCTGAACATGTCATACATGGCTGGTATCACCTCTGATAATGCTTCAGCAAACAAGAAAGCATTTCAGCAAGACTTCACATGAGTCCCCTGCTTTGGACATAACCTGCACTTAACTGCACTAGCCATTAACAAGGGCCTGGATATAGACGTGTGTCTGGTGCACTGTCGAGGTTGAGAAAGACAGTGTCTGCCTTCAGCAGGTCACTGAAGATGTTGCGACAGCTGAAGAAAAAGCAAATAGATTTGCAACTGTCCGAACACAGAATGATCCACGATGAGTCCACATGCTGGGACTCAGCTTATTAAATGGTGGAGAGATTTCTAGAATAGCAGCAGGCGGTCCTTGTTCAGTTCTAGCTGATGATCGAAAGAAATGACACCTCATGCCTAAAGATTCAGATATTACAGTTCTCTTTCGTTCTGTCACTCCGAGTTATGTCAGTGACTGACGAATGGGGGTTTCGCTTAGAAGCCTATCACCTTCGAGTTCTTACAAAACGAGTCAATGGCAATGAAATGCCATGGGTCTGCAGAATTTGCATAGCGTAGCTCCGCCCCACCCTGTGGGTATATAAGGAAGGACGCTGGCAATCTCGCATTATGTTTCTAGGCTCGCCAGCAGAGCCCTGAAAGAACTCATGTCCCCATCTCTGAGCTCCCAGAGGCCGCGGATGGTAGTGCTCAACGCTCGCCACTCTCGCCCCTTCTGGCGCCAGACCCCTGTCAGAGCAGACGCTAGTGGAACGCATGTCCTTCCCTGGTCTCTTCTGTCAGGACGTGGCAGGTGACCGTGCCCCCACACTGGGACGCTCCGCCTCCCACGTCTGGGCCGGTCACCCTGCTTCCCTGCCCCAACCCTGGGTACATCTGTGGTTCACATGACCCCGCTGGTTCAGTTCTTGGGAGCCTGGATAGAGCTTCCCAACCTGTCCCGCTGACTCGCGAGAACCATCAGGCTCGGCTATGCGATTCAGTCCGCATGGTCTGCTATACCATGGTAGGTAGCAATGCCCTGGTCATGCGTGCGAAGTCGCTACCTTGCTGGCGAAGGGTGCAATCGAGACTGTCCCTCCAGCAGAAATGAAGTCCGGCTTCTACAGCCCTTACTTCAATGTACCCAGGAAAACCGGTGGGTTACGACCAATTCTGGACCTGCGCGTTTTGAACCAAACCCTTCACAGGCTTCCATTCAAGATGTTGACAGCCAAGTGCATTTTCGAATGTGTTCGTCCATTGGATTGGTTTGCAGCGATCGACCTGAAGGACACGTACTTCCATGTCTCCATTCTTCCTCGACACAGACCGTTTCTACGGTTTGCCTTCGAGTGGCAGGCATATCAGACACGCTTCTCCCATTCGGATTAGTCCTGTCCCCTCGCGTCTTCACGAATGTCATCGAGGCAGCTCTTGTGCTACTCAGGCAACATGGGGTTCGCATCCTGAACTATCTCGACGCTTGGGCCTTCGGGTCAACTGGGAAAAGAGAAAATTCTCCTTCGTGCAGAGGATCTCTTTTCTCAGTATGGAAATCGACTCGGTCGCCATGTACACGCAGCTTACGAGCGAGCGCGTGGAGTCACTGCTGACTTGCATGAGACAAATCGAGGGCAAGAGTGCTGTTCCACTGAAACTATTTCAGAGGCTCCTGGGGCATATGGCATCCACAGCCACGGGCACGCCACTGCTCGGACTGCTTCAAATGAGACCGCTTCAGCACTGGCTTCGCGATCGAGTCCCGAGATGGGTATGGCAACCAGGCACGCTCCGGGTACCAGTGGCCTGCCGCCAGACCTTCACCCCGTGGTCGAACCTCTCCTTTCTAGTGGTGCCATATGCAATGGGCATGCTGCCGTGGGCTCCTGGACAGTATCCCAGCACCTCCTGCATGTCAATTGCCTTGAGTTGCTGGCAGTATGGTTCACCCTGCACCGCTTCCTGGCATTGCTCAAGGGCCAACATGTACTAGTCCGGTCAGACAACACGGCCACAGTAGCGTACATCAACTGACAAGGTGGTCTACGCTCCCGCCGTATGTCGCAACTCGCCCATCATCTCCTCATATGGAGTCTGAGGTCGCTTCATGCCATTCACATCCCGGGAGACCTGAACCGTGCAACCGACGAGCTCATGGTTTCAGCTCTCACGGTTTCAGAGACAGTTTGGCGACACACAGGTAGATCTGTTTGCCTCTCACGACTCTTCCCATTGCCGCTTGTTTTACTCCCTGACCAAGTGAACCCTCGGCATGGATGCACTAGCGCACAGCTGGCCGCAGGGCCTCCGCAAGTATGCGTTTCCCCCAGTGAGCCTTCTTGCACAGACACTGTGCAAGATCAAGGAGGACAAGGAGCAGGTCCTTTTGGTCGCCCCATATTGGCTCGGCCGGACCTTGTTCTCTGAACTCATACTCCTTGCAACAGCCCCTCCCTGGTCGATCCCTCTGAGGAAGGACCTCCTTTCTCAGAGACGGGGTACCCTCTGGCACCCACATCCCAATCTTTGGAACCTACACGTGTGGGTCCTGGACAGGACGCGGCATGTTTGAGTACCCTACCAACACAGGTGGTGGCTACCATCACTTCCGCTAGGGCTTTGTCCACGAGACAGGCCTGTGCATTGAATTGGAACCTCTTCATCATATGGTGTTTTTCTCGCAGAGAAGACCCCTTTGATCGATTGGTCCTGTCTCCTGTCTGCCTCCTGTCTTGCGGCAGCTAGTGTTTGTAGCTCTGTACAGTCTTGCTTTTAATCTCTATTTGATATATTTTCTTTGTTTTACTGCTAAATATAACTTACTCATCACCATATATTGTTTAAATATTGCCTATTACGTTAAATTTGACATCGCTAGCTTTTAATCTAAATCACTATCACACGTTAGCATTTCGCTAGCCTGTTAGCTTTCGTAATTCGTGGAAAGAGCACATGATCGCACACAGAAAGGCCGTAAAAACTGCTAGATCTGCTTATTTCTCGACTCTCTTGGAAGAAAACAAACACAACCCTAGGTATTTATTCGATACAGTAGCTAAATTAACCAAAAATAAAGCTTCAACTTCTGGTGTTTGTAAAAAGCACAGCAGTAATGACTTTATGAACTTCTTTACATGTAAGATTGATAATATTAGGAAGACAATTTTAACCATGCAGCCATCTACTACAGTATCACATCAGACAGAGCATTTTAGCATTTTAGAAAAATTACACTCATTCACTGCTATAGGAGAAGAAGAATTAGCTAAACTCGTTAAATCATCAAAATAAACAACATGTATGCTTGACCCTGTACCGACTAGGCTATTAAAAGAGATGCTACCAGAGGTCATAGATCCTCTTCTTAATATCATTAATTCATCTTTGTCATTAGGATATGTACCGAAAACTTTTAAGTTGGCTATTATTAAACCACTTATTAAAAAAACGCAACTTGATCCCACAGAATTAGTCAATTATAGGCCAATCTCAAATCTACCCTTTCTGCGAAAAATACTTGAAAAGGCAGTGTCTTCACAATTATATTATCGTGGCTGTATTTCTCTATTAGTGTTACTCTATCTTAGCGCTGCATTTTATACTATCGACCACAACATTCTTTTGAATAGACTCAAAAATTATGTAGGCATTAGTGGAATTGCTTTGTCATGGTTTAAATCATACATATGTGACCGTTATCAGTTTGTAGCAGTAAATTAAGAGATGTCCCACCGATCACAAGTTCAGTATGGAGTACTGCAAGGCTCAGTGCTAGGACCACTGCTCTTCACCCTGTACATGCTACCATTGGGAGATATCATTAGGAAGCATGGCATTAGTTTTCATTGTTATGCTGACGATACTCAGCTCTATATTTCTTCACGCCCTGACGAAACTTACCAATTCACAAGATTAACGGAATGCATAGCTGATATAAAACATTGGATGACCAGTAATTTCCTGCAACTCAATTCAGAATTTTTTTTTTTTTAATTATTGGACAAAAAAGCTCCACAAGTAGTAACCTAGAATACTGTCTAACACTTGATGGCTGCTCTGTCAAGTCCTCGTCGTCAGTAAGGAACCTGGGTGTGCTCTTTGATACCAATCTTTTGTTTGAAAGCCACGTTTCTAGCATCTGTAAAATTGCATTCTACCATCTTAAAAATATATCTAAATTACGGCACATGCTCTCAATGCAAAATGCTGAACAGTTAGTTAATGCGTTCATGACCTCAAGGTTAGATTATTGTAATGCTCTACCGGGTGGTTGCCCTGCTCACTTAATAAATAAACTCCAGCTGGTCCAAAACGCAGCAGCTCGAGTTCTTACTAGAACCAGGAAGTATGACCATTAGCCCAGTTCTGTCAACACTGCACTGGCTGCCTATTAAACATTACATACATTTTAAAATCTTGCTTATTACTTACAAAGCACTAAATGGTTTAGCTCCCCAATACTTGAGCGAGCTCTTAACATATTATACTCCATCACGTCTACTGCGGTCTCAAAATTCTGGCCAGTTGATAATACCGAGAATATCCAAATCAACTGCAGGCGGTCGATCCTTTTCCTATTTAGCACCTAAACTCTGGAACAGTCTTCCTAACATTGTACGGGAAGTAGACACACTCTGTCAGTTTAAATCTAGACTAAAAACACATCTCTTTACTGTGGCATTCACATAAAACACTTTTTCAATGAAATGATTGTTAGGCCGCATTAACTAGGTCAGCCGGAAACGGGAACACTTCCCATAACACCTGATGTACTCGCTACATCATCAAAAGAATGGCATCTACGCTAATGATAGTGTCACGAGGTGACAATTTCCAACTTTCGAGGCGGAACTAATGTTCGCCGCGATTGCCTCCCGCCGGACCCATAACAACGGGACACCGGGCTTGTTCCGGGTTAGCGGAAAATCCCCGCGAATGGGGTGATCAGCGGAAATTGCCGGCAGCTGTGCACGATGGGAGACGTTGCCCTTAGGGTAGGATAAGAGGAGAGAGGTTGCACAGAAGTGAGGTTGTTTTGGGGGCTGTGAATCGCTGAGGAAGTGTGAGCTTGGAGAAGAGGAAGTGGGGCTGGCAAAACGGGCATGGCATTGTGAGTTTGGGAGAGGAGCACGCCGACTCGACCGGAAGGAGGAAATTGTTGGACAAATAAGATCGTTTGTGAGAGACTGTGAGTAGGGCAATCGGTCTCATCCCCTCTCTCTCATCTATGGGACTCCCTGACGTGAATGCCAGGTCAGAAAATGGGCAACGGCCATTGATATATGTATTTCCCACTGAGTGTTGAATTGCAGTGATGAAGTGATGTGATGCACTGTGTTGTTGTGTGAAGTGTGAACTTAAACCCGCCGGATGTCTACTACTTACCTGAGTTTTTCTGTCATTTCTGAGGAAGAGGATTACGTACCTGTGTACTCACCTGTCTGCTTTGCAGTGAACTTCTCCATTACAAGCCCTGTGTCTGCCAGTCCCTCCAGAGGAAGTCATACCTGAGCGCTCATCTAACTGCTTTGCAGCGAAGTCCTCCAATCGTAAGTCCCCTGTCTGTCATTTCTGAGGAAGAGGATTACGTACCTGTGTACTCACCTGTCTGCGTTGCAGTGAACTTCTCCATTACAAGCCCTGTGTCTGCCACTCCTCCAGAGGAAGTCATACCTGATCGCTCGTCTAACTGCTTTGCAGCGAAGCCCTCTAACCGTAAGTCCCCTGTCTGTCAGTTCTGAGGAAGAGGAAGTCATACCTGAGCGCTCATCTAACTGCTTTGCAGTGAAGCCCTCCAGCCGTAAGTCCCCTGTCTGTCATTTCTGAGGAAGAGGATGACGTACCTGTGTATTCACCTGACTGCTTTGCAGTGAAGCCCTCCAGCCGTAAGTCCCCTGTCTGTCATTTCTGAGGAAGAGGATTACGTACCTGTGTATTCACCTGACTGCTTTGCAGTGAAGCCCTCCAGCCGTAAGTCCCCTGTCTGTCATTTCTGAGGAAGAGGATTACGTACCTGTGTATTAACCTGACTGCTTTGCAGTGAAGCCCTCCAGCCGTAAGTCCCCTGTCTGTCATTTCTGAGGAAGAGGATTACGTACCTGTGTATTCACCTGACTGCTTTGCAGTGAAGCCCTCCAGCCGTAAGTCCCCTGTCTGTCATTTCTGAGGAAGAGGATTATGTACCTGTGTATTTACCTGACTGCTTTGCAGTGAAGCCCTCCAGCCGTAAGTCCCCTGTCTGTCATTTCTGAGGAAGAGGATCACGTACCTGTGTATTCACCTGACTGCTTTGCAGTGAAGCCCTCCAGCCGTAAATCCCCTGTCTGTAATTTCTGAGGAAGAGGATCACGTACCTGTGTATTCACCTGACTGCTTTGCAGTGAAGCCCTCCAGCCGTAAGTCCCCTGTCTGTCATTTCTGAGGAAGAGGATTACGTACCTGTGTATTCACCTGACTGCTTTGCAGTGAAGCCCTCCAGCCGTAAGTCCCCTGTCTGTCATTTCTGAGGAAGAGGATTACGTACCTATGTATTCACCTGACTGCTTTGCAGTGAAGCCCTCCAGCCGTAAGTCCCCTGTCTGTCATTTCTGAGGAAGAGGATCACGTACCTGTGTATTCACCTGACTGCTTTGCAGTGAAGCCCTCCAGGCGTAAGTCCCCTGTCTGTCATTTCTGAGGAAGAGGATTATGTACCTGTGTATTCACCTGACTGCTTTGCAGCGAAGCCCTCCAGCCGTAAGTCCCCTGTCTGTCATTTCTGAGGAAGAGGATTACGTACCTGTGTATTCACCTGTCTGCGTTGCAGTGAACTTCTCCATTACAAGCTCTGTGTCTGCCAGTCCTTCAAGAGGAACTCATACCCGAATACTCACCTGATTGCTAGGCAGCGAAGCGGGTCCGCAGGACGGAACGACCCTGCCTAGAAGACTCACCATTTTAGATCCCCCTTTCCACTTTTATAGTTAATAAAAAGATTGTTACTTGAAACCTTGTCTGTCGTCCTTGCCGGGCCTCTGTCCGACTCCCCAAGGGTGGTACGGGTCTTGGGGGTGGGTGCAGCCAGGTTGGCCTACCGCGTGACATAATTTGGCGTCAGTCGGCAGGGTTCCACCTTGGGTTGAGTACACAGAGGCGGAGCAATGGCAGACGAAGATGTACCAGTGGGTCACCCACATGTTATGCCCATCTTTATGGGAGCCCCATGGGCCCAAAAGTATGGAGGACCAGGTTCAGAACTCAGCTTGTCGGCGTGGAAAACCCAAGTGGAGTACTTGGCGGGCCTCCAAGGGTTAAACGCTACACAGAAGACCCAGTTTATTTTAAATTCACTCGAAGGTGACGCCAGGAGAGAAGTACAAGCAGCACCGGAAGCAACCCGAGCCACAGCCCAAGCTATCCTTGACTTTCTAACGGGGCAGTACGGAGACGCAACTCCTGCAGCCGTCCTCCGGACGCAATTCTTTAGTTGCAAGCAGGGACCTCGGCAGACCACACGTGCCTTTGCTTTGCAGCAGCGAGAACAATTGTTTCGGCTGAAGAAGAGGCAGGATCATGGGCTTGGAGAAGGAGAGGCCCTCCTGAAGGACCAGTTTCTTCTGGGGTTGCGAGATGGCCCAATACGTCAGAGCCTCCGAATACAACTTCGTCGCAATCCTACTCTGACGTTTGACGAGCTACGCCAGGAAGCTCTGGCCCTTGAACAGGATCATGTAGATACCTCAGACCCTTCCCACTGTATGGTCACCAATGCTACCAGTAGCCTCCCGCCTCCTGCTCCGCCTGACTGGGAACAGGCCTTACGAGAGGAGTTGAGAAGAGATGTCCGTGACCAGATGACAGAGCTGTCTAAAACTATCCTAGAAGAATTACGCAGAGAACATTACCGGCCAACAACCCGCTGGTCCATCTCCAAACTGCAAAACTGGGGGCCGTCGAGCTGCGCCACCCATCGCTGCTGGCCAACTTTGACTATCATCTTCAGTATCGGCCAGGGAAGGAGCATACCAATGCCGACGTACTATCTCGGCTCCCCGAGGGTAAACCCTCGAGATCTACCTTGCCTCGGGATGCCACATCGGAGGAAGGTCTTATGGTGGGGATCGTAGAGGCCCCTGGGCTCCGAGGGGAAGGAATTCCCTTGAGTTGGGGTTGGGACCCCCAACGGTGGAGGGACCGACAGACAGAGGACCCGGTTTTGGCCCAGATGCGAGATTGGCTGAGGCGAGGGACTTGGCCAGAAGGGGGAGCACGACACGGGCAGCCCCGAGGGGTGAAGCAGCTCCTGGGACAACGGGAGAGGCTCTTTCTTAAGGAGGGAGTCGTCTGTCGAAGGTTACAAGACCCAGCACTGGGGGAGGAGGTATGTCAAATAGTGGTGCCTGAAGATCAATCCCAAGCTCTGCTCCAAGCTTACCACAACCACCTGGGACATCAAGGACAGGAGAGGACGACCTCATTGGTGCGGAGACACTTTTACTGGCTGGGGATGGAGAAGGCAGTAAGGATGTTCATTTTACAGTGCCCGCGCTGCATTCTCTTCAAGACTCGGAGAGAGGTACGAGCTCCACTGGTCCCCATTCAAGCTAAGGCCCCACTACATATGGTGGCGATGGACTACCTGACGTTAGGTCGGCCCACTGACCTCATCCAAAACATCCTCGTAGTAACAGATCTCTTTACGAAGTATGCATGGGCCATTCTGACTAGAGATCAGACCGCAACCACCACCGCCAGTGCTCTGTGGAAGAATGTGTTCCAGCCCTTTGGATGTCCAGAAGTCCTTCATTCGGATCAGGGTCCAAACTTTGAGTCCCGGGTCATCAGAGAGCTGTGCCAACTATACGGGTGTAAGAAGACCCACACCACGCCGTACCACCCCCAAGGGAACGGAGGGTGTGAACGATTCAATCAGACCCTGTTGGGTCTGTTAGGGATGCTGGAGGCGGAACAACAGGGTAATTGGACGGCTAGTCTCCCAGCCGTAATCCAGGCCTATAATAACAGCGTGCATAGCACTACTGGATACGCTCCGACGTACCTGATGTTCGGACGACACGTACGGTTACCCACGGATTTACTGTTGGGATCTAGCCCAGCAGAAGAAGGGACCAGCCTAACGGAATGGGTGAGCAACCACCACCAGCGCCTCCATCTTGCTTACGAGCAGGTTTCCTCCCGAATCGAACGAGCTGCACAGAAGAACAAAAGATTATACGATCGGACAGCTCGTGAGGCTCCCCTGCTGCCGGGAGAAAGGGTCCTGGTTAAAGACAGCCGGCGCCAGGGAAAGGGAAAGTTAAGTGACCGTTGGGAGCCCCGACCTTACGTGGTCCAACGACAACCCCGACCTGACCAGCCCGTGTACGTCCTTCGTCCTGAAGGGGGAATCGGCCCAGAACGGGTATTACATCGGAATCTGATCCGCCCTTGCCCTAACTACCCAAGGCCTGTAGACACCATCCTCCCCACCGACGAAAGAGCCCAACAAACCCCGATGATAGGTTGGGCAGTGGTTCCAAGGGGACCGGCCATTGAAGCTGAGCGAGCAAATTCCCCCTCGCCCCCAAGACGATCCCAGCGGGAAAACCGAGGCCGGCCTCCGACCCGGTACGGAGACTGGGCTGAGTCACCACGTTCTAGGGACTAGAACGGTTTGGTGGGGGGGTATGTCACGAGGTGACAATTTCCAACTTTCGAGGCGGAACTAATGTTCGCCGCGATTGCCTCCCGCCGGACCCATAACAACGGGACACCGGGCTAGTTCCGGGTTAGCGGAAAATCCCCGCGAATGGGGTGATCAGCGGAAATTGCCGGCAGCTGTGCACGATGGGAGACGTTGCCCTTAGGGTAGGATAAAAGGAGAGAGGTTGCACAGAAGTGAGGTTGTTTTGGGGGCTGTGAATCGCGGAGGAAGTGTGAGCTTGGAGAAGAGGAAGTGGGGCTGGCAAAACGGGCATGGCATTGTGAGTTTGGGAGAGGAGCACGCCGACTAGACCGAAAGGAGGAAATTGTTGGACAAATAAGATCGTTTGTGAGAGACTGTGAGTAGGGCAATCGGTCTCATCCCCTCTCTCTCGTCTATGGGACTCCCTGACGTGAATGCCAGGTCAGAAAATGGGCAACGGCCATTGATATATGTATTTCCCACTGAGTGTTGAATTGCAGTGATGAAGTGATGTGATGCACTGTGTTGTTGTGTGAACTTAAACCCGCCGGATGTCTACTACTTACCTGAGTTTTTCTGTCATTTCTGAGGAAGAGGATTACGTACCTGTGTACTCACCTGTCTGCGTTGCAGTGAACTTCTCCATTACAAGCCCTGTGTCTGCCAGTCCCTCCAGAGGAAGTCATACCTGAGCGCTCATCTAACTGCTTTGCAGCGAAGTCCTCCAATTGTAAGTCCCCGGTCTGTCATTTCTGAGGAAGAGGATTACGTACCTGTGTACTCACCTGTCTGCATTGCAGTGAACTTCTCCATTACAAGCCCTGTGTCTGCCAGTCCCTCCAGAGGAAGTCATACCTGATCGCTCGTCTAACTGCTTTGCAGCGAAGCCCTCTAACCGTAAGTCCCCTGTCTGTCAGTTCTGAGGAAGAGGAAGTCATACCTGAGCGCTCATCTAACTGCTTTGCAGCGAAGCCCTCCAACCGTAAGTCCCCTGTCTGTCAGTTCTGAGGAAGAGGATTACGTACCTGTGTACTCACCTGTCTGCGTTGCAGTGAACTTCTCCGTTACAAGCTCTGTGTCTGCCAGTCCCTCCAGAGGAATCCATACCTGAACACTCACCTGACTGCTTTGCAGTGAAGCCCTCCAGCCGTAAGTCCCCTGTCTGTCATTTCTGAGGAAGAGGATGACGTACCTGTGTATTCACCTGACTGCTTTGCAGTGAAGCCCTCCAGCCGTAAGTCCCCTGTCTGTCAGTTCTGAGGAAGAGGAAGTCATACCTGAGCGCTCATCTAACTGCTTTGCAGCGAAGTCCTCCAACCGTAAGTCCCCTGTCTGTCATTTCTGAGGAAGAGGATTATGTACCTGTGTACTCACCTGTCTGCGTTGCAGTGAACTTCTCCATTACAAGCCCTGTGTCTGCCAGTCCCTCCAGAGGAAGTCATACCTGATCGCTCGTCTAACTGCTTTGCAGCGAAGCCCTCTAACCGTAAGTCCCCTGTCTGTCAGTTCTGAGGAAGAGGAAGTCATACCTGAGCGCTCATCTAACTGCTTTGCAGCGAAGCCCTCCAACCGTAAGTCCCCTGTCTGTCAGTTCTGAGGAAGAGGATTACGTACCTGTGTACTCACCTGTCTGCGTTGCAGTGAACTTCTCCGTTACAAGCTCTGTGTCTGCCAGTCCCTCCAGAGGAATCCATACCTGAACACTCACCTGACTGCTTTGCAGTGAAGCCCTCCAGCCGTAAGTCCCCTGTCTGTCATTTCTGAGGAAGAGGATGACGTACCTGTGTATTCACCTGACTGCTTTGCAGTGAAGCCCTCCAGCCGTAAGTCCCCTGTCTGTCATTTCTGAGGAAGAGGATTACGTACCTGTGTATTCACCTGACTGCTTTGCAGTGAAGCCCTCCAGCCGTAAGTCCCCTGTCTGTCATTTCTGAGGAAGAGGATTACGTACCTGTGTATTCACCTGACTGCTTTGCAGTGAAGCCCTCCAGCCGTAAGTCCCCTGTCTGTCATTTCTGAGGAAGAGGATTACGTACCTGTGTATTCACCTGACTGCTTTGCAGTGAAGCCCTCCAGCCGTAAGTCCCCTGTCTGTCATTTCTGAGGAAGAGGATGACGTACCTGTGTATTCACCTGACTGCTTTGCAGTGAAGCCCTCCAGCCGTAAGTCCCCTGTCTGTCATTTCTGAGGAAGAGGATTACGTACCTGTGTATTCACCTGACTGCTTTGCAGTGAAGCCCTCCAGCCGTAAGTCCCCTGTCTGTCATTTCTGAGGAAGAGGATTACGTACCTGTGTATTCACCTGACTGCTTTGCAGTGAAGCCCTCCAGCCGTAAGTCCCCTGTCTGTCATTTCTGAGGAAGAGGATTACGTACCTGTGTATTCACCTGACTGCTTTGCAGTGAAGCCCTCCAGCCGTAAGTCCCCTGTCTGTCATTTCTGAGGAAGAGGATTACGTTCCTGTGTATTCACCTGACTGCTTTGCAGCAAAGCCCTCCAGCCGTAAGTCCCCTGTCTGTCATTTCTGAGGAAGAGGATCACGTACCTGTGTATTCACCTGACTGCTTTGCAGTGAAGCCCTCCAGCCGTAAGTCCCCTGTCTGTCATTTCTGAGGAAGAGGATTACGTACCTGTGTATTCACCTGACTGCTTTGCAGCGAAGCCCTCCAGCCGTAAGTCCCCTGTCTGTCATTTCGGAGGAAGAGGATTACGTACCTGTGTATTCACCTGTCTGTGTTGCAGTGAACTTCTCTGTTACAAGCTCTGTGTCTGCGAGTCCTTCAAGAGGAACTCATACCCGAATACTCACCTGATTGCTAGGCAGCGAAGCGGGTCCGCAGGACGGAACGACCCTGCCTAGAAGACTCACCATTTTAGATCCCCCTTTCCACTTTTATAGTTAATAAAAAGATTGTTACTTGAAACCTTGTCTGTCGTCCTTGCCGGGCCTCTGTCCGACTCCCCAAGGGTGGTACGGGTCTTGGGGGTGGGTGCAGCCAGGTTGGCCTACCCCGTGACAAAAGTGTCTCTGTTTTATCCCGAGGTTTACTGCAGTCAGCCGGATCCAGGCCGTATCCAGATCAGATGGTGGACCTGCGCCCAGAGAAGACCAACGCATGACCCTGAAGTGTCTGCAGAGACCGTGTCAATTAGACTCCCCTGAAATCGCATCGTCGACACGACATCCTCAATAAACCCGTTGCCGGCGTGATGACTCCGATTGTTCGAATATTACAATTTAATAATTCTTAAATCGATATGTCATCCTCAATAAACCCGTCTCCAGCGTGTTGCCTCCGATCTTTCGAATATTGCACTTTAATAATTATTTAATCTTTCTTTCTTTCTTTCTTTCTTTCTTTCTTTTTCTTTATTTATATAGCACAAGTAAACACAACCAATGTTGACCACTGTGCTTTACATAAGATACATAGAAAACATGAAAGAAAAACACAATGCAATATAAACCCCACATTAAAAATGTACAGAAATGCATGGTCCAGGATATATAACTTTACTTTGAGTTTGAACTCATGTAGAGAGGTCAAAGATCTCAGGGATATGGGAAGGCTATTCCACAGCCTAGGACCGATAACTGCAAAGGCACGATCCCCTCTCGACTTCAATCAAGAGTGAGGCTGGGACAGATTAGTACTGCTAGAGGACTGTAGACACCTACCGGGCATGTTCACAGTCAAGAGTTCGGATAAATAAGAAGGGGCAAGACCATTTAAGGCTTTGAAAACAAACAGCAATATTTTCAAATCTACCCTATAACGCACCGGCAACCAGTTAAGCGACAATAAGATTGGCGTGATGTGTTCATGTTTGCGGACCCCAGTTAAGAATCTGGCAGCAGCATTTTGGACCATTTGAAGCCTTCTAATAGAAAACTGGGGTTATCCTGCATATAGGGAATTACAGTAATCCAGGCGGGACAGAACGAAGGCATGTAGAACGATACTCGGTTACTTAACGTAACCTCGGTTCTCTCTAGAAGAGGGAACGAGTATTGCGTAAGTTCCTTACGCTACGGGAAAGTATTCTTTCTTCGAGATTTCTGAAAAACCCAAAATTATCCTTAATTTTGTAACATTGTCAACGCAGTGCGGCAGCCTGGCAGACCATAGCAGGCTATTCCAGCGTGCCATTGGCTGCTCTGCTGGCAACTGCAGCAGCCTATCGGTGAGCCCGCGTGACGTGGCGACCAATGAGGGCGCTTCGCGCCCACCTGGCTTCATTTGCCTACAGGTGGGGCGTGGCCACGTGTATATAAGCAGGGCTCACGGGCTGCATTTTCGGTTTTCGTAGTTCTGAAGCGTAAAAGCCCGCGGGGCGCACGGCAAGGAACGCAATACTCGTTCCCTCTTCTAGAGAGAACCGAGGTTACGTTAAGTAACCGAGTATCGTTCTCTTACGAGAGGTTCTCTCGTATTGCGTAAGTTCCTTACGCTACGGGAACATATTGTCAACGCCGTGCGCGCCTCGCATACAGCATATGTATCCCAGGGAACCGGGGACCATAACACTGCTCGGGCAGGGTGGCCGGTAAAGGAAACGGGCCACCACATATACGGACACTTCGTTTGAACTGACGGGTGGTTACAACGGGTGGTTACAACACCCTGCCTTATGAATGAGGGAACGGCACCTGCCGGTCGCCTTCAAATTCACCACACCTTGTCTCATGAATGAGGGAACGGCAAGGCCGGTCGCCTTCAAATTCACAATATCTTGTCATATGAGTGAGGTAACGGCACCGCCGGTCACCTTCAAACTCACAATAGCTCTTTTCGTAAATGAGGGAACGGTACCGCCGGTCTCCTTCAAATTTACATAAGCCTTGTACCGAACTTACTACCCGTATGTGAGCTATGTCTGCGCAGAATCACCGGGCAGAACCAACAGCCTTATGAACTGATAACACTTTCGCCTGTAAGGCAGGAACTTCCAGATTGTAAAATCTCACGAACGTAGACGGGGAGGCCCAGCCTGCCGCCACGCAAATATCGTGGATGGAAATCCCTCTGGCCCAAGCCCACGAAGAGGCCATGCCTCTGGTGGAGTGTGCTCTGACACCTAGCGGGCACTGCAGGTGTTTGGAAGCGTATGCAGTTGCAATCGCGTCCACTATCCACCTGGACAGGGTCCGTTTCGAGGAGGCGAGACCTTTAGCGCGCCCTCCAAACGAAACAAATAGCTGCTCAGAACGCCTGAAGGCGGCGGAGCGTGTGACATAAATCCTCAATGCCCTGACAGGGCAGAGGATATTGCCACCGTCCCCCTCGTCGGATGCTGGCAGAGCCGAGAGGGAGATAATCTGCGCCCTGAAAGGAGTGCCGATCGCTTTGGGGACATAACCATGCCTCGGTCTGAGAATGACCTTAGAGTCATTAGGACCGAACTCCATACACGTCGGGCTCACTGAGAGCGCGTGTAGATCCCCCACGCGTTTCACTGAAGCCAGAGCTATCAGGAACGCGGTTTTTAGCGAAAGGAACCTTGGTTCCACAGTCTCGAGCGGTTCAAAGGGATGAGCCTTCATGGCCTCTAGGACCAAGGCCAGATCCCAAATAGGAACCGATGGGAGCCGCGGGGGATTCATCCGTCTAGCTCCTCTGAGGAAACGGATGATGAGCTCGTTCCTTCCTAGCGTGCTGCCTAGCGTCGTCTGGGCGAACGCTGCTATAGCCGCTACATACACTTTGAGCGTGGAAGGGGACCTGCCCAGTTCCAAGAGCTCCTGGAGGAAGGAGAGCACCCGCTGGACCCCACATTGCTGCGGTTCCAATCCCTTGGAAGCACACCACTCAGTGAACACCGACCACTTAGAACTATATAACCGCCTCGTCGAGGGGGCTCTAGAGTGTGAGATCGTGTTCATAACCCCTTCGGGCAGGTCAACGGGTATCCGTTGGTCACCCATACATGCAGAGACCATCGCTCTGGATGGGGATGCCAAACTGACCCTCCTGCTTGAGAGAGGAGGTCTGCTCTCAGCGGAACTGGCCAGGGGGGTGAGTGCGACAGCTTCACCAGCTCTGGGTACCAAATCTGGTTCTCCCAGCGCGGCGCTATAAGGAGCACCGGGCGGCGCGTTTCCCTGATTTTCGCTATAACCTGGGTCAATAGGGAAATCGGCGGGAAAGCATACAGCGGGAGGCTGGGCCAAAGTTGGGACAGCGCATCCTCGCTTTTGGACAAGAACGTCGAGCAGCGGGCGTTCTCTTTTGTTGCAAAGAGGTCGAGCTCCGCTCTGCCGAATAGGCGCCATACCAGCTGGACTGTCTGGGGGTGCAGGGACCATTCTCCTGGGAGAATGAGGCCCCTGGACAGCTTGTCCGGGCCCACGTTGAGGTGGCCCGGAACGTGCGCCGCTCTCAGCGAGCGCAGCGAGCTGTGTGCCCACACGAGCAGGCGTTCCGTCAGATTGCCCAGACACCTGGACCTGACACCGCCCTGCCGGTTCACGTAGGACACCACCGTGGTATTGTCCGACCGGACCAACACATGGTGTCCCCGTATAAACGGGAGAAACTGCTTGAGCGCGTTCTCTACCGCTATCATCTCCAAACAGTTTATGTGTAGGAGTTTTTCTCCGCTCGACCAGAGGCCCGAGGCCGGTCTGCCCTCGAAAACGGCGCCCCAACCCGAGGTGGAGGCGTCCGTCGAGATGACTTTGCGGTGTGAGATGGCTCCCATTGTCACTCCCCGCTGGTACCAGTCGGCTACTAACCAGGGCTCTAGGGCTGCAACACAGCCCTGAGTCACTCTGATCCTGAAACCTCCGGCAGCCCAGGCTCTGTGAGGCACTCGGGCGTTTAACCAGCGTTGCAGCGGGCGCATGCGCATTAAGCCCAGCTGGAGCACAGCTGCAGCTGAGGCCATACGTCCCAGCATCCTCTGAAAAAGCTTGAGAGGTGCGATTTTGCCCGGCCGGAAGTACGCAGCCATGCGCCGAACTTGGCGCGTGCGTTGTGGTGACAGGCGGGCAGACATAGCCACAGTGTCCAGATTCAAACCCAGAAATGAGGTTGATTGCGTGGGCACTAATGAGCTCTTGGTCCAGTTGACTGTGAGCCCCAGGCTGTCCAAATGGCTGAGCAGCATTGCCCTGTGGGCGAGGAGCTCGGCCTCTGACTGCGCCAGGATGAGCCAGTCGTCCAAGTAGTTCAATATTCGCATCCCCCGGTTTCTCAGGGGAGCGAGGGCCGCGTCCATGCACCTCGTAAATGTACGGGGTGCTAGTGACAGGCCGAACGGAAGGACGGTGTATTGATAAGCCTGGCCGTCGAAGGCGAATCGTAAGAATGGCCTGTGACGCGGCGTTATCTTGATTTGAAAATATGCGTCTTTCAAATCTAGGGAAATTAGCCAGTCTCTCGGGCGAATATGCGCGAGGATCTGCTTGGTCGTAAGCATCTTGAACGATCTCCTCAAAAAAGCTTTGTTCAGACGCCTCAGATCCAGAATCGGTCTGAGCGACCCGTCCCTTTTTGGCACGAGAAAATATCGGCTGTAAAAGCCTGACTCGCTCATAGAATGGGGAACCGGTTCTATAGCCCCTTTGCACAGCAGCGTGGCTATCTCCGCTCGAAGTAGATGTGCTACTTCTTCGCTCACTCTCGTCTCTATACGCGCACAGAAGCGCGGAGGGCGGCGAGCGAACTGCAGAGTGTAGCCGTGCTTCACTGTTCTCAGCACACATTCTGATACACCTGGAATGGCTTCCCACGCTTTCGCGTGTGCCAAACGGGACAGAACGGCCTCTGGGCTCGAAACGCCGCGTTTCGCGGGTTTGACGGCCCGTATAAGAGGGGCGGGCGCGGTACGCGCGCTCTCTGTGCTGTGGGCCAGCCGCTCGCTTTCGGTGGCTGGCCGCCTTACACACTGTGTCTCTACCGCTTTGAGCGGGGAATGTCTTGTGTGTGGCCCTACACTCATCGCTTCGGCCACCTTGGGCGGAAAACAAATGGTGTGTGGCGCGGCGCGTAGCGCCTGGGGCATAATGTTCGCGAAAATGTGTGAGCGCGTTTGAGCGGGCACAACTCTTACGCGTGGAACATGACCGGTTAAGAGTGGCTGTGTGACAGCGCGTGTGGTGGCTAGGCGTGGACGCAGACAAGCGGACACGTGACCTAACTCTAGCACTCGAGCGGCCGGAGGCCGCTTTATGTGAGTGGGGGACACAGGGTTTATTGTGCTTATGTGCAGGGGTGAACACAGAAAAGTGGGCACATTTACTGCATTTGAAACACATACGGCGTGAGCCGTGCAACCAGAAATAATGCAACTTTTGTGATTTCTCTGGTTCGCCGTAAAAACGGCGGTGGTTGACAGGCGAGAGGGCGTTTTTGCCGGCTCGTTGGCTGCGTGAAATTCCTCTGCAGCAGCCACAGTGGTGGGGGCTGACAGGAAAAAGAGTTTTGACGGTGGTCCGGCCGCAGCGGGACTTAACCGTCGTTTCTTGCCTCTGGCTAGGAGGGCTTTGGAGGCTCGGACTTCAGCACGATCCTAGGCCGGGGGCCCCGAGGGGGAGGCGGCTTACCGTGGCTGGAAGAGCGCGATCTGGGGCGGCCGCTCGGTCTTCGCTGAGACGAAGGGGGCCGCGCTGGGCGCTGCGTGGAGCTCGGTGCTGGCTGGTCGCGAGGACGGCGAGCAACGGAGCTACCGCTGGCGCCTGGGCGTCGAGGCAGGAAGAGGTTCATGGCCTGCGTCGTCTTCTGTACTTCGGAGAAACGGTCGACGATCCCCTTGACCGCTGGTCCGAAGAGCCCAGATGGAGAGAGCGGGGCGTTTAAGAAGGCCGCGCGCTCTGTTTCTCGCATGTCCGCGAGCGTGAGCCAGAGGTGGCGCTCAGCTACCGTGAGGGAGGCCATGGAGCGTCCGAGGGCCTGTGCTGCGGTCTTGGTAGCGCGGAGGGAGAGATCCGTCGCGCTTCGCAAATCCGTGATCAGCTCAGCGTCACAGCTCCTCTCGTCCAGATCACGGAGGAGATTGGCTTGGAGGATTTGCAGCACGGCCATAGAGTGCAGAGCAGACGCAGCTTGACCGGAGGCAGCGAAAGCGCGGCCGATCAGCGATGACGTCACTCTGCAGGCCTTAGACGGGAGGGCAGCCTTTGAGCGCCAACCAGAAGGCGGGCAAAGGTGCGCTGCGACCGCCTCTTCCACCGGAGGGATAGCGTTGTAGCCTTTCTCAGCCGCGCCGTCAACTTGTGAGAGCGTCGAAGAAGCCTGAGACGAGACCCTCGCGGAGAATGGCGTGTTCCAGGACTTCGCGAGCTCCTCGTGAAGCTCTGGCAGAAAGGGTGCAGTCCTGGCGGTGGGCGCACGGCGGCGACTGTTCAGGAAGCATCCGTCGAGCCGATTCGGCGCTGCCACCTTAGGCGGGGCCCATTCGAGGCCTAGCTGCTCGACAGCCCGGGTGAGAAGGCGCAACAGTTCGGCGTCCTCACCCGCTCGAGAGCGTCCGGAGGCTCGGACTGAAGAGGTCGCGGAAGACCATTCCTCGCTGTCGGAAGCCATGATGGAGCAGCTGTCGGCGCGTTCCGCGGCCGCATCCGCCTCATCCCCAGAGGCGGCAACAGAAATGGCGGCCTGGGGTGGGGGCGGGGAAGGCGAGAGTGAAGCGGGCGGGAAGGGTTCCGGCGAGCTTCTCTCGGCCAACTCCGGAGTCCGCTGCGAGCGGCGCTTTTTCCTGCGCGGCTTAGCAGAGACTGGAGGGATGTCATCTTCGAACTGATCGAGTCGAGCCCGCAGGGTCGACATCGTTAGTTCTTCGCACTCCGGGCATCCGCCGGCGAGAAGTGCGGCGGCGGCGTGATCACGGCCCAGGCAGAGAGCGCAGATCACATGGCGGTCCCCGGAACTGAGCTGCGCGTGACACGAGCCGCAGGTGGAACGAGACATTTTTAGAAAAACGCTCGGCTCTTTTTGTGAAAGTGTGACGCAGCGGCGACAACACTGAGCAATAAAAGGATATAATGCTGCCGGATAGCAGAGCAGGCACGGATGGCTGAAGGTGGCGCGATGCTGCCGGCTTCTTCAGTCGCTGTCCTCTGCTTGCTCGTCTGCACGTTCAACGGCGGCGGGTTCCAGATCCAGCGATGCGAAGGGCTTCGCTGAAGAAAAGAAAATCGAATATGCAGCCCGTGAGCCCTGCTTATATACACGTGGCCACGCCCCACCTGTAGGCAAATGAAGCCAGGTGGGCGCGAAGCGCCCTCATTGGTCGCCACGTCACGCGGGCTCACCGATAGGCTGCTGCAGTTGCCAGCAGAGCAGCCAATGGCACGCTGGAATAGCCTGCTATGGTCTGCCAGGCTGCCGCACTGCGTTGACAATGTTACAAAATTAAGGATAATTTTGGGTTTTTCAGAAATCTCGAAGAAAGAATACTTTCCCGTAGCGTAAGGAACTTACGCAATACGAGAGAACCTCTCGTAAGAGAACTCTTTCAAGCTCAATCGATGATAAAAAAGTCTTGGCTCAGGATAACAATTTTAGGTGATAAAAACAAGATTTAACCACTGTGTTTATATGTTTATCAAGCTTAAGGGAGGAGTCCAAAGTAACGCCCAAACTCCTAACTGTAGGTTTAATCTCAGAATATAGGTTTGCCACATTAAAAATGGTTTTCCCATTTTCTACAGAAGGCCCAAACACAATAGCATCAGTTTTGCTTGCATTTAAATGTAAAAAAATTGCGGACATCCAGGATTTGATTTCATTTAATCATGCAAACAGGGTTTCTAGACCCTTTGAGTCAGTACATTTAAAAGGCAGATAGATTTGAGTATCGTCTGCATATAGATGAAAAGACACTCCGTGTTGCATAAGATTGATCCAAGTGGTAACATGTATAATGAAAACAAAGTAGATGCCAAAATGGAGCCTTGTGGAACGCCACAGGCAAGAGGAAATAGAGACAAAAAAGAGCCACCAATGCCAACTGAAAAGGTCGTATTTGTAAGGTAAGACTTAAACCAACTGAGACCATTTCCTCGGATGCCCACAATTTTTTCGAGACGTTATAGTAAAATTCTATGGTCAACAGTATCAAACGCTGCACTCAGATCTAAAAGAATTAAAATGACAGAATCAGAAACAGACAGATGTAGAAACGGATTCAGTAAGATAATTATTACCCACCGTGTTAAAAACAGAGTTTAAAACCTTAAATACGATCCTAGGATTGTTTGAATTTATCGCTATCAACTCAGCAAAATAATGAGACTTTGCTGTTTTAACAGCTTTTTGATATGACACTAAAGCTTCTTGTAGTATCTCATAGGACACATGTAGCTTATCCTTTTTCCATCTTCGCTCTGCTCTTCTTCAAAGTTGTCTTAAGTGGCGCTTGTTGCTATTTAGCCAAGGTTGAATTCTATTTTTCTGACATTTAAGCCTCAAAGGTGCTACCATGTCAAGAGCGTTGGTACACAGCGAATTAAATACGCTCAATAACTCATTAATATCTACCGCATTTGATAGGTGTTCAATAGAAAACACTTGCTCTGCATCAGAAAAGGCAGCAGAAAAAGCATCCACAGATGATGGACAGGATAAGCCTACACGTGACCATTTACTGGGTCTAACAGATGCAGTGGTGTGGCATGGAAGATCAATACTAAAAACAACAGGCCTGTGATCTGAAAAACTTAAGTCACCAATTTGAACATCAGAAATAGAGAAACCATGAGATAAAACTAAATCAAGCGTGTGGCCACGTACATGGGTTGGCTGATTTACCCATTGCACAAAGTCACACGCTTCAATAAGACTGAGAAAGTCTCTGGCTAGAGCTGAAGAGTCAGAGCAAACATGAACATTAAAATTGCCAACAATCGCCAACAAAAAAAGTTATAATTAGTGGGAGTGTGCTCAGAGAAAGAGCTAACATCGTCAACAGGGAGCCAGGTCTCCGTCACAAATAAAAATTCAGTGTTGCGGGCGGTTATAATGTCGTTTAAAATAAAAGTCTTATTTCCCAACGATCTGGCGTTTACTAGCGTCATCCTAATTGGAACAGATTCACTGACCGGCTGCAATGTTTGCTGGAATACCCGTTCCAGTGAGCGCAGTTGCCGCTGATCCACTCCACCACGCCGAAGCTGCAGTGGTGAGTCCCCAGTTAGATGACAGATCCATTGATAGGGCGTCTCAAAAGAACACCTCGCAATGTAGTAGCTGCGGCCCTTCTCAAGGGCGTGAGCATCCCGATAAGGTCGACGAGCCGGTCCGGGCGTCAGTCCCAGCCTCAGCCTAACAGCCACACCACCCCGTTTTCCTCTCCTTCTATGCCGCTTCCTCCAAGGAAGTGCAGACGGCACACAACGCAGCCACACAGGCAGAGTTCCTACAAAAGGAGGTGGCGGAAAGCCGAAGCACTCGGCAGGTACGTCTTTATTAGAGCAAGACTCCATTGTTGTTCTAATGTCAAGCAACGTCTGGCAATCGTATATAGGTGACGTTTTAACATGGTAGGCAACACTTTGATTAATTAAGGAAAGGAAATATACGACTGCAGACAGGCAAAAGGAAATCCAGAGAGCCAGACGGCCAGCCAGAAACAGCGACGCCATCTTGGTTTTAGACTGGACTCCCTTAATCAACACATCATCCGTCTCCGGCGTGTTGCCTCTGATCCTTCGAATATCTATTATGACCTCTGATCTGTAAAGTTGCCAGATAAATAATCATATACTGCTTTTTACACTGCATGAAAAGTGGGATTTTCGTCAGTATGTGGTACTGTAGATTGCCGTGAAACTTCAGGTTTACGACTGTGCACGGCAATTTGCAGGCAACACCGAAAACTGCCGTAAATTGTCGGAAATTGACGTGGGCCTTGCTTGGCAGTTGTCCCCCCATGACCCCCCCTCCCCTTAATTATAGGGGAGGCTTTAACATGTAAATGAACATGCTCTGAGCTACACAAATGCAAATCAGAGTAGCAGCAGGGGGAGTTTTATCTAGGTTCTGAATTTTTTAAACTAAAACATTTTAAGTTAAATGTACTCGTTTTAGTTCACATTACTACATTTTTTGGGCAACCAGTTTGCTCCAATTTTTTAAGTAGATTCAACTTGTCCGGGCTAACAGAGTAGATTAATTACTCTGTATGTCATTAGCAATAACCAATGTTATTTAAAAAAAAATACACACAAAATAAAACACACACACACACACACACACATGTTTGTTTTTGTGAAATGTGAGGACATTCCATAGGCGTAATGGTTTTTATACCGTACAAGCCATATTTTCTATCCCCTTACACTGCCCCTGCCCCTAAACCTAGCCCTCACAGGAGACTGTGCAGTTCACTTTCTGTGAAAAAAAACTTGTTCTGTATGATTTATAAGCATTTTGAAAAGTGAGGACATGGGGAACGTCCTCATATTTCACCCTCTTTTTGTAATACCTTTGTCATACCCATGTCATTATACACATTTGTGTCCTGATATTTCACAAAAACATGCCCACACACACACACACACACACACACACGCACACACGCACGCACGCACGCACGCACACACACACACACACACACACACACACACACACACACACACACACACACACACACACACACACATCTGTGCAGGCAGACACACACACACACACACACACACACACACACACACACACACACACACACACACACACACACACACACACACACACACACACACACACACACACACACACATGCACACAGCCAAAATACATCAAATTTTTTTTATTTTATTCACCTCTTAACATTCTTTTGTTTCATTTTCTTGTTAATTTAATACATTTCTTAAAATCAGTTTGTTGTTAGACTCCCTTCTTTGTAAACTGTCATAAACTGACTATATCAAGACAATCAATCCTAATCCTATCAAATTTGTGAGCGAGAACTGTAGTCTGTACATGCATGTGGTACTAAATACATTTTCCATTCTGTCCAGGAAAATGTATTAATACAGAGTTTTTTCATGAATTCTGGAAAACATCCTTATAACAATGACCTTGCATGTGATTGGAGGAGCCCGACGAGCTTCTCGCCCTCATCCAATCACGTGCGAGGTCATGGCCATGACGCGTACAAAACTTGAAGACGAGCTTTAAACAGACGTGTTTTTTTTAATACATTTCCTGTGTTTTTGCTGCTTTGCTTTTTCGTGATCAACAATGACAGGACGCCGTCTCGCCTTCAGCTCCCCTTCAACTCCTCTGCATGGACGCGGACAACTTTTTCGACTATTTTTCAGCAGGCGTCTTCACAACTCTGAGGCAAACTGCAGGCGCTATGAACCAGAGCATGGGTAATGTAACGTTACGATTTAAAGAATATGCTTTTATTCAGCTGTATAAGGAAATGGATGCGTTAATAGATCCGAGCTTAAAACTGCACATTTTGTTTACACAGACTATCCTCGCCTCATAACTGTTTTTATTAATACCAGTCTCATGTAATTGTTTTCCAGCTGCCTGTAAGACGTATTATGAATCGACACGCCGGAGCTTCAGATACAAACAACCTGAACTTACATCGCAGGCGGAAACTGCGAAGTTTAGCTCGGAGTCGATCAAGAAGAAAAAGGGTAAGATTTATTATATTAGATCAGTTTTTTGTCAATGTGAGTATTTTTCAGGTTGCTTATTGTCTTTATGGATTGTATTACAGTTGCTGGAAGCGAGAGTGTGCTGGCTGAGGATGAGATGGACATTTGGAAGTGCGCGACCATTGAACTCATATCTGATGAGGAAGACAGCATTGTTGACGGGGTGTCTGGATGGATTGTGCGGCCACCGCCCTCTCGCAGCCTGGAGCTCTCCGAACTCCGTGCCACTTTGCAATCCAGATTAGAGGCGATACCGAAGTACAGGGCAACTCACCATATACGCCTGTGTTTCCCGAATGTGTTGGGCGCTTCTTTTTGACGTTTTTGGAGGACAACATAAGAGACATTACTGCTGCACTGTACATAGTTGTGTGTTTAACAATTAAGCTCTTTCTTTGAATAAACAGCTGTGTGTTTATAAATGAAGCTCTTTCTTTGAATAAACGGCACGGTCCGGGCAAATTTTCCCATATATCCCTTGATGGTATGAATAGTGTAGTTCATAGCACAATAACATTAATATAAAACATAAATTATATATTTATTATTATTATTATTGGGGTTTACATTTATAATGAGCCAGGGTGACCAATAATGATTGGTTTGCAGTGATCTGCCAACCAATCACGAGGGATTTTTCTTGTTTAAAAGTAGTGGCTTCAGCCAATACTGAGTGAGTAAATTCAAGTCAGGCCGTTGACTCTCTGGTTTCGCTGCTATTCATATGCTAATTAGAGGTGTCGCACCTCCGCGCGGTCTCTCAGCGGGGGGCTCTCCACCTACGTCATGGTTCGTTTACGACAATTTGTGGCACAGATGAACGCGACGTTCGCTGCCTCTAAATTGTCGAAAACTGCCGAAAATTAGGGAGATTTACGGGAGTCTACAGGCGTTTACGGGGTCGAAAATCCCACTTTTCATGCAGTGTTAATTGGCCAGACGAGAACTGGCACCCTGACTGAGCCTGGTTTCTCCCAAGGTTTATTTTTGTCCATTAGGTCACCTGATGGGATTTTGGTTTCCATTAGTGGTGTCAACAATAATCGATTCAGCGATGCATCGCAATGCGGGGCATGCACGATTCAGCATCGATGCGGCAAAGTGCCATAATCGATTATGTCACCGTTTATTTTCTGGCCTTGAGTTGGACAATAAAGTTGTGAAGTTTCAATTACTTCCAGGGTCATAACAACAACAATCAAGATGGCTGAGGCGGAGGGAGATGACCGCGATAGACGGGTAATTAAAAACGCACTCAAAGCTTGGAAAGCGGACATCTGGGCACATTTCGGATTCTGACGCCGGCTTCACACCGCACGCGCTAGCAGGGCAGGAGCGGTGGGTATGGAGAGCGGGAGCCCGCGCCCCCATTGTGGATTCACACTGGCAGCGTTTGTCTCGCGCAGATATTGCAAATACAGACAAATATTGTACATTACGTCACATTTTCCGGTCTTCTCCTCCGAGCCACGTCTGTCTCGTGCTTTGATTTATGATGGGCAGCATATGCTGCAAATGCGACCGTATTCCCCTCGGTCCCAAACACACGTGTACATGCATCTAACTTGTTGTATATAAGTAGTTCACATGATAAATGTAAGTTAACATTAAAGTGAATATATGCTTCTAGTTGTAATCATTTAAACAGGCTTTTGAAGTTTGGGCAAAAACTTCTGGCACGACTGGCAGTGTTGTGTTTTTAATTTTTTTAACAGCTCTGGATGTCATATGGTGATTGTGAAACACACGGGCACTTCACTACATGATTCCATGGTGAAATTTGTTATTTTCCATGTTAATCTGGTCAGTTTTGATCAAGAACAACCCACTGTGGCTTTAAATCAAGCGTGAGCAGCGCAGCAAAAATAGACTCGGCGCCGAAACGATCGCGGCACTGCTGCTTCTGCGCTGCTCCTGCGATGCGCTGCCGTTCCGCCTCTGCGTGCGATGTGAATGCTCTAATCTGTTAACATGGGCGCCGAAAAAATATATGCGCTGCTTACGCCCTGCTAACGCGCCTGCCACACTAAAATCAAGCACGAGAATTGACGAGTCCCTAGTGTCAACGTTACTGTGTGTGTTGCACTGAATATTTTTATTGCTGGGTGGGTGCCTGGGTGGTGGTTGTTGTTACAATAGTGTGACTGTAATTACGGATTCATATTTGTACAGGAGTTCATGAAGTGCCCTGTCTTAGAGCTTTTTACTGTGTGTAAAAAAAAAACACTCATGTTCACTGCTGGAAAAAGTTGGCTTAGTTGGTTATTATTGCTCTATATAATTTCAAATGGTTCTAAAGCAGAGAAAAGAGAAACATTTCTCATTCAAAGCACTGAAAGCAGTGATTTATGTTTTCTTTTTCAGGTTTGAAAATGCCATATCCAATACCCTGTACCATTCAATTTAATTTAATTTAATGACATTTATGTCAAAGATACAGGAGAGTGATAATACACACATAGCAGCCAATACAATCTGTTGTTCAATATCTGACTGCTTGTATTGCCTCATGACTGATTCAAAATTTGCCTTGTTGTGTGCAATAGAATTTTGATGCATCGCAATGCATCGTAGAATCGAATTGAATCGAATCGTTACCTGGTGAATCGTAATCGAATCGAATTGTGAGGGCAGTGCCAATGCACATCCCTAGTTTCCATGCCACTGTTGCCTCTGGCTTGGTGTGCTCAGTTGGGGACACAAAATTTTTCTAAATTTTTCAACTAAATATCCAAATAAATCTAATTATTAAACTATATTATCCATATAAACTAAATTATTGATCTAATTACTGATCTAAAGCCCACACTGTCACTGTATGATAATTGAAATGAACTGATGACATAACTGTTTTCTCCAGAATGGCTATACGGCTGGACAAAATTATGTTGCATTATTTTCCTGTTTAACACCGTAAAGCTGCTTTGAAACAATCTGCATTGTTAAGAGCACTATATAAATAAGGTTGACTTGACTTGACGATATTCTCATGTCGAACCGAACGTGCCCCGCCCCCTGCTGCCCCAGCCCAGCTCTCACTTCACCTTATGCCACAAAAAAAAATTCTTCCTTGACATTTGATTAAATAGTAATTAGTACACTTTTAACAACTAATAAGTGCTGTATTTTTACTAAATATTATTATTATAATATTATTTACTAAGTATACACTAACTTTTGTCTTCCAAGTGCATGTCACGTGACTTGGGCGATCGGTTAAGCTGCATGGTGGAAGGGCAAAGAACGCAAGTGTCCCCATTTAGCCGGGTAGGCAAAATGCTACCTTGGAGTCCCAGCAACATCGTCATTTTCATAGCTTGTTATGAAATAAAAAATCTCTCCAACCTCAGGAAACCACTTTCCTGTCCTGTCAGACGTTATACTGTGCTCGTAACGGATACTCTTTAGTTACACGTGCGCCGTATATCACGCCGTATATAAAGCAAGAGAAACTATGAACATGCAACATTACAATGTCAATTTGTAAGTCATGAAATAAAAGTAAAGTACCAATAAATCACGTGACTGGTTCGACGCGTGTTAGCTGGGAAGGATTTGCATGCAGGTATAATGTTCATTCTGCTCATCAGAAGCAGTTTTCATGTTTCATTAACAGTTTGTGAAGTGTTGTGTATTCGCCATGGCAACATCTCGGTTACGTATGTAACCCTCGTTCCCTTAGGAGAGAACGGAGACGTAACGTCAGTGACTGACGAATGGGGGTTTCGCCTAGAAGCCTATCATCTTCGAGATCTTAGAAAACGCCCAATGACAGTGCCAATGCCAAGGGCATGCAGAACTCGCATGCATAACTCCGCCCCACCACGTGGGTAAATAAGGAAGTACGCTGGCAATATCGCATTATGTTTACCTGCTGAGGAGCCAAGACTGAACTCCCGGCCGTTCCAGCGGTACAGCGGATGTGGCAGAGGGACGTTACGTCTCCGTTCCCTACATACATAACCGAGACGTTCCCTTTTGTTCAGTCACTCCGAGTAACGTCAGTGACGAATGGGGGTCCCAATGTAATCGCGCCACTCGGCTGTCTTCCAGTGCCCTGCGTAAGTGGCGAGTTCCCTGTCGTAGGACTTGTACGGACGAAGGACTCCCACTTATCACAGGAACACCAAGGTACACTGGGGAGCATATTCCAGGTGGAAACATGCACCAAAATGCCTACCCTTAGGGTGGATTTAGGAGTACACATATGACCCGCTAAGGGCTGCATATGGAGAACTCTGGGGAACCAGTCGAAGGTGGATTTTTAAGCCCACGGTGGCAAGGCTTGCCAAGAGAAAGACACCTGCTCAAGGAGGTTTACGGTGGAAATACATGTGTTGGGGTCACCCAGGGGGGAACCATGCACATGGAGGCACCTGGCCTGACACAAGGGTCTGGGCGAGTGGGTAGATTTACTGGTGTCGGCGTCGGCAGTGCTGGAGGAGCTCAGGGCTCCAAAAAGCTCACCTGAGGAAAATATCGCACGTATCCAGTCCATGGAGCGGAATGGCGAGTAACGAAGTCACCTGAGCCTAATCCATTACTGGCCACTAGTAGAGGCGAGTACAAAGTCGGATACAGGCTCCACTCGGAGATTGTAGAATCTGGCAAGTGTGTTGGGTGTCACCCAGCCTGCAGCTCTGCAGATGTCTGTCAGCGAAGTGCCATGCGCTAAAGCCCAAGAGGAGGCCACACTCCGGGTGGAGTGAGCCCTGACCCCGATGGTCGCCTAGCGTCTGGTAAGCCAAAACAATGGCATCCACTATCCAGTGTGACAACCTGCTTTGAGAGAGCCTTTCCCTTCAGATTCCCACCATAACAGACAAAGAGCTGGTCTGAGGTCCTGAAACACTGCGTTCTGTCTACGTAAGCACAGACGCCGTGTACTGGACAGAGCAGTGCCAAGGCTGGGTCTGCTTCCTCCAAAGGCAGCGCAGTGGTGGGAACCTTGGGCACATATCCAGGCCGGGGTCTCAGGATCACGTGAGAATTGGCCGGCCCGAATTCAAGGCACGCTTCGTCAACCGAAAATGCTTGCAGGTCCCCTACCCTCTAGATGGAGGCCAAAGCGATCAGGAGCGCTGTCTTCATTGACAGGAACTTAAGATCAACCAACCGCCATGGCTCGAACACAGCCCTCTGCAGAGCATCTAAAACTACTGCGAGGTCCCAAGAGGGTACGAGGGGAGGGCGAGGAGGATTTAGTCTCCTGGCTCCCCTCAGGAACCTGATGACCAGGTCGTGCTGACTTACCTTTCTGTTCTCCACGAGATCGTGGTAGGCTGATATAGCGGCCATGTATACCTTCAGGGTGGAAGGAGACAGCCTTTGTTCCAACCCTTCTTGGAGAAACAAGAGCACGGACCCGATTGGGGAGAAGAACGGCGAGAAGAACACCAGGTGACGAAGAGGTTCCACTTCAACGCATAGGCGTGTCTGGTAGACTCTGCCCTAGCGGAAGTGATGGTAGCCACCACCGGAGGTGGTAGGGTACTCAAACTTGCCGCGTCCCATCCAGGAGCCACACGTGGAGGTTCCAAAGATTGGGACGCGGGTGCCAAAGGGTGCCCCGTCTCTGAGAAAGGAGGTCTTTCCTCAGAGGAATCGGCCAGGGAGGGGCTGCCGCAAGGAGTACGAGTTCTGAGAACCAGGTCCGGTCGTGCCAAAATGGGGTGACCAAAAGGACCTGCTCCTTGTCCTCCCTGATCTTGCTCAGAACCCGTGCTCCAAGGCTCACTGGGGGAAACGCCTACTTGCGTAGGCCCCGCGGCCAGCTCTGCGCCAGCGCATCCGCGCCGAGCGCCCTCGTCAGGGAGAAAAACAGGCGGCAGTGGGAAGAGTCGTGGGAGGCAAACAATTCTACCTGTGCGTCGCCGAACTGTTCCCAAATCAGCTGGACCGTCTGGGGGTGGAGTCACCATTCTCCAGGAAGTGGCTGAAGCCGTGAGTGCTAGTGGGCTGCACGGTTCAGGTCTCCCGGGATATGGAAAGCACGAAGGGACCTCAGATGCTTCTGACACCATAAGACGAGATAGCGGGCGATATGAGACATACGGCGGGAGCGCAGACCACCCTGGTGGTTGATGTACGCTACAGTGGGCGTGTTGTCTGACCGGACTAGTACATGTTGACCCTAGAGCAACGCTCGGAAGCGGTGCAGGGCGAACTGTACTGCCAGCAACTCATGGCAATTGACATGCAGGAGGCACTGGGGGCCTGTCTAGGAGCCCACGGCAGCATGTCCATTGCACATCAAATCAAATCAAATCACTTTATTGTCACACAGCCATGTACACAAGTGCAACAGCAGGTGAAATTCTTGGTGCAGTTCCGAGCAACATAGTAGTCACGACATGACATGTACAACATTTAGAGCAGCATCAGATTACACTGATGCGCCCACAATTACTCACAGCACAGTAAACTCTACAATAAACAATAAATAATTTACACAATGTGAGTGTGGTTCTCACAGCTTTAACCAATATACACATACTTACAATATACATATACTTTAAACAATATACTTTAAACAATATACACACTAAAACATACATTAAACAATATACATTACGCTATAATAATAATAATAATAGTATACAATGTACAGTATACATTATTATTCACAGTAGAGATCCAATGTGCAATAGGTGCTATATGATAAATAATAAATTATATAAATGTGTATATAATGTGTGTGTATCGACAGTGGGTTGTGCTGAGTGATATTCTGTCCAGTGTGTGTTATGATCCTGATGGATCAAGAGTTCAGGAGTCTAATTGCTTGTGGGAAGAAGCTGTTCTGGAGTCGGCTGGTGCGTGTTCTGATGCTGCGGTACCGCCTGCCTGATGGCAGCAGTGAGAGCAGCCCATGGCTCGGGTGGCTAGAGTCTCTGATGATCCTCTGAGCTCTCTTCAAACACCGCCTGGCGTAAATGTCCTGGAGGGAGGGAAGCTCACCTCCGATGATGCAGCTGGCCGTGCGCACTACCCTTTGCAGGGCTTTGCGGCTGCGGGCGGTACTGTTGCCGTACCAGGTGGTGATGCAGCCAGTCAGCAGGCTCTCTGTAGTGCTGGTGTAGAACCGTGTGAGGATGTGGCGGTTCATTCCAAACCTCCTCAGCCGTCGCAGGAAGAAAAGGCGCTGATGAGCCTTCTTCACAACGGCCTCGGTGTGGACGGACCATGAGAGTTCCTCTGTGATGTGGACACCGAGGAACTTGAAGCTGCTGACTCTCTCCACCGGTGCTCCATCGATGGTGATGGGGCGGTGTTCTCTCTCATTCCTCCTGAAGTCGACCACCAGCTCCTTGGTCTTGCTGACGTTGAGGGAGAGGTTGTGCTCCTGACACCACCGTGTCAGAGTGTGCACCTCCTCTCTGTAGGCCGTTTCATCATTGTCAGTGATGAGACCTACCACCGTCGTATCGTCAGCAAACTTGATGATGGTGTTGGAGCTGTGGGTTGCCACACAGTCATGTGTGTACAAGGAGTACAGGAGTGGGCTGAGAACACAGCCCTGAGGGGCTCCAGTGTTGAGAGTCAGTGGTGAGGAGATGTTACTGCCCATTCTGACCACCTGGCGTCTGTTTGACAGGAAGTCCAGGATCCAGCTGCATAACAGGCTGTTTAAGCCGAGAGCCCGGAGTTTCATGTCAAGTATGGAGGGCACAATGGTGTTGAATGCTGAGCTGTAGTCTACAAACAGCATTCTCACATATGTGTTCCTCTTTTCCAGGTGGGAGAGAGCAGTGTGAATAGTGGATGAAATGGCATCATCAGTGGAGCGGTTTTTGCGGTATGCAAACTGCAGTGGGTCCAGTGAGGGGGGGAGAACAGAGCAGATGTGGTTTCTGACTAGTCTCTCAAAGCATTTGCTGATGATGGGGGTCAGAGCAACAGGACGCCAGTCGTTTAAGCAGGTGGTTTTTGCTTGCTTCGGTACAGGAACAATGGTGGACGTTTTGAAAGTGGGAAAGGCATCTGTTGACACAACAACATGCCTGGAAACTCGTTCTAAGGGAACACCTGCCGGTAGAAAGCTGAGGTTCGACCACGGGGTGAGTGTCTGCTGGCAGGCCAGAGTCACTGGACCCGGAGCGTGCCCGACTGCCATGCCCATCTCGGGACTCGATCGTGAAGCCAGTGCTGAAGCGGTCTCATATGAAGCAAACCGAGCAGCGTTACCGCGGCTGCAGATGCCATATACCCCAGGAGCCTCTGAAATAACTTCAGTGGAACCGCACTCTTGCTCTCGATTTGCTGGAGGCAAGACAGCAGTGACTGCGCGCACTCGCTCGTAAACTGTGCACACATGGCGACCGAGTCATGGAAGTAGGCGTCCTTCAGGTCGATCACTGCAACCCAATCTGCTGGACGAACGCATTTGAAAAGGCGTTTCGCTGTCAACATCCTGAACGGAAGCCTGTGAAGGGATCGGTTCAAGATGCGCAGGTTCAGGATTGGTCGTAACCCACCGGTTTTCCTGGGTACAAAGAAGTAGGGGCTGTAGAAGCCGGACTTCATTACGGCTAGAGGGACAGGCTCGATCTCACCCTTGATCAGTAGGGTGGCAACCTCTGCACGCATGACAGGGGCGTTGGGCCCCACCATGGTGTATCAGACTCCCCGGAAGCGAGGAGGAGCCTGAGTGAATTGAATCGCATAGCCGAGCCTGATGGCCCTCGCGACCCAGCGGGACAGTCCGGGAAGCTCTAGCCAGGCTCCCAAGAACTGCACCAGCGGGGTCATTCGGACCACAGACGGGTGAAGCAGCGAAGCAGCATGACCGGCCGAGATGTGGGAGGCGTAGCGTCCCGGTGTGGGGGCACGGTCAGCCACTGCGTCCTGACAGAGGAGACCAGGGAAGGACGTGCGTTCCACTGGGGTTTGCTCTGGCGACATAGAGGAACGAGAGCGGTGCAGCACGGAGGTGGCGCACACTGCCGTCACCGGTCTCTGGGGGCTCAGAGATGGTGACATGAGTTCTTTCCTGGCGCTGCTAGCCCGGGGGCCAGCAGCGGAAGGATTTTCCCCTGGCCCTCCACCGACCGCAACATCGCGGTGGTCATGTTCCTGCAGTGGGAACATGGCACATCCACAGACACTGCCCGAATGTGCTGAAACCCAAACAAGTCGAGCAGTGATTGTGCCCATAAGACAGCAATGGAGATCGATCGCACCCGGAAGTGCGCGGGCGAACCGTCTATAAAAAGACGTGCCACACGCTAGCTCTTTTTGTGAGAGGAGTGCAGAGTGTCGAAGCGCCCAGGGAAAACACACACAGCTGTTGCAGATCACTGCACAGATCAGCAGGCAGGCAAAGTGAGATCGCTGGAACGCGCCATCACACCAACACCCGAAGACTGAAGAAAGAACTTCAGAATTCAGGCTTGCAGGAGTGAAGAGATGCTCTTGGCTCTGAAGCAGAAACATAATGCGATATTGCCAGTGTACTTCCTTATTTACCCACGCGGTGGGGCAAAGTTAAGCATGCAAATTCTGCATGCCCATGGCATTGGCACTGCCATTGGGCGTTTTCTAAGATCTTGAAGATGATTCTAGGCAAAACACCCATTCGTCAGTCACTGATGTTACTCAGAGTGACTGAACGAAAGGGAACTGTTGTTTCCATAACCACAAAATGCCACTTTATTTTCACTTTATGTTATTGTGTTTATTTTTAAATTAGTGTGGTGGCTACTTTATAGTATTAACAAAACTGCTATTTAATAGCTTTAACTTGTAGGCCTATTTATTCATCAGTATTAGTCATATTCATACAATTAATGTGTTTGTCAAGCAGGCTAAAGTGTGACATTTGTGTGTGTCATCAATTGTTATTAAATAAATTTGCTTGTTTTTTTTTAACATTATGAAATGGTAAAATGAGTAGATTATTTCTGACTAGTCTACAGTGGAGGCATTTATTTTAGTTTACTCAGCTATGCTAACTGCTCTAAAGGAAAACATGAAGCCAATGTATGAAGTTAATAAAGATAAAGTTAATAAGTTAAATTATTGTTGTTGTTATTATTAAGTTAAAAGTGAATCTAGTGTTATTATTGCTTGTGCCTTGTCATGAACCCTGCCTCCACAGCAAACAGAACCGAACCGAACCGAGGCTCCAAAACCGTGACATCAACCGAATCGAGGTGTATCGCCACACCCCTACTACTGACAGCGCACGCTATTAAAACGTTAATCTGTGATCCATGCAAACAATGTCAGTGCCAACATGAACTCGGTAAAATGCATCATTTAATCAGATTCATGTACTTTACGTCGTCTTGGTACCTTTAACTCAGAAGAAAAGCTGGTTTAAGTTTCATTTCGAGGAGCAATGGATCCAGCCAAGGATTGTGAAGGGTAAATTGATAGTCAATGGTCAAGATATGGACGAGTGTCTGTGAATATTAAACCACAAAAAGACCTTAAACATAACCTCAAGAATTAACATAATGAAACAACTAAAAAAAAGGAATGAACTTACAATGTCAGGAACACACCAACTCTACAAAAAACTCTTATTTAGGAGAGAAGGAAAAGGAGACCTGGCTCCTCCTATGACTGGCTACGTCATGTGATCCCATGATAATTCTCAATACGCCACCCCTGGGGGAGCAGGGGAAGTGTGTGTGGCCCGAACGTGATGAGGCTCTGGTGTGGCAGCCATGATGTGAAAAGGCTCTTGTGTGGCGGCCATGATGTGACGAGACTCTGGTGCTGGTGGCTGTGACATGATGTGACTCTGGCATGGTGACCATGAGGTGAAGTGACTCTGGTGTGGAAGACATGACGTGACAGTACTCTGTTGGAATGAATGCTGTGGTACTGCTGGGTTTCTCGTACTCAATCACCACAGTGAACGAGGACCCACTCAGTGACAAGCCATGGTCTGTGAACTGGATCAGAGAAAAAAAAAATTTCCCCTGGCAACTTGGATGGGTTAGTTTGAACCCAAATGAAAAATTTATTTTTGAGTGCCACCTCATTAAAATCCACCAAATGGCAGAGATTAGAAAAATCCTCCACATACTCCTCAATGTCACGATTGCCTTGACGGAGATGCAAGAGGCGAACTGCTGGGTTCCTTTTTCAGGTTCAGGTTTCAGGTATTCTGTAACAATCAGTTTACTGAAGGCAAGTTTGATGAAAAAATTTGCAGCTTTATAAAAGAGAGCGATTTGACAGCAGCAGGCTGATTCATTCTGTGCAGCTTCTCCAGAGCAGCTGCACAAGCTCTGATGACGACACAGCTTGACAGCACATGCGTTTCGTGTTTGTTCTAAAACCTTCTAATTTGCTCACAAATCAGTTTTTATAACCGTAAAACCTCTTTTCATGTAAGTCACAATGTTACTGTGTCATGTTTATCAAAATAAAACTGATAAAAACGTAGACCCCACTTAATTGATAGTATAGGCTTATGTTGAACTTTATTCTTGTACAAACAGATGCTGTATTAAGCAGTACATAAAATATTGAATGAAATATGCCTCTGGAACATCTGTGTATTTGTCAAATATAGCATTTATTTAACTTCAGCTGTGGTAAAGTATGCAAACCGATGCAAACACAGCGCAATCGTCACTACGGGAAGCAGAAAGTGTCCGACTTCACGTCTCCGTTTGCAGCTCCTCCCCGCCTGCACGCGACAACTCTCGCTGATCAGTTACATCCAACCGCAGCCGATGCCAAACACACCATAGCTGTGTCCCAAAGTGAAGGGTGCGCACTTCGAAGGCCGTGCACTTCGAAGGCCAGGCCAGGCCTTCAAAGTGCACGAAAGGCGAACCGAGGGACAGGGTGGCCAGGTCTGAACAACTATTAACAGTTTATTTCTTATATTAAAGGTAACTGTTACAATATATTTTAAACATTTATATATTTATGTCCAAATCTTTATTCAAGTACTTATTTTTATTCAACTCACATCATGTCAGATGCATTGTAGCCTACTTTTTATGACATGCCAGCCGTCGACTGATAAACCTGCGGACAGTGTAAATATGCACTCATCCCAGATGAAGATTTCCCACTGGCACAGGCCTTACCAGGGTCTCTATTGTGCATTATTCCCCATCCCTGTCCAGCTCCACCAGTGTTTCCCACTTCTGATGTTAAACTTAAGTTATATTGTAGGCCTATACATAGTTGTAAAAAGTACTTTAAGTAATGTTTAGACATTTATTTACATTTACACATTTTAATTTACATGACAAGAAAATATATGTATGAACATATATGAATTTGTTTACTGTACAAATTATAACTTGCATTACAAAAATAAACAATGTAGGCTACAGAACAACCGCTTCTCTTTTATTTAGCCTACACATTTCAAGTTAACTAAAATGAACAATAGACAGCCATTACTTTGTTACATTAACAAATAACTTGCATTTAAAAAAAATAATATAGAAAAATTGTTCTGTGCATCCCGGCCACGACTCTACATTCAGCCTTTGGAGGAGACTTTTGGTAACGTCGTCAGTGAGCGACATTCTTTCATTCATTCATTCATTCATAAAAAATACTTTATTTTGCAGTACAGCTAGTAAAGTCAGAAGTTTTCGTTTATTTGTATTTTGGCTTATAGTTTTGAGTGACAGATGTCGCATTTGATTTAGCCTATTTTTCTCTGTCACATTTTTTAGCTACGGTGTTGAAGAAAATTAAATAAAATGATTGCATGGCCAACATAGCCTATTACTTTTGTTATCTCCAATCTCTTTCTGTAGGGGAAATTTAAAAGAGAGATTCTGGAAATGAAATCTAAATTTAGCTGGATCGGTCAGGTCGAGAATTTTTTTTTAATAGCGGGTAAGCACGGAGTGAATTTTAAGCGTGAGCAGGAGGGTGCGGTGCGGAATAGATCCTATTGCGGGAGTGGGACGAAAAGCCCTGCGCAGATCTAATTTGTATTTAAAGAAAGTGCAGAAAAAAGAAAGATAAAAGAAAAAAGAAAGAAAGAGCGAAAAGGGAGAGAATGGACTGATTCCTCTTCTTGAGAGAATGGTTGAGAAATAAATAACATTTATGCAAGTTAAAATTGGGAAATTAAACTTTATCTTGCCAGGTTACTCAGGGCAGGGAACTGGGAACTGTCCGAATGCCACCACTAAACGTTTTGTTTACTTCAAGTTCAAGCGGTTGAGCTGTTGTGTTCAATAGTATCCAGGCTACACCAGAGTTACCGACCGCTACTGTTCACTGGGAAATATAATCCTGCGGCGCAAGAAATCTGATCGAGTGCTGCGGGAATGCGGACCAGTCAAATCCTGTAGTCATCAGTGTGCTATGAATTCTGGGATAGGGTAGGGTGCGAAGTTGTGCAAAGGTTCCATCTGCTGTACCCTTCCTTTGCCTGAGAAACGGAGGGCGCATTTTGACGTCGCTTTCGAATTGCGGCAGCCTTCGTCGCCCCGCTGTGACGCAATAGCACTTCAAATGTGGCCTTCAGAGGTGCAGCTTTCACATTGGGACACCCTTCGTAGTGCCGCTGTGATGCAATCGCACTTCAAATGCGGCCTTCAGAGGGTGCAGCCTTAACATTGGGACAGCCTTCGTAGTGCCGCTATGACGCAATCGCACTTCAAATGCGGCCTTCGAAGTGCGCGCCCTTCACTTTGGGACACAGCTCTTATGACACAGACAAGGGAAGCACATGACATGATCACATGATGGCAAGGGAAACACATGACAAAACCAGGAACCTTGACTAAGACTATTACAAAATAAAAGACATGAAAACTAAAACATGATCCAAACCCCAAAAAAAACGTGAGAGCATCTTTTTCATTATCTAAATGGATATTAAAATCACCAACAATTAAGAATTTATCTGCAGCCAGTACTAATTCTAGTACTAACTTACTAAATTCTTTGATAAAGTTTATATGGTGCCCTGGTGGCTTGTATACAGTAGCCAGTACATATGTCAAATGGGATTTATCACTTACCACAGCACATCTAATATGATCTATGATCATATTATTAATAATTAGTGCTTTTGTAGAAAGGTATCTAATATTCAGCAAACTAAGCTTTATCATTTGTTCATCTGTACTATGTATGAATTTTAATTGTTGAACATCAATTAACCTCTTAAGCTCTGGGACCATTTTTGGGATTTCCGCCTGGATTTGGCCTACCCAAATTGAAAAGCTTCCCATACCCACACTCAAATTCGATAAAAAATCGATACTGTTTATTTTATTTAAAAAATAATTTTCATTTAACACCATTGTATTAGGTTTCTCATTCAAATAAAATTGCATTGTGTTAAACTGACTTGAAACAGTTGCGTTTTAGTTCAACTCAATATTTTTATTTAGAAAGAACAAGTAGGCCGAAAATAACATTTGATGATTGTTCAATTTACTTACAATTCTTTTCAACCTTCTTTAGTTAATCCATTTGAGTTACATAAATGTTTTTAGTTGTTTTAAAACAGCATTATAGAAACCAGGTACAGGATTTCCCCTTCCCATCATGCTTTGCACAGGACTGGATACAGAGAGTAAATGTTGAAATAAAATGTTATTGTATGCATTTTTTTCATCAAGATGAAATATATAATATATTTAATGAGGTTTCTTCATGAGCTTTTCTTCTCAACGCGTATCAAAACGATGTAGCTGAAGTAGGCTATAGCAGTACTTAATGTGTTTGTATGAGTTGATGTGTGGGCGTCGACTCTGGATCGCCTCAGTATTTGAATCTCAATAGAGCGCGTGCTCCGTGGGTGTGGTCGCATTAGCGGGTAATGAACTGGTCCGCAAAAGACATCTATCACTTTTCAATGAGATTACATAAACACAGCACATTTGTTTTCGGTTTGGTTTACATTGTTTAAAACCTGACATTTCAGCGTTTCTTTAGACATATGTCAAGTCAAGTCAAGTCAACTTTATTTATATAGCGCTTTTAACAATGTAGATTGTTTCAAGCAGCTTTACAGTGTTAAACAGGAAAATAATGCAGCATAATTTTATTCAGCTGTATAGCCATTCTGGAAAAAAACGCTGATGTCATCAGTTCATTTCAATTATCATACAGTGACAGTGTGGGCTTTAGATCAATAATTAGATCAGTAATTTAGTTTAAATGGTTAATTTAGTTTATTAATTAGATTTATTTCGATGCTTAGTTGAAAAATTTAGTGTCCCCAACTGAGCACGCCAAGCCAGAGGCAACAGTGGCAAGGAAACCAAAACCCCATTAGGTGACCTAATGGAGAAAAATAAACCTTGGGAGAAACCAGGCTCAGTCGGGGTGCCAGTTCTCCTCTGGCCAATTAACAAATAGCGTATTATTATTATTATTCTGGCAGCTTTACAGCTCAGAGGTCATAATAGATCAGAATATTCGAGGGACCGGGGGCAACATGCTGGAGACGGGTTTATTGAGAATGATGTTGATTAAATAATTATTAAAGTGCAATATTCGAATGATCGGAGGCAACACGCTGGAGACGGTTTTATTGAGGATGACATATCGATTTAAGTATTATTTAATTGTAATATTCGAACAATCGGAGTATGTCTCATGTCTCATGTTTGTGAGACAAGTATTCACTAAGCTAGAGGTCCTTTTCTGAAGACTATCTGAATGAATGTCATTGAGAGAGAGGCTGCAGATCACGCATCATGTTTGTTTTCTTTATTTTGCAAAAAGCAAAACATTTTGTTTTTATTGTGACTGTACACAAAAAAAAATAGAAACTTAACAGATTATAATGATGTATAACACTTGCCTGAATGATAAAAAACGTCAGAGTTATTTGAGTCTCTTTGGCACTGATAAGAAAAAAAGAGAGCCGATCACGCCGGCATGACCGCCGACTCGAGAGGGTTAAAGGAACCCCTTCTGTTGAATGGGTTGGTTCCAGGCCTTTGAGCAGCCCAGGTAGGACTTCATGCGGTACGCGAAGGTTCCTCCTGAGACTTATAGCTTGGGCTATGACAGCCTAGTGTGACCAGGGGGGGGGGGCATGCACAGTGGGCATGCACTCCCCTCAGCATGGCGGCGTGGGTATATCGTTCCCCGTAGCATCAGCTGACACAGCGTGAATTCCCTCATATGTAACCTCTGTTGAGAACAGGGAACGAGATGCTGCGTCTCATTGCCATGCCTCGGGGCCTGCCTGCCAAACAGTCCCTTCAGACAAAGTGGATAGCGTCATGTTGGCACGGTGCCCTTATATACTTCCTGGTCGCACGGTGATGCTATTGACCGGCAGAGGCTGTTGCCGGTCAATAGGATTGATGTGATTTGATAGCGATTTCAGACACCTGTCACGCTGGAGGCGTTCCCCCGTAGCGTCAGCTGAACCAGCGTCTCGTTCCCTGTTCTCAGGGAACAGAGGTTACATACGTAACCTGAGACGTTTTCTTGTTAGATAACATTTCTAAATGTTGTAAAAATTAAATTTCACTAAATAAAAATAATCAAATAAAATAGATTTCTTGTTTAAACATTTTTTTTTAAATATTAAAGGGGCTATATGCGTTTTTCTGAAATTTAAACTCGCGACTGACACCTGTGGCCAAAAAACAGAACTGCTCTTATTTTCTGCTCGCTCTCGCAGCGGTGGTGACGTCACATCCGCAGACAGCGTGGGAAAAATCCGACCCGACAGAAAATAGGAAAAATAGGACACAGGCTTATAGGTGCACCCACTGTGAGCGGACAATGTGTCAGTATGCTCATCAGGAGATGTTTGAGTCATAAATGGTAAAATAAAAAGGCTATTGTTACGTTTATTTTGGGGAAAAATTGCATATAGCCCCTTTAATTTTAAAATAATTGAACAATCATTTTGGACAAAATTAAGAATGTTAACCCGTTTCAACTAAATGGCATTTAATCAACCGTATGTAAAAAAACGTACGTTTACTGAAATAAACAATGTTGATTAAATTCAGTTACGTCAAGTCAACTTTATTTATATACCGCTTTTTACGGTTTACGGTTTGTCATCTAGCTCATTTCAATTATCATACAGTGACAATGTGGGCAGATCAGTTATTTAGTTGATGTATTTAATTTAGTTTAGCAATTAAATATATTTGGATATTTAATTGAAAATGTAGTGTCCCCAACTGAGCAAGCCAAGCCAAAGGCGACAGGGGCAAGGAACCAAAACTCCATCAGAAGGCATAATGGAGAAAAATAAACCTTGGGAGAAACCAGGCTCAGTCGGGGTGCCAGTTCTCCTCTGGCCAATTAACAAACAATGTATGATTATTATTCTGGCAACTTTACAGGTCAGAGATCATATTAGATCAGAATATTCGAAAGATCGGAGTCATCACGCCGGAGACGGTTTATTGAGGATGACATGTCGATTAAACAATTATTAAATAGGAATATTCGAAAGATCGGAGTCATCACGCCGGAGACGGGTTTATTGAGGATTCCGTGTCGATGAGGCGATTTCAGGGGGAATCTAATTGACACAGCCTCTGCAGACACTTCAGGGATGCGTTGGTCATGTCTGGGCGCAGGTCCACCATCTGATCTGGATACGGCCCAGATCCGGCTTACTGCAGTAAACCTCGGGATAAACAGAGAGACTAACATTAGCGTAGATGCCATTCTTTTTATGAGTACATCAGGTGATTTGGGAAGTGTTCCCGGTTCCAGCTGACCTAGCTGATGCAGCCTAACAATCATTTAATTGTAAAAAAAAAAAGTTTTATGTGTATGCCATTGTAAACAGATGTGTTTTTAGTCTAGATTTAAACTGACAGAGTGTGTCTGCTTCCAGAACAATGCTAGGAAGACTGTTCCAGAGTTTAGGTGCTAAATAGGAAAAGGATTGACCAACCTGCAGTTGATTTTGATATTCTAGGTATTATCAACTGGCCAGAATTTTGAGACCGCAATAGACGTGATGGAGTATAATGTGTTAAGAGCTCACTCAAGTACTGGGGAGCTAAAACATTTAGTGCTTTGTAAGTAATAAGCAAGATTTTAAAATGTATGCAATGTTTAATAGGCAGCCAGTGCAGTGTTGACAGAACTGGGCTAATGGTCATACTTCCTGGTTCTATTAAGAACTCGAGCTGCTGCGTTTTGGACCAGCTGGAGTTTATTTATTAAGCAAGCAGGGCAACCACCCATTAGAACATTACAATAATCTAGCCTTGAGGTCATGAACGCATGAACTAACTGTTCAGAATTTTGCATTGAAAGCATATGCCGTAATTTAGATATATTTTTAAGATGGTAGAATGCAGTTTTACAGATGCTAGAAACGTGTCTTTCAAATGAAAGATTGGTATCAAAGAGCACACCCAGGTTCCTAACTGACGACGAGGACATGACAGAGCAGCCATCAAGTGTTAGACAGTATTCTAGGTTACTACTTGTGGAGTTTTTTTGTCCAATAATTAAAAATAAAATTTTTTTCTAAATTAAGTTGCAGGACTAGTCATACATTTTATATATCAGCTATGCATTCCGTTAATCTTGTGAATTGGTAAGTTTCGTCGAGGCGTGAAGAAATATAGAGCTGAGTATCGTCAACATAACAATGAAAACTAATACCATGCTTCCTAAAGATATCTCCCAGTGGTAGCATGTACAGGGTGAAAAGCAACGGTCCTAGCACTGAGCCCTGCGGGACTCCATACTGAACTTGTGATTGGTGTGACATCTCTTCATTTACTGCTACAAACTGATAACGGTCAGATAAGTACACTGTAAAAACCAACAAGTTCAGCTAATTCATTTCATTTGAGGACACAGATTACCTCAAAACATTTAGGTTTATAAAAAACAATAGTTATGAGTACTCTGCACTTATTTTAATCAAGTCCACTAAAAAGGATATTTCTTAATATACAATTAAACTTTACACTGCATTCAAATACTTGATATACATAGCTGTACCTTCCCTATGTTCCCATATATATATAGACATATACACGCATGCACGCACGCATGCACGCACGCACGCACACACACACACACACACACACACACACACACAGTATATGTAGTTATTTACAATATAGTTAACTATATAAATTTGAGCCAAAGGCACATTTTGAGTACAAAGTTATACCTGGAAATAAATCCTGTTCAAAGATATAAGTGAACATCACATACATGGAATTTACAAGTTGTTTGGTGTTTCTATGCACTGAAAAAAAAAAAAAAACTTTCCTGCCTCTAGTCAGTAAGCTCACCTTCACCATATTCATGTAGCATATGTCCAATGTGGGCCAGTATCTGGTCACTATGACTCTAAATTTCTGTGAGATAAATGAAAAAACATCTGTGAACATACTGACAACAGGATCATAGCAAATATTGTATTAGCGTTAACATAATGTCCACTCTTAACAGAAAACATGAATTTTGTGATCTCATGCATGCATGTATTATTGCACAGCATGTGAACAAAATTTTGTATATTTTATTTTATATTATATTTATTATATAATATGATATTATGCCCATTATATTTTAAATTATATACAGTACCGGTCAAATGCTCATCAAGCCTGCATTTGTTTAATCAGAAATACAGAAAAAAAAAAAACAGTAATGTTGTGAAATGTAACCATTAATACTAACACTTACTATTCAAATATATTATATTATATTTATTCTATTCTATTTATATATAAATCTGAAGAAAGGATTTGGTAATTGTCACGATTGTCACGATTCCCCTATTTTTCGTGTTCCTGTCTCACCCTCTGGATTTGTTTGTTTGTTTGTTTGTTTGATTGGACTGATTTACTGTGCTCTGACCTTTTGACTGGTTAATGGACTACGACTTTGGATTGTGCTACCAATAAACTGCATTTGGATCTTTTATTGTTGTCGCTCAGTGCTTGCCACAACTAACACCAGCAATAAGTAACAGTAATACTTGAGTCATTACTAGTGTGTTACCATGATCTTCACTTTAAAATGAATTATACATTATGCATTATTTATGTTAATTATGAACCTGTATATATAGTAGTTCTCTTACGAGAGGTTCTCTCGTATTGCGTAAGTTCCTTACGCTACGGGAAGTATTCTTTCTTCGAGATTTCTGAAAAACCCAAAATTATCCTTAATTTTGTAACATTGTCAACGCAGTGCGGCAGCCTGGCAGACCATAGCAGGCTATTCCAGCGTGCTATTGGCTGCTCTGCTGGCAACTGCAGCAGCCTATCGGTGAGCCCGCGTGACGTGGCGACCAATGGCTTCATTTGCCTACAGGTGGGGCGTGGCCACGTGTATATAACCCTGCGGGCTCGACTCGTCCTGTTCGACGATGATATCCCTCCAGTCCCTGCTACGCCGCGCAGAAAGAAGCGCCGCTCGCAGCGGACTCCGGAGTTCGCCGAGAGAAGCTCGCCGGAACCTTTCCCGCCCGCTTCACTCTCGCCTTCCCCGCCCCCACCCCAGGCCGCCATTTCTGTTGCCGCCTCCGGGGATGAGGCGGATGCGGCCGCGGAACGCGCCGACAGCTGCTCCATCATGGCTTCCGACAGCGAGGACTGGTCTTCCGCGACCTCTTCAGTCCGGGGCTCCGGACGCTCTCGAGCGGGTGAGGACGCCGAACTTTTGCGCCTTCTCACCCGGGCTGTCGAGCAGCTAGGCCTCGAATGGGCCCCGCCCAAGGTGGCAGCGCCGAACCGACTTGACGGATGCTTCCTAAACAGTCGCCGCCGTGCGCCCACCTCCAGGACTGCACCCTTTCTGCCAGAGCTTCACGAGGAGCTCGCAAAGTCCTGGAACGCGCCATTCTCCGCGAGGGTCTCGTCTCAGGCTTCTTCGACGCTCTCACAAGTTGACGGCGCGGCTGAGAAAGGCTACAACGCTATCCCTCCGGTGGAAGAGGAAGAGCGCACCTTTGCCCGCCTTCCGGTTGGCGCTCAAAGGCTGCCCTCCCGCCTAAGGCCTGCAGAGTGACGTCATCGCTGATCGGCCGCGCTTTCGCTGCCTCCGGTCAAGCTGCGTCTGCTCTGCACTCTATGGCCGTGCTGCAAATCCTCCAAGCTAATCTCCTCCGCGACCTGGACGAGAAAAGCTGTGACGCTGAGTAAATCACGGATTTGCGAAGCGCGACGGATCTCTCCCTTCGCGCCACCAAGACCGCAGCACAGGCCCTCGGACGCTCTATGGCCTCCCTCACGGTAGCTGAGCGCCACCTCTGGCTCACGCTCGCGGACATGCGAGAAACAGAGCGCGCGGCCTTCCTAAATGCCCCGCTCTCTCCGTCTGGGCTCTTCGGACCAGCGGTCAAGGGGATCGTCGACCGTTTCTCCGAAGTGCAGAAAACGACGCAGGCCATGAACCTTTTCCTGCCTCGACGCCCCGGCGCTAGCAATAGCTCCGTTGCTCGCCGTCCTCGTGACCAGCCAGCAACGAGCTCCGCGCAGCGCCCAGCGCGGCCCCCTTCGTCTCAGCGAAGACCGAGCGGCCGCCCCAGATCGCGCTCTTCCAGCCGTGGTAAGCCGCCTCCACCTCGGGGCCCCCGGCCTAGGATCGCGCTGAAGCCCGAGCCTCCAAAGTCCTCCTAGCCAGAGGCAAGAAACGATGGTTAAGTCCCGCCGCGGCCGGACCACCGTCAAAACTCTCTTTCCTGTCAGCCCCCACCACTGTGGCTGCTGCAGATGGATTTCACGCAGCCAACGAGCCGGCAAAAACGCCTTCTCGCCTGTCAATAACCGCCGTTTTTACGGCGAACCAGAGAAATCACAAAAGTTGCATTATTTCTGGTTGCACGGCTCACGCCGTATGTGTTTCAAATGCAGTAAATGTGCCCACTTTTCTGTGTTCACCCCTGCACACAAGCACTATAAACCCCGTGTCCCCCACTCACATAAAGCGGCCACCGGCCGCTTGAGTGCTAGAGTTAGGTCACGTGTCCGCTTGTTTGCGTCCACGACTAACCACCACACGCGCTGTCACACAGCCACTCTTAACCGGTCATGTTCCACGCGTAAGAGTTGTGCCCGCTCAAACGCGCTCACACATTTTCGCAAACATTATGCCTCAGGCGCCACGCGCCGCGCCACACACCATTTGTTTTCCGCCCAGGATGGCCGGAGCGATGAGTGTAGGGCCGCACACAAGCCACTCCCCGCTCGAAGCGGCAGAGATGCAGTGTGTAGGGCGGCCAGCCATCGCGAGCGATCGGCTGGCCCACAGCACAGAGAGCGCGCACTGCGCCCGCCCCTCCTATACAGGCCGTCAAACCCGCGAAGCGCGGCGTTTCGAGCCCGGAGGCCGTTCTATCCCGTGTGGCGCACGCGAGAGCGTGGGAAGCCATTCCAGGTGTATCAGAATGGGTGCTGAAAACAGTGAAGCACGGCTACACTCTGCAGTTCGCTCGCCGCCCTCCGCGCTTCTGTGCGCGTACAGAGACGAGAGTGAGCGAGGAAGTAGCACATCTACTTCGAGCAGAAATAGCCACGCTGCTGTGCAAAGGGGCTATAGAACCGGTTCCCCATTCTATGAGCGAGTCAGGCTTTTACAGCCGGTATTTTCTCGTGCCAAAAAGGGATGGGTCGCTCAGACCGATTCTGGATCTGAGGCGTCTGAACAAAGCTCTTATGAAAAGATCGTTCAAGATGCTCACGACCAAGCAGATCCTCGCGCATATTCGTCCGAGAGACTGGCTAATCTCCCTAGATTTGAAAGATGCATATTTTCAAATCAAGATAACGCCGCGTCACAGGCCATTCTTACGATTCGCCTTCGACGGCCAGGCTTATCAATACACCGTCCTTCCGTTCGGCCTGTCACTAGCACCCCGTACATTTACGAAGTGCATGGACGCGGCCCTCGCTCCTCTGAGAAATCGAGGGATGCGAGTATTGAACTATCTGGACGATTGGCTCATCCTGGCGCAGTCGGAGGCCGAGCTCCTCGCCCACAGGGCAATGCTGCTCAGCCATCTGGACAGCCTAGGGCTCGGATACCCGTTGACCTGCCCGAAGGGGTTATGAACACGATTTCACACTCTAGAGCCCCCTCGACGAGGCGGTTATATAGTTCTAAGTGGTCGGTGTTCACTAAGTGGTGTGTTTCCAAGGGATTGGACCCACAGCAATGTGGGGTCCAGCGGGTGCTCTCCTTCCTCCAAGAGCTTTTGGAATTGGGCAGGTCCCCTTCCACGCTCAAAGTGTATGTGGCGGCTATAGCAGCGTTCGCTCAGACGACGCTAGGTAGCACGCTAGGAAGGAACGAGCTCATCATCCGTTTCCTCAGAGGAGCCAGACGGATGAATCCCCTGCGGCCCCCGTCGGTTCCTATATGGGATCTGGCCTTGGTCCTAGAGGCCCTGAAGGCTCATCCCTTTGAACCGCTCGAGACTGTGGAACCAAGGTTCCTTTCGCTAAAAACCGCGTTTCTGATAGCTCTGGCTTCAGTGAAACGCGTGGGGGATCTACACGCGCTCTCAGTGAGCCCGACGTGTATGGAGTTCGGTCCTAATGACTCTAAGGTCATTCTCAGACCGAGGCATGGTTATGTCCCCAAAGCGATCGGCACTCCCTTCAGGGCGCAGATTATCTCCCTCTCGGCTCTGCCAGCATCCGATGAGGGGGACGGTGGCAATATCCTCTGCCCTGTCAGGGCATTGAGGGTTTATGTCACACGCTCCGCCGCCTTCAGGCGTTCTGAGCAGCTATTTGTTTCGTTTGGTGGGCGCACTAAGGGTCTCGCCTCCTCGAAACAGACCCTGTCCAGGTGGATAGTGGACGCGATTGCAACTGCATACGCTTCCAAACACCTGCAGTGCCTGCTAGGTGTCAGAGCACACTCCACCAGAGGCATGGCCTCTTCGTGGGCTTGGGCCAGAGGGATTTCCATCCACGATATCTGTATGGCGGCAGGCTGGGCCTCCCCGTCTACGTTCGTGAGATTTTACAATCTGGAAGTTCCTGCCTTACAGGCGAAAGTGTTATCAGTTCAATAGGGCTGTTGGTTCTGCACAGTGGTTCTGCGCAGACATAGCTCACATACTGGTAGTAAGTTTGGTACTAGGCTCATGTGAATTTGAAGGAGACCGGCGGTGCCGTTCCCTCATTTACGAGACGAGCTGTTGTGAGTTTGAAGGTGACCGGCGGTGCCGTTACCTCACTCATATAACAAGATATTGTGAATTTGAAGGCGACCGGCGTTGCCGCTCCCTCATTCATGAGACAAGGTGTGGTGAATTTGAAGGAGACCGGCAGGTGCCGTTCCCTCATTCATGGGACAGGGTGTTGTAACCACCCGTCGTAACCACTCGTCAGTTCAAATGAAGTGTCTGTATATGTGGTGGCCCGTTTTCTTTACCGGCCACCCTGCCCGAGCAGTGTCTTTTCCCCGGTTCCCTGGGATACATATGCTGTATGCGAGGCGCGCACGGCGTTGACAATATGTTCCCGTAGCGCAAGGAACTTACGCAATACGAGAGAACCTCTCGTAAGAGAACGATACTCGGTTACTTAATGTAACCTCGGTTCTCTCTAGAAGAGGGAACGAGTATTGCGTTCCTTGCCGTGCGCCCCGCGGGCTTTTACGCTTCAGAACTACGAAAACCGAATATGCAGCCCGTGAGCCCTGCTTATATACACGTGGCCACGCCCCACCTGTAGGCAAATGAAGCCGCCATTGGTCGCCACGTCACGCAGGCTCACCGATAGGCTGCTGCAGTTGCCAGCAGAGCAGCCAATAGCACGCTGGAATAGCCTGCTATGGTCTGCCAGGCTGCCGCACTGCGTTGACAATGTTACAAAATTAAGGATAATTTTGGGTTTTTCAGAAATCTCGAAGAAAGAATACTTCCCGTAGCGTAAGGAACTTACGCAATACTCGTTCCCTCTTCTAGAGAGAACCGAGGTTACATTAAGTAACCGAGTATCGTTCTCTGGGAGGTATGGAAAACATAGCAGTTACTGATTAGGTAATGGTGAACTACCACATTCGACTAAGCACTAGTACTTACTAATAAATTAATCAAAGGTTCTTGTCAGTTAATAGTAGTTACTAGAATGTTTAAAATAGAGCATTTGTTCCTGTGTAGTTGTTTATTAATGACGGAACAGTATTCAAGCCAAATACAAAAAAAGAGGCACGATACAGAGGCAGTGCAAATTCTTGAAGAGAAAACAGACAGGGTGCCAGTCAGAGACCATCAAAGGTGTGCAACACCACTCCCCTGGAAAATAAATCTTCCCCCGTTCCAATCAGCTAAGGAAGCATTAACAGCTAACTTAAAATGCATAGAAAGGTGTCTTTTACAGAACACTGAACTCACATACAGTAACGAGAATAAAGCTGGCCTGTCCGGGGCTCTGAATCAGCACGCCAGCAGGGGCCGACCAAACAGGCTGAAGTAAAAGATTGCTGGTGAGCGAAGATGGGGTAGATAAACTGACAGGAATTTTTGTGTCCCAAAAAATCAGAGGATGCAGGGTTGGCAGAAATATCCCCTGAGGGCATAGAGGGAGGTCGGATACACAGTGTTGTGGTTTACCAGGCTTCATTCACACCAAAGGAAAGCATATATTCAAAGTGTGAGCTGTTCAGACTCAGACTCAACCCTGTTCTGGTCTCGGCCTCAACTTGAATTGGTTTTAGATCATGAGAAGTGATGTCAACATGGCTTGGAAGTCCTTCTGAATTTTTTTTAAAGGAAATTCCTTCATACAAAAAAAACGTTGTTTGTTAAGTCAGTTGACTGAGTGGGCAGTGAGGTGGCAAAGCAGCTGCCTCTGATCTAAAGGTTTATTCCCATATCGGTTCCTTTAAACTATAATGTGATAGCACAGAATACAATCCATGGCACCTACCTAAAATCAAAATAGCTTCCAGACCATTCTTGCCCATAATTCACCAATATGCATTTCAAACAAACATCATAGCATTCATTTATGTGTTAGACAGTTCACTGCCAAGAGTAAAAACTCATGTTTGAAGAAAGTAAACAAATGAAGGGAAGTTCTTGTTTTCTGTCTTTTTTTATTCCATTTCATGGGCGTCTACATGAATGTATGTTTTGTGCCTGGTGTTTGCAATCCAAAACGAGACTGTGGTCAAGCAGTGCTCTCTCTGTAGAGACCCATCTACAGGCGGAGACCTACCAAAATAAGCCTCATATACTGCCTTCCTCTGTAACACCTCTCACCCCCCTCAGTAAGCAATGCCTTCAGAAAGAAATCACTTCATGAAGGTCACCATTTCTTGCATGTCCAGACGTCAGTGAAGCTATTGAACTGGACTGACAGAAAAGTCATGAATTTTATTCTAACCTCCTGCCAGAAGAAATGTTGAATCACCACAATTTGGGTTGGCTCCCTTCTTCCTGTTTATTGTCCATGGCACTCCCATATAAAACTTAGCCATATTAACACATCTTCGGGATGTTATTATCCATCTTTCATATACAGAATCCAACACCTCTCAACAAACAGAGAAACTGATTAGTTAATCAAAACTGCTGGTGTTTCCATATGGACTTATGGCATTTTAACTTTTTTATATCCCAAAACAATCTTTGTGAGCATTTTCCACGGAGTAAATCTCCATCAAAACATGGCAAAAAGCTTGACAGATTTATCTTGCTGTCTTTTAAAATAATTATTCTCATATGGATTTGTTTTCATCCATGTAACTTTTCATTAATTAAGAGTGTTTGATATCTGTCATATATAATTCTACCATGTAGTGCATAATAAGTCCAGTAATTTATTTGCCAAAAAATGAAAGCACCTTACTCTCTTCAAAAAGACTGAAACTGTTTCTCCTTGAAGAACTATTTTTGCAAGTTATTCAGAGGAACATTCCTTCACCTTGGCAGTGAACAATGCTGTCATTGTGTTAGGCTCATTTAAGGAAAAATCTTATACATTCTATATGTATCTTTCTTTCCCTTTCGAGGGAACTCGAACTGCGTCAACGACACTTTGGGGATAGTCCCTTAGCGTAACGCGTCTGAAGCATGAATGAGATCAGTCACCGATCACAGCCTAAACTTACATTTAGTTTTACTGGCTAACTGTTATACATCTAATTTATTAGGGATTAATAATTTATTAGCTGTTTGAGACCAAAATGTAAAGTTACAAGGCCTATACTCACCAGCAAACATTGATAAAAATGCGCGCAGCTGCATCCATGCCTGACTTCAGTTCAAAGAGCCAATCAGCATCTTCCTTGTATTGCGTTGCATTGACAACAGACTAAAATAGGCGCTGTTAAGTACATTTAATTTAAACAATTAAATAGAATGAAAAAAATCATGCAAATCGTACAACAAACGAAATTGGAGTAATTGAACAAATTTGTTGGAGTTTATGTTTATTGTACCTAAATAATTTGAATTAAAACAATTTCAGGGATAACAGTGTGGGATCACGTTTGCAGCGATCAACTGTACTTTCATGTCTCGATTCATCCTCGACACAGGTCATTTCTGCGCTTTGTGTTCGAGGATCTCTTTTCTCGGTATGGAGTTGGATTCTGTCAAACAGATGGTGCGACTCACAGAAGACCATGTCCAGTCGATGCTGAACTGCCTGAACACATTTCAAGGCAGGACGGCGGTCCCACTCAAACAATTTCAGAAGCTCCTGGGGCATATGGCGGCTGCGGCGGAATGAGACCGCTTCAGCATTGGCTTCACAGCCGAGTCCCGAGATGGGCGTGGCAGCTATGAGTATCTATAGCACTATTACCCCTTTTCCACCAAAGCAGAGCCAGAGCTAGATCGGAGCCAGAGCCTAGTTTCTAATCGGTTCTTTGTGTTTCCACACCCAAAGCCCTAGCTCCGAGCCAGGAAAAGTGGTTCTTAAGTAGCACCAAAACATTGCTGGGCTAGAACAGGGCTAGAAGTAAGAACCGATTACGTCAGGCGCTGGGGGCGGGGTCAACAAGATGAACACAAACTTGAGATCCGCCATTGTGAAATAGCAGCTAATGGAGCTAACAGCTACTGTTCGTTTGTAATCTCCGTCTATACAAATTACGGCGAACTGCATGAATGCGTTGGATTCGCTGTGTTTGCGTTGTGTTTTGATGCCGATGTAGGATCGTAAAGCCATGTGAATCAATAGTAACGCAACGTTTGCATTGTTGATGGAAGGCTTGTTCGCAGCGGTGCTGTGCAGAGACCGATCGCCGTATGATAACGAGTCCAGCGAGAGCACATGACTCCTTATGCTTTTGATTCACTCATGCGTTTTTATATCATATGTGGATCGGTCTGGCAAGCGCTGATGCGTCTCGAACAAGCCTGGTGTGTGTGTGTGTGTGTGTGTGTTTCCCGGCAGGGTTGCTAGGTTTTCACAACAAACCCGCCCAATTGCTACTCAAAACAAGCTCAAAACAAGCCCAATCGCGTTCCAGGGGGGATTCCCCAGTAAAAATCACATTTGGGGGTAAAATATGTGTTTTTTGGCATGGTTGCCTACTAAAATTCGCAATATGGGGCTAAATATCACATAATTGGGGTCGCTTCATCCCGTGGACATGAAAAAACAGCCCGCGGCAAAACCACGGACTTGGCAACATTGCCGCTGCCTCGCTAGCTTTGCTGAGAGAGATGAGACGTATACAGTGACGTAAGACCTGGCTCTGTTGTGGCTCTCAGCCCGTGGAAAAGCAAACGGTTCTTAGAAAGCTCCACAGTCGAACCAACTATGAACTGGGACTAGCTCTGGCTCTGAATTAGCTCTAGCACTGCCTTGGTGGAAAAGGGGTATATGAGTATCACATCAGCCTGTTGCCAAACCTTCAGCCCATGTTCAGACCCCTTGTTCCTTCGGCTCGTGGTCAGACCCCTTGTTCCTTTGAGCCGGAGTGCCCTTGGAACAGGTGTCTAGGCACACTGTGGTTTTCATGGATGCCTCTGCCATGGGCTGAGGGGCCACGTACAAGGGGCATGCAGTGTCAGGGGTTTGGATGGGCCCGCATCTGCATTGGCACATCAACTGCCTTGAGTTGCTAGCAGTACTTCTTGCACAGAGCTACCTCAATAGGCTAATAAGGGGCAAATATGTGCATGGATAACACTGCAACCATTGCGTACATCAACCGACAAGGTGGTCTGCGCTTCCGTCACATCTCCTCCTCTGGAGTCAGAAGTGTCTGAGGTTGCTTCGGGCCATTCATGTTTCCGGTGTGCTCTACAGCTGGAGCAACTGCTCTGCTGTCTGACTTTTTGCATAAACTGCCTAACGAGTACATTGTCCTAGGAGACCTGAATTGGGACTGGCTATCGACTCCATCAGCGTTAAGAGACCTATGTGATGCGTTACATTTGACCCAATTAGTACAGTCACCTACACGCTTAAATCCAAAACGAATGGACAAATCTACATTTATTGATATGGATGATGTTGAGCTGGCCTGTAATTATTTTAAAAATGAGGGGTAGAGATAATCCTTGGTTTAATGACTCTATTGCAACAGCTATTAGAGAACGGAATGAAGCATGGATCAAAGCAAAAAGAAATAATAATGATAAATGTTGGTTAAATTATAGGGTATTAAGAAACAAATGCACAAGACTAATAAAAAGTACAAAAAGTGAACATTATCTGAATTTAATAAATGAAAACCTAAATGACCCCAAACATTTTTGGAAAGCAATTAAATCTTCTTCGGGTGACGTGCCACCCCCCACTATCCCTGAAGTTATAATAGCAAGCCATGGTGAAGTAAGGGGTAAACAAAATATAGTGGATACTTTTAACAAGCACTTTATTAATGCAGGAATAGCTACTCAGTCGGCACTCCAAACCAAATCTACAGATAGTGTAACCTCTATCACAGACTTGTCTAGTGTAGGTTTAAATAATTTTAACTTTACTCCTATATCTGTCTCTGAGGTATGAGAGGCACTGTCAGGCTTGGACTGTAAAAAGTCTGCTGGCCCAGACCAGATTGAGCCATATTTCCTCAAAACTGCTGCAAACTTGATTGCTGATCCTATTTCCTCCCTTTTCAATCTTAGTTTAGACAGTGGTTCTATTTCCAAGTCATGGAAATCTGCATTTGTCCTTCCACTATTAAAAAGTGGAGACCTGTCAGCCTTAGACAATTATCGGCCAATCTCCAGGCTATCTGTTTTGGCTAAATTGTTTAAGTCTCTTATGAATGAGCAACTTAAACATTTTTTAGCTGACAACTGTATTTTAAGTCCCACTCAGTCTGATTTCCGGCAAGGACACAGTACAATTACGGCTGTAACCTCTGTTATGAATGATATTGTTAATGCTTTAGATGATAAAAAGTCTTGTGCTGCTTTATTTATTGATTTGTCTAAAGCATTCGACACTGTTGACCATCATCTTCTTCTGCAAAGATAGCAAAACATAGGTTTTAGTAGCACTGTGCTAAATTGGTTTTCTAATTACCTGAGTGGTTGAACTCAGTGTGTGGCATTAGATAATTGTACTTCATCCTTGCTAGAAGTAAAAATGGGTGTCCCCCAAGGATCAATTTTGGGTCCTATTTTATTTTCTATTTATATAAATAATTTAGGTTTGAATCTGAATCAAGCAAAGGCTCACTTGTACGCAGATGATACTATTTTGTATACCTCTGCTATGTCATTGAAGGAAGCAATTCATAACTTTAGTCAGGTACAAAAATCTCTGGTAGGATTAAAGTTGGTATTAAATGCTAAAAAATTAATGGTTTTTACACGTTCACATTCACTTATCGAATTCACTATTTTAACACAAAGTGGTACTCCAATAGAGAGAGTGACTTCCTACAAATACCTAGGTATTTGGTTGGATGATAAATTGTCTTTTGGGGTCCATATTGAGAGCCTTTTAAAAAAACTGTACATTCTTATCAATTTTGGATTATGGTGACCTAATGCACTTCATTTTTATTAAAAAAACTAGATGTACTATACCACTCAGCTTTATGTTTCATTACAGGTGCAGCAGCTAGGACTCACCACTGCACTCTGTATGAAACTGTACAATGGTCCTCCCTCTCCCTCAGAAGGAAATTCCATTTATTGATTTTTATTGCGAAAGCACTAATGGGTAAATTACCCATCTATATTTCAAATTTGCTTATTTACCAAAATAGTATTTATAGGACAAGGTCGTCAAAGAAAATACTACTAATTATTCCATCAACAAGAACAGCCCTTGGTAAAAAAGCGTTCTTATCATATGCACCAAATGTCTGGAATGAACTCCAAAACACCTTAAATCTAGTATCACCTCCATCTATTAATACTTTTAAAAACCTTTTAAAGTCAACTCTGACTGAAGTTCCGGCACTAGTTCCGGCAGTTGTTTTTAACTAGGTGCCTTTTACAATTGTATGTTTGTATCTGCGAACGTCAAGTATAATGATTTGTTTGTGTTCTAGTATGTATAGTGTATGTACAGAGATTTGTGGTGTATTATGTAATTTATTTCCTGTCTTTTATGTATTGAAACTTTTGGCCGCCAGTCTTGGCCAGGACTCCCTGGGAGAAGAGTTACTGTAACTCAATGGGACTTTTCCTGGTTAAATAAAGGTTAAATATAAATAAAATAAAATAAAAATAAAGCCGACACAAGAACGGGCACTTCGATGATACTGACTATGGGAAGTGAGCACACAGGAAGATACCGGCTCTACACGGAGGCTATAGAATCTAGCGAACGTGTTAGGTGTCGCCCAGCCCGCAGCTCTGCAAATATCTGTCAGTGAGGCGCCACGAGCCTCTGCTCTGAGGTCCTGAGCTGCTCTGAGGTCCTGAAGCTTTGCGTTCTATCCACATAAGTCCGGAGAGCACGGACGGGACAGAGAAAAGCCAGGGCTGGGTCTGCCTCCTCCGAAGGCAGCGCTTGCAGGCTCACCACTTGGTCCCGGAAGGGAGTAGTGGGAACCTTGGGCACATATCCAGGCCAGGGTCTCATGATCACATAAGAGTTACCGGGCCCGAATTCCAGGCACTATTCATCCACCGAAAATGCCTGCAGGTCCCCTACCCTCTTGATGGAGGCCAACGCAGTCAGGAGTATTGTCTTTAACGACAAGATTTTTAACTCTGCTGACTGTAAAGGCTCAAAGGGCACTCTCTGTAGTGCGGTTAGCACCAGAGACAAGTCCCAAGAGGGTATAGAGGGAGGGCGAGGCGGATTTAGTCTCCTCGCCCCCCTCAGGAACCTGACGATCAGATCGTGCTTACCTAAAGATTTTCCATCTACTAGATCATTAGTGGCAATAGCGGCAACATAGACTTTGAGGGTGGAGGGAGACAGCCTTCGCTCCAACCCTTCTTGTAGAAAGGAAAGCACAGACCTGATCGAACATCTTCGGGGGTCTTCTCGGCGAGAAGAGCACCAATCGACGAACAGGTTCCACTTCAACGCATAGAGGTGCCTCGTAGAGGGGGCTCTAGCGGGCACGATGGTGTCAACTACTGCTTGCTGTAGGTCAACTAGAACCTCCGCGTCCTGTCCAGGGACCAAACATGGAGTTTCCATAGATCCGGACGCGGGTGCCATAGGGTGCCCCATCTCTGAGTCAGGAGGTCCTTCCTCAGAGGAATGGGCCAAGGAGGTGCTGTCGCGAGGAGCACTAGTTCCGGGAACCAAGTCCGGTTGGGCCAATACGGAGCGACCAACAGGACTTGCTCCTCGTCCTCCCTGACCTTGCACAGTGTCTGTGCGAGAAGGCTCACTGGGGGAAACGCATATTTGCGTAGGCCCCAGGGCCAGCAGTGTGCCAGGGCATCCAAGCCGAGGGTCCCCTCGGTCAGGGAATAGTATCACTGGCAATGGATCGTGTCCAGGGCAGCAAACAGGTCTACCTGTGTGGACCCGAAGTGACTCCAAATCAGCTGGACCGCCTGGGGATGGAGTCGCCACTCCCCCGGGAGCACTGGCTGCCATGAGAGCTCGTCGGCTGCACGATTGAGCAGGCCCGGAATGTGAATGGCACGAAGCGACCTCAGATGCTTCTGACTCCATAAGAGGAGATGGTGGGCGAGTTGTGACATGCGACGGGAGCGTAGACCACCCTGTTTGTTGATGTACGCAACGGCCGCAGTGTTGTCCGTACGGACCAGAACGTGCTTGCCTCTGAGCGGAACTTTGAAGCGGCTAAGTGCAAGACGAACTTCTAACAACTCGAGGCAATTGATATGCCATTGCAGTTGGGGCCCCGTCCACAGACCCGATACCGCAAGCCCGTTGTACGTGGCACCCCAGCCGGTGGATGAGGAATCCGTGGTGACAACAGAATGCCTGGACACTTGTTCTAGGGGAACTCCCACCCGTAGAAACGAAGGGTCCGACCACGGGCTGAAGGTTTGGCGGCACCTCGGAGTCACTTGGAGGGAACCGCTGTGCCACGCCCATCTCGGGACTCGGTCGTGTAGCGAGCGTTGAAGCGGTCTCATATGATCCTTTTTTTCTCCTGTTTATGTTTAGTTAAGGAGTTAGGGAAGATATTGTACTTTTCTTTTGTTCCATTTTCTTTTGACAGGAAATTTCGTTTTTCTTCGGGATGAGTTAGTTGAATTTTTGTTTATTATTTAGGCCTAGCCTAGCCCTGAAGTTCCCTGCATTCTAAGTTATTTGTTTCCTTTTGTGACTTTTGGTGATGCTCACCTCCTTTAAACTTCACAACCAAGAATAAAAAAAAAATAGGAACCCGAGAAAGTTCCTCTTAAACGTAAACCTGCCTTGCCTGTGGTTTTTATGTTCACCCCTGCACCCCTAGACTGAGGGGTCGTAACAGTATAATGTACAATGTAAAGTCAGACTGTGTTGAACATTGTGTCCCAAGAACTTGGATGAGCTATATCTGTTACAGGAATGTGCATACTTATAGAACATGTTTCCACTGATGCACACAGTAGCATGCATCTGTTCCTGATGTATTGTCAACTGATTCTTTATAAGGAAAGTGGATTGTGCAACTGATGTAAGCATGATGTATACGCTCTATTTTAAACATAGGACGCATGTTTCTCTTCCTTCTAAGGAAGTTTCTTCCTAGTGAGATCCTCTGTTAGTAGCAGTGATGCCAGTAACGCGTTACTTAGTAAAACGCGTTACTTAGTAACGCGTTACCCTAATCTGACCACTTTTTCCAGTAACGAGTAATCTAACGCGTTATTATTTCCAAACCAGTAATCAGATTAAAGTAATTTATCCAAGTCACTGTGCGTTACTATTTTTGTCATTTTCCTTACTAAAAATATATATATTTGCTTTCTTGTTGAGTCTCAGCAGGGGTTTTCCTGCATAGAGGAGAATTACGAGGCAGCCGCCTCCGTCTCAAGACAGGCAGTCACTTGCTCAGATTAGGCATGTCGTGATCATAAATCATCATCAGAAATATATATTGTCACATTATCCTTCAGCAATCATTATTCGCATATTATTATTTGCTAGCAGCCTACAAAGTCATCTAAAGCCATTCCATAGCTGAATGTATGTCTTTCCTCCGCTCTAGCTCAATCATTCTCCGTTCAGCAAAACTGCGCGTCGCGTTCGGTTCCAGTCAGCAGCTGCTCGGTAAAGCTCACTCCATATGAAATATTCCCGTTATAATACTTGATATGTTGATAAAATAATTTATCTTGCTGGAGTTTATCTAGCGGTTTCTGAAAGATGTTGTGCTCGAGCTACCCAGGTGACAACACAAGGACTATTAATTAGCATCACACACGCACAATAACCGGAATTTAAAACTGTGAAGAAACAAATAATCAGTGAATGTTTGGACCGATATAGGCTACATAGTAGACTAGGATTTGTGCGCTCAACGCTCATCTTCTCTTTATGCCGTGAACTTTTCAATGTGCACTCGCGCTGCACTGCACACTCTGATTCCATGTTGCTTTAAGCGCATCATTCTGCACCCGGGATGCGCATAAGCGCTTTGTTGCCGCTCTGTTTTGAAGCGTTTCATATATTTTCATAGTTTTGTGCACTTAAAGATTATTAAAAAATATATTGTTCTCACGTATCGATCATATAATTGTTGTCCCTTTACAGAGCTGCACATCAGGTTTACAATAAACTATAAATCTTGTAATTTTATATTATTTGTGTAGGCCCATATAATTATTTATATTCATATATAAATATAAATTAAAAAAATAAATATAAATTGTTTTTCATAAATGTATTTAATAAGAACACAAAGTAATTTGTACCTTTTCATTTACATGTTTAGATTTTATAAAATTAGTCAAAATATTTTTTTTGGAGATACAATTTCAGGAGATACATTGTTGACGTTACTATTAAAAATGCACTTTCCAATAAAGTGTTGGCAAAAACGGCTGTCATTTCTATGTTGAGGCTGCAGAGGTGTTGTCGGCAACTGATGAATGTAACTAATAAAGTAACTTGTAATCTAACTTAGTTACTTTTAAAATCAAGTAATCTGTAAAGTAACTTAGTTACTTTTAAAATCAAGTAATCTGTAAAGTAACTAAGTTACTTTTTCAAAGTAACTGTGGCAACACTGGTTAGTAGTATATATAATATCCAAATTGAGTGTCCGGCCTCAGACGAGACAAGACGAGATGGGAGAGAGAGACGGGAGACAGGACAAGAGAGGATGAAGAAGGGAGAGGGGAGAGAAATGGAGGAATGGAGAAACATACAGCTGGCATGAGACAATAACTTTTCAATGTCTCAACTATGTCTGATATATAAAATAATAAAAAGAGATCTCTTGGCAAATTACTGGTCCGGTGATTCAATCATAACGGGGACAAAAGCTGAATTTTCAGATCTACAGTGTGGGAGCATTTCCATTTGGAAACACCAAATAAAGTGAGATGTGTGTATTGTGATAGGCAGCTAGCCTTGATGCACCATTTGAGGAGCACTCATTCTGGCATTTTGGAGGGTGCAGAGGACAACAAGTGTCCCATGTGAGAGGATTTCTTTAAAGGCTGGAGAAATTGTATGTAATAAAAGAAGTCAGCTTACTCCTTATTATATATTAACAGCAGAGCAAATCATATTTTTGAAAAAAAAATGTATGTAACAAATGTGACACATTGTGGCTTTATTTATTTTATTAATGTTAATTTTTCATGACCACACAAAAAACTATAGTTATTCACAATGAGGAGGCTACAGGTTACACAACCAAGATCATGTAGTTGTCAGACAGATGTTAAAAACAATTTTTTATTTTTTTCATGGATCATTGACAAGGTATTTCAGATCAACACATGCAAGTGACCACTAGATGTCGCCGTAGAGACGGGTGTCGGATTGATTCGAAGCTTCGAAACAATCACTGCATGAAAAGTGGGATTTTCGTCAGTATGTGGCACTGTAGATTGCCGTGAAACTTCAGGTTTACGACTGTGCACGGCAATTTGCAGGCAACACCGAAAACTGCCGTAAATTGACGTGGGCCTTGCTTGGCAGTTGTCCCCCCATGACCCCCCCTCCCCTTAATTCTAGGGGAGGCTTTATCATGTAAATGAACATGCTGTGAGCTACACAAATGCAAATCAGAGTAGCAGCAGGGGGAGTTTTATCTAGGTTCTGAATTTTTTAACTAAAACATTTTAAGTTAAATGTACTCGTTTTAGTTCACATTACTAAATTTTTAGGGCAACCAGTTTGCTCCAATTTTTTAAGTAGATTCAACTTGTCCGGGCTAACAGAGTAGATTAATTACTTTGTATGTCATTAGCAATAACCAATGTTATGTAAAAAAAAAATACACACAAAATAAAAAGTTACGGTGTTATGCCTATATGTAATTGAAGCACTTTTGCCACACCCATTAACTTAAATAAAGTGAAAATAAATATAATAGGTTTTTCTGGAGCTCCTTGGTGGTCTGAAACCTCAATGAGGTTGAAGAATATAGGATAAATTAAGCCCCTATGTGGACTGATTTCCTGACTCTTGTGATTCTCTAACACACACACACACACACACACACACACACACACACACACACACACACACACACAATACATCAAATTTTTTTATTTTATTCCCCTCTTAACATTCTTTGTTTCATTTTCTTGTTAATTTAATACATTTCTTGACGATACTTGACAATACTTCACGTGCGAGGTCATGGCCATGACGCGTACAAAACTTGAAGACGAGCTTTAAACAGACGTGTTTTGGGCCATGTCCACACGAAGCCAGAACTTTAACCAATCCGATCTTTTTTTTTTCCTCGTTTCAAGAAATATCAGCATACACACGAGAGCATGAAAACGGCTCAAAACGATGTAGTACACATGCCAGGCCAGTATGTGGCACTGTAATTCTGCCACAGAAATACACTAAAAACGGAGAAGAAGAGTTGTGGCTAGAAGGGGTACGGCAACAGTCGGAGGTGAGGTAAAATCTCACAATTAAATAACAATAAATAAATTTGCTACTTACCAGATGTGTTTTATTAACACATACACCTATACCAACCCTAAACATACCCTTATAATAATGCAAATACAGTAATTAAACAACGCAGTATTGATGTGCGCATGCCCAGTGCCCGTAGTTGTATTCCTTCAAGTCTTCCCTGCGCAGGACGTGGTGTGATGACATCATCGTTTCACAAAATATACGAACTGGCTGTTTACACGAAACCGCAAGGGTGTCGTTTTCAGATTTATCCACTTTAGGACCCGGTTTCAAAAAATAGCGGTCTCAGTCTCCCAAAACGCCGGATCCGTGTGGACGAAACGCCAATACGATAAAAAAAATGTATACGTATACAGTGATACGCGTCTCCGTGTGGACGGACCCTTGGACTCATGGACGCGGCTAACTTTTTCGACTAATTTTCAGCTGTCTTCGTCTTCACAACTCTGAGGCAAACTGCAGGCGCTATGAACCAGAGCATGGGTAATGTAACGTTACGATTTAAAGAATATGCTTTTATTCAGCTGAATAAGGAAATGGATGCGTTAATAGATCCGAGCTTAAAACTGCACATTTTGTTTACACAGACTATCCTCGCCTCATAACGAAGCCTTGAGCTCTTATCTGCTTGGAGCGATTTCTGCGAGTCCAGATTTAACCGCTGAACATGACGACATTGTGTGTAAGTATAATGTCTAAGTTAATGTTTTTCTCATTCCTTGTTTAATTTTACCGTGACTATTTTTATTAATACCAGTCTCATGTAATTGTTTTCCAGCTGCCTGTAAGACGTATTATGAATCGACACGCCGGAGCTTCAGATACAAACAACCTGAACTTACATCGCAGGCGGATCAAGAAGAAAAAGGGTAAGATTTATTATATTAGATCCGTTTTTTGTCAATGTGAGTATTTTTCAGGTTGCTTATTGTCTTTATGGATTGCATTACAGTTGCTGGAAGCGAGAGTCTGCTGGCTATGGATGAGGTGGACATTTGGAAGTCCGCGACCATTGAACTCATATCTGATGAGGAAGACGGCATTGTTGACGGGGTGTCTGGATGGATTGTGCGGCCACCGCCCTCACGCAGCCTGGAGCTCACTGAACTCTGTAACACTTTGCAATCCAGATTAGAGGCCACACCGAAGTACAGGGCGACTCACCATATACGCCTGTGTTCCCCTAATGTGTTGGGCGCTTCTTTTTGACGTTTTTGGAGGACAACATAAGATACTGCTGCACGGTACTAGTTGTATTTGACAATAAAGCTCTTTCTTTGAATGAACAACGGTGTGTTTATAAATGAAGCTCTTTCTTTGAATAAACGGCATAGTCCGTATAATTGTCCCATATATTCCTTGATGGTATGAATAGTGTACTTCATAGCACTAACATTAATATAAAACATAAATTATTACAACATAAATTTTATATTTATTATTATTATTGGGGTTTACATTTATAATGAACCAGGGGGGCCAATAATGATTGGTTTACAGTGATCTGCCAACCAATCACGAGGGTTTTTTCTTGTTTAAAAGTAGTGGCGTCAGCCAATACTGAGTGAGTAAATTCAAGTCTGGCCGTTGACTCTCTGGTTTCGCTGCTATTCATATGCTAATTAGAGGTGTTGCACCTCCCTCTCTCAGCGGGGGGCTCTCCACCTACGTCATGGTTCGTTTACGACAATTTGTGGCACAGACGAACGCGACGTTCGCTGCCTCTAAATTGTCGAAAACTGCCGAAAATTAGGGAGATTTCCGGGAGTATACAGGCATTTATGGGGTCGAAAATTCCACTTTTCATGCAGTGAATATGGCACATTTGCTTCAACTGCTTCAGTGCTTCACGAAGCCTCGGTCTGCCCATCACTAACTATAAGTCAATCACGTTCTGGCTGCAACAAATATGCATTTAAGTAAGAAACGTCACCATACCAGAAAGTTTTGTGGGGAGAATCGGAAAGCACATGCGTCATCAGCCTCAAACACAAGTAGACTGAAGCAAATCGTATGTCGTGCAAGAGGAAACCCCGCAGATGTGTTCCACTGATAACTTTCCCTTCCCCAACAAATTCCCAAAGAAAAGTTCCGCTATTCTAACATTGTTTTCACATAATGTGTGAACGATATTGAAACAATTTTGTGAAGTACACCAAACCCTTCTATTAACAAAATAAAAATAAACATTAGTATAAACCATAAAGAAAATACAATATAGAAGAAAAGAAAATACACAAGTCAAAACAAATTAGTGAATAATTTCACACCAGTTACATTCTTCCCCCTGAACTTCACAAATTTTAACTATTACAGAGATAGGTGTACACTGAAGCTATTAGACCCACTGTTCCAGAATATTGTGCAACAGAATACGTTTCCCACTCACAGGGAAGGTGAGGACATCAGGTTGACCAGGCCTAGTGCAATCACCCGCAAAAGGTGCCTTAAACACCATTCATCACAGATGAAACTGGAAAAAGAAATGTGCTGAAACACATTGACAACTGGCAACTCTTTCAGACACAGGACACAACTCAGATGCAGGACCAGCAACATCATCCATGGATACACTCCTACTGCTGAGGGCAGATCCACCACTAACCTCAGATAATTCAGATTCTTCCAATTCAAGTGGCAGGAAATTCGCTAGTAACAACAAATTGCGGTGAACTGTTTTCTCCTGACCTGTTTTGGTGTTACGAATGCGGTAAATATGGCACTGGGGATTCAATGCAACTATCCTATAGGGCGTGGACTCCCACCTGTCTGCCAGTTTTCTCTTCCCCCGTTCACCTTTGTTGGCCAGCAGAACTTGATCACCCAACTCAATGTTACAGCCCTTTGTTTTTTGGTTGTACAACTCGGTCTGATGTTGTTGACTGGCATCAATGTTCCTCATAGCGACAGTCAGAGCCTCTCTCAGGTCATCCTTCAACCTTTTCACGTATTTGTCATAATCAACAACATTACAGTCTCTTTCAACATTGCCAAACATCACATCTACGGGTAGCTTTGGGCAGTGGTTAAATTGGCTTTTGTAGGGAGGAGGAGCCCTTATTTACGGTGAATGGTCATTCAAAATCGCGCCGGAAAAATACTTAATGTGTTTTTACACCAAAGGGGCTCTTTTTCCAGTATTACTGTGTAAGTTAGAGTTGAGTTATTGAAACAAAGAGAAATACTTTACAGTTCACTTAGGACCATAAGCATTTTTTTTTTAAATCAGTGAAGTCCCAAATTTGAGGTAGTTAGGGGGGTTGGGGGGAATGCTCCCCCGAGAAAATTTTGATTTCTCTGATCTACATTATATGCATTTTTAATAAGTTTGAAGGCCAAAAAATTTATAATAAATAGCTTGTCAGTGGGCAGTAGATTATTTGACAATACTCCCCTAAAGATGAGTGTCCCTGAAAAGGGTTGGGAACTTTTTTTGACCAAAGAGCCATTTTTTTTTTTTCATTTTTGGTAAATGCATTTTTCCAAAAGAGCCAAAATCAAAAATTATATAAAATTATTATTAAAAAGCTTTTTTTTCCCAATAAAATGTCAACAATAGTAATTATTAGGTCCACAACTAAAAACAAACAATTATGCAGCAAACAATAAATAAGTTGCAATATGGAATTAATTGTGCAGAGCTCTCACTGTGAGGTTGACCAAATGATGAGTATAAATCCTCTTCGTGTGTGTGAACGCCCACAGTGCTTACATCTACTATGTTTATGTGAATACTCGAATACTTTTGATAGCCTATATTTCTGTGTTTATTTGGCCGTTTAGGCGCGCAACCGAAGACAAAGGCTAGAATGCTTGTCCGTTTGTCCGTGTTGCGCTCGGAGCGCGCACAGCATCCTGTCAGTAATTCAGTTGTCTTTCGTGACTTATCATGCTTTTATTATTTATTTTATCATGACACTCGCGAACAGCACTGAACACACAACTTGAATATTATGATAAACTTGTCATTAACTTCCTGTTAGGCTGTACAACAAGGGAATTGTAATTGGCTGCTTTTTTCTGCAGAGAACGGGTCTCTGTTGATGCGTGTGTCTAATCTTTTTATCGATCATGTTAGTAAATGTTAGATATGTTGGTAAAGTGTGAGAGACCTGGCGAGCCATAGGTTCCCGACCGCTGCTCTAGCCGTTCGCGGATTTCCATGGTAACTCACTGTTAGAATTGTGACGGTTTTACCTTGATGGCTGTGGGCGCGGTGCTGAACCAGAGAACGCAGCGATTAATGCATTATGGCATCTGATAATTCCATATAGCCTGTATTTGTCAGGAGAAGAACAATAATTAAAGTCTAATAACAATATTTCGTGCTGAAGGAGACGGAGCTGAGCTCCAGCAGGGTGTGTTGTGGACCTGAGGAGGCGGAGCTGCGCTCCGGTGAGCTCCGGCCCAATTTAACCTCTGGCCTTGGGATCCTACCAAACATTAGATAGAATGGAGCGTAGCCGGTGGACTCGTGCGCAGTGCAATTATACGCAAACGTCAGTGTCTGAAGCAATTGTGACCACTTTTCTTTAGACCTTGGTGGCAGAGCTCTGATCATGTTGCCCAAGGTTCTGTTGAACCGTTCAACGCTCCCATTTCCCATGGGATGATAAGCAGTTGTTCGCGACTTTTTTACTCCGGCAACCTGCAGCAACTCTTGAATCAGTTGGCTCTCAAAATTGGCCCCCTGATCCGAGTGGATCCTGTCAGGAAAACCGTACACACAAAAATATTGATCCCACAACTGTCTTGCTACCTGTTTTGCGGATTGATCACGACACGGGAAAGCGTGAGACATCCGAGAAAAATGGTCAGTCACGACCAGCACGTCCACATTGTGACCTTTCGAGCTTTCTGCGGTCCAAAAATCGATGCATACTAGCTCCATTGGACTTGACGTTTTCACACTCCCCAGTGGGGCTCTGCCTTCCGGTTCGAGAGCTTTACTGACAACGCAGCGCTTGCAACACTTAACATACCGGTGAACGTCGCTTTCCAACCCTACCCAAAAGAACCTTTGTCTTGCCAGGTGCAAAGTTCTACCTTGGCCCTGGTGTCCTGCTTCGTCATGGATGCCTGTCATCACCTGCGTGATCAAAGACGACGGGACGATATACTGCAACCGTTTCTTTCTCGTCAAATTATCTTTGCTTACGCAATACAGTACACCATCAAGAATTTTTAACTTGTCCCATTGCTTCAAGACCCTGAGTACTTTATATGTCTCACTAGCGACGTGAGGCTCTCTTACCCCTATTGACATAAAACAGGACCCTTGAAAGGCAAGGATCATTCTGTTGTCTGTCTCGAAGCTCATCTAACGAGAATACTGGCAATGGGCATTGCCCAGGAGGCGATAGAGGCGATAGACAATTCAACTCCTGCTTCCCAGTCACTGTGACTCTAACACTGCAGACACCTCTGTACTAGAAAGTGGACAACGACTTGCCATTACAGAAGGAGGAAATTCAATGCTCTGGATACCAGCACTAAGCCTGAATGCGTCCTGCACCGTGTCTCTCTCAAATTGCTCTGCTTCCTCAAGCAACACACCATAGGGCTCATTCAGTAACCTCTGACTGACCCGGTTATGAACAAAGGGTTGACGACTTAAAGCATCGGCCACTACATTCTTACTGCCAGGTATGTACTTGATGCTAAAACGATAGGGCGCCAACTTGGAAACCCATCTCTGCTCACACGCGTCGAGCTTAGGCTTTGTGAGGATGTAAGTTAAAGGATTGTTGTCCGTCCAAACAACAAATTCATGACCTTTCAGCCAGTGGCTGAATCTGTCGCAGACGGACCACTTCAAAGCCAAAAACTCTAAGCGGTGAGCAGGATACTTCGCCTGAGCACGCGTAAGGGTTTTGCTTGCAAAAGCGATCGGCCGAGCTCTAGCCTCACCCTCCGTGACCTGTGATTGAACAGCACCCAGTCCATCTGTGGACGCATCTGTGGACAAGATAAACGGGCGGCTAAAATCAGGATGTGTCAGGACCACAGAATCCATCAGAGCAGCTTTTAGATTCTGGAAGGCCCTACTGTGCTCCTCCTTCCAATCACCAGGACACAACTTTCTGAACACAGCAGCACCCTTCCCTGGAGGCTTCTTGCCCCGTGGCGCGGCGGTCAAGGCAAAGAGGGGTTTCGCTATGGTCGAGCAATTTTGGATGAACCTCTGGTAATACAACACCATCCCTAGGAACGATTTAATCTTCCTTTGGGACGGGGTTACCCCATCCTCCATCATCAAATCAGACTCCGTCACCGCTCCAATAGCGCTGACCTTATCTGGGTCAGTCGCTACCCCTGAACTGTCAATGACATGCCCTAAAAACCGTACACTCCTCCGGAGGAAATGACACTTCTTAGGCGCTAACTTTAAACCGTGCTCTCGGAGCCTACTGAACACTAACTCGAGCCTCTTAATGGCTTCACTCTCGTCTGGGGCGTACACGAGTAGGTCATCCAGATAGCAGAGCAGCATCAGAAAATTTTGATCGCCAAAGATGTTCGTCATTAGGCGCATAAAGCTAGCGGGACTATTCTGCCGTCCAAAGGCAAAGCGCAGTAACTACACATTTGGTCAAAATTTAGTTAAGACTTGAAATGGGCTTTGTGACATCTGTTCTGTCTTGTGACAAAGTTTGCTGGTTCAATTTTGTCCAGTTTTAGAGAAACGAGCGTGTCAAAATTGCAGTAACTACAGTGATGTTACTGCATTCTAGCTTTGTTTCCCCGTTCTTGACACAGCAGATACTCCGGTTTCAGCCTTGTCACAATGGGGATTGTAACTTGCGTTTTGCCCCGATCGTAACACACAGAAACAATCCCGCAGCCATATGATGTTTGAACTCGCGTTAAAATGCAAATATTCAAAGACTGGTAAGGAAGATAGCAAAATAATAACTCATAGTAAGGCAACTGACAGCTTTATATTCAGTTAACATTGACTAGCCAGCCGCTAGCAAATTTTGACTAACCTGTGCTGCTCTATTAAAGGCAATATCCTCTGACAACGTAAAGATAATCCGATTTAATCACGTTGGTGTTTGTTGATACGGACATCTCTCCGTTTCAGGCAGCTAATCCAATTGTATTGACAGGGGTTACTCCTTCAAAAGTTAGCTGGGTCTGGTAAAGTTATCTTGTTAGACAAAGTTACTCTAAAAGTTTGCGGCGCCAGTCAGCAGGTGACAACCGGACGAGCGCAGCGCAGCCGGGCCAACAGCAAGCACACTAGGTGAAAAAGTACACTTGCATAATGTACTGAAAGTACTCTATTTTCACGCACTAATTTCGTAGACTACTTAATATACAAAAAAAAAGTGCCAATCAGTTTTTTGGATTTCACAGATAGGCTAGCTAGAATACATAATAATTGCGTAGTTGCTGTGTAACATTGTCGCAACCAGCATTGGTAGGAGTTGATCAATTTTGTGAAGTACACCAAACCCTTCAATTAACAAAATAAAAATAAACATTAGTATAAACCATAAAGAAAATACAATATAGAAGAAAAGAAAATACACAAGTCAAAACAAATCAATTAATAATTTCACACCAGTTACACCCGTCCCTCGAACTCGAAGTGCAGAAAGGGCCTGTGTCGAGGGAGAATCGAGACATGAAAGTATAGGTCCTTCAGGTCGATCGCTGCAAACCAATCTTGGGGACGGATGGACCTGAAGATGCGTTTCTGCATTAGCATTCTGAACGGCAGCCTGTGAAGGGACCGGTTCAAGAACTGCAGATCCAAGATCGGCCGTAACCCACCGCCTTTCTTGGGTACAATGAAGTACGGGCTGTAGAACCCGGACCTCATATCGGCTGGAGGGACCGGCTCTATCGCGTCCTTCGCCAGCAGGACAGCGATCTCCGCCCGGAGCACGAGGGGGTTCTCCTTCGCTACTGTCGTGAAGTGAACGCCCCTGAACTTGGGGGGACGCCGGGCGAACTGAATCGCATAGCCGAGTCTGATGGTACGGAGGAGCCACCGAGACGGGCTGGGAAGCGCTATCCAGGCTCCCAGACACCGAGCAAGGGGGATCAACGGCACCACAGACGTACCCTCAGCGGGGCAGCGAGGCGGAATGCAGGGATCCGGCATGGGAGCGGCCCGGAGTGGGATCTGAGTGTGCTGTGCAACACTTACCTGCATCCGCTGAGGGGGTGTGCGAGTGTGGGGAGGCCGCTTGAGTGCGTCCCCACAGCCGGCGCCCCCTGCTGGCGAAGGGAGAGGTACCTGAGGGTGGCGAGGCATGGGAGCAACGACCACCGCCAAGCGCGCTCTCTTGTTACCCAGAGATTTCGGAAACTGCTCTCTTATTGGGGTTTTGGGAACAGAAATTAAACAGGATCCAAGGATTCTCCACCGGGGGAAGGAGTGGTGCTGCAGCCATCTCCTGGAGAGCAGTTTCCTCCATCTCTGGGCGGCCCGTCTCAGGGTCTCTTCCGACGGCGCTTGCCACCTGGCTTGGCAGCGGCCTGAGCGGGCTGGACGTCCTTCCCACGGCCGGCCCCACGCCGTCGGCTGGTGTTAGGCTGCTGCGGTGCCTTGGCAGGGCAACGAGCAGGCGGAGGCTGAGCCGGCGGCGGGGTGGAGGCAGCAGCAGACCGCCGGGGCAAGATGTGTTTGATGGCCTCCGTCTGATTCTGGGCGGCCGAGAACTGCTGGGCAAAGCTCTCGACCGCGTCGCCGAACAACCCAGTCGACGTAATCGGGGAGTCCAGGAACCGATACTTGTCGGTCTCCCTCATATAGGCCAGGTTGAGCCAGAGATCGCGCTCCTGGACCACAAGCGTGGACATCGCCTGACCGATGGAATGGGCGGTGACTTTCGTCACCCGGAGGGTGAGGTCCGTCGCCGTCCGGAGCTCCCGGAGGAGCTCTGGGTCAGGCCTACCACTGCATGAAAAAAGGTGTATCCGGACCAGGATACTCCTGTATACACTGCTGAAATTCGGAAGAATCCAGGAGTATACTGGCCGGATAGGTCAAATTCCATGGATCCGTATATGTCCGTATTCATCCGAAATGGTACCAAATCGGATGTATGTTGTGGCCGTATACTCCCATGCTACAGCCATTTGTTGCCATGGCAAATAATCCCATCAAGTTTTTCCCAGGAGACATTTTCACACCTCTAAACAGCTTTGCCTTCCATCCCCTATTGGTCCTTCATCTCAAACTGGATTGGTTGTTTTTTTTAAACCACTCCCAAAACCCAGACTGCTATTGGAGGACAGGGCGCATTGAAAACCCAGTCAAGTGACTTTATTGGTTACTTCTAAGGCTAAGGGTGGGCTAGGTTTTGTAGCATAGGGACTTGATTGGTTATAGGCCAGCTATGCAGATTTTGCTCATTAATATATATATATATATATATATATATATATATATATAAAAATTAATCCCCTCTCCCTCCCAAAAGAAAAATACACACAAAACAATTTGAGAAAGTCTGAAATATTTATTAAAAAGGTATAAAAAACAACAACATTCTTAACAGCATTATAAATGAACATTAAAACAATGGTGAAACAAAAACAAGTGAACTAAATGTATTTAAAAGGGATGAAAATGTAAAGGAACAAATGTAAAAATATAAACAGTCCAAAGAACATAAATATACGTTAAAATGAATTGGTAAAGAAACAAAAAGGGAAAAAAAATGAACAAAATGCATTTAAAAGATAGAGATGTAAAGGAATAAAATACACAGTGAACATAAAAAGGAAAAGAATAAATATACAACAATATAAAATGAGAACAATAAATTTATAAGACAAAAAAAGTGTATATAAAATATATTAAAATACATATAAATATTCCAAGTAAACAATATAACCAAATAAAAAGAACAAAGAGCATTATAAACATACATTAAAATGAATGGGGGAAAAGATAAGTGAACAAAATGTTTCTAAAGGAAGGCGACGTAAGAGGAACAACAATACAAAACGTGGAGATCAAAAGCAACATGGACATCTAAAAAGGAACAAACATACAAAGTATACAATATAAAACGAGACAAAGAAATCTATAAATTAAAAAGTGTATATAAAATATATGTAAATACTCTATATATGGGAACCAATAAAAGTATAAGTATATAAACATAGGAATAAAGAAAATATAAAATGGAACAATTGAATATTAAAATTATAATTATAAAAGAATTGTGACCAACTCTAACACAATGTTGTTTGAGTTTTGAACATTTTTTCAAACTGCCGTGATGGGCTGGTGATGTGATGCGTAGCGTGGGTCAGTCTAGTCTGGTTTGTAGTAGCTAGCCTAACCATCCACACTGGCCTTCCATCAACAACAGCAGCATCTTCATCAGACATCAGGTCTATAGTTGCGGTCTTCCACAGGTTCTGTGTTGGTTTGTGCAACCCTGGACCTGGTCTCCAGCAACTGCAAAACATGACAGTAAATGAACCACTAAAACTCAGAGAGAAGTATAATAACATTCTGGAGGGAAAAAGCTTAACCGGTTTCTTAACTTACCCGTCTCTTTCTCTGACGGTTCTGTGTGATGTTCTTCATAGTGTTTCTTTTCTGGGCCTTTTCAGACTGAGCCAAAGAATACTTCCTCAGCAAAGTCTCACAAAATAAAATACATCTTGCGACCTGCCAAATAATACATTAATAATATATAGTTAATGCCAATAAAAGTAAGTAAAACAATTCAATTAAAATGTATTTGTATAGCGCTTTTCACAATACATATTCAGGGTTTTTCCTGGGTCAAAAATGGTCTTCGGTGGTGGCTGACAGACATGGTCATCCATACACACACATACGCACGGTAAAAAAAAAAATACCCTACCCACTTGATCTGCAAGCGCAATACTGACAATAAATTTGAAATAAATTCAAAAAAAGTTTGTAACTTTTGCTTATTTTGATACCTTGATGTTTGTTTTTGTTCCTCATTTTTACACTATTTACTGATAATTGTTTTGGTATATAATCATATCAATATTAAAAAAATAGTATTAAAAAAATGAACAAATAGCCTAATTTTCTGCCATATACAATCAGCTAGCTAACAACAAATTTGTTCTGGGTTCACCTCACTCCAGTCTAAACTAAATGATTTTAGGCTATTTTATTTTACTACACATTGTCCACATAAATAAGCTGAAAGACTGTTGATAATTAAAAATAATTCTTACTATCCACTCTTGCTAAAGTGGGTAAGCACACTTGTGTTCTCATTTCAGGTGTTGTTCTGAGTAAATTATTAAACTAATTCGTTAGTTCAGTGTTGGACAGATCAGTTCTAACCAGTCGTTAAAATGATTCGGTTCAAAGGAGTCATTAGGTGGCGAATCGGACATTAGCAGACGCGTTGTGTGTGAATCCCGTCTGTTAGAACATCGCGAAAGATTTGTCAACACACAGAAAACACTTCATAACCGGATAGGATTTGTTTCCTGTTTATTTAAAGTATGGTTTATGTCAGCTGGTCAGAGAATCAGTCAATGTTTTTTGAGCGCATTTCACACCCAGCGGTAATTAAAGGAAGACATCGTCTGATAGCGCCACGTGCAACATGGATTCGGCCTTCCGACCTTTTGATTTTGATTAACGTAAAATGTGAAACATTAGAAAGCTAAGAATGCTTATTTTGAAGACAGAGAGAGTGCGAGCGAGGGATGAGCTCACTGGTCATTCTCTCTGTCACTCAGTTAACGCAAGCGCAGCAGTTATCTGTTCTACATCACTCATAAATCACAATAACTCAACAAATAAGGCTTTGGCGGGACAAAAATTTGTTTTGGCGGCCGGCAAAAAATTTCAATGTAGAAAAAACCCTGATATTGTTTCAAAGCAACTTCACAGAAAACGCATGCGTCTACATTACAGAAAAAAACAGAGAATATTAAAATAATGACAACATTTTTAAGATTACCTTTTACACATTCAGGGTCAACATCTGTAAAAGTTCTTCAGGATCATGGATCCAAAACTTCTGGATCATGAGGGGGGAAGAAACATGCACACACACAAATGAATATTAATTTGTTTGATAAAACATTAATATTAATTATCAACTTACGGACATGGACTTGCAAAACATACTCACCAGGCCCATACAAAAACTTTACAGTAGATCCAAAATCCTGGTTTGCCTATAATTCTTCAGAGTCCAAGTATGGTGTTTTCCTGTCCTCTCTGCTGAATGAGTACATGATCTCAGATTATTCATTCCAAAACTCTGTTACATTTTATGACAAGCTTGATCTTAAAACTAGCTGACAGTAGGGATGGGCATTATGACCATATAATTAAACATACATGAGAAATTTTATTTTACAATAACGATATCACAATATATATATATTTTGATGGATATTTTATTAAAATGCTACAGAATAATACTGCTTTAAAAGTCTTCACTGTATGATATTCAATTAATTAATATCACTTGATTCTAAAAGAAGCAGAAGGTCTTCTCTATTCTTTTGTTTTATTAAAATTATGACAAAGCTGCAGCCCCTTTAAGAACGGATGCACAGAATGACACGCATCCGGGTTTCCCCACGTTAACTTGAACTGTTTAACTTACTTAAGACATAACTGACTGTTTAAATCAAGTAAATACCTCACATGACAAGGTTTCTGAGATAATTGTGTGCATTTTACAGAAAGATAATTGATTTCGGGATCGCCTGCTGTCTGAGAGAGGCTTATTTTAACACATGCATGTCCCGTTCATTATTCTACATTCATGCATGTTTCCTTGTCAAAATGTCAAAAAGTTTTAGTACAGTCAGTGCTGCGTTATATACGCTATATTCCCATTCCGCAATATAAAAAGGTAATGTTAACGTTTACAGCAAAATCACTAACAATAGTCAGTATCATCAGATCGCCATAACACCCAGCCCTATCTTAACAATATTACAACACAACACAGAAACAGAATATGTAAGTTAATCACGATTAGCATATGACTTTAATGCACTAACGTTATATCTTGATGAGCAGTAGAAAAAATATAAAGGGGTTTACGTTACCTTCTGCCGTCTGCTGTCCGCCATTGAAACCTTAGTCTGTTCGTATTCATGTTTTTTCGTTCTCAGTCGACATCCCACAATCAAAATTCGTCCAAAATAAGATTTTAACAGGTTTAAAATGATCCATGCAATGCCATTAATGGACAGAAGAAGCCGTCCTGTTGAAGATTAGACGCCGCGATCGCGTCGCGTCCCCGCGAGCCACGAGCAACGACAACGGGTGTATAATTCAAACGGAAGGCGCGCACTGTCATTGGCCAGATTTCTGGATGACGTTCAGATTGACCAATCACGCTCAAAAGAACACGGAAAGACAGCAAATAGCCTGGCAAATATAGAAAAAAACTTGTTTTAAACAACAGTTAGAAAATGTGTATATTTATTTTTATTTGCTGTTATATTTAATTAATTGGTCAAATGGTGTTTTGTGGTGTGGGCAGAGGCTTGAAAGTTTCAACCTGGAGAGCAGTGCAGATTTGTACTCTTTAAAAACAATTATTGTTTGATATTTAGTTTGCTATATATTTTGTTATATTTGTATCCAGAATTGAATGTAAAACCAGTTTGAATGTAAAAATACACCTTCACTGTAAAACAGAAAATTAAAGTAAAATATCTTAATTTAAATAAGGAAAAATCTGTAAACTAATAGTGTTTTCTCTAAAACGTTTAATGTAAATTTCTGTGAAGTTTTTTAACTTTATTTGACTTAAGATATTTGACTTATTTTACGGTTTTTGTTTTGCAGCTGTAGCTGCTGTTTTTTTAAAGGTTTTTATTCTTACAGTGTAAATATAAAACTAATAAGATTTACTTTAAAAAGACAAAGAATAATGTTAAATTGTTAGTATGGACATAAACATAAACCTTTTATATAATGAGCTAAATATTGTATTACAGTTGTTAATTTACAGATATTGTTTGTAATTTTGCATGAATTTGTTATTTATGAAAACAGAAAAATAATACAGTGATGTTCCTGTATAAAAAAATGAGAATTACTGTAATTTGTCATTAATGATATAATCCTTAAAATAACAGTCAAGTTGTTTATTTAGATATTGTTTGTAATTTTACATTGTTTTAAACATAATTCAAAATTACAAGAAAATACTGTAAAAAACTGACGTTTTTTTCTGTAAAATTAGGATATATTATTGGTTGCCTTATTTTTATTGGTAACCTTATTGGTTGCACCTACATCTATTGTGAGTGGTGGATTTCAAACCTCAAAATGCCCCTCTTTTGCAGCGTGTTAAAGTTAAGAATCTTGGAGTGACACTTTTTGTTAATAGTTGCAGAGCTGAAAGATCTGCTTGTGTTTCTGTGTTTCTTGAGCAAGTGAATCCCTGCTCTTTTTTATTCCATATTTTTATTTTGAGCATATCAGTTTTTGGTGTTTTTAAAACAAACTTTTTCATTTTCCACATTTCATCTCCTTTTTATTTAATTCTATTATTGCCTACAATTTGTAAAACTTTGCAAAAATTGTTTGGGGATAGTCTAAAATGTTTGGTTAATTATCCTGTGTTAATTCCATTACATTTCTTTGTTTATTTCATTACATATTCAGATTTTTTTGTGAACGTATTTGTTCAGACAGGGTTTTTATTTTGTACTGTTTTTATAAAAAATATTTGATTTAGAGACTCTTTTCATGCAGTGGTTTTAAGGCCCTGACACACCATTCTGATGGTTTGGCCCAGACCCAGGCAACGTGAACCAACCCCACAGTCGGCTTTAGTCATTGCTAGTTCAGTTTAGTGTTTCAGGGCCTTAAGAATTCTTTTTTCTGTGTAAAAAGCTTGTTTGCTGTAGCCTATAGTAGACCAGAGATAATTCTCAATCCTGAAGTGCTCCCCTGCCCCCCCTCCCTCCTTCTGAGAACAGCCAGCACAAGTGTCAGTCATTAACATATGAAAGGTCTTCTTCACACCTAACAGTCTTCAGTCCTAGCACACCCAGCAGTGTTTCAGCTGTATATGTCCGTGAAATTTCACGGATTCCTGTATACGTCCGCATACGTGAGGTTTCCGGGTTTTTCTGGAAATATACTGTTCCGTGTTACTCTGATCCGCTTTTTCCCACATACATCCGGTAAACATCAAATTACACAGGAGTATACCATGCCCGGATAGTGCCGGATTTCAGTGTTTTCATGCAGTGTACCCTCGTGCATATCCATGACTGCTTGGGCCAGGTGGACCTGAAGCAACGCTATGGCATGCAAGGCAGATGCAGCCTGTCCACAAGCCTTGTAAGCCTTCCCAGTCAGACCGGAGGAGAACTTACAGGCAATGTCACTTATTTTACATTTTATTCACATTTACATTTATGCATTTGGCAGACGCTTTTATCCAAAGCGACTTGCATTGCATTCAAGATACACATTTTACATTTTGTCAGTCCTTTGCATTCCCTGGGAATTGAACCCATGACCTTGGCGTTGCTAGCGCCCCACACTATTGTTTGAGCTACAATTTTAAAAACTCTGTAGAAAATAGTTCAAGAATACTGTAACTTTGGTGCAATATATTCATATACATGAATAACATATAAACATAAAAAGCTAATTCATTCTGAAAGTATACACAAAAATAATAATCCCATTACAATTCATCATAATGGTAAAATTGTATTTTATACACAGTTAACACTTTGAGGTACACCTAGCTAAACTTATGCTGTCTAGTCTAATCCAGTCCTGCAATGCCTTCATGAAGATGTGAAATTAAATGTTCAGTTTTTGTTTTAGTTGGTGATTCAATGCTATGAATATTTTGAAGAATGTACTTTGTAGTGATGCTGAACCTGATTGCATATTACAGAGAGGTGTTTCTGTTATTTAGCTTAACAAAATTGATATAGAGTAAAAAACTAAAGAAAACTGTCAGTACATAATAGTAGCAGCACAAACTACATGCTCCAAAAAAGTCCTATTACTGAATCACCTCAACATGATTTCACAAACTATTTAATCAAAAACAACAATGTAACCTTTTATTGCAGGATGAATTACATGTATACTGCATTAGCTTTAGTAAGGTATCCTCAAAATTAATGCCGGCATTAACGCTTCTCATTTACTTTGAATGGGTGACGTCATGCGTTGCTGAACTGAATTGTGGGTTCCGTCACGTCGCTTCACTCCCGTTGCAAGCGGCAGAAGTTGAAAGGTGTGTTCGACATCGGCTGTGGCTGGATGCAACCAATCGGCGAGAGTAGCTACGTGCAGGCGGGGAGGAGCTGCAAACGACATGACATCAAAAAGACATGAAGTCGGACACTTTCTGCAGCCGCTGTGTTTGCATATTTTATCACAGCTGAAGTTAAATAAATGCAATATTTGTGTCTGTGTACATTACATATCCTATTAAAAAAGTGTCTCACCAAGTCCAAGTTTTTCCATTCAAACTCCATTAGGTGGCGAAGGAAGGATGACACTCTGTTGTTGATTACAGTTGTCTTCCTGTTAACAACTTCCACTGGTCTTCCGACGGTTTTGGTGGTGCGTTCATCTAGTTCCCACCTCTGGGTTTTTCCTCACGAAAAGAACTTTAAACAAGAGAAAATTAAGTGAGAGAATAAATATATTTTAAATTTCTTCACCCTTAGTGCCTTTGCTTTAAATGTTTTTGGTAACACTTTAGAATAATGGTCCGTCATTAAACGGATAGTTCACCTCAAAAAACTAAACAAAAAAAAAGGAAATTCTGTCATTTACTCACCCTGTTGTTCTAAACCTTTTAAAGAATTTTAAACATTCTTCATCTTTTTTTGTGTTCAGAAATGTATTCAGGTTTGCACTTGAGCAACATTATTCTAAAGTTTTGCCATGTTTTTTTCATAAATTATATTTCATCTGCCAAAATCATCAAAAAATTGTCCAGGACTGCTTAAATTCCAGAAGATAACCAGACCCAACTAAAACATACAAGAAACACATTGAATTAACAGTAATATGTGGAGAAACAAAGAGGGGTAAGTGTAACCGATGTTAGGGCCGAGGGACGATTACCACACTCCGGAGGAGCAGACACCTGAGGATACCAAGAGGCGGACAACAGAATGACTTTCAAAGGTAAGTTTTGTTTATTAATTTAAAACAATAAAAACAGTGCTGAGAATGTTCGTGGCTGGAACCCGATTTGGGAAGAGGAACTGGGGGATATTCCTCTTCTCTACTGACTCGTGGGTGGGACAGTAATTTCTTTGACCTGTCAGAAGGTGCTTGTAGGACGGACAGAGGCTTCTTCTCGCCTTCAACTTTCCCCACGGACAGAGCAGGTAAGTATTTGGCCCGTGAAAGTGTTCTTAGGACAGCCGATCGAATGACAGCAGCTTCCTCACCTCTTCTGAGGGACAGACAGTGGCGGTGCTCAGACTCGGCTTGTGGACGTGTTCATAGAACAGCCGATCGAATGACAGCGGCTTCCTCACCTCTTCTGAGGGACAGACAGTGGCGGTGCTCAGACTCGGCTTGTGGATGTGTTCATAGAACGGCCAATCAAATGACAGCAGCTTCCTCACCTCTTCTCTTCTGAGGGACAGACAGTGACGGTGCTCAGACTCGGCTTGTGGATGTGTTCATAGAACAGCCGATCAAATGACAGCAGCTTCCTCACCTCTTCTCTTCTGAGGGACAGACAGTGACGGTGCTCAGACTCAGCTTGTGGATGTGTTCATAGAACAGCCGATCAAATGACAGCAGCTTCCTCACCTCTTCTGAGGGACAGACAGTGACGGTGCTCAGACTCGGCTTGTGGATGTGTTCATAGAACAGCCGATTGAATGACAGCAGCTTCCTCACCTCTTCTGAGGGACAGACAGTGACGGTGCTCAGACTCGGCTTGTGGATGTGTTCATAGAACAGCCGATCGAATGACAGCAGCTTCCTCACCTCTTCTGAGGGACAGACAGTGGCGGTGCTCAGACTCGGCTTGTGGACGTGTTCATAGAACAGCCGATAGAATGACAGCAGCTTCCTCACCTCTTCTGAGGGACAGACAGTGCTCGTGGAGTGTGGTCCTCGGGGTGCGTTGAGCTCTTTCCCTCCACACCGTACACTCAAGTGGGAACCTGGACACAGCTTGAGACAGATCAATTTGAAGGGATCTTCACAGTCATAAGTCAATATTCATCCATCAAAGTTTCAGAGAGAAACGCAGTCGTTTGATCTCACCACACTTGTGCATAAATCACTCTTATAAATCTTCACACGTGTGCACTTCACTCTTTCAGACACTGCAAACTCACTTCATCTCCACAGTGATTAATCGACTCGTTTCTCTTCTCTCTGTAGGGTGGATGACTCAAGGAATAACGTTTTCAGAAGATCAGCGTGAACACAGCAACGATCCTCCCAGCTGTTCCAGTTACTACGCTTCGTTCTGTCAACAAGATCACACACACTGCCCACAAACAAAGGTTAGTTGCACTCTGGTGATGGTCAATCTTCAACTGTGGTTTTCTCAACGGGTAATCAAATGAAGGGTGCACTTAACTTTTCCTCGGTGAGTCACTCAATATCCTGCAGTGGTTTCCTCTCTCACTTACTTCATTACGTTGCTGTTCGTGGTTTCTTCAGAAAACTCACTAAATGAGCATGCCTCGGGGAATCTCACAGTAGAACTCCGATCCGGCATTAAACCTTCAGCCTTCCTCTTTCACCGCCGCTGTCAGAACACACACTGCTGCCTACCCGTCCTCCCACACTGCGCAAACACTGCCTTTTTATGCTCCTTTTCCTGAGCACATGCTTCAATGAAGCACAGCTGATTTGCTTCAGCTGGCGCTCGTTATGGCCAACACTCAACGGAGCCAGATTTAGAACCAATGAGGAATCTTTTTGGATTTACCAGGTTTTCACCCGGTGACATAAGCTTACTTACCGTTGTATGAGTTCCAGTGTCGCACAGCACAGGCAGGCTCCTGGTATTCTTATCTTAAGTGTAAAATAAATCATGTCAATCCAAATGTAAAATTTGAGAAAGAAACAAAAAAGACTTTGTTTTTTCTCCAGTGACCAACGTTAACTACACGCTGACAGATAATATCTCATTAGCCAAGTTAACTTACTTGACTTATTGTTAATGTAAACTTTGCTTGTTAACAACGTTATTTTCGCAACTAGTGGTCAACATTAATTTACTAACTAACGTCGTCCTAATGTACGCTTAATATGCTCGATAAACAAAATCTGAATTTTATTGGTAAAGTTAATTCAATAAACTCACTAAGTCTTTTTAAAAATAAAACGTTAGGTTTACCTTAGTCTTAGCACCAAAGCTGAAGCAAATGATAACCTAACGTTATGTAAAGTATGTTGTCCGGGCCGTGAACTCTCTCCTCGGGCAAAACTTGCGACGCTGCACTGGTTCCTAATCTAATTCAATAAACTCATTTTTTTAAATAAAACGTTAGGTTTACCTCATTTTGTAGCACCAAAGCTGAAGCAAGTGATAACCTAACGTTATGTAAAGTATATCTTGTCCGGACTGTGAGCTCTCTCCTCGAGCAAAACTTACAATGCTGCACTGGTTCCTAATCTAATTCCATAAACCCTTTTTAAAAAAAAATAAAACGTTAGGTTTACCTCAGTTTTTAGCACCAATGCTGACAAGCTAAAATTGGGGTGCAGACAACCGCGGCTAGTACAAATCACACTTACCTTGCTTGTTTGCTGTTCTCACGGGGGATGAAAAAATCTTCGCAAGGTGTCCGGACACAGCTCATATGTTCTCTGGAACCGTGAGCTCTCTCTTCGGGTGAAACTTTCAACTCTGCACTGATGGTTCTTAATATAAATCTAAAGCAAATCCTGTCGATCCCAATTGTGCCAAAGAAGCCGTTGTGGTAAATACAGTATTATACTTTATTTTTAAAAAAATACAGGAAATCACTGTATTTGGTGTTTGATGTCATAGAAAATTCCCATGATACAACGGGAATTACAGTTATTTACTGTAAAGAGAATTTACAGTATTATACTGGGTGATATATAGTAAATAACTGTACAAATTACAGAAATGTCTAACAGTGTAGATAGGACAAAAGAAGAAAGGATAACAATCTTTCATTGCTCAAAACTATTGTAATATGAAAGACTTCAATACAGAGCGGCACAAAGCACATGTGCGCTAATGCCCATCCCGTGCGCAGAATGATGTGCTTGAACCAACATCGAGTCATAGCTCGCAATGTTCGAAGCACAAAGGGGAGATATATTGATGTGTGTACTGTAGGCCTAATATAGACTATTTCTGCAATAGTTGGTTGAGCCTTTTCTGTAAACAGTTTAAAATTTTGGTTACACTTTATTTTGATAGTCCACTTTAAACATTCTACTAACTATAAGTAACTTTGCAACTACATGTCAACTAACTGTTATTAGAGTATTAGTTGACTGTCAGTAGACTGGTAGGTTATGGTTAGGTGTTAGGGTTGGGGTTAGTAGAATAAGTTGAATTGTAGTTGCCAAGTTACTTATAGTCAGTAGAATTTCTGTTGGGGTACCAACAAAATAAAGTTTTAGTAAATATTAATCAGACAATCTACAAATACTCTAATGACAGTTAACATGTAGTTGCAAAGTTACATATAGTTAGTAGAATGTCTGTGGACTATCAAAATAAAGTGTTACCAAATTTTTGTTACTGTGCATGTGAAGTTATAGTGTTCTCTACTCCATTGTGATCTAACAGACACCCAGGAGAAAGTAACAGGATTTAGAAACCGCAATACACTTCAGGAAGATAAAGTCCTTTATGCAAAACTGCTCGGGTTATGTATATAACCCTTGTTCCCTGAGAAGGGGAACGAGCACTGCATCGGGACGACGCTTTGGGGATGCTCCCTTAGCATCAGCGAATCTGAAACCAGAATGCCAACTAGGCCAATCCGATTGGCGTGCGTGATGACGTCATCGTGACGGCATACCCGGAAGTATAAAAGGGGAGCTGGAACGTAATGGCGGTAGTAATTGCTCTGAAGCATGCGCTCCAGGCGCGCCGAGGTGTGGCGTCGGGATGCAGTGCTCGTTCCCCTTCTCAGGGAACAAGGGTTATATACATAACCCGAGCAGTTCCCTTTCGAGGGAACTCGCACTGCATCGGGACGACGCTTTGGGGAACGAGTACCCACTAGGCCACACCGAAGGGTAGCGCCTGCCCTAGTGTGAAGCCGGAAACCGGGCACAGCAAGGACTGGAGCACCCTAGCACCAGGCGTCGTAGGGAGATCCAGGCTATAAAACCTGATAAAAGTGTGTGGGGTAGCCCACCCGGCCGCCTCGCAGATATCCTGCAAGGGGACCCCAGAAAGAAGGGCCACCGAAGAGGCCATGCCTCTGGTGGAATGAGCCCTCACAGCCACAGGTGAAGGCAAACTGCGCACCTGATAGGCCATGGTAATCGCCTGGACAATCCAATTACTGATTGTCTGAGTAGATGCAGGCAATCCCTTCTTAGGTGAGCCAAAACACACCAACAGTTGTTGTGATCTCCTCCACTGTGCAGACTTCGCCAAATAAACTCTGAGCGCCCTAACCGGGCAGAGTAGGTGAAGTCTCCCCTCTTCCGCCGTCACATGAGGCGGAGGATGAAATGCCTGCAGGACCAATGACCTGACCACCCTTGATGGCACCTTAGGCACGTAGCCCGGCCTAGGGTGTAAGATGGCCTTTACTCCTCCCGGGGCAAACTCCAGGCAGGTCGGCGTTACCGCCAAGGCCTGGAGATCTCCCACTCTCCTGAGAGAGGTAATGGCAAGGAGAAAAGCCACCTTAAGGGTCAGATCCTTTGGTCCAGCCGACTCCAATGGTTCGAAGGGGGCCTCAGCCAATCCTTCGAGAACCACTGCCAGGTCCCAGGTTGGAACTCTGGCCGAGCCGCAGGCCTCATCCTCCGAGCCCCACGGAGGAATTGTACAACCAGCTGGTGCCTACCCAGAGGCCCATCACCCAGAGGAGTGTGGAAAGCCGCAATGGCAGCCACGTACACCTTGAGTGTGGACGGGGTAAGCCCTGCAGAAAAACGATCTTGGAGGAACTCCAGCACTGAAGCCACTGGGCAGTTAACTGGGTCCACCTCACGTTCTCTGCACCAAGTGGAAAATACATTCCACTTGAGGCTGTACAGTCTCCTCGTAGACGGAGCCCTGGAGCTGAGTAAGGTCTCTATTACCTCCGCCGATAGGCCAGCCTCTATGTACCTGGTCCCCTCAGGGGCCAGACCCATAGGTTCCAAATCTCCGGGCGGGGGTACCCGCCGCCTGAGATAGGAGATCCCTCCTCAGAGGAATCTCCCACGGCTGACCTGTTAGCAGAGCTATGATATCCGAGAACCAAACTCGAGTCGGCCAACGGGGTGCTACCAGAAGTAGACTGACCCCCTGTCGCCTGACCCTCTCCAGGACTCCCGGAAGCAGAGCAATCGGGGGAAATGCGCACAGACACAGCCTCGGCTACGTCTGAACCATGGCATCCAACCCCAGCGAGGCTGGATGCGTGAGGAAAAACCACAGTGGGCAGTGGGACGTCTCTCGAGACGCAAATAATCCACTTCCACTGGGCCGAACCTCTTGCATATGGCCTCCACCACCTCTGGGTGGAGTCGCCACTCCCCGGGCCTCAGCCCCTGCCTCAGCAGGATGTCTGCTCCCTGATTTTAGACCCCCGGGACATACATTGCCCTGATGGACAACAGTTTCCCTTGGGACCACAGGAGGATGTGATGCGCCAGTCTGCAAAGAGGGCGCAACCTCAAACCCCCCTGCCGTGCCCCAACCAGTGAGGGAGGCGTCTGTTGAAATGGATTTCCGGCAACAGGACGCTCCCAACACTGGCCCTTGGGACAGAAAACAAGGTTTCTTCCATATGACTAGGGAACGAAGGCCACTGCGCGTTACCCTGATCATACAGAATGGATTTTCCCTCAAGGAAAGCCACCTGGTTTACTTCCAAATCAGGACATGGTGGCCGCGGAGGTCCGGGAAAAAGCTCCTCAGAGCTTTGTAGACCGCCAGCATTTCCAGGCAGTAGATGTGCCAGGAGAAATGCCTGGTCTCCCACAGACCTCTCGCAAAGCGGCCGCCATGACCACGTCCCAGCCAGTGAGGGAGGCGTCTGTTGAAACGGATTCCCGGCAACAGAACGCTCCCAACACTGGCCCTTGGGACAGAAACCAAGGTTTCTTCCATATGACTAGGGAACGAAGGCCACTGCGCGTTACCCTGATCATACAGAATGGATTTCCCCTTAAGGAAAGCCACCTGGTTTACTTCCCATAACCACGTCCCAGCCAGTGAGGAGGCGCCTGTTGAAACGGATTACCGGCAACAGAACGCTCCCAACACTGGCCCCTGGGACAGAAACCAAGGTTTCTTCCATATGACTAGGGAACGAAGGCATCTGCGCGTTACCCTGATCATACAGAATGGTTTTCCCCCCGAGGAAAACCCCTTGATTCCCAGCTACCACTGTAAGGGTCTCATGCAGCAGGCCAAGAGATATTCTGTTGGACGCAGCCGCAATGAGCCCCAGCAGACCTTAAACTGCTTCACAGTGATGCTGTGGCCTAGCTTCATTTTAGAGACCACCGCCCGTATGGACTCGATACGTTCGGGAGACAATTGTGCCCACAACGTAGAGAATCCCATACGACTCCCAGGAACACAGTTCTCTGAGAAGGCGTCAACACGCTACTGCGTGTAGAGTCTCAAAGGGCTAGGCTGCCTGGAAGAACCCGATATTGGTACGCTTTGCCCCAAAAAGCGAACCTCAGGAACTTCCTGTGACACAGAAGGATGGATACAGGGAAGTATGCGTCCTCTTCAGACCCATCGTGACAGACCAGTCCTCAGACTGGATCTGAATCACAATGGAGGAAATGCTAAGCATCTTGAATCTGAATCTCCTCAGAGAACGATTCAAGTACCTCCGGTCTAAAGTTGGATGCAACTCGCCATCCCTCTTAGGAACTATGAAGTACTGGCTGTAGAACCCGGACTCCCTGTCTGGCGGAGGAGCACATTCTGTGGCCTCCTTACCAACAGGGAGTGAACTTCCTGTTCCATTACCCGAACCTGCCCAGGGACCACTGCCGTCCAGACCACCCCACTGAACTTCAGGGGAAGGTAACCGGACTGCAGTCTGTATGCCCCTTCCTACAGTCGCAGGCCCCAAGCTGATATATTCGGAGGCATAACCATGCGCCGAGATAATCTGATAAGGGAACCAGCCTCTCGAGGCCGGTCTCGGGTGTCAACCGAGCCTCCTCCCCGACCCCCTGAAGCGGCTAACCGGCAGGGCGAAATCGAGGAAGATTTTCGGTGTGCGTACGCGTTTGCTGGACCACCACAAGTCTTGCTAGAGGCGGCTGATGCAGCACGCGTGCACGGGGAAACGATGTGGCCCGAAGCGTACTAGACGGCGGGAACACAGCATCGACTCCCGAAAAACTCCACAGGGGAGACGACCTCGATCGCTCCTACCCGGGAGAGGGGGCTGGCCGGCAGGGGCCTCATCTAAGGGAGCAGCTCAACAGGGCCACAACACTAGAGCGGACACTGCGATTAGCAATTGCCTGAAACTGATGTGTCCCGCAGGCCACAAGGCGGCGAGAACGACATCAACTTCAGGAGGGCTCCATCTTAGATGAATATCCAGTTCACAAGTTAAACACGCTTGGGTGACAGAATTAAAGTATCCAACTTATCAAAGTCGGATAACATGACACTCAATTCCTCGGAATTAAATGCCATCATAATCACCAAACCCGTGCAACCTGATCTGAATAATAGGCTGAATAAAAAATATATCTAACTCCTCAAAGTCAGATAATATTTTAATTTAATTCCTCAGAATTAAATGCAGCCATAATTAAGGTAAAACATAGTCTGAATGATAGGCTAAATATCTAACTCCTCAAAGTCAGATTATATTTTATTTAATTCCTTAGAATTAAATGTAGCCGTAATTAATCAGACAACACTGTTTTATTTGTATTATACGGACTCATAGACCCCGCGTTGCCTCAGCAACGTGGTTCAAGCCGTCATAATACAATTGGTTTTCATCCCTCGAGAAAAAAGCCAAACAGTGTCACACAATACGGTGAAACATGGTCTGAATGACAGGCTGCCATATCAGACAATACTGATTTAACGTACTATACGGACTTGCCGTTAAGCCAACCAGTATCTCATGCACACCGATCGCGTGTGTTCACTTTAATTGCAGACCCATAAGCGCGCTGCCTTTTTTTTCTGCAATCGCTTATAACTTTGACTGCCACGATGCTGAGCACGTCTAATTCCTCAGAATCAGACCGCTCACACATCGGGTCCTCCGCCCCGGGGGAAGAAGGCTTCCACACGGGGAAGGAGAACATCTGAACTGTCAGATAAAGACTGGGAAGATGCCTCAGCAGTCCCAGTCCCGCTGACAGTCCATCCGTGAGCCCCATGACCAGCCTCGCCGCACCGCCTCGGCGGATGCGGGACCGATCCACGGGGCTCACGAGGCTGGCCGGCCTCATCGAGCACGGCCAGCCGAGAGCGGAGCACCCTGAGCGTCAGCTTCTTGTAATGCTCACAAGCGGCTCCCTCGAGAGCCGCTCGAGCATGCTGAACGCCCAGGCAGTGCACACACAGCAGGTGTGTATCCGAGCCCGACATGTAGCGAGGGCAAGGATGCACACACTGCTTAAACTCTCTCACACTCTCACATTTTTCCATTTTTCAGTCACACACACTTTCACTGACAATACAACAGTAAATAGACAGACAGTTTGACAGATAGCGCTTGCTGAAGAGCAATAACTACCGCCATTACGTTCCAGCTCCCCTTTTATACTTCCGGGTATGCCGTCACGATGACGTCATCACGCACGCCAATCGGATTGGCCTAGTTGGCATTCTGGTTTCAGATTCGCTGATGCTAAGGGAGCATCCCCAAAGCGTCGTCCCGATGCAGTGCGAGTTCCCTCGAAAGGGAACCATATAACTTTTATCTACAGATCAAGTATAACAATAGGAATATTGAATCATCTTGAATCATCATCGTGTTGACTGTCATAACCAAATGTGACACACAGTTCTGAAAGGAGAATGACTGACAGCGGAGGGAGGGTGGAAGAGTTTACGTGAACTTGAATTTAACAACTTAAATATTCATCTGTACCTCACATTAAACTGTGAAAAAGCTTAAGAAAACGGTGTGTAAAGGCTTGAACTTTCATGTTCATATTCATGTCATTTCACAATTATGCCATAACACTTTGTTCATCAGTGTTTCAAAGGACCAAGTCACCACTTTAGTTGAAGGGCCACACACATGATGAAGTCATGAGAAGCTAATGCTTAGTTAATGATGTCTACTGTATTTGAATGTCAACAGAATTCATGTGCTGTGAGCTTTTTTTCCCCAAATCTTTATTTGGAATTGTTGTTTATTAGTTTGATGTGAATGATATACAAACACTAATTTTACCATGCTTAACCACAGATTAAAGAGAGCAAAGACAATGCTCTCCTCATAGGCTAGAGGAGCAGTTGATTTGACTTCACTAACATCACAGACACGAAAGGCTAAATAAAATGAATTCATTGCCAGTAAAAGGGCATTGAGAACTATTTTTGTCTGCAGAGGTTTTGTAACTGGAAGAAGAACAGAGAAAACTGTTTAATCCTTCAGTAGAAATTGATAGGTGCAGAATGGAAATAAGTCTCTCATTCAAAAAGAGATCCAATTTCACGAGAGAGAAAAAAATAAATATCAGTTAATGTGTACCATGGTTTTTGCCCTACTGTATTTGTTTAAGGGGCTGTCAAAAGCATTTCCTTAAAACTCTTCTTTCCTGAGTCACTCGCAGTGAGATCTCCCCAACCGCAGTAGTGGTGCACTGACGGTCACTCTGTGGCCACATTATGGGCCAGTTCATCTTTCTTGGAAGTTAGAGCCAACCACATGAAGGGCTATGGGTAGAGTTAAGGTTCTGCAGCCATCTAAGAAGGCCTAAGACATCTGGAAGAGAACCTGGCCATCTCCAGGCATAGCAATGAACATAACCTGGAAACAATCCAAGGATAAGATCAAGGTCTTGCCTAGATATTTGCTTTGAAAGGAATTGAAACTATAAACTGATTTTACCGGGAGCTGGATAAAAACTTTTACTTTAGACATGAAGCAGTGATAAGGTTTTTTTTTTTAAATTGCCAATTAGTTGGTCAGCAAGACGCTTGGACAAATGCCACGTTCGAGACCAGGTCGGAACTTCTAAATCTCCCACTTCTGACCCCAGTGAGTTCCAGTCAATCACGCATTACATTCATATGTTGAAAACATGCTGTTGCCCTGACACGCCATTTCTCGTTTTTGTCAATCATGAGAAAACAGAAAACATTACATAAAATGCTGGCGTTCACTTTGGAAAAAGCTGGTGAAAAGCAACAAGTAAAATATCATTATATAAACTTAATGTCTGATGTCAAAATTGTTTTTTATGTTTTACATTAGGTAGCTCCACGCATGCTCATTGGAAGCAGGACTTGCCGCCATCTTGGAAGTGACTTCAAATGATGCTTCTCGCTGAGGTCAGGCATGATGCTAAGTTTTAAAGTTCGATGTCTGACTACGAGCAGTGTTCCAGATGTTATTTCCAAGTAGGAGGTGGGAAAAATCCGAAGTTATCTGGAATGCCAAGCTGTCTGGAACTCAGCATTACATTAAAGGGGTGGTAAAACACATTCTTTTGAAGGCTTGATTGTGTTTGTGGGGTGCATTGTAACATGTGTTCATGCTTCGTTTAAAAAAAAAAAAGCATTATTTTCATATATTTGACCTTTATTCTACACTGCTCTGTCCCTCCTTGTAAAACGGTCTGATGCTTTCCGGGTTGTATGAAGCCAGTCCCTCAAAAATACGCGATGGGCTCAGATTGGTTAGCTGACCCAGTGTGTTGTGATTCGCTAACCGCCTAGTGCACATTTGTCGGAAACGTCACGCCCCTTACCTTTACCGGAGGCTGTGCTTTGGTCAGTATTAGAAACAATGGCGTCAATAAAACCATATGAGCCCGAATCAGACCCAGAACATTTTAGTGAAGATGATCGAGCAGAACCTGTTCATTCCTCAAGAGTAAAGACTGCGGATCTATAGTGATCGCTACTGAATGCCACTTTTGTATTTTTAGAACGATTATAGCCAAATATCTGTGGCAAGAACTATTAACCCAAAACGAACACTAAACACTGGCTTTACTAGTAAGTTAGCCAAATCACACACAGAACCATGTTTAGCATGCCTGTAGATAAATAATACATAAAAGCTCTAATCAAAGAATCATTTACATTAAATGCCAAGTTCGCTGTTGAGATTTTAACGTTAGGTGTTTGCAACATTAGGTGTTCATCGGATAACGTTAAGTATGAATGAGCATTTAACAGACTGGTTTGCAGAACAGCGTTGTCATCTGTTTACTTCCTTGCTACAACGCACAATTAACGTATTACAGGAAAACACATCGATGAAAAATAAATCAGACTTACAGGTTGTGGCCCGTAAACAGCTTCTGTTTGTAAATCCAGCTTTCAGGACAAGCCGTTGTGCATATCCTGCATTAAACTCGCGAAGTTTGTGGAAGTTTTCCTCCGTGAAATGTGCTGCGGGAGCCCCGCACGCGTCATGCATGATTCACACTGGCCGTGTTTGTCTCACGCAGCTGACGTTGTGCGAATCCTGTATTGAACTCACAAAGTTTGTGGAAGTTTTCCTCCGTGAGATGTGCAGCGGGAGCCCCGCGCGCACCTGTTCCCCTCCGTCTCAAACACACTTGCATATAACATGCTGTATGTTAAACGCTCTCCAACGCACCCCCGTCCCACAAGGAAGGCTGAACAAAGCAAGTACCCCAGACCTGCAATCCGGATGAAAATAACAGCTTTTCGTCGGCATTGCAGCAACACCACTCCAGCCTAACTATACCACAACAGCGCCGCGATACAAAATGGCCTCACCGCCCCATATTTAATATTCTCGGAGGAGGGGTTTATGTAAATATTGAGCCTGGTGATGTCACCAACCCTGGAGGAATGTCTGTAGTCGCCTGCTGGCCGTTTGCTGTAGTCCTTAGAAATTGATTTCTTTAAAAGCAAATATCTCCCTTTGCTTTAAACTTTGAACGTTGTAACTTTGCAGATGTTGTTTATGCTCAAGCAGCAACATTACACGCTAGCTAAAGTTAGAATAGTGAAATCGTGGTTTACCACCCCTTTAAAGGATTAATGCATTCAATCAGGAATCTTCCTGAAGTCTACACCATAACTACTACCATTCATGTTTGTGTTAGCTAGGTTAGGATATGACTAGGTAAACCATAATGTAAATAATTATGTTAACAATGAATACCAGACAACTAACCAATATCTTGTTAGTTTTAGGAGACCTTGTTAGTCTTTCAGAATCTTTGCTTATTGGAACCACAGAACTTAAAGAATATTATAACTAAGAAAACTATCTGAGCTAAAAGTATGAAAGTTAGAAACTTGGAAACATTAATTACTATAACTTCCAATAATTAACCTATTGATTTCCACTTGGATAAGCAATAGTATAGACATTAGTGCACATTCTGGAAAGACATAATGGAAACAGTGTAGGTACAAATCTGTGTAGTGTCTGTAGGAATTGTGGACGCAGACACATAGATGAATGAATCTTCCAAATGATTCGATCAAATGAACATCCCCTTTACAAAGCCCAATTCAGCTCCAGACCCCAGGAAATCGACCATCTATCACCAGAGAGATGGATGCTCCATTCTGCCCGGAGCAACTACATTTAAATAATGATTACTCGATTGCCTATGGACTTTTGACCAAAACTTAGACAAAAAGGACAAAATACTCGTTGTGATCACAAGACAAAGAAACAAACCAGATCTCTATCTTTTCAATGACCGGTAAATTAACTCCATGTGACACAGCCAAAACTCCAAGCAAACTCACAGAAACTGTTACATATGTAGTGCATCAAACCATTGATTATTGGACTTGCATTCAAATAGCCTTCGACATAGCTTGTTAGTATGTTTACAACTGATACACTTGACTATTATGCATGTATATCACTCCCAATTCATGTAATTATGTAACTATTGAATGAGTGGATGAAAAGGCACCGTGTTTGATATCTTTTTGTTCGTATGGGTATAATCCAACAGATGAGCTGAATGAAATCTTTATAGAATTGATCATGTCCTTATAGTAAGAAATTAGGTCTAAATTTACTCTCTGCTTAAGAGCAGGAAACTAAATTACCATAGATAACCCAATTTTATGGGAGGGGTGGAAACACAGTCACCCCTGAACCCTAATTGGCCAGAACCCATCCAGGGGATGGGCAAATATTTGAGTTTTAACCTCAGAACACGGACGAAGAGTGTTAGTTCAGAGCCAGCAGTTCACAGCTGTTCAAGCCAGTTCGAGGCCTGTTCGCAGCCAGTTCGCAGTTCAGAGATGAGTTGAGTCCTAGCAGTTTGACCATAGTTGAGTTCTGAACGGAGAGCTCCCAGGAGACGATCAGACGATCGTGGCAGACCAAGATCAGAGAAAATGGGTTAAACAACGATTTCATTCAGGCCATCTGCTCTTCTCTCACTTTCCTTTCTTTTACTTAAAGTTTATTTTCTTTCCGTTAAGTCTCGGGTTCTGTTAAGTTTCACGCAAAGTTTCTCAACGAGTCTCCAACAAGACTTCCATCCAGCCGCAAACATGCCACGTGATTGGCTTCCCAAGACTGGTCGATCAAAGACACGACCAGACCTTCAGCGAATCAAAGACCTGGGAAAACCCCTCTCCAGCGGGGAAAGAGAATCCCCTGTCTGAGACGACACACGAGACACAAACGCAAATACCTCTAGATTCCGTGCTGAACTGGTGCATTAGATCAAATGTAATAACCCTGCCTAAGAAACGATAGGAGGTTAAATTACTGATCAATGGTTTCTTCAGGTCATCTGTCATAAATTCATATATTGCTTGGGATTTCATATTCTCTCTCTCTTAAAACTTAGGTTTCACTTTATTTTGATGGTCCCTTTAACACATTCTGTTGACTATAAATAACATTGCACCTACATGTCTACTAATTCTCATTAGAGTGTTAGTAGAGTATTAGTAGACTGGTAGGGTTAGGGTTAGAATAAGTTGACATGTACTTGCAAAGTTACTTATAGTCAGTAGAATGTCTGTTGGAGGACCATCACAATAAAGAGTTAGCAGACATTAAGCAGACAGTCTACTGATAATCTAATGAGAGTTAGTTGACATGTAGTTGCAAATTTACTTATCGTCAACATAATGTTCAAAAGGGACCATCAAAATAAAGTGTTACCAAAACGTATTCTTTTCCTCACCTTCTTCCTTTCTGCAACGTGTGTAAATCTGCGAGTGCGTGTGTTTATGTTAGATATTAGTTTGATGTGTTAGAGTAATCAATAAAGTTCCGTTTGTATTCAAAGATAACTGTTCTTGTGTTATGTGCTTACGAATTTAATGTCTTGAACTGCCGATCTAAGCTATATTAATATCCGCTGCAGAGTTGATATTTACGGCCCGTTCAAATGAACGCTGGAAGAGTCATTTGCTCGGCTGTAAAATAGACTCTCAAAATGCCCTATGAATTCATTAATTCATTCATTTGAGCTAAATAGACCTGTTTCCCTTTAACAGAGTCCCCTTTAAGTTCTTACATATCGGTGGACGAATAAATTAAGGTGTAAACATTAATTCTGAATTATTTATAAATTATAGTGTAATTCGAGTCTCTTTCATTTTAATTAAATTCCCCGTTGAGTTATTATTTTATCTGACTCATAGTCACTACATCTGCTATGAAAGGCCTAGTGCCTAGTGTCTAGTGTCCCTTGTGCAGGCTTCTTGTATCTTAATTATTCAAGAATTAAAATATAGGAATCCTACACAAAGGACACAATTGGTTTAGAAAAAGAGGGGGCATTCCAGTTAAAAGTTCCTAGGAATGAGGAATTTCCCTCCTCCGAGGAAAAATGGCACGTTCCATTTGACTGTAAATGGATTGTGAAGTGCACCATCTTAACCCTCTGGAGTCTGAGCTCTTTTGGGGCCCTTTAGAAGTTTTGACATGTGCTGACGTGTGTTTTTTTTTAGCAAAAGTGTAATTACACTGTATTCAGCACAAACTGGGCTACCATAATATGCGAGCAACATCTATGTAAATGCTTATATTTTTGAGAGAAAAATGTTTATGCATGGTTTTTGAAAAAAACAAAAAACATTTTTTTTTAAATTAAGGCCTCAAAACACACAATAGATATGTGTTCACAAGACTTTTAACTCCAGGGTGTATTTGCATGGAGTTTTTTTAAGACAAGTTTTTCCTCACAAAGCCAATATGCAAGGGGGCATGATAGCTAATGAATAATGCAGGAGATCACCTGAGAGGACAAAAGAACACAATAACCCGCATAATGAGCTGCATAATGAATGAGCTTCAGGTAGGCCTATGTGACAGAGAGCAACAGAGCAAAGGTAATAAATTTTTTTAAAGTTTATTTGATTTGGAATGTAGTCAACAAAGGCCTATTATATTTTAAATGATCAAAATATTTGACTACACTGCAAAAAATGCACTTCTTATTTGGTATTTTTTCTTGTTTCCAGTCCAAATATTTAAAATTCTTAAATCAAGATTAATTTACTAGATAAGTAAACATTTCTGGGGGAAAATAAAAATGAAGTGAGTTTTTGCTTAGTTAGTTAGTTAGTTAACTTTATTGTCCCCAAGGGGAAATTCTGCTTGGGTATGAGTTGCTTCATAAAGGTAGACCAGATAACTTAATACAATCTATATTATCTGCCGCAACAATTTATGATTTCTTAAACCATAATTTAGGATTTATTACACCAATTTATTAAAACACAACAATTAATGAGATTAAAACCATGTTTTTACTCCAAACTTACTTTATATCACAAGTCAAATGTTTTAAATAACCTTATGTGATCTCATTTGGCTTTGGATCAAAAAATCAGACAGAAAATATATAATTTTACAATATTCTGCATTATTATAAAAGCTCAAATAGCATTGCATTATAAATATAATCTATTATGAAAACACCCAACATGGTATAAATAACACAGATAAGCCATAAATTGTCGCGATTGTGTGTTTATTATCTTCAAACTTGTCTATCTGCATGTTATAGCGATTTCTGGAAGCTGTTTATGTCAATGTCACATGGTATCTTTGTCTACCTTATATGGACTACATGTGCACGGAGCGCTCCCAGAATGAACTGAAAAAACAGCACATCAGAGTATCCAGCACTCATAATGATTACATCTGCGATTTAATAAATAACACTTCTCTGTATAGAAATTTGACGCAGACATATGAGAATCTATCAATATTTCTCCTCATCTGCACACTTTTGAACGAGTCTTCATGACGAGAGGAGTTTTTTATGAATGAGATCAGCTGACGCTCAAATTACAATCTAACATACCAACGCGGTTTTCATATTCATAACTCCTGACACATATGAACAAATCACAGTCACTACAGTCATATGACTTTGAGAATAAAACAGAGGTAAAAATGGAAGCTTGAGTCTTAGATCTTTTAAATGATGTATAGTTTGTCATGGTAATTACTTACATCTGACAGTAATTTTGAGCTAATTTAAACAAAGAAAGCTTCAGTCCGTCCTCGCGCAGGTTTTTGCGTTTAATATTCACAGATACTTACAGAGTAAACTTAGCCTACTTACACACAGCGGTGGAATTCGTTGCTTTCAGAAATGAACAGCTTTTCATGGAGAATTATTCCAGGATTATTAAACGCGTCTCAAAATGATGTAGTTGAAGTAGGAATGCAGTACTTGATGTGTTTGTTTGAGTTGTTGTGATGTGATGTGTGGGCATCGACTATTATTAGTGAAATTATTAGTGTATAATGAGCCACTCAGGGACGACTAACATCTCTCTGCTTTCAAACAGATTACATAAACACAGAATATTTGTTTTTGATTAAATTTACAGTGTTTAAAACCTGACATTTCAGCGTTTCTTTAGACATATGTCTAATGTTTGTGAGACAAGTATTCACTAAGCTAGAGGTCCTTTTCTGAAGACTTTTTGAATGAACGTCTTTGACAGAGAGGCTGCAGATCGCGCATCATGTTTGTTTTCTTTATTTTGCAAAAAGCACAACAATTTGTTTTTATTGTGACTGTACACACAAAAAAAGAAACTTAACAGATTATAATGATGTATAACACTTGTCTGAATGATAAAAAACAACAGAGTTATTTGAGTCTCTTTGGCACTGATAAGAAAAAAAGCGAGCCTCGAGAGGGTTAAGTGATATTCTTAAGTGTGTGTGATCTCTATCTGTGTCAGATATAAAAAAGAAAATGACAAGCAGATTTATGAGATGTGTGCCACCATGCAAAATATTATTACATCAAATGATACACGATTTGTGTGTCATTTGTTTAGGAAGCGGAGCACGCTCTGTCAGCCCTTGATGGGGCTGGCTGTGCTCACTGTGACAGGTTCACAGTGAGGAAGCACTGTTCCTGCCTGGCTCTCTTTAAGGGAGATGGGAGCAAGGCATCTGCAGTGTGGCAACTGAGGTCGTGGGGCTCGCAGATGTATCTGGCTGAGGAGCTTGAGATGGATCTATCCTGATGCTCTGAAGCTAGACCAGAAAGCCTACTTGTTGAAAGCCCACATAAAATTTGCAACTAAAAATCCAAATAAATTTAATTACTAAACTAAATTAACTTTATCAACTAAATTACATTGCCCGCATTGTCACTATATGATAATGAGAGTTTAAAAAAAAATCTTTTTTCACATATTTCTCTGTTCTCATGTCTTAGTGTTCTTTGTTAATCATCTAGCTTTTTTAGTTCAGTTCTACCAAAAAGACTCGGGAGGCCAGATGAAGTACAATAAAATAGCAAGTTTATTAGCAGAGCAGCAAGTATTATAATTAGAGGTTCTTTGGCGTAGGCCCCGTCTCGAGGGTAACGGACTCTGCATTTTCTGCCTGAAGATGAAGGCAGGGGCGTAGCCAACCCCCAAGAATTAGTGGAGGAAAGTAGTTCCTCCGGGATGGGGCCCAAGCACCCCCAAAGATTTGAGAGAGAATTGTATACTCACCCGTGGTGAATACTGCGATCCCTGAAACATCGAAAGGACAAATGTAATTTAACCATGAATTGAGCATGATAAATGTAACTGCAGAAGGTGTTTGATCGGCCACAGATCAGCATTGGTAAGCCACATAGAGACAAAAGCATTGAACGGCCACAGACAGGGCCTTGATCAGCCGCATAGAGACGAAAGCCTTGAACAGACATAGGCAAGGTCTTGATCAGCCACATAGAGACAAAGCCTTGAATGGCCATGAGACAGAACCTTGATCGGTCGCATGGAGACAACGGCCACGTTAGGCCACATAGAGACAACGGCCACGTTAGGCCACATGGAGACAACGACCACGTTAGGCCACATGGAGACAAAGGCCACGTTAGGCCTCATGGAGACGAAGGCCACGATAGGCCACTGAAGAAGAATAAGAGCTGTAGAGACTGACGACCGGGATGAGTAATTATGTGAGAATGTGACGCCGTGACACCACCACCAGTATTTGCATGAGGATTAATATGGACATTGAACATGCAATAGATATGGATATTGACATAGGTGTTAAATCAATAAAGAGAAGGAATTGTCCGGCTACTGCAAAAACTGCGTAGGCTGTATGAACTGCCATGTTATGCCATGTATACTGCCTTGATAGGCTGGTACGAAAAGCCTCGTAGTCTGTATGGACTGCCAAGTTAGGTGAGTATATTGCCTCGATAGGCCGGGGTAAGAAAAGCCGCGTAGGCTGTATGGACTGCCACGTTAGGCCGTGTATACTGCCTCGATAGGCCGGGGTACGAAAAGCAGCGTATGCTGTATGGACTGCCATGTTAGGCCGTGTATACTGCCTTTATAGGCCGGGGTACAAAAAAAGCCATGTAGGCTGTATGGACTGCCACGCTAGGCTGTGTATACTGCCTTTATAGGCCAGGGTACGAAAAAAGCCACGTAGGCTGTATGGACTGCCACGTTAGGCCGTGTATATTGCCTCGATCGGGGTACGAGTGAGTGTTGACTGAGAATGAGGCTCCGATAAGCCAGTGTGCGGGGAAGGCCGCGATAGCCCATAGTGAGGAGAAGACAGCGTGGGTGCATGAGTTGGCCTCGATAGGCCAAATGGAAAAGTGAGCTGTATAAATCTATAAAATAATAGATGTAGGAACTGCCACCATGACCAGAAGTTTGTGTAGATAGTATACTTACCACATAAGATTTTAGTATTAGGAGTTAAATGATAAACTGTAACTTACCTGATGCTTGTTAAGACACATAGGTCATTTTAGTATTACCTGAAGGTTTGAGCATCCTATAGGATTAGAATGCTGTAGAAGACCATCTTGACCATCATAAAATCCTGCGTTCAGTTACTGTTGTAGCTGACATAACCCTGAATGAATGTCCGGTATATTGATGAGATGGTCTGCAGTTCTGTAGGTCTGTCGCTAGGTGAGTTTTAAACCACCTTCTTGATATGGGAGACCCATTGGGGAGTATGAAAAGTGCAGAATGATTAGGGATTAGGGATGTGCTTAGAGATATTTTCTTTTACAGAGACGAAGGCCACACAGACAAAGCCACAGTAGCCCACATGGAGACATTGGACACATAGAGATGAAGGCTACGATAGGCCACCTGGACAGAGACCACATTAGGCCACAGACAAATTCATGAAAGGCTATAGAGACTAACGAAAACAGGATCGATGAGTAGAAATAAATGAGAAAACATACCACTGCCAGTATTTGCATAAAATTATTACTTGAAGTTGCTGAGCGTTTGAGATATTTTGAGTCGGATCTTGCTTGTACTGTAATGCTGAGGATGGCCATGTACACCTTGATAGAGGATGCCGACCCCACACATTGAGCAGCGTTCGTAGCAGCACCAATCCGAAGAATGTCCTATGCATAGATGAGTTGGAGAACCGCAGTTCTTTGCATCTGCAGTTGGAGGATTCTAAACCATTGGGCGTGACTCCCGCTCACAGCTTGATAGAACACCATCTAACCGCCAGAACCTGTCGAGAGAACCCCCAAAAGAAAATAAACCAGAACAGCATGACAAATACATATCAGACGCATATGATTGAGAATCTCGGACAATGCCCTTGCAGAAGGATAAGAATGTTTTTTAAGAAGACGCTTTACTAGCTAATAAACCATAGCTGGCTATAGAACCCTGCAAAGCTTCCGATCCTATGAAAAAAGATAATCAATGCTGGAGTCATCATTTTATAACCTAAGCTGAGTTCATACTGTACGATTTTGGCCATGTTTGGCAGTCTGAGACAAATATCGCAATCCTACAAATAATTTTGACCCTAGGCTAAAATCTGTTGTCTTTGATAGTAAGTTTGACATGCTCACCAACAGCCATGATAAAAATTTTAACCTGAAATAAATGAACTAAATATGAATGGGTTGATGTAAACTCAGGACAAATTCTCTTGTGCGTCTGATTATCATACAGTCTGACATTAATGCAGCTGAGTTCCCACAGTGTGACATCAGGATCATGTTTTCAGAGTCTGAAAAGCAACAAATCACAATGATGATAAGCTGGACCGTGTGTGCTAGCTTTAGTGAAGAGAAAAAAGCTGCGAGAGAGCCCTTGTCATTTGCGGTGTGGCCAGGAATCAATACGCATGTGCAGACCGTGTCAAAACGCTATATTTACTCCCCTGTACATTGTGTTAGTCTCGATAGACTGTCAAATTTTGGCATTTACAATGCGAGTTGCAGTGTTGAGCATAGCCAATCACAGACATGACTGTTGAGCGCTTGAATGAGTTAACATAACACAGAATACACGCAATCAAGATTGAGTGGTTCAATGCTTGTTCACTGGCTAATTCTGCCTGCTAATGAATACGTTCGATCAATGAAGAGTAGAGCGTGCAATAGATTCATGATGCAGAGTAGTCAGATTGACCACGACAGTTTCCGCTAGAGTGTAGGAGTTTAGCTGAACTGAAGCATTTGACAGTTCCATGCATTTATTTCACGAGTTCACGCTTACAAATAAGTCAGATAGAATAATTGGTATGCATATTTGCCGTGCTGTACGAGGACAGGGCTCCGAGCTCGATATTTGGCCCGAACCCAGAGCACTACCCCCATATCTCTGGTTAGGAAAGTAACCAGGTGAGTGTGAGGAAGACTGGGTGGTGGAAGGATGCTGAAAACCTGTCAAGGAACATTGGTGAGTTGACGGGGCTTTTGTGTGATCCTCCATATGTGTTAATTGGGTAGACATGTTGATTGCTGATTGCTGACAGCTGGTTGGAATGACATAATGATTGGATAGATCATTTGAACATGCTCCTCCCGAACTTTGTTAATGAAACATCATTTCACTAGTTCACACTTACAAATAATTCAGATAGAATAATTGGTATGCATATTTGCCGTGCTGTCCGAGCAGAGGGCTCCGAGTTCTGTATTTGGCCCGAACCCAGAGTACCCCAAAAGTGGCAAACTACATGGGACAGCAGCCAGAAAAGGATGTTGATGCCCCCCAAAAGTTGCAGAGCGCGAAGCTGATGGTGTGCCAATCGAGGGGAGAGGGCTAGTCACTGGATCGGGAGCTCTTGTTTGTCATCATCTGAGGTTTTGATGGTCATGGCATCGTTGGTAGTCAGCTGTGGATGGTTGCACGTGGGTGAGAGGAGATAGCACTGCTGCGGCAGTGGAAACAAACTTTCAAACTGTCTGATGAGCTAGTTGTACAGAGAATTGGGCTCCTGCCAGAGCAGAAGAGATGACACTTCTGTGGCAGTGGAGCGAGTTTGGATGGTGTAACAAATCTCCTGCGGGAGCGGAGTTGACGACACTGCAGTGGAGACGAGACGTTTTCATCTTACTTTCCAACCATCCAATGAGCCAGTTGTATGGAGAATTGGGCTCCTGCGTGAGTGGAAAAGATGACACTGCTGTGGCAGTGGAGTGAGTTTGGATGGAGTAACAGTGCTCATGCAGGAGCGGAGTTGACGACACTGCTGCGGCAGTGGAGACGAGCCGTTTGCAACGTGCTTTCCAATTATCCAATGAGCCAGTTTTACAGAGAATTGGGCTCCAGTGGGAATGGAAAAGGTGACATTGCTGTGGTAGTGGAGCGAGTTTGGATGGAGTAACAGAGCTCCTGCGGGAGCGGAGTTTACGAGACTGCTGCGGCAGTGGAGACGAGCCGTTTTCAAACTTGCTTTCCAAATATCCAGTGAGCCGGGTTGGACGTAGAACTGAGCTCCTGCGGGAGTATGGAGATAACACTGCTGTGGCAGTAGAAGCAAGTTGAATGGAAATACGGAACTCCTGCAGGAGCTGAGGCGGTATTACTGCCGTGGCAGTGGAGGCCCTTTGGGCAGAAAAACTGGGCTTCTCTTGGAGCGAAGGAGATGACTCTGTTTCGGCAGTAAAAGCCAGCTGGATGGAGAAACTGAGCTTCTGAAGGAGCGAAGGAAATAACACTGCTGCGGCAGTGAAAGAATGAGGTGGGCTCCTGCGGGAGCGTCTGGGGAGATGCTGTTGCGGCAGTGAATGTATGATTGTTTCCCTTAGTGGATTGATGATGTTGAATTGAAGCAGATGCGGTGAGCCTGTAGGTTTGGGTGTATGGAAACAGGCTGAAAGGTGAAACAAAATTAGCTGAGGAGTGTTCGTTGGGCTTCTTTGATGTGGAAGCGATTGGAACGAATGTAAAATTAAAATGAATGAAAGCCTCTGACGACCAGCGAACAAGTGCTTGGATCTGGTGCTGGGAGGGGCCTTTTTAGGCAGCTGTGGTTGCTGCACCTATGTGGAACAAATGGCTAGAAAAGTTGTCTGCTGGGATGCCGGATTGAATCAATATGGACTTGTGTTCCAATATGGATATATGGATATGGATATGGTGTTTCTGGAAGGTGTTTCCGCCCCTGATAGAGTCGTCTGTGAAGAGTGGGTCAGGTGGGAATTTAGTCGGCAAGCTTCTGAAATGTAGATATGCTAAAAGGGATTGGTACGGCTGAATTGGTGATGGGAGGTTGAAAATGTAAATGAAATGGCCTCTTTTCATTTGATCTGTCTTACTTTGTTTGATGAAGTAAGAGATGGTTTTGTCATCTAGCGCTGATAGATCTGAAAGTGTGAGATGAACCTTTGGGTTAAAGCTGGACATGATGGTGAGATCTGAGCCGAAGAAAGCCAATATGAACATTGCATCCAGAGTGCAGGCGGTATTGATGGAGTGGTAGCCTTGGCGGAGGGTGGAGATACATTTAGTGAGTATATCTAAAGTTATTGGTTGTCTGGCGTCTGGGTGGGTGGGTTGGGTTTTTTGGATGCCTTTGATAAACATGGATGTTTGTGAATTGGCTATTTCTGAGGAAGGCAAACCAAAAATGAGCTTTTGAAAAAATTTAATTCCGCTCAGATAACCCTTGATGGAGCTGGCTTGGAGGTTCTTGATGCTGTTGAGATAAGATATGAATTAAGTGATGGTAAGCAGAGAAAAATCAGGAAAATTCAGGTTGTATGTGGAGTTACCAATGTGACTCCACATACAATATGTGGATTTACCAATATAAAATCCACATATAAATATATGGATTTACCAATTCACAAGATTAACGGAATGCATAGCTGATATAAAAAAAAATTGGATGACTAGTAATTTCCTGCAACTGAATTCAGAAAAAACATTTTTTTTTAAATTATTGGACAAAAAAGTTCCACAAGTAGTAACCTAGAATACTGTCTAACAATTGATGGCTGCTCTGTCAAGTCCTCGTCATCAGTGAGGAACCATCTCGGGTTATGACTACAACCCTGTTCCCCGAGAAGGGAACGAGACACTGGCGTGGCCTGGAGATCTCCCACTCTCCTGAGAGAGGTAATGGCGAGGAGAAAGGCCACCTTAAGGGTCAGGTTCTTCGGCTCAGCTGACTCCAGTGGCTCGAAGGGGGCCTCAGCTAACCCCTCAAGTACCACCGCCAGGTCCCAGGTTGGGACTCTGGAACGAGCCGCAGGCCTCATCCTCCGAGCCCCACGGAGGAACTGTACAACCAAGTGGTGCTTCCCCAAGGGTCCATCACCTAGACGTGCGTGGAAATCCCCAAGGGCAGCCACGTACACCTGCAGGATGGACGGGGTAAGACCAGAGGAGAAGCGATCTTGGAGGAACTCCAGCACTGAAGCCACTGGGCAGTTAACTGGGTCCACCTCACACTCTCTACACCAAGTGCAGAACACGTTCCACTTGAGGCTGTACAGTCTCCTGGTGGAAGGAGCCCTGGAGCTGAGTAAAGTCTCGACTACCTCTGCTGACAAGCCTGCCTCTAGGTACTGCACCCCCCCTGGGGCCAGACCCAGAGGCTCCATATCTCCGGCCGGGGGTGAAATATTGTGCCCCCTGCCTGCGAGAGCAGATCCCTCCTCAGAGGGATCTGCCACGGAGAGCCGTCTAGCAGAGCTATGATGTCCGAGAACCATACTCGAGTGGGCCACCGGGGTGCTACTAAGAGCAGGCTGATGCCCTCCCGGCGGACCCGCTCCAGAACTCCCGGGAGCAGAGCCTCGTCTGCATCATGGCCCTAACGGAGCTGGATGCCTGAGAGAAAACCACAGTGGACAGTGGGACGTCTCTTCGTGAACATGTCCACTTCCACTGGGCCGAATCTCTCGCACATGGCCTCCACCGCCTCTGGGTGGAGTCGCCACTCCCCGGGCCTCAGCCCCTGCCTCGAGAGGACGTCTGCTCCCTGGTTTTGGTCCCCGGGGATATACATCGCTCTGAGAGACGACAATTTCTCCTGGGACCACAGAAGGATTTGATGCGCCAGTCTGAAAAGAGGGCGCAACCTCAAACCCCCCTGATGATTGAGATACGCGACAACCGAGGTGTTGTCTGAGCCTATCAGGACATGGTGGCCACGGAGGTCCGGGAAAAAACTCCTCAGAGCTTTGTAGACCGACAGCATTTCCAGGCAATTGATGTGCCAGGAGGAATGCCGGGTCTCCCACAGACCTCTTGAAAAGCGGCCGTCCATGACCACGTCCCAACCAGTGAGGGAGGCATCAGTTGAAGCGGTTTTCTGGCAACATGATGCTCCCAGCACTGGCCCCCGGGACAGGAACCAAGGTCTTTTCCATATGACGAGGGAACGAAGGCATCTGCGCATTACCCTGATCATACGGAATGGTTTTCCTCTCGAGGAAAACCCCCCCTTGGATCCCAGCCACCACTGTAGGGGTCTCGGGCAGCAGGCCAAGAGATCTTCTGTTGGACGCAGCTGCCCTAAGTCCCAGCAGCCCTAAACTGCTACACAGTGATGCTGCGACCTAGCTTCATTTTGGAGACCATCGCCTGCATGGACTTGATACACGCGGGAGACAATCGTGCCCGCAACATAGAGAATCCCATACAGCTCCTAGGAACACGGTTCTCTGAGAAGGCGTCAACACGCTACTGCGTGTAGAGTCTCAACCCCAGCACTGAGAGCAGCCAAGGACGACATCTCAATGCCAAACTGCTGCTACTCGCAAGGAAAAAAAGCCAGGCCGTATGGAGGAAACCGATAATGATACGCTTCGCCCCCGAAAGCGAACCTCAGGAATCCCCCGTGCCACAAAAGGATGGATACATGGAAGTATGCGTCCTCTTTAGATCCACCGTGACAGGCTAGTCCTCAGACTGCGCTGAATCACGACAAGGAACGAGCATCTTGAATCTGAATCTCCTCAGAGAACGATCCAAGTACTTCTGATCTAAAGTTGGACGCAACTCACCATCCTTCTTAGGAACTATGAAGTACCGGCTGTAGAACCCGGACTCGCTGTCTGCCAGAAGGACCCGTTCTATGACCTTCTTGGCTAACAGGGCTTGTACTTCCTGTTCCATAACCCGAACCTGCTCTGGGCCGACGACAGTCCGGACCATCCCGTTGAACTTCGGGGGAGGAGAACCGAAATGAAGCATGTAACCCAGCTCTACAGTCTGCAGGACCCACGTAGACACACTCGGAAGGCATGACCATGCTGACCGGCAGGGAGCAGTCGAGAAAGATTTTCAGTGGGCCTCATCTAAGGGAGCAGCTTGACAGGGCCGCAACACTAGGGCGGACACTGCGCTTAGCAATTGCCTGAAACTGATGTGTCCCGCAGGCCACAAGGCGGCGAGAACGACATCAACTTCAGGAGGGCTCCCTCTTAGATGAATATCCAGACAAGTCAAACAAGCTTGGGTGACAGCTTATTAAAGTATCTAACTTATCAAAGTCAGATAACATGACACTCAATTCCTCAGAATTAAATGCCATCATAATCACCCAACCCGTGCAACCTAGTCTGAATGATAGGCTGAGTAAAAAATACATCTAACTTCTCAACGTCAGATAATTATTAAATTTAATTCCTCGGAATTAAATGCAGCCCTAATACGGTGAAATATTGTCTGAATGACAGGCTGAATATCTAACTTCTCAAAGTCAGATCAAATTTGATTTAATTCTGAGGAATTAAATGTAGCCATAATCATCAGACGATACTGTTTTATTGTATTTACACGGCTCGTAAACCACACGTTGCCTCAGCAACGTGGTTCAAGCCGTTTTAATACAATTGGCTTTCAGAAAAAAAAGCCAAACAGGCGCGAGGCTGATATTTCTCAATGAAAACAGCCAGCACCCTCAGGCGCTGACCGCATGCCTCGCACCCAACAGTATCAAACAATACGGTGAAACATGGTCTGAAATGACAGGCTGAATATCTAACTCTTCAAAGTCAGATACTATTTCATTTAAATCCTCAGACTTAAATGCAGCCCTAATCATCAGACGATACTGTTTTATCGTATTTATACGGACTTGTAAACCACCCATTGCCTCAGCAACGTGGCTCGAGCCGTTATAATTTTGGCTTTCATCCCTCGGGAAAAAAGCCAAACAGGCACGAGGCTGAAACACCCGAAAGGCGCACGGCAGTACGCATCGAGATATTTCTCAATGAAAACAGCCAGGCGCTGACCGTATGCCTCGCACCAACAGTATCACATGCATTTTTACCGTATCACGGCCTTATTTATTTTTTTTCCGGCAACGCGAGATTGAATCTTGCACTAGGAAATGGCGAGCCTGGATACAGAGCCCGTCTAATTCCTCAGAATAAGACAGCTCACGCATCGGGTCTTCTTCACCCCGGGGGAAGAAGCCGCAGCGCTTGTCAGTCTTCAAATAAGACTGACAAAACACAGAGTGCTTTGCTGAAGAGCAAAAGCTGGTGTGTGTATGCGTCCCTTATGTATCTTCCGGGTATGCCGTCATCTACTACGTCATGACGCACCACCAATCAGATTGGCTTGATTTCATTCATACTTCAGATGCGTAACGCTGTGGGCGTTCCCAGAGTGTCATCACTCGATGACGCAGTGCGAGTTCCCTTAAAGGGGAACTGGGTGTGCTCTTTGATACCAATCTCTCATTTGAAAGCCACGTTTCTAGCATCTGTAAAACTGCATTCTACCATCTTAAAAATATATTTACATTACGGCACATGCTCTCAATGCAAAATTCTGAACAGTTAGTTAATGCGTTCATGACCTCAAGGCTAGATTATTGTAATGCTCTACTGGGTGGTTGCCCTGCTCCCCTAATAAACAAACTCCAGCTGGTCCAAAGCACAGCAGCTCAAGTTCTTACCAGAACCAGGAAGTATGACCATATAAGCCCAGTTATGTCAACACTGCACTGGCTCCCTATTAAAAATTCCATACATTTTAAAATCTTGCTTATTACTTACAAAGCACTAAATGGTTTAGCTCCCCAGTACTTGAGCGAGCTTTTAACACATTATACTCCATCACGTCTATGTTACAAACAGAGGTGACACGGAGAACAGATTGAAAGTGGTAAACAGAGTTTATTTGCAGAACCAGGAAGTGAGCGGATAAGGTGAGTGTCAGAAGTGCAAGTCCAGCTGAATGTCAATGTAGATGGGTGATACTGTACTCTTGATTGCAGGTTGAGTCGGGGATCAGGACGATGGAGCGACTACAGCCAATCGACATCGGAAATTCATAATCATATACATATCACTGCGATGAATGCTGATGTAGTGATGACGCCAGAATGGTGATGAAGATCGCAGCCGTGTCTTTGATAACATGCCCAGATAGTCCTACATGAAAGTGATTGTTCTGAATCTGAACGCGAGATTTTGCTCTTGTTAGTGAAGGAACTCACGCCTGCTGCCACGACATCCCAATGAACAGGCTAGGCTGATATGGACTTAAAACGCCACTGTAGCATTGCACATTATTAACTTTATAGTAGATCCATCGATCAACCGTTAAGGAACGTCAGGATCATCAACTGTAAATGTTGGCGTCAGCATCTGCGAACTCAGACATGTGTGTGTACCGATCTTTTATACTCTGAGAATTAGGAAATGATTGGTTAGGTCTGAATGTGATAAGTGACGTAACATTGAATTTTCCTGGCAGGACTTGCGCTACAGCTTATTTTCCCCTTCATCCCCTGCTTGTTTGTCTGTAGGGTCCAGTCTCTGTTGTGTTTAGATGTGTTTGCCTAACTTTTTGAAGTGCAATTTAACCTTTTGAGTTTTTTGGAACCTTATTCGGTAACACTTTATTTTAATAGTCCACTTTAGACATTCTACTAACTATAAGTAACTTTGCAACTACATGTCAACTAACTGTCATTAGAGTATTTGTAGACTGTCTGATTAATATTTACTAAAACTTTATTTTGTTGGTCCCCCAACAGACATTCTACTGACTATAAGTAACTTGGCAACTACAATTCAACTTATTCTACTAACCCGAACCCTAACACCTAACCATAACCTACCAGTCTACTGACAGTCAACTAATACTCTAATGACAGTTAGTTGACATGTAGTTGCAAAGTTACTTATAGTTAGTAGAAAGTTTAAAGTGGACTATCAAAATAAAGTGTAAACCCTTATTCTTCAGTCTTCTTTGGTTTCCCTGCATGCATCGTTACAAAAGATTGGACCCTCAGACTGATCTCATGAAATGGCGTATGTATGACACGCCAAATCGCTATGCCATTTTGGCGTGCTATCAAGACGCATAATCGCTTTTTAGCATGTTTATCAACGCCATTTCATTCTATCCCCCTACACTGATCCTAGCCCTAAACCTACCCATCACACACACACACACACACACACACACACACACACACACACACACACACACACACACACACACACACACACACACACACACACACACACACACACTCATACACACACACACACACTGCCCCTAAACCTACCCATCACAAGAAACATTCTGCATTTTTACATTTTCAAAAAAACATAATTTAGTATGTTTATAAATCCAATTATATTCACGCGGAATCACATGGTGTAGACATACACGCGGAATCACACGGCGTTGACATACACGCGGAATCACACGGTGTAGACATACACGCGGAGATGATGGTTCGTTTCGGCGTACACATACACGCGGAATCGCACGGGCGTAGACATACACGTGGATAGCTCAAAATGCGTACAGATAACACGCCATTTGGCTTTTAGAAAGTGCCGTGTATGTTTACGCAAAGTCATGATGTCATGTTGGACCCTAAAGACAAACAAGCAGGGGACGGAGGAGAGCTGAACTAAACCTGGATGATTAACAAAGAATGCTAAGACATTAAGTGAACAGAAAAATATGTGAAAAAAAGATTTAAAAAAAAACTCTACACATGACACTTGGATTGCAGTCCTGCTATTTTAACTGTTGTGTTGTGTATTGCGCACACAGCTGGAAGAAGGGAACTGGGCACTCTTTCTTCAGACGCTTGCACACAGTTCAGGAGGGAAATAGGTGTAGTTAAGCCAACTGCTTGCCCATAAGCCATTTCCAGCATAGAACTGATTTTGATGGTGGTATACCATGTGTTCCCTCTGTAAAAGGTGGGTACTAAAGAGGAGAATGGGCAATACTGCCACTCGCGTCACATTTCCTCATCAATAGCCTTCACTGATACTTTGAGTATGGGGGTAGTAGCAATATGTTCCCTCTGTATTCGCATAAGTATGATATGCTGGTGTAGGGATGAAAGTAGCCCATCCAGCTTGGTGGATAATGTGGACATAGTGATGAAACAATGTTAACATATCTTCCTGGAGCTTTGCAGGGGAGGACAGAGCACAAAGGTGGACATTGTCACCATTGCGTTAGATTAAGCTCTGCCATTGCTGGCAGAGGTTTATCTAAATTCTACTTGGTGGAACCTTAAGAATGGGTAACCGCTAACAAGTCTTTCGGTAATAGAACAATTAGAGAAAGGAATGGGTATTTTGCCATGGGTGCCCTCTTTCTCTGTAGTATGAAGGTAAAAATGATACCATAAAGAATTGCATGTGCAGGGTAAGATTTGTGACAGTGTACATAAGATTGCAAGCTTGAATTAAATTTGCATGTGCAAGAGAAGATTTGTAAAGGTGTAAATCACCTTTCAAGTGTGAGAAAAAAAGATGCAAACCTCAGAAAAAAAAAGATTGCAACTCAACTCAACTCAGCTTTATTTATATAGCACCATTAAAAACAACAATTGTTGACCAAGGTGCTGTACATTATATCAAGTATCAGCAACAAATAGCACCATGTAAAACATAAATAAGGACACAAAACAGACCAGACACAGCACAAATCAGCTACAATTAAAAGCCAGAGAAAAAAAGATAGGTTTTGAGTTTTGCTTTAAACTCATGCAATGTAGAAGCAGTTCTAATAGAGACAGGTAAGCTGTTCCAAAGTTTTGGTGCAGCAATGGCAAAGGCAAGGTCTCCTCTCAGTTTCAGCCTAGATCGGGGAACATTTAACAGTCTCTGGTTGGTTGACCTAAAAGACCTTCCAGAATTATGACTGGATAGTAAATCTGAAATATATACCAGAGCTGATCCATTCAAGGATTTAAAAACCAGCAGTAAAACTTTAAAAACAATTGTATAACGAATTGGGAGCCAATTCAGGGATTTCAGAATTGGAGTAATGTACTTACGTTTACGCACACCGGTGAGGAGCCGAGCAGCTGCATTTTGTACCATAGACGGTTCAAAGATGCTTTATTAATACCCGTATAGAGGGAATTACAGTAGTCCAGCCTCGTTGAAATAAAAGCATGGATCACCCGTTCAAAATCCTTAAAAAAAGAAATTATTTTACTTTAGAAAGTACTCTGAGATTAAAAAAACTGGTTTTGACAATGGTATTTACCTGTTTGTCAAATTTGAGAGCACTATCAAAAAACACGCCCAAATTCTTTACAAGTGGTTTCACACATGGAGAAAAATGACCAAAATTTGCTAGCAGCTTCTGAAGATTTAAAAACTATAATCTCAGTTTTGCCTTCATTGAGGTGAAGAAAATTTAGGGACATCCAGGCCTTTACATCCGCTAGACAAGCCAACAGGTTATCCAAACCAACGTTATTCAATCCCAGAGGCAGATAGATTTGGGTATCGTCAGCGTAGCAATGAAAGGAGATGCCATGTTTCCTAAAAAATTGACCGCAGGGGGAGCATATACAAGAAGAATAAAATCGGAGCAAGAATAGAACCTTGAGGGACACCACACATAAGAGGAGCCACATTGGAAGTAGATTCACCAATCCTAACAGAGAATCGTCTACCATTCAAATAGGATTGAAACCATTTAACGGCATTTCCCCGAATGCCCACCCAGTGCTCAAAAAGTGAGATGAGAACAGAGTGGTCAATCGTATCAAACGCCACACTCAAATCTAACAGCACTAACACAGTGGACTTGCCAGAGTCCAGAGTCAGTAAAACATAATTTAAAACTTTTACCAGAGCTGTTTCTGTGGAGTGCTATTTCCTAAAACCTGATTGGAACGCTTCAAAAATCTGTTTTTTATTGAGAAAGCTCTGTAGTTGGTGAAACACTATTTTGTCTAAGATTTTAGACATAAAATTGATATTTGAAACTGGCCTAAAACTTTTTAAGAAGTGGACGAACAATGGCATGCTTCATGTCATCTGGTACCATTGCCGTTTCAAGGCAGCCGTTCATAATCTTTAGAACTGTAGGTCCAATCACCTCAAAAATTTGTTTAAAAAACCATGGGGGTAGAACGTCCTGGGGGGATCCAGAAGGTTTGAGCTGGCCTACAATATTTTGTAAATCAGGCAGCGTTACAGGTTAAAATTGACTCAGGGTGTTGGTGTAAAATGAAGGTATAGAAAAATCATACAAAGAAGAAGAAGAAGAAGAAGAAGAAGAGGAGATATTTTACCTAATACCCCTTATCTTGTCCATAAAGAAATTAAGAAATTTGTCACACATATCCGGAGACTAGTTGGGGGAATAGGGGAATAGTTCGGCAGAGGGGGTAACTGCAGCATTTATAGTGGCAAAAAGTGCTCTTGGATTTTGACAGTTCTTTTCAATAAGGTCTGAAAAATATTTAGACTTTGCTGTTTTCACCACTTTCTGATATTGTTTCAGATTGTCCCTTAGTATTTCCTATGAGACTTGCAGCTTATCCTTTTTCCACCTTCTTTCGGTCCTCCTGCAGACCTGACGAAGTGTGCGAGTATCATCATTGAGCAAGGGCTCAGACTTTGGTTAAATTTTTTTGGCTTTTAAAACAGGTGGGGATTCTGAAAATGATAGGCTTGTGATCTGAGATAACATGATCATCTATTGCCAAATCACATACTGTCAGGTCATGTGAAAGCACCAGATCTAGAGCAGTGTTTGCCAACCACGATCCTGGAGGTACACCAACACTGCAGATTTTGCATTGTCAAGTCAAGTCAAGTCAACCTTATTTATATAGCACTTTTAACAATGCAGATTGTTTCAAAGTAGCTTTACAGTGTTAAACAGGAAAATAATGCATTTAATTTTATTCAGCCGTATAGCCATTCTGGAGAAAACGGTGATGTCATCAGTTCATTTCAATTATCATACAGTGAACTTTAGGCTTTAGATCAGTAATTAGATTAGTAATTTAGTTTATATGGTTAATTCAGTTTAATAATTATATTTATTTGGATATTTAGTTGAAAAATTTAGAAACATTTAGTGTCCCCAACTGAGCACGCTAAGCCAGAGGCAACAGTGGCAAGGAAACCAAACCCCCATCAGGTGACCTAATGGAGAAAAATAAACCTTGGGAGAAACCAGGCTCAGTCGGGGTGCCAGTTCTCCTCTGGCCAATTAACAAACAGCGTATGATTATTATTCTAGCAACTTTACAGGTCAGAGGTCATAATAGATCGGAATATTCGAAGGATCGGAGGCTACACGCCGGAGACGGGTTTATTGAGGATGATGTGTTGATTAAATAATTATTAAAGTGTAATATTCGAAAGATCAGAGGCAACGCGCTGGAGATGGGTTTATTGAGAATGACATATCGATTTAAGAATGATTAAATTGTAATATTCGAACAATCGGAGTCATCACACCGGAGACGGGTTTATTGAGGATGCCGTGTCGACGATGCAATTTCAGGGGAGTCTAATTGACACGGTCTCTGCAGACACTTCAGGGTGCTGCGTTCTTGCGATCTTGTGAATTGGTAAGTTTTGTCAGGGCGTGAAGAAATATACAGCTGAGTATCGTCACCATAACAATGAAAACTAACGCCATGCTTCCTCATGCTGCGTTCACACCAAACGCGAATAGAGCGTCAAAATCGCGTCTACCGCGTCTAGTTTCACGCGCGAACATTTTGAATGCATTCGCGCATCCGCGGCGAATTGGACACGCGTAGAAATCGAGCACTTGAAGCGAAATTGACGCGCGTTCAAGGCACTCCAGGAGAAATATGTCATAAAACACCACTCTGCCTCTTTTCATTTTCATTAACAATATATATTAAGCATTAATAGCCACACAAATGTGGTCCAGGCAACTCCTACATATCTTCACTGCATGTCACACGCGAATTCGCTTCAAACGCGTGAATGCACAAAAGCACCATTCGCGTTTAACGCGCGTGTCGCGCAAGACGTTCAATTCGCGTCCAATTCGCGTCATTTGCGTCCTTCGCGCGAAACGCACCTTCCGCGCCGCGGGACCTCCAGACGCGCGTCAACGCGTCTTACCATTGACTTAACATTGAAATCACTCGCGCCAGACGCTCTATTCGCGTTTGGTGTGAACGCAGCATAATGATATCTCCCAGTGGTAGCATGTACAGGGTGAAGAGCAGCGGTCCTAGCACTGAGCCATGTCTCCTTAATCAAACACACCTGATTCAAATGATCATCTTATTATCAGAGACTCCAAGACCTGAAATGGGCGTGTTGAATAAAGGAGACATGCAAAATGTGCAGTGTTGGTGTGCCTCCAGGATCGTGGTTGAGAACCCCTGATTTAGAGTATGACTATGATTATGATTGGGAACATTCACAAGCTTTACCAAATCATAAGGCTAAAAAATTATTTGGCTAAAGCGTTATCTGGACAACACACATGTATGTTGAAATCCCCAAGGAATAAAAATCTATCAAAAAAGTCAGAAAACTCATTAATAAAATCTTTGTGTGGTTTAGGTGGTCAATAGATAACAGAAATTGCCACTGGATTATTAAGTAAAAAAATAGAATAAACATCAGTCACTACCATCCGACAGCAATAGTTCTGATTAAAAATATTAGCCAGTCCTCCCCCTCGACCCCCAGGACGAGGAGAGTTTAAAAAAAGAGGCAAACTGTGCACCACACTGGACATTATGGAGTAGCTCTTCAGTAATGTGTTTAATGTCAAGCAGTGTTTGATGATCATATGTTAAAAGTAATAAAACATTTTGTAAAAAAACTAACATAAAGCACATTATAAGAAACAAACGGGCAGACACAACAGGCAGCAGACGGCAGGCCACACACATCGGCGCCATCTTGCAATAGCAACATTTTACTACTGCCCCGGTGGTCCGTATAGGCGCCCTCCTGCGGTTCACTCTCCCAAGTCCGCTCCAGCCCCCCAACCCGCGAAGAAACGCCAGGCTAAGCGGCGCTCCTGACGCGGACAGCTCAGGGATGGGCAGTTCTTTCCAGGAGATGGCAGCAGGGCCACTCCTTCCCCCGGTGGAGGGCCGGGGGAGAATCCTTTGTTCCACCCTATTGTGGTTAAAGAAAGAACTGACACCCCCATCTTTGAGCACACAGAGATCGGTGATGACTGTGTGCGCCGCCCCCGGGCCCCGCCACTCGCTTCCCTCTCTGTCGCCAGCCTCCTCTCAGAGCAGACCCCAGTGGAACGTCTGGGCCAGTAACGCTGCCTCGCTGCCCCACCCGGGCTACTTCTGTGGTCCGAATGACCCCGCTGGTGCAGTTTCTGGGAGCCTGGCTTCAGCTTCCGGGACTGTCCCACTGGGTCGCGAGGACCATCAGGCTCGGCTACGCGATTCAGTTTGTGCCGGCTCCTCCTCGCTTTCGGGGAGTCCGCCACACCATGGTGGGGGCCAACGCCCCTGTCATGTGTGCAGAGGTTGCCACCCTACTGGCGAAGGGTGCGATCAAGCCTGTCCCTCCAGCCGAAATGAAGTCTGGCTTCTACAGCCCCTACTTCATTGTACCCAAGAAAACCGGTGGGTTACGGCTAATCCTGGACCGATCCCTTCCGGGGATTTCCGGGCATCCCTTCCGGCTCCTGTTCAGGATGTTGACAGCGAAACGCCTTTTTGAATGCGTTTGTCCAGCCAATTGGTTTGCAGCGATCGACCTGAAGGATGCCTACTTCCATGTCTCCATCCTACCTCGATGCAGACCGTTCCCGCGTTTTGCTTTCGAGGGGCGGGCATATCAGTACCAGGTGCCTCCGTGTGCATGGTTCCCCTCCGGGCGACCCCCACACATGTATTTCCACCTTAAGCTTCCTTGAGCAGGTGTCTCTCCCCTGGCAAGCCCTTGCCACCCTGGGGTTAAAAATTCACCTTTGGCTGGTTCCCCAGTGTCCCCCATATGCAGCCCTCAGCGGGTCATTTGTGTACTCTCTAAGTTCTCCCTACGGGTAGGCATTTTGGCGCAAACTTCAACCTGGAATATGCCTCCCAGTGTTCCTTAGTATTCCTGTGTTAAGTGGGAGTCCTTTGTCCGTACTAGTCTTACGTCAGGGCACTCGCACTTACACAGGGCACTGGAAGACAGCCGAGTGGCGTGATTTTATTGGGACCCCATTTGTCAGTCACTGACGTTACTCGTAACGTCCCTCTGCCACATCCGCTGGAACGCTGGAACGGCCGGGAGTTCAGTCTTGGCTCCTCAGCAGGTAACATAATGCGACATTGCCAGCGTACTTCCTTATATAACCACGCGGTGGGGCGGAGTCCGCTATGCAAATTTTGCATGCCCATGGCATTGGCACTGCCATTGGGCATTTTCTAGATCTCGAAGTTGATAGGCTTCTAAGCGAAACCCCATTCGTCAGTCACTGCACTTTATTTGGCAACTGCTTGTGACAACACCTCTTTGTAAATGTTGGGGTATATTTAAAAATATTTGTTTGTATTTTTTTAGACAGAATTGAGGTTGCCTATAAAACATGGAATGAATCAAGAAAAGGTTAAAATTGTATGCAACTGAAAAGCAAATGGCAATGGAAATTGAAAAGAGAGTGCGATCAAAGAACTTTTCTGAACATGAGAAAAGTATTTTAAAGCACATAGTTTCGAGACATCCTGTTATCGAAGATAAACTGCACACATCAGCTGTTGAACCAAAGAAAAGGAATGCCTGGACATCTATTTGTAATGAATTTAATGCAAATGAACACATATCTACAAGAACAATACAACAACTTCAGGTAAAAATCATTAGTTTTATTATGGCTTTTTTAAAATCACTGTTGTATTTATAATAGTTATTTAATACAGGTGTTGTGGAAAAATATCAAAATAAACCTCAAAAAAACTGTTGCTGAAGCTCAAAGAGAGAGGTTTAAGACTGGTGGAGGACCTGCAAATAAAGACTGTGATGTGTTGGATGAGTTACTGACAGGAATACTGGAGAATCAGCAACCTTTGGAGAAAATACCAGATGATGACCATCTGGACAGTTCAGATGATGGATCACATGCACCTATATCAAGTATTTCAATTTGATTTTGGCTTTTGTTTCTCTCCTCTCAAACTTCTATTTGCTTCTGTCATATGATGTGAAACATTTTCCCATTTAATCTGTATTTATTTGACCATATATGAACTGTTCATGTTTCAAGGAGAAGGTCAAAACAGAACTGAAGAATTGGAAAGCAGCTTACCCTCCACATCCTCAGAAGCAAGGGTGGCAATGTCTGCCAGTACTGGTAACCAGAAGAAAAGACTCACTGTTCATGAAAAGTTGGCTAATGATTTTCATGAACATAAATTGAAGTATCTTAAGGAGGAGCATGAAATGAAGATGAAGATACTACAAGTAGAACTGGAGATAAAGATGAAGGAGAGAGAGAGATGCAACAGGCTCAAATGTCACATCAGTACATGAATCTGTGAAATAATTTTTTTTAAATAATAATAAAAAAAATGTTTTATTAAGAAAAGATGGATGTTGTGGTGGTGGTGGTTTCAGTAACATACCAGACCAAAAAGTTGTACACTTTTAACAAATATTTGGTTTTATTATTACATGTATCAGATCTGAACAGAGGGTTGAAAGTTAAATAATGTAAAAAGATTTATTTAAAGATGCACAATGCAAAAGCATCCCTGTATGCAAGTCCTTCTCTGTGGTTTATAAATGGTGGCACATCTGAATTGTCATCCTCTTCTATTGGGGGATCTGGGCATCCCTGCTTTTTTAGGTAGTTGTGAAGAACATCTGTTGCAATGATGACAGTGCAGCATCTACTTGGTTTGTATCTGAGTGTTTTCCTAAGGCACTGAAAACGACTCTTCCAAACATGCGCACTCTGTGAATGACACTCTGTGAATGACTTTACATACTGTTGGTTCACTGACACCACATAAATCCCCAGTTTCTCGATGAAAGGTGCCACATGCCAAGAACCTTAAAGTTATGAGCACCTGGAGACAAACTGGAATAGGCTGTCCTCTTTGGGTCACAGATGAAAGCCTGGGTTCTAAGAGTGAAATTATCTCCACTGCATTTACTTTATGCATGCAGAAACGATCTCAAAAACTTATTTCATCAAAACGTTGCAATGGGTCACTTCTGTCTGTAAGAACTTGCCTGGCTGGTGGAAAGCGCTGATCATCATTGACACAGTCCAAGTAATCCATGTGTCCTCCAAATGAAATTAATCTCAAGTTAAACCTTCCTCCTGGTAGGTTTAATTTAAGCCTCAATTTAGTCCTGAAGTTGCTCTAGTCTTCCTCCAGGAAATTAGCCTATTAAATTCTGGACTAGACTAAGTCTTAGACTTTTTAAAACCATGACAGAGAAAGCACATTTCTGTTAATCTGATTTAAATGGCCATTTTAGTCTAGGACTAGGCTTAATCTTGGTCCGGGAAACCACCCCTTAATGTTACAATGCATAAAGTGCTTTACGCAATAAAAACACAAACATTGAAATACATTAATAAAGAGTATTGCACAATACATGAAGAAACAAACTATAATATCAAAACCCAAACTACAAAAGACATCACTAAATACTAAAAGCACTTCTATACAAGTCAGTTTTCAGACAACATTTAAAAGCAGACACACATTCAGGGCCCGTATTCATAAAGAATCTTAATGCAAAGACTAGCTCCTAGTGACAAAATTCTAAGAAAATTCTTAGAAATGTCGGCGTTTACTCTTAAAATTAACTAAAAAATCCTAGTAAAGAAAAAAGTAATTCGGAAAGCATCTTAACCCTTAAAAGAGGTCTTAAGGTCAAATTTGTTAGGAGCACGGACGAGGACTTTTAAGAGGCTTAAGAGTTTCTTTAGCAGCGGAGAAAATGGCAGAAAGACGAAGAGGGAGAAGAAATGTGATGTAGACAATGGATGACAGTGACTTAATAAGACACTATAGATTAGATCGTGCAGGGATCATGTTTGTTGCATTAAACCCAACTTTCAAACCACCAATTAAATAGACATGCCAGCAATTGGAAAGAGTGGAACAATGTTTATAATTCTAAGCCAATCAAATCCCTTATAGGAAATTAACAGCATGGTAAATAATAAAATGATTTATATACAAATATATAATGTGTGTGTGAGTGAGAAAGAACGGTAAAATAGGACAATTTGCGCTTGTAATTTCAAAGTGAAGGCTTAGAATAGACCTTATACTAAAAAGCGCTTCTTTTTCCCCCTTTTTGGACAACCAACCAATCACAGTCTTCAAAAGACTGTGTCATACGTAGCAACGGGGTCATCCCCACCTCTTCACTAAGATAAAAGCTTTTGTATTTTCCTTGCTCAGAGTTGCTTTCAGATCGGTCCCGAATAGCTCTTAAGCTAAGACTCCTACGTAAAAGTTTTAAGCTAAATTAGGAGTTTTCTGAGAGGACTCTTAGAATCTTTATGAATACGGGCCCAGATGTTCTAATATCTGTGGGGATCTACACAGGCAGGCATCCAACACAGCTGCATCCCATTCACCCAATACCTGGGATCACATGATGTTTTGGGAGGTCACATGACTAATCAGGAAGTGATAAGTGTTTGCTGGCTGTGATTCAGACTCTTTTGTGTTGATGCTAGGCATGGTTGTGTGAGTTGGGCTCCCTTTTCATGCAGGGTAATTCTAGAAGCACTTGTCTACTCTTCACGGAGGACACAGGCTTCTGCATGGAGGGTTAACATTTATGTGATCACCTCCAGTGTGACCCGAGCTGCTGGGCTGCACTGCAACGGAACATTCACCTTTTCTTTCGTGCTGTGTTAATGTGCTGTGGGACAGTTGAGCATACTGAAAAGGGACCAGGCCAGCCACTTTTTTTCTTTATTGTTTCCTGTTGTTGTTGTTTTTGTTTGATTATTTGTTTGGTTATTTGTGATTTTGCCCTTGGACCTATCACTCATGTGCCACATTCATAGTAGTATTGTGTATTTTTTTCTTGACTAATAGTGGCCATTAATGCTGGTGGTTTTCCTCCTTAACTATGTTTTCTGCATAGGCTATCCCTGTACAAGGCTGGATCTACACTGATGCTTTGCCCCTTCTCGTCAGGGGACCACACTGGGAGAGACCCTGTATTGGTGTGTACTTGTAGCTATGACACGGTGTGATATTTTGTAGTGGCATCTAAAGATATTAAGTGTGTAGTGCTTGCTGTGTTGCATGCTCCGACTGGTGTGGGGTTGCTGTCTCCTGTTTCTGTTTCCCCAGAGGCCTCCTGAGCAGGGATTTTGCATTGGCTGCTCCGACCTTCCTAGACTGAGGAAAACTCCACCAGTCATTTATCGCAGCATTTTTAAGATCCGTTCTTAATGACCTTTTACATCTTTTTGTACCAAAGTGTAATAAATTGTGATACATTTACATATCTGCCTCTTGTTGACTGTCCCTGTGTGGGGAAAAACGTTTCGGTTACTAACGTAACCTCGGTTCCCTAAGATGAGGGAACGAGTATTGCGTTTTGCTAAAACGCTATGGGGGAATTCCTTTCCTCGAGATATTGAAGCAAATTTTTATCCAAAAATACCATGTACACGCAGTGCAGCTGCACAGCTCTCAGCAGGAAGCAGCTGCGTGCTGATTGGCTGTGCCGCTGCAACTGCAGCAACCTATGGCGAGACCGTGGGGCGGGACGGACCAATCAGGTCCTTCCAAATTCCCGCCACAAGGGGCAACAGAATTTGCATAGCCAAGGGTATATAAGACCCACTCTCGCAAGGTTAGTCAGGTTAATCGACTGAAGCGACTCCTGAGCAAGTGAGCAAGCACGGCAAGCAAAACGCAATACTCGTTCCCTCATCTTAGGGAACCGAGGTTACGTTAGTAACCGAAACGTTCCCTTACGAGAGTACTCTCGTATTGCGTTTTGCTAAAACGCTATGGGGGACCAATGCAAAACGCCGTGCTTGCTTAACGGCTCTAACGCCGACGACACCAAACCCAGGCCAACCTAGGTGGGCTAGTAGTATGATATCAATAAGTCCCAAAATGAGCCAGACCTGAGTCAAGCCCTTAATGAGAATGAACACGATATACGTGTAATATAATATATAGACCGGACATAGTCGGGCCAGGAATAATGAATGGCCAGATAATTCGAGCCGTATAAGGAATGTGCTATGACTTATACAATACTTAACCCAGACCGGACTTTTCGAGCCTTAAGGGGTTAAAACTGTACACAGCAAGAAGCCCAGCCTATAAGGCCGGGACATCTAATATAATCTGATAAGTGGACGGGGAGGCCCAGCCTGCCGCCACACAGATATCATTTAGAGAAATGCCAATAGACCAAGCCCACGAAGAGGCCATGCCTCTAGTAGAATGGGCTTTAATGCCTAAAGGGCAGCTGAGATCTTTAGACTCATAAGCCAACGAGATAGCATCTACTATCCATCGTGACAAGGTCTGCTTTGTAACCGCGCACCCTAAGGTGCAGCCGCCAAAGCATACAAAGAGCTGTTCAGTTGCCTAAGCAGCGGAACGCTCCATGTATATCCTCAGCGCTCTGACAGGACAGAGCAAATTAGCATCTTCTTCATCTATCGGTGATGAAAGTGCTGCGAGTGAAATGACCTGTGCTCTGAACGGAGTTGAAAGCACTTAGGTACATATCCATGTCTTGGTTTGAGGACGACTTGAAGTCGTTTGGCCCAATTCCAGACACGAAGGCGCTCACAGAGAGCGCGTGCAGATCACCCACTCGCTTAACTGATGCAATCGCTAGCAGAAAAGCGGTCTTTAGTGACAGGAGCTTAAAGCTCACCGAATGCAGAGGCTCAAGTGCAGAGCTCTTCATGACATCCAAGACACTGGACAAGTCCCATATAAGGACTGAAGAGGGGGCGAGGTGGGTGAAGCCTTCTAGCCCCTTTAAGGAAGCGAACAATGTTAGTCCGTTCACTTGAATGTGATACGCTGCTATAGCAGCCACATAATTTTGAGCGTGGAGGGGGAACGACCCGCGTCCAGAAGCTCTTGTAAAATGTAAGCACTTCTGACACTTCACAATCCTGTGGGTCAGACTTCGCGCTTTACACCAGTCCGAAAAGACTGACCATTTGTCTGAATAGAGCCGCCTGGTCGCGGGGGCTCTAGCTTCAGTAATGGTATTCAATAATTTTTCAGAGAGGTTCTCATGTACCCGCTGATGGGCCAGACATGAAGCGCCCATCGATTGGGACGGGGATGCCAGATCTGCCGTCCCGCCTGCATGAGGAGGTCTCTCCTCAGCGGGACCGGCCACGAATCTGTATCCGACATCTGATTCAGTAGTGAGAACCAAGGTTGATTTCTCCAAAGCGGGGCTATTAAAGCACAGCGCATCTGCTCTCCCTAATCCTCTCTATGACCTGAGGTAACATTGAGATTGGGGGAAAAGCATAAAGAGGAAGGTTGGGCCATTCGTGGGCCAACGCATCCTTGTGCTTGGAGAATTATATTCGGCATTGAGCATAGCCTTGTGAGGCGAAAAGATCCACTTTTGCCTCTCCAAGAACTGCCCCAATTGTCTGAATTGCACCTGGACAGCATGTCCGGACCCAAATTCAGAATGCCTGGCACATGAGTCGCTCTCAGCGTATTGTGCTCTGCCCATATTAGGACTTCTTACGCCATTGTGTGCAGATCGATTATTTTCAGACCGCCTTGGCAATTTATATAGGCTACCACCGACCTGCTGTCCGTTCGGACCAGGGCATGGTGGTGCTTTATGTACGGAAGGAAAGCTCTTAGCGATAGCGTGACCGCTTTCATCTCTAGACAGTTTATATGAAGGCTCTTCTCCGAGTCTGACCAGAGACCGGAGACTGGCCTGCCCTCGTGAAGGGCTCCCCAACCTAGGTTGGATGCATCTGTCGAGATAACTTTCCACTTCGTAACAGTGCCCAAACTCACGCCCGTCTGGTACCAGACAGGATTTTTCCAAGGAGCCAGAGCCAACACACAGCTGTGGTCTACCTTGATTTGCAATCGGCCCGAGAGCCATGCGTGAGCTGGAACGTGGCGATTCAGCCAGTGCTGTAGGGGGCGCATGTGCAACAGACCCAGTCTGAGAACTAGCGCCGCCGAGGCCATGAGACCCAGCATCCTCTGAAAGTGTTTGAGAGGAATGCGTGCACCGGACCTGAGGGAAACCGCTCGGATCTGAACAGAGAGCGCGCGCTGTGACGTCAGTCGCACGCTCATCTGCAGTGAGTCCAATACTGTTCCCAGAAACGAAACTTTCTGTGTGGGAGACAATAAACTCTTGCCACGTTGATTCTGAGTCCCAAGCATTCTAAATGGTTGAGAAGCCAAGATCTGTGGTTTAATAACTATCTCTGACGGAGCTATTCTGAGCCAGTCGTCGAGATAATTGAGAATTCTCATTCCCCGAAGCCTCAGCGGGGTTAGCGCCGCTTCCATGCACTTCGTGCGGGGAGTCAGAGATAGACCAAAAAGGTAGCACCTTGTATTGGTAAACTTTTCCCCTCGAAGGCGAATCTCAAGAATGGCCTGTAATGAGGGGCTATTTGTATGTGGAAAAAGGCATCCTTTAGATCCACAGTGAAAACCCAATCACCCGGCGGATGTGCGCGAGTATTTGTTTCATTCTCAACATTCTGAACGGGCGCTTCATAAGGGCTTTGTTCAGATGTCTGAAATCTAGAATGGCCTGAGACCACCACCCTTCTTTTGGCACAAGGAAGTAGCGACTGTAAAAGCCTGACTCGCTCTGTGAGGGGTGCACGTTTCTACCGCTCCCTTAATTTAACAGTTTGATATTTCGGTTCGAAGCACGTGACTCATGTCACTTCTCACCGCTGTCTCTACCACAGTGCGAAAGCACGGTGGTCTGCGAGCGAACTGTAGCGAGTAACCTTGTTATCGAAGCCAAGGGTTGAATTAATTTGTGGGGCGGGTCACTGAGTAACAGGGACCTGTTAGCCCGGATGCATTGTGCTAGTAGCACTGTGAGAGGCGGCGTGCACTGAATGGTGACGCACGCCTTATTGGGTCGCCTTGGAAGTGGCGCTTACCAAGGGGATTGTGTTTGTGTACAGAAGAGCACGTTGCTCACGGGCTCATAAATAGTAAATAGGGAAATAGTGTTCCCAGCCGCCTGAGTGCAGGGGGCCGGAGAACGCAGAATAGTGGCGAACGCTTTGTGTCGCCGGGGAAATGGTGCATGTGTACAGGCGAGCGCGTTTGTTGCGGGCTCGTCGATTGTAGGAATAATGTTTCCAGCCGCCTGAGTGCAGGGAGCTGGGGAACATAGGGAAGTGCTTGAGTGTAGGGGTACAACTTTGATGTTGGCACCTGCCTACAGACGAACTCGTAACACTGTGTTTAGATAGTGTTACTGTAAAGTGGACGCATTCTTGCGGATTAGTCCACGTGCACGTTAGCGGCAGGGCTAATGGATAGCGCGTGCTCTGCAGGCGAGGGTCTATCTAGCCACTAGAAAGCTCTGATTCATTGTAAATAATGTGTGGTGGCGCGCACTGTATAATGGGCGCCACTACATTAGAGTATTCGCGGCGTACGCCAGCGAGCGAATTCACAGTGGTAAACGCATAACAGCGTCAATGTGCAACTGAGCATGTTTGGCCACAGGCTAGTTATTGCAATGTTACATCTCCAGTCACCTGAACTAAGGGAACTGGGAGAATATCAGGTTTATTGAGTGATTTGTGGCACTGAATTAACAGTGCTTATGCAGGAGTGCACACTATGTAGTGGACACATTGCCTACAGTGTTGAACCACTCCAGCCGCCTGAATAGGGGAACTGGGAGAAGTGATATTTGAGGGGAAAAAGGCGCAAGCTTGGCAGCCATTTTATGACCTCGTTATGCTCAGACGGAGAGCGCGTGTTATGACGCGCTCTAGTCAGCGAACGCGCGCTGTGCAGAGAGCGCGCGCTGCCATATAAGGCTGTTTACCTTTGGCAGCAAGCGCGCGCTGCAGCGAGAACGGCTGTGACGTAAGCGCGTTCTCGATATATCCAGCAGCCTGAGTTCGCATGCCTCTCCTCTAGCATTCTCTGCCCGCGGCATATCAGGGCGGCGGGGCGAGAGAGAAGGAAGAGTGAGGAGAGCTTATGTTGAGTTCACTCGTGTGTAGAAGTGCACATCTTCCATCCGCGTGGCGGCAGTATCACATTCTCTGTCAGCGGCCATTTCAGGGCGGCGGAGTAAGAGAAGGAGCGAGTGAAAAGCCCCGTATGCCCGCGGAGCCATTAGCACAGCGGGAATAACATTCTCTGTCCACGGCCATTTAGAGCGGCGGAGGAGAGAGAGGGAGGCGCGTGGAGAGCTCCATATATCTGCGCCGTCATCAGTGCAGTGAGGATATAACCTTCTCGGTCCGTGGCGCGTTTCAGCGCGACGGAATGAGAGAAAGGGAGAGCTCTGTATGTCCGCAGCGGGGATATAATGTTCTCTGTCCACGGCCATTTTAGAGCGGTGGGGATGAGAGAGGAAGGAGTGAAACTCTGTATGCCCGCGGCGTCATCACTGCAGCGGGGAAAACCTTCTCCGTCCGCGGCGCTTCTCAGCGCGACGGAACGAGAGAAAGGGAGAGCTCCGTGGGGTATCACATTCTCTGTCCGCGGCGCCTTAGCGCGACGGAACGAGAGAAGAGGAGCGCTCCGTCTGTCCTCGGCTTTATTTGAAGCGGCGGAGGACCAATGTTCTCTGTTCGCGGCGTAAACACGCGGCGGCACGAGAGAAGAGAGGTGGAGAGCTAGAAGCTCTTAGAAGTGGCGTTGGCAGCAACGCACATATCATAAACACACATACATAGTATAAAGGATATTTTAACGCCGGATGGCGCAGCTGGAAGGCAGGCTGAAGGCGGAGAGTCCGACATCCTCAGGCTGCGTGTTCCGCTGGGTGCGTGTCGACGGCGGGCTTCGATCCGGAGCTCAACGATTGCAAGTCGCTGAAGAAGAATTAATCTGACTAACCTTGCGAGAGTGGGTCTTATATACCCTTGGCTATGCAAATTCTGTTGCCCCTTGTGGCGGGAATTTGGAAGGACCTGATTGGTCCGTCCCGCCCCACGGTCTCGCCATAGGTTGCTGCAGTTGCAGCGGCACAGCCAATCAGCACGCAGCTGCTTCCTGCTGAGAGCTGTGCAGCTGCACTGCGTGTACATGGTATTTTTGGATAAAAATTTGCTTCAATATCTCGAGGAAAGGAATTCCCCCATAGCGTTTTAGCAAAACGCAATATGAGAGTACTCTCGTAAGGGAACTGAGTTAGCCACACTGTATTCACAGAAAGAGTTGTGGTTCCTCCTGCCCATCATCAGGGGGTGGCGTAGTCAGACTAAAAAGAAGGTACTGCTTGGCAGGTACCACATATCAATATATCAAAACTAATATCAATATATCAAAACTATTCCATAATTTTGGAGCCCTCACTGCACCTCATCTCTTTTAGTGTTTTATCTAGTTCTTGGAACATCCAGCAGCTTGTTAAAAGAGGACCTAAGACGGTAACGCTTTATGCTGGGTACACCAAAAGATTTTTTACATCTTATAAGATTTTCAAAATGTGACCACATGAGGACAAATAATCCTAGATTTAACCGTTTTGCTCCTATAGTGTGTGGTGTGCCATGATGTGACAAAGACAGCACACCACACACAAACAGATTTTCAACCGACTGTAAACACAGGAAATTGATTTGCACAAATTTCGATCTTTATTCAGTATCAATTCATATAGCCTACTGTCTATATAAGGAAAGTTTGCCTTTTTAGCACTATTTTAAACTTTTCTTGGGTTAAATTATATTTGCTTGCATTCATTAATATTCACTTGTGTGCTTATATAAGTATCATTAAAATATTAGGATGTAAGTTATTAATGTTTTATAATTTCACATTTAAAGAAATCAAGTGTTTGATCATGTCTAAATATGTATTTAAATGCAAAACCTAAAAATAAGTAAGCAGTTATGATCTGCAGTACTTTGAGCAACCAGACTAGATATATGTATTAAAGAGCCATTCAGGCACCTGGTGGGTAATGGCATTACAAATAAAAAATATTTTTCCAGCCACAAAATGACTCTATTTTGCCTCTTTGCATTGGAATTCTCAATCAGGTTTTGCCCAGCTGGCAGGGTCTCCAGCGTTCAGTGTTGTAGCTGGTGCCATAGATGGCTGTCACATTCGGATCAAACCACCAGCAAGTGACGTCCAGTGCTACTTCAACCGAAAGCTATTTAATTCTGTCCAGCTGCAGGCCATCACTGACCACAAGGGGAAGTTCCTCGACATTTTTGTTGGGTATCCTGGGTCTGTGCACGATGCCAGGGTGCTGAAGAACAGCCCTGTGTATGCTGGCCGCCTGTATCCACTTGCAGGAAAGTGCATCCTTGGAGATGGTGGGTATCCTTGCCTGAGTGCGCCCATCTGCCTCATGACCCCATACAGAGAGCCTGTACAGAATGTACAACAGGAAACATTCTCGAGCACGGAGCATCGTTGAGAGGGCCTTCAGGATGATGAAAACATGCTGGTGGTCCATTTTTTTTTTAAAGGCCCTGGAAGTGAGCCCTGCTTTTGTGCCAGATGTCGTTGCATGCTGCACGGTGCTCCACAACCTCTGTCTTCTTAATGGGGACATTGTTGATCCTGAAGTTGCGGAGGATGATGATGGCCCATCTGAACCCCGCAACACAGAAGCCAGCGCAGGAGATCACGTGCGGGACAATCTCGCTGCAGCGGTGTCTGCACCAGGCAACTGTGTGCCTGCTCTTCATGAGCATGATTACCTGTAAGACACTTTTTAGCAGGTTATGTTTTTGTTCTCTAATCAGTTCTTGTTCTCAGATTGACATTGTTCCAGCTTGTCCATGTTAGTTATGTTAGTTGTTATGTAAATAGTTAGGTGTGTGTGGGCACAGGGTGCTGTGATGCGTACAGTGCAGTAGTAGTAGTTAAGAGAGGTGCATGGCTATCTGTGTGCATCTCTCTGGATCTTACAGCTCACTGCTCTGGACAAAGCCTCTCCAGCACCAAGACTCCTGTCGGGCCTCCTCGTGGCTGCACATGGTAACTGGGGATATTGCAGACCCAGGCTAATCGACAGGGGATCTTGGAGCTACAGTGGTCCCTAGAGGTGACACTCACCAACCACTGGCACACTGCCTTTTAGCTTTGTATGAATTTGTGTACCAAACAAATATATATTCTACACTGTAACAGAGTTTTGTAATATGAACAGTATTTTACTGTAATATGTACAGTATAATACTGTTAAATGTACCAACAGTATAATACTGTTAATAGCAAAGGATTATGGGAAAATATATGTTTACTACTGTAATTATTCTCTACTGTAAATCGATTTACAGTAGCGACAATGCCTGCGAAAAACTGACCAATGACAATGGAGACTTCTTTTCAAGTTTTTCTTTTTCGGTTGGTGGGGGCAACTGAGGAAAGACTCAACAAAAAGGTTAGTATTATTTCTGTCATTATTTTATGTAAAACTGAGATATTTTCATATGCATTCACTTATTAACAACAATCTAACACGAACCAGTGCTGCAAATTGAGTGAGTTAAACAAATTCCTGTCAAGAGCCTTTTTTTTCTGCCTGTTTGTCAAGGCGGGTGGTTACATGACTGCCGTCATCCTTGTGATTTAACGTTACTTCAACGGGGTGAATAAAGTTTACATTGACTAAAGTTAGTGAAACAGGAAAAAAAGCTCTTTTAATGTTCCTCTACCTCTTTAATGTAAATTAGCTAAGCAGGAGGACTTTTCTTAAAAATCTCAAACTATCTTAAAATACCGAAAGAAAAGTGAGGCAACACTAAAGACGGAGGTTGTACGTTAATAACAGTATTTTGAGGTGAATCTTTTGTTTTTGTTTAAAGTTTGCTGTTAAAACCGCCATTTGGAACGTCGGAGGTGTCTTGGAGTTCCCTTTCGTTCAGTCACTACGACGTACGTTAGTGACTAACGAATGGGGGTTTCGCTTAGAAGCCAATTACCTTCGAGAATATAACAGCACCCAATGGCGTGCCAATGCCATGGGCATGCGGAATTTGCATGTGTAACTCCGCCCTACCTCGTGGGTATATAAGGAAGTACGCTGGCAACATCGCATTATGTTTCTGCTTTGGAGCCAAGAGTATCTCTTCACTCCTTCAAGCCTGCTAACTGAGTTTGTCAGCCTTCAAGACGATCAGCTTTCCAGAGACGTTGGGTCTACGGCGCGTTCCAGTGATTGCATTCTGCCTGCCTGCTGATCTGCGCAGTGGTCTGCTAGACAGCTGGTGTGTGGTCCCTGGGCGCTTCGGCGTCTCTGCGGAGCTTCCTCTCACAAAAGAGCTTGCACGTGGCACGTCCTTTTCAGGATGTCTCGCCCGTGCACTTCTGGGTGTGGCCGGTCGTTGTTGCCTTCCGATGGGCACAATCACTGCTTGGTATGCTTGGGTGTTCAGCATGCTCAAGCAGCGTTTGTGGATGAGTCATGTTCCCACTGCGGAAACATGACCATCGCGGTGCTGCGGTCGAGACTTAATGATCTTCGTAAAGAAGTGAGAGTCCCCTCTACCACACTCCGATGTACCGTCCCCTCTGGCGGCGGTACTTCGGCTGGTGGTCAGGGTGATCTGAGGGTGACGGTGTGGAACAAAGCCTTGATGCTGATGCCTCGGGCCACACCCCCCTCTTGCGCTCCGCAACCCGTGAGCGTCCAGGCGGAGATTGCAGGGTCTGTTCCGGCCCCCTGCCGCGTATCTCGTTTGGCGCTCCGGAAGATGATGCGATGTCGGTCACCGCATCACAAGGTGGGCTCGAGTCCTCTGAGGATGATGACTCGGCTGTGCTGCCGCCTTCGGGCACACCAGCATTGCCCGAGTCGGACCCAGAGCTGACAGCCATGCTGTCTCGGGCAGCCGCGAGTCTGGGGATTGAGTGGAACCCTCCGCCTGATCCCGAGCGCTCGCGGCTCGATGATTGGTTTTTGGGAGCCCGCGCTGACACCCGTCAGTCCCCGCCCCCAATACCTTTCTTTCCCTAGCTGCATGAGGAGGTTGCGCGGTCCTGGAAGTCCCCGCTGTCTGCCCGCGACCGTTCGGCGACCTCCTCCGCCTTCTCCACCCTTGATGGGGCCGCGGCCAAAGGGTACACTGGGGTCCCCCCAGTTGAACGTTCTGTAGCGATGCAGCTGTGTCCGCAGAGCGCTTCAACCTGGCGAGGTGATCCTAAGCACCCCTCCAAAGCCTGTCGTTTTTCGTCTACTCTGGTGGCGAAATCGTACAGAGCTGCGGGGCAGGCTGCCGCCTCTTTGCATGCCATGGCGATCCTCCAGGTCTACCAGGCCAGGATCCTCAAGGACATGCACGAGGTGGAGTTGATCCGGGGCTCTTGGACGAGCTGCGTGCCGCCACCGACCTCGCACTCCGGGTGACGAAGAGCACGCTCCCTGGGTCAAGTGATGTCCACAAATGTGGTCCAGGAGCGACATTTGTGGCTTAACCTGGCCGATATGTGGGACGGAGAGTGAACTTGTTTTCTCGACGCCCCCATATCCCAGGCTGGCCTCTTCGGCGGCGCGGTTGAAAGCTTCGCCTAACAGTTTTTAACCGCCCAGAAGCAGACTGAGGCTATAAAACATATACTGCCCCGGCGGCCAGCTGCTGCCTCCACCCAGCCGCCGGCACAGTCGCCTCAGCCTGCTTGCCGCCAAGGACGCCCTCCTAAGGCTCCCGACCCTCCCGCCCGGCCCCAGCAGCAGCCTTCACCCGGGCTGGGTCGTGGAGGTTGCCGTACGAAGCCGTCCCAGTCCGCTCAGCCCGCCCCGTGCCCCGCTAAACGCCAGGCCAAGCGGCGTTCCTGAGACAGACGGCTCAGGGATGGGAAATTCTTTCCAGGAGATGGTAGCAGGACCACTCCTTCCCCCGGTGGAGGGCCGGGGGAGAATCCTTTGTTCAGCTGCTGGCCCCCGGGTCAGCAGCACCCTAATTTGGTCAAAGAAAGAATTAACACTCCCATCCCTGAGCCAGCAGAGACTGGTGATGACAGTGCGCGCCACCCACGGGTCCCGCCACCTGCATCCCTCTCTGTCGCCAGCCCCCTGGCAGAGCAGACCCCAGTGGAACGTGTGTCCTTCCCTGGTCTCCTCTGTCAAGATGCAGCCGTTAACCGTGCCCCCACGCCGGGACGCCCAACAGCCTCCCACGTCCGGGCCGGTAATGCTGCATCGCTGCCCCACACCGGGTACGTCTGTGGTCCGACTGACCCCGCTGGTGCAGTTCCTGGAAGCCTGGCTTCAGCTTCCGGGACTGTCCCGCTGGGTCGCGAAGACCGCCAGGCGCGGCTACACGATTCAGTTCGCCCAGGTTCCTCCCTGCTTTCGGGGAGTCCTCTTCACTATGGTCGGGCCAATGCCCCTGTCATGCGAGCGGAGATTGCTACCCTACTGGCGAAGGGTGCGATAGAGCCTGTCCCTCCAGCCGAGATGAAGTCCGGGTTTTACAGCCCCTACTTCATTGTACCCAAAAAGGCCGGTGGGTTACGACCGATCCTGGAACTGCGCATCTTGAACCGATACCTTCACAGGCTTCCGTTCAAGATGTTGACAGCGAAACGCCTTTTCGAATGCGTTCGTCCGGACGATTGGTTTGCAGCGATCGACCTGAAGGACGCCTACTTTCATGTCTCCATCCTACCTCGAAACAGACCGTTCCTATGGTTTGCTTTCGAGGGGCGGGCATATCAGTACGCGGTCCTCCCATTCGGGCTATCTCTGTCCCCTCGCGTCTTTACGAAGATTGCAGAGGCAGCCCTTGCGCCCCTTCGGCAGCACGGGGTTCGCATCCTGAACTACCTCGACGACTGGCTCATAATGAGTCACTCTCGGGCGCAGGTTTGCGAACACAGAGAGCTAGTGCTCCAACACTTAGCCTGTCTAGGCCTTCGGGTCAACTGGGAGAAGAGCAAACTTTGCCCCGTGCAGAGGATCTCTTTTCTCGGTATGGATATCGACTCGGTCGCCATGTGCGCGCAGCTTTCGAGCGCGCGCGCGCAGTCACTGCTGACTTGCCTCCGTCAAATTGAGTGTGAGAGTGCGGTTCCACTGAAACGATTTCAGAGGCTCCTGGGGCATATGGCATCTGCAGCCGTGGTAACACCGCTCGGATTGCTACATATGAGACCGCTTCAGCACTGGCTACGCGATCGAGTCCCGAGATGGCGGACTGGCACGCTCCGGGTCCCAGTGACTCGGGCCTGCTTACAGACTCTCTCCCCGTGGTCGAACCTCAGTTTTCTACGGACCGGAGTGTCCTTAGAACGAGTTTCCAGGCATACTGTTGTGTCAACCGATGCCTCATTCACGGGCTGGGGTGCCATTTGCAATGGACAAGCAGCCGCGGGCTCCTGGACAGGACCCCAGCGCCTTCTGCATGTTAATTGCCTCGAGTTGCTGGCAGTACGGTTCGCCCTGCACCGCTTCCTAGCATTGCTGAGGGGTCAACACGTACTAGTCCGGACAGACAACACGACCACTGTAGCGTAAATCAACCGACAAGGTGGTCTACGCTCCCGCCGTATGTCTCAACTCGCCCGCCATCTCGTCCTATGGAGTCAGAAGGTCCCTTCGTGCTGTCCACATCCCGGGAGACCTGAACCGTGCAGCCGACGAGCTCTCATGGATTTAGCCACTTCCTGGAGAATGGAGACTCCATCCCCAGACGGTCCAGCTGATTTGGGAAAAGTTCGGCGACGCACAGGTAGATCTGTTTGCCTCCCAAGACTCTTCCCATTGCAGCCTCTATTATTCCCTGACCGAGGGCATGCTCGGCACGGATGCACTGGCGCACAGCTGGCCGTGGGGCCTACGCTTATATGCGTTCCCCCCAGTGAGCCTTCTCGCACGGGTACTGTGCAAGATCAGGGAGGAAGAGGAGCAGGTCATGTTGGATGCCCCGTATTGGCACGGCCAGACCTGGTTCTCAGAACTGCTACTCCTTGCGACAGCCCCTCCCTGGCCTATTCCTCTGAGACTGGACCTCCTCTCTCAAGTCAAGTCAACTTTATTTATATAGTGCTTTTAACAATGTAGATTGTTTCAAAGCAGCTTTACAGTGTTAAACAGGAAAATAATGCAGCATAATTTTATTCAGCAGTATAGCCATTCTGGAGAAAACGCTGATGTCATCAGTTCATTTCAATTATCATACAGTGACAGTGTGGGCTTTAGATCAATAATTAGATCAGTAATTTAGTTTATATGGTTAATTTAGTTTATTAATTAGATTTATTTCGATGTTTAGTTGAAAAATTTAGTGTCCCCAACTGAGCACGCCAAGCCAGAGGCAACAGTGGCAAGGAAACCAAAACCCCATTAGGTGACCTAATGGAGAAAAATAACCTTGGGAGAAACCAGGCTCAGTCGGGGTACCAGTTCTCCTCTGGCCAATTAACAAACAGCGTATTATTATTATTCTGGCAGCTTTACAGGTCAGAGGTCATAATAGATCGGAATATTCGAGGGACCGGAGGCAACATGCTGGAGACGGGTTTAATGAGGATGATGTTGATTAAATAATTATTAAAGTGCAATATTCGAATGATCGGAGGCAACACGCTGGAGACGGTTTTATTGAGAATGACATATCGATTTAAGTATTATTTAATTGTAATATTTGAACAATCGGAGTCAACACGCCGGAGACGGGTTTATTGAGATGCCGTGTCGATGAGGCAGTTGCAGGGGGAGTCTAATCATGGTCTCTGCAGACACTTCGGGGTCCTGTGCTGGTCTTCTCTGAGCGCAGGTCCACCATCTGATCTGGATACGGCCCAGATCCGTCTGACTGCAGTAAACCTCGGGATAAAACAGAGAGACTATCATTAGCGTAGATGCCATTCTTCTGATGATGTAACGAGTACATCAGGTGTTATGGGAAGTATTCCCGGTTCCGGCTGACCTAATTAATGCAGCCTAACAATCATTTCATTGAAAAAGTGTTTTATGTGTATGCCACAGTAAAGAGATGTGTTTTTAGTCTAGATTTAAACTGACAGAGTGTGTCTGCTTCCCGAGCAATATTAGGAAGACTGATCCAGAGTTTCGGAGCTAAATAGGAAAAGGATCGACTGCCTGCATTTGATTTGGATATTCTCGGTATTATCAACTGGCCAGAATTTTGAGACCGCAGTAGACGTGATGGAGTATAATATGTTAAGAGCTCGCTCAAGTATTGGGGAGCTAAACCATTTAGTGCTTTGTAAGTAATAAGTAAGATTTTAAAATATATGCAATGTTTAATAGGCAGCCAGTGCAGTGTTGACAGAACTTGGCTAATATGGTCATACTTCCTGGTTCTAGTAAGAACTCCAGCTGCTGCGTTTTGGACCGTTTTGGATTTATTAAGCGAGCAGGGCAACCACCCAGTAGAGTATTACAATAATCTAGCCTTGAGGTCATGAACGCATGAACTAACTGTTCAGCATTTTGCATTGAGAGCATGTGCCGTAATTTAGATATATGGTTAAATGGTTAAAATTTTCTTCCTAATATTATCAATCTTACATGTGAAGAAGTTCATAAAGTCATTACTGCTGTGCTGTTTACAAACATCAGAAGTTGAAGCTTTATTTTTGGTTAATTTAGCCACTGTATCGAATAAATACCTTGGGTTGTGTTTGTTTTCTTCTAAGAGAGTTGAGAAGTAAGCAGATAAAGCAGTTTTTACGGCCTTTCTGTATGTGATCATGTGCTCTTTCCACAAATTACGAAATACCTCTAGTTTTGTTTTCTTCCAGCTGCGATCCATTTTTCTGGCTGCTGTTTTAAGAGCCCGGGTGTGCTCGTTGTACCACGGCATTGGACTATTTTCTTTTATCTTCTTTAAGCGCAGAGGAGCAACTGTGTCTAAAGTATTGGAAAAGAGAGAGTCAATAGTTTCTGTTGCAACATCAAGTTCTTCTATACTATCTGGGATGCTGAGGAGATGATACTGATGAGGAAGATTATTTAAAAAGCAATCTTTAGTGGCGGCAGTGATTGTCCTGCCATTTTTGAAGCGAGGGGGCGGCTTTGCAACCTTAGCTAAATTAAAGAGCACCTATCATGGAATTTTGAAATTTACCTTTCATGTAGTGTGTAACATAGATCTAAGTGAACAAAAACATCCTGTGATAGCTTGAAATATGACAGTGCACCGTATATATAGTTATTTTCTTTCAAAAGTAAGAGTCGACTCGGAGTCATTTTTAAGAATCGTTAGAAGACCGAAGCTTTTTCTCTGACTAGTTGACGTCAACTTGTCAAGTTATTTGAATACGATACGCCCACTTATTGCGCTCCAAGACGCCAGTGAAAACTAGAAAACATCATGGCCACGAGACGCTGTGTTCTGAAGTGCGACTCAAAAGCAAACTTTTTTCATCTGCCCAAGGATGAGCATTTGAAGACTAGGTGGCTTGAAGACAAACCATACATCGTCGCGATTGAGTGTTTATTATTAGTCGTCAAATGTATGTTTCGCGATCTCAGGAAGCTTTTATTATGGACTTCTATTATGGCACATGGTTCTTCTTCGTCTGTCTGTACCATATATGGATTACATGTGCACAGAGCGCCCTCCGGCTGCCAGTATGAATTGAAAACAACACACAAGAGACTCAATCGCTCATGATTAGGCTATTTCTGCCCATTTTGAGGAAGTATTGAATAAAAAATACTCCTCTGTTTAGAAATTTGACACAGACATATGAGAATCTATCAATATGTCTCCTCATCTGCACACTTTTGAACTAAAAGCCCTGAGGGATGTTGATTTGTCGCGAGTCTTCGTGAGGAGTTTTTTTATGAATGAGATCAGCTGAGGCTCATATTACAATCAAACAGTACCGACGCGGTTTTCATATTCATAACTCCTGACACATATTAACAAATTACTGTCATTATAAGACTTTGATGGGCGTTCCGTTTCCGAAAATATCTGCACAGACTATACCAATCACAACTGACTGGGTCATCTGACCAATCACCGCAGATTAGCGTCACGTAAAGGCGGGGTTTTGAAAAGTGAATCACTAAAGGAATCATTTGAGAATCGCTGTCAAAACAGGTAAAAATAAATGCATATTATAAGAAAACTAAAGTCTTTTTTGTCATTGCATGCATGCAAAACTGTTGTTGGGGACTTCTAAAACAATATTTGGAACATTTTAAATGCCATGATAGGTGCTCTTTAAGTATACATGATACTAGGTAATGATCTGAGATGTCATCGCTCTGCTGCAGAATTTCAACGGTATCAACATTTATTCCATGTGACAATATTAGGTCTAAAGTATAATTATGGCGATGAGTGGGTCCTGACACGTGTTGCCTAACTCCAATAGAGTATGTCTTTAAATGCTAATCCCAATACGTCTTTTCCGTTGTCTACATGGATATTAAAATCACCAACAATTAGTACTTTATCTACGGCCAGTACTAACTCTGATAGGAAATCAGCAAATTCTTTGATAAAGTCTGTATTATGCCCTGGTGGCCTGTATACAGTAGCTAACACAAATGTTGAACGGGTTTTATCATGTACACTACATAGCGTTACATAAAGCACCAAAACTTCGAAGGAATTATATTTGAAACTAGACTTCTGAGTAATACTGAAGATATTATTATAAATTACAGCAACCCCTCCCCCTTTACCTTTCAGACGCGGCTCATGTTTATAACAATAATCTTGGGGGATGGACTCATTTAAGGTAATGTAGTTGTCAGGTTTTAGCCAGGTTTCTGTCAAACAGAGCACATCTAGATTATTATCTGTAATAATATCATTAACAATAAGCGCTTTTGGGGAAAGGGATCTAATATTCAGCAAGCCAAGCTTTATCAATTGTTCATCTGTATTATATCTTTTGTTTATTTGTTGGACATCAATTACATTTTTACTGTTGAATAGTTTTGATGTTTTTTTGTCTTTACTAATTCGGGGAACAGACAGTCTCTATATGATAATATCTAGGTAAAAGAGTCTCTATGTGCTGGGATTTATCTGACTCCGGTGACGTGAGACAGCTAGCAGACGGTCGGTTTAGCCAGTTTGTCTGCTTCCTAACCTGGGCCCTAGTGAGTCAAGGTTTAGCTCTAAGACTATGTGTCAAATTACTAGAGAGAAGAGCGGCACCACCCCAGGAGGTAGTACGGCAGTGCTGGCAGTACGGTTCGCCCTGCACCGCTTCCTAGCATTGCTGAGGGGTCAACACGTACTAGTCCGGACAGACAACACGACCATTGTAGCGTAAATCAACCGACAAGGTGGTCTACGCTCCCGCCGTATGTCTCAACTCGCCCGCCATCTCGTCCTATGGAGTCAGAAGGTCCCTTCGTGCTGTCCACATCCCGGGAGACCTGAACCGTGCAGCCGATGAGCTCTCATGGATTTAGCCACTTCCTGGAGAATGGAGACTCCATCCCCAGACGGTCCAGCTGATTTGGGAAAAGTTCGGCGACGCACAGGTAGATCTGTTTGCCTCCCAAGACTCTTCCCATTGCAGCCTCTATTATTCCCTGACCGAGGGCATGCTCGGCACGGATGCACTGGCGCACAGCTGGCCGTGGGGCCTACGCTTATATGCGTTCCCCCCAGTGAGCCTTCTCGCACGGGTACTGTGCAAGATCAGGGAGGAAGAGGAGCAGGTCATGTTGGTCGCCCCGTATTGGCACGGCCAGACCTGGTTCTCAGAACTGCTACTCCTTGCGACAGCCCCTCCCTGGCCTATTCCTCTGAGACTGGACCTCCTCTCTCAAGTCAAGTCAACTTTATTTATATAGTGCTTTTAACAATGTAGATTGTTTCAAAGCAGCTTTACAGTGTTAAACAGGAAAATAATGCAGCATAATTTTATTCAGCAGTATAGCCATTCTGGAGAAAACGCTGATGTCATCAGTTCATTTCAATTATCATACAGTGACAGTGTGGGCTTTAGATCAATAATTAGATCAGTAATTTAGTTTATATGGTTAATTTAGTTTATTAATTAGATTTATTTCGATGTTTAGTTGAAAAATTTAGTGTCCCCAACTGAGCACGCCAAGCCAGAGGCAACAGTGGCAAGGAAACCAAAACCCCATTAGGTGACCTAATGGAGAAAAATAACCTTGGGAGAAACCAGGCTCAGTCGGGGTACCAGTTCTCCTCTGGCCAATTAACAAACAGCGTATTATTATTATTCTGGCAGCTTTACAGGTCAGAGGTCATAATAGATCGGAATATTCGAGGGACCGGAGGCAACATGCTGGAGACGGGTTTATTGAGGATGATGTTGATTAAATAATTATTAAAGTGCAATATTCGAATGATCGGAGGCAACACGCTGGAGACGGTTTTATTGAGGATGACATATCGATTTAAGTATTATTTAATTGTAATATTTGAACAATCGGAGTCAACACGCCGGAGACGGGTTTATTGAGATGCCGTGTCGATGAGGCAGTTGCAGGGGGAGTCTAATCATGGTCTCTGCAGACACTTCGGGGTCCTGTGCTGGTCTTCTCTGAGCGCAGGTCCACCATCTGATCTGGATACGGCCCAGATCCGTCTGACTGCAGTAAACCTCGGGATAAAACAGAGAGACTATCATTAGCGTAGATGCCATTCTTCTGATGATGTAACGAGTACATCAGGTGTTATGGGAAGTATTCCCGGTTCCGGCTGACCTAATTAATGCAGCCTAACAATCATTTCATTGAAAAAGTGTTTTATGTGTATGCCACAGTAAAGAGATGTGTTTTTAGTCTAGATTTAAACTGACAGAGTGTGTCTGCTTCCCGAGCAATATTAGGAAGACTGATCCAGAGTTTCGGAGCTAAATAGGAAAAGGATCGACTGCCTGCATTTGATTTGGATATTCTCGGTATTATCAACTGGCCAGAATTTTGAGACCGCAGTAGACGTGATGGAGTATAATATGTTAAGAGCTCGCTCAAGTATTGGGGAGCCAAACCATTTAGTGCTTTGTAAGTAATAAGTAAGATTTTAAAATATATGCAATGTTTAATAGGCAGCCAGTGCAGTGTTGACAGAACTTGGCTAATATGGTCATACTTCCTGGTTCTAGTAAGAACTCCAGCTGCTGCGTTTTGGACCGTTTTGGATTTATTAAGCGAGCAGGGCAACCACCCAGTAGAGCATTACAATAATCTAGCCTTGAGGTCATGAACGCATGAACTAACTGTTCAGCATTTTGCATTGAGAGCATGTGCCGTAATTTAGATATATGGTTAAATGGTTAAAATGTTCTTCCTAATATTATCAATCTTACATGTGAAGAAGTTCATAAAGTCATTACTGCTGTGCTGTTTACAAACATCAGAAGTTGAAGCTTTATTTTTGGTTAATTTAGCCACTGTATCGAATAAATACCTTGGGTTGTGTTTGTTTTCTTCTAAGAGAGTTGAGAAGTAAGCAGATAAAGCAGTTTTTACGGCCTTTCTGTATGTGATCATGTGCTCTTTCCACAAATTACGAAATACCTCTAGTTTTGTTTTCTTCCAGCTGCGATCCATTTTTCTGGCTGCTGTTTTAAGGGCCCGGGTGTGCTCGTTGTACCACGGCATTGGACTATTTTCTTTTATCTTCTTTAAGCGCAGAGGAGCAACTGTGTCTAAAGTATTGGAAAAGAGAGAGTCAATAGTTTCTGTTGCAACATCAAGTTCTTCTATACTATCTGGGATGCTGAGGAGATGATACTGATGAGGAAGATTATTTAAAAAGCAATCTTTAGTGGCGGCAGTGATTGTCCTGCCATTTTTGAAGCGAGGGGGCGGCTTTGCAACCTTAGCTAAATTAAGTATACATGATACTAGGTAATGATCTGAGATGTCATCGCTCTGCTGCAGAATTTCAACGGTATCAACATTTATTCCATGTGACAATATTAGGTCTAAAGTATAATTATGGCGATGAGTGGGTCCTGACACGTGTTGCCTAACTCCAATAGAGTATGTCTTTAAATGCTAATCCCAATACGTCTTTTCCGTTGTCTACATGGATATTAAAATCACCAACAATTAGTACTTTATCTACGGCCAGTACTAACTCTGATAGGAAATCAGCAAATTCTTTGATAAAGTCTGTATTATGCCCTGGTGGCCTGTATACAGTAGCTAACACAAATGTTGAACGGGTTTTATCATGTACACTACATAGCGTTACATAAAGCACCAAAACTTCGAAGGAATTATATTTGAAACTAGACTTCTGAGTAATACTGAAGATATTATTATAAATTACAGCAACCCCTCCCCCTTTACCTTTCAGACGCGGCTCATGTTTATAACAATAATCTTGGGGGATGGACTCATTTAAGGTAATGTAGTTGTCAGGTTTTAGCCAGGTTTCTGTCAAACAGAGCACATCTAGATTATTATCTGTAATAATGTCATTAACAATAAGCGCTTTTGGGGAAAGGGATCTAATATTCAGAAAGCCAAGCTTTATCAATTGTTCATCTGTATTACATCTTTTGTTTATTTGTTGGACATCAATTACATTTTTACTGTTGAATAGTTTTGATGTTTTTTTGTCTTTACTAATTCGGGGAACAGACAGTCTCTATATGATAATATCTAGGTAAAAGAGTCTCTATGTGCTGGGATTTATCTGACTCCGGTGACGTGAGACAGCTAGCAGACGGTCGGTTTAGCCAGTTTGTCTGCTTCCTGACCTGGGCCCTAGTGAGTCAAGGTTTAGCTCTAAGACTATGTGTCAAATTACTAGAGAGAAGAGCGGCACCACCCCAGGAGGGATGGATGCCATCCTTCTTCAACAGGTCAGGTCTGACCCAAAACTTTTCCAATTGTCTATGAACCCTATGTTATTTTGCAGACACCAATTAGACAACCAGCCATTGAGTGATGATAGTCTGCCAACTATCTCATCACTCCGCCTAACAGGGAGCGGTCCAGAACAATAAACAGCCTCTGACATCGTACTAGTGAGATCACACACCTCTTTAATGTTAATTTTGGTGATCTCCGACTGGCGAAGTCGAACATCATTAGTGCCGACGTGAATAATAATCTTAGAGAATTTACGATTAGCTTTAGCCAGCACTTTTAAATTTGCTTTGATGTCAGGCGCTCTGGCTCCCGGTAAACAAGTGACTATGGTGTCTGATGTCTCTATCTTCACGTTCCTTGTAATAGAATCGCCAATGACTAGGGCACTTCCAACAGGATACTCAGTGGGTGCTTCACTGAGAGGGGAGAACCTGTTTGATGTTCTAACCGGAACGGAAAAGCGGTTCTTTGGTCTGCGACTATGCTGCCTCACCATTACCCAGTTTCCCTGCTGCGAGGGCCCTGCAGCCGGAACCGAAGAATGTACAGAATGTTCACTAAGCTATTCGCATCCAAATCAGTGTCTAAAGCTGTTACATCCTCACTACTCTCAGATAAAGTATGGATGAGTGTTTCTAATTCTGAAATCTTCTCCGTCAGCCTAACTATCTCCTTACATTTATCACATGTGAAGCCCTGTTCGCCAGAGGAGAAGCCTATATTAAACATGCGGCATGCAGTGCAAGTGATAATGATAGGAGATGACATGACTTACCGTGTTTGTTAATTAATCCAACTTACCACTTACCACAATTGTTTGCTAGACACTATTTACTAATCCAACTAATGAACTCAGAAAAAGGGAGACCCGGGTGCAGAGATAACAAGCTAACAGGCTAGCGAAATGCTAACGTGTGATGGTGATTTAGATTAAAAGCTAGCGATGTCAAATTTAACGTGATAGGCAATTTTTAAACAATGTATGGTGATGAGTAAGTTATATTTAGCAGTAGAACAAAGAGGAACAATCAAAATAAAGATTCAAACGTAAGCAAGGCTGTACAGAGCTACAGACTTGAGCTCAAGTCTCAGAGACGGGGCACCCTATGGCACCCGCGTCCAGCATTCTGGAAGCTCCATGTGTGGCTTCTGGACGGGACGCGGCAGGTTTGAGTGGCCTACCACCTGGGGTGGTCGCCACCATCACTTCCGCTAGAGCAGAGTCCACTCGGCATGCCTATGCTTTGAAGTGGAACCTCTTACAGGGAAGAGATCCAGCACCTGGCCACATGGTGCGCTGATAATAACCTGCTCCTCAACACCACCAAAACGAAGGAGCTCATCGTGGACTTCAGGAAAGAGTCAAGAGGCACACACGACACCATCCACATCAATGGAATGGCTGTTGAGCGTGTCTCCAGTTTCAAGTTCCTGGGGATCCACATCTCGGCGGACATGTCGTGGACGTCCAACACCTCCAGCCTGGTCAAGAAGGCTCACCAGCGCCTCTTCTTCCTGAGGACACTGAGGAAGAATCAGCTCTCCTCGGCTATCCTGGTGAACTTCTACCGCTGCGCAATAGAAAGCATCCTGACCAACTGTGTGGCAGTATGGTATGGGAGCTGCTCTGTTGCGGAGCGCAAGGCACTGCAGCGGGTGGTGAAAACTGCCCAGCGCATCACAGGGACTCCACTGCCTGCCATCGAACACATCCAGAGGAAACGCTGCCTGCATCGAGCTCGCAGCATCCTCAAGGACTCCTCTCACCCAGCCCACAGACTGTTTTCTCTCCTGCCCTCCGGCAGGCGTTTCAGGATCCACCGGACCAGAACCAGCAGACTAAAGAACAGTTTTTTCCCCAGAGCTGTCTCTTTATTGAACTCAAACCCCCGTTGATCCACTTCCCTCATAAACTGATAACTCTCCTACCTCACATCTTCCTTCACTTTGTTATTTGCACTACCGACTGTTTATCACAGTAACAACTGTTTACATATGCATCTTACACTGCCATATCTTAACTGGATTATGCTCATTTGCACTGCCGACTGTATTTATAGTACCAATGTTTACATTTGCATTTTTGCACTGTACTTCTAAATGTAATATGCAACCACTTTCCACTGCACTTTCCACTTTTTTTTTCCGGATAGCTCTGTCCATAATTTATTGCACTACCCTAATCCACTGCTATTCCTCATATTAGCCTAACATATTATTGTATACCTCTATCTGTAAAATTCTGTTTATAGTAATAGCCATCTGTATATTGTATTCATAGTACATATTCACCTGTAAATTCTGTTTATAGTAATAGCCATCTGTATATTTATTCACTGTACATATTCACCTGTAAATTCAGTTCTGTTTATAGTAATAACGTCTCTCTATTTATACATATTTATACATATTCAGTACATATCCATGTCCTGCACTTACGCATCCATTGTATATCCTGCACTTGCTGCTATTGCACTTCTGGTTAGACCTAAACTGCATTTCGTTGCCTTGTACTTGTACTTGTGTAATGACAATAAAGTTGAATCTAATCTAAAAATCTAATCTTCGTCACCTGGTCTTCTTCCCGCCAAGAAGACCCCTGGAAATGCCCGATCGGATCCGTGCTATCGTTCCTCCAAGAGGGGTTGGAGCGAAGGCTGTCTCCCTCCACCCTTAAAGTGTATGTGGCTGCAATATCTGCCCATCACGACCTCTTGGGGGACAAGAAGGTAAGTCAGCATGACCTGATCATCAGGTTCCTGAGGGGAAGACTGAATCCTCCTCGCTCTCCTCTCGTTCCCTCTTGGGACCTCTCAGTAGTCTTAAGTGCTCTGCAGAGGCCTCCCTTTGAGCCTTTCCGGTCGGTTGATATTAAGTTCCTGTTGATGAAGACGGCTCTGCTGACCGCATTGGCCTCCGTTAAGAGGGTCGGGGACCTGTAGGCATTTTCGGTTGACGAAGTGTGCCTAGAATTCGGGCCGGCTAACTCTCACGTGATCCTGAGACCCCGGCCTGGATATGTGCCCAAGGTTCCTACCACCCCATTCAGAGATCAGGTGGTGAACCTGCAAGCGCTGCCTTTGGAGGAGGCAGACCCAGCCTTGGTATTGCTCTGTCCAGTACGCGCTCTCCGCGCTTACGTAGACATGACGCAGTGTTTCAGGACCTCAGACCAGCTCTTTGTCTGTTATGGTGGAGAGCGGAAGGGAAGAGCTCTCTCAAAGCAGAGGTTGTCTCACTGGTTAGTGGACACCATTGTTTTGGCTTACCAGCAGCAAGGTCGACCATGTCCCCTTGGGGTCAGGGCCCACTCCACCTGGAGTGTGGCCTCCTCTTTGGCTCTAGCGCATGGGGCCTCGCTAACAGACATCTGCAGAGCTGCAGGCTGGGCGACACCTAACACATTTGCCAGATTCTACAATCTCCGAGTGGAGCCAGTGTCCGACTATGTACTTGCCTCTACTAGTGGCCGGTAATGGACCAGGCTCAGGTGTCTTCGCTTGCTCGCCATTCCACTCCAACGACTGTACAGCGACTAGACAGTACTTATTTTACTGGATTTGTCTGCTGCTTTTGACACAGTTAATCACCAGATCCTCCTGTCAACTCTCATGAAGATGGGCATCTCAGGAACCACTCTCCAGTGGTTCAAGTCTTACCTCTCAGGTAGGTCCTTCAGGGTGTCATGGAGTGGTGAAGTGTCTAAGTCACATCATCTAGCCACTGGCGTTCCCCAGGGCTCAGTGCTTGGACCACTTCTCTTCTCCATCTACAGGTCATTATTGGGATCGGTCATTCAGAAACATGGCTTTTCCTATCACTGCTATGACGACGATACTCAACTCTACTTCTCATTTCAACCTGATGATCCATCGGTTGGTGTTCGTACCGCTGCGTGCCTAACAGATATTTCAGCCTGGATGAAGGAACATCACCTGCAACTCAACCTTGCAAAGACAGAACTGCTTGTGGTCTCAGCCAAACCAGCACTGCATCACAATCTCTCCATTCAGCTAGGATCATCAACCATAACTCCGTCCAGGACAGCCAGGAACCTTGGGGTTGTGATTGATGATCAGCAAAAATTCACTGACCACATCACTGCAACAACCCGGTCCTGCAGATTTGCACTATTCAACATTAGGAAGATTAGACACTTCCTATCAGATCATGCCACACAACTACTAGTACAAGCTCTTGTTCTCTCCAGACTGGACTACTGTAATGTTCTTCTAGCGGGCCTTCCGGCATGCACTATCAAACCCTTGCAACTGATCCAGAATGCAGCGGCGAGGTTGGTCTTTAATGGGCCGAAGAGAGCACACGTCATGCCTCTCTTCATCAGTCTGCACTGGCTACCAATAGCCGCTCGCATTAAATTCAAGGCACTGGTGCTTGCCTTCAAAACAACCACTGGCTCTGCACCAATATACCTAAACTCGCTTGTTCAGACTTACACACCCTCCAGGAACTTGCGTTCTGCCAGTGAACGACGCCTTGTGGTGCCATACCAGAGAGGCATGAAATCGCTGTCACGGACCTTTTCCTGGAGCGTTCCCACCTGGTGGAATGACCTGCCTATCTCAATTCGTGCGGCCGAGTCTGTAGCTATTTTCAAAAAATGTCTAAAGACACATCTTTTCCAGCAACACCTGACCAATCAAGAATAGCACTTATCATTCTATTCATTGTCTGTCTGTCTAATTTATAAAAATATATATATATATTCTGTTCTGTGCTAGATTAACTGAGACTTGTTACAGCACTTGCATATTGTTGCCCTTGACTGCTCTAGTTGCTTCTATTACCCTCATTTGTAAGTCGCTTTGGATAAAAGCGTCTGCTAAATGACTAAATGTAAATGTAAATGACTGGATACGTCCGATATTCTCCTCAGGTGAGCTCCCAGAGAGCCCTGAGTTCCTCCAGCACTGTCGACGCCGACATAAGTTCAGTTTGCCCTTTCGAGCCCAGACCCTCATGTCCGACCAGGTGCCCCGTGTGCATGGTTCCCCTCCGGCGACCCCCACATGAGTATTTCCACCGTAAGCCTCCTCAGCGAGCAGGTGTCTTTCCCTTGGCAAGTCCCTGCCACCCCTAGGGTTAAAAATCCACCTTCGGCTGGTACCCTAGAGTTCTTCCATATGCAGCCCTTAGCGGGTCATAAGTGTACTCTCTAAGTCCTTCCCACGGGTAGGCATTTTGGCATATCTCCACTGGAATTTGCTTCCCAGTGTACCTTGGTATTCCTGTGATAAGTGGGAGTCCTTCGGTCCTTATATGGCGGGATCTCACACTTACGCAGGGCACTGGAAGACAGCTGAGTGGCGCTGTTATATTGGAACCCCCATTCGTTCTGAGGAGGGAACGGAGACATACGTTCCGATGCCACGTCAGCTGTGCTGCTGGAAAGCGGAGTTCAGATCTTGGCTCCGCAGCAGATACATAATGCAATGTTGCCAGCGTACTTCTTTATATACCTACGAGGTGGGGCGTAGTTACGCATGCAAATTCCGCATGCCCATGGCATTGGCACGCCATTGGGCGCTGTTATATTCTCGAAGGTAATTGGCTTCTAAGCGAAACCCCCATTTGTTAGTCACTAACGTACGTCTCCGTTCTCTCCTCAGGGAACGAGGGTTACATACGTAACCGAGATGTTATTTTCTGCCGGTTAGCGTCATCTGAGGAAACTGGTAAGCAGAAGCTGGTGATTATATAATGTTATATGACTTATATTAAAACGCTAACCTTATATCGTTTACAGACGGTTTAAAAAAGCAACAGTAAAGATGGTTGCACAGTTTGTGTGCAAACACTGCAAATTATCTGTGCGAACGCATTGCAGATTTTACCACCATATCATAATGCATAGGAACCTGACTAATTTTAGGTTCAACTGTGGTTTGCCGACTTGTCCTTGTAGTTTTCAGACTCTGTCTGCACTAAAGTCATATGCGTCGTAAGCACACACAGACAAAAAAGGTTAACTGCAGACCTGCTCAAATGGATGCTGTGATTTGTCAGTTTGCGGGATGCGAGCATACATCTCCCAATTTGTATAGCTTGTGCGACCATTTAAAATGGCATTTACGAGATGGGAAAAAAGTTACCTGCCCCTTTCCCAACTGTGAAAAACATTTTCATGTGAAATCATCTTTCACAGCTCACATCAGCAGAAAACACAGAGCATCTTTGGAGAACCCTTTTATAGATAATGATGCATCAAACTGTATACATGACAGTGATATCTATGATGACATTCATGATGACAGTCTTGTGCATTTTGAGGTGGATGATAATTGCAATGATAAAGACACATTTTTGACAAATTTGGCACTCTTCTATTTGAGGATGCAAGCTAAAATGCTGCAAACAGCCACCACTATCCAAATTTTAATTGATGAATTTCAGGTGATGCATGACAGCAACATGCAACATATTTTTTCAAAACTGAGAGATGAATTAAGAAAGCTAAATATACCATCACCGGATATTGATAACATCATAGCTGGTTTAAATAAGAGCAATCTTCTGAGGTTGTATAATGAGGGAGTATTTAGGTCTGATGACACTCGGAAGACATATTTCAAGAGGAATTTTAATTATGTGGCACCTGAACAGGTGTATCTATGTAAAAATTCCAAAGGAAAGGACTGCTTTTTGCAGTATGTTCCAGTAAAGGAGACCCTCAAAGCACTTTTGAGCCATGAGTCAGTCAAAGCACAGTACATTGATGCAAAGTCACACAGATCAGATGACCCACATTTACTGGAGGATTTAAGAGATGGCAGGATTTTTAAAGAAAAGGATATTTTTCAGTAGTGTATGTCATCAGTCTCCATTATCCTGTACCAGGATTAATTTGAAGTGGTGAATCCCCTTGGATCAGGGAGAAAAAAACACAAGCAACTCGCTGTTTACATGTCGCTATCAGAAATCTCTCCTCATAATAGGTCATCTATAGACCCCATACAGCTTGTTTTGCTTTGTAAGGAGGACGAGTTGCGTTTTTTTGTGCAGGAGAAAGTGTTTGGTCCACTTGTAAGAGATTTGAGGGATCTTGAAGAGGCAGGAGTTGAGCTGGGCAGTGGTCAAATAATACATGGGGCAGTGCTTGCAATAGCTGGAGATAATCTTGGGTCACACATGATTGGTGGCTTCACAGAGAACTTCAGTAGAAGTAAACATTTCTGTTGCTACTGTGTTATTGACAGAGAAACTTTTCAAAATGCTCCAACAGAATTAGGCCTTCCACGCACAAAGCAAAGTTATAAGAACTGTTATTGAGCTTAACAGGAATCCTCAGTTAGCTGATGTTCATGGCATAAAATTTGACTCTGTGTTTAATATCCTAAAACACTTCCATGTATGTGACCCAGGACCCCCACCATGCTTGGGACATGACCTTTTTGAAGGTGTTTTTTTTTTCCACTGTTTCCAACTACACCACTGAAACCAAAGCACCATTTCTTACTGCACTATCCAGAACTCATACTTCATTTTGGTCCACTAATTCGGTTGTGGACTTTGCGTTTCGAAAGCAAGCACACATTTTTCAAGCAGTGTGCAAGAAAGCTGCATAACTTCAAAAATCTGAACAGTACTTTGGCAGAGAGACACCAGCTTCTGCAAGCCTATCTTCAGGCTGGCAGTCTCTTCACACCAATACTTCAAATGCAGCAAGCTAATGAATTTTGATAGCCACTTATATAACCTTGGCATCCAGGAAGCTGTTAGGTTGAGAGGCATTCATGAGGCCACATTAGTGACACCAGCTGTTACTTACAAGGGCACCAAATACCAGAAATCTATGATTGTAGTTATGGAGGACAGTGACATGGGATACACCTTTGGAAAAATTGCACTGATATTGAACAACTCATCACATGTTTATTTTGTCATTGAGAAATACCAATCCGTGCCTTTAGTTGACCTAGGTGTCCACTGTCTCGTTGACTCAGGTATTTCCTATGTATGTGTCAGTGTGGAGGACCTGGCTGATTACTACCCACTGTCTTTGTACAAAATATTTGATGTTAATCTTGTTGCTTTGCATCATTCTGTCTGTCTAAGGTAAATGAAAAGATATGGACTCAATGGAGGACGTCATCAGGAAGGTGCTACCCATGCTTCAGGAGTATGACTTTAACAATCTCATGACACATTTGACTGGTATTGGTGTGCAGATGGGCTGTGATCTCCAGTTTGTTACCTTAGAAGACATAAAAGATATTGTTCCTCCCATTGCTGCCCGAAGACTCATACACCACATCAATAACAGAGGTAAGAAATACTAGTGGAGCCCCTTGCTTAGTATGCATAATTCCTGCATTTATAATGTTGGACATTGAGCATTGTCCTATTTAAATACTAGAAACTATAGAAAATGTTCCCAATAGTTCATAATCATTAATGTTACCAACACGTCAAATCTGTCAGGAAGGTTATTTTTTCTCTTTTATAGTCAATTTAAAAGTGCCGTGTTAACTTTAGACTGACTCACATCCAGTCTGTGTGTTTTTTGTTTGTAAGTTTTAAGGTTTGACACCTTGGTGTTAAAAAACAGAAGTCCAGTTTGTGCCTAAATAGGGTATATTTGTACAAAGTTTGTTTGCAGTGGGTTGGACCCTGGCATATACATATTTCAATATTCAGTTAAAAAATAACATTTTAAAAGCTGATGCCATTTCTTCAATGTACTTTACAAGGTCCACTATGCCTACCTTGTTACATACATTTTAATTTATTTTGTTTCCTATATTGAATGATAGTTATTCTAGTAACCATATCTTGATGGTGTTTTGTCTGTGCTACTCACAAATTTGGATGTATTATTGTGCCTCTGTCATTACAAAAAAGCTGAATGTTGTTTTCTCTGTCTTCACTCTTGAAGACTAGAAGGCCCATTCAGATGAAATTCTCTCTTTTACAGTCAATTTAGCAAGGTGTTAAAGTGCCTTACAGTGTCTGACATATGTCTTTTAGAAGTTTTAAGATTTGCATCTGATACCTTAGTAAGAGAGATAGAGTTAGACTAGTAGGTTTTGGTGTCACAACCTTATATATTAAGGTTACATGGATCAGTGGTCAGTTCATTACGTGCCACCGGAAGAAACATTTTCATTAAAGGATTAGTTCACCCCTAAATGAAAATGTGCTAATAATTTACTCACCCCAATGCCATCCAAGATGTTCATGACTTTCTTTCCTCAGTGGAAAATAAATTAAGTTTTTTAAGGAAAATGTTTTAACATTTTCTCCACAACAATGGACATCAATTGCAACCAATATGCTGGAGTCCATATCAATGCAATTTCAAAGTACTTTAAAGTGCTTCAAATGACTCTCCTCTATCCCAGCTGAGGAATAGGGCCTTGTATAGCAAATTGATGTGTCATTTAAAAAAAAAAAAAAAAAAAAAAATGTATATCCTTTTTAGCCGCATTTGGTAGTCTTGTGCAGGACTGGCTGTGTATACAGCCAGACATGACATCATCACGTCGGAAAGGTCAAGTGTAAGAACTGCCCCATTGTTTACTAGCGTGGAGAAGGAGGATCATTTAAATTGTATTGTATGTTGAATGACATATTTATGTCTTTTTGTCAGTTTATTATTTATAATGGTCCTTTCGTGTGCGTATCCTGGATGTTTTATGAATGTTTAATGATGTCACCCGTGACCTTTCCAACGTGATGACGTCATGCCCGGCACGTCACAGTCCTGCAGGATATAAGTACTTATATCATCCATTATTAACATAAAAAAATATTAATCTAGCCAGCTTTAAACACATTTTATAATGACATTTTTTTGTAATGTATTCACATGCACTTGTGGACAGTATAGTGTATACTTTTTGTAAATATACGTAGTGGATATTAAATAGTTTTTCAGCTTTGGGATTCTATTTTTTTTATAATTTTGTGTTTTTTATTTTTGAAAAAGCATACAGAACATTTTGCCATACTAGAAAGAAAACTTATTAGACCACTATTACCCATGCCCTCCCCCCTTCCCCAACCCAACCCTTTGCACTCAGGACTTGGACAGATAAACAAAATCTTAGGAACAATCAAGATACATACATACATACATATATACACATGTATACAAAAATTTAATTAAATAAATGTAAAAATAAATTAAATAAATAAACATTTAGTAACAAAAATTATAACCGCAGAATCAGTAGCTGTAGATTAAGTAACCAGAAATTCTTTAATTGTATAAATCCAATATTCCCACCAAGACAAGGACATAGGTTTAGCCTGGTTAGACCGTGCAGATGACAGTTCCAGATATACAGGGAGTGCAGAATTATTAGGCACGTTGATTTTCTGATCATATTTTTTTTCCAGGCACATTTGACCAATTCCAAACCACAGTAATCCTAATAACTACTATTAATTTAGTATTTAATAATGTATAAGTGATATATAATTGTTCATGAAGGCTGGAAATGAAAAACACCTTATATTCAGGTGTGCAGAATTATTAGGCATGTTTTCTTTTACAGATAAATTGAGCCAAAAAAGAGATTTAACTCAGACTGAAAAGTCAAAAATTATTAAATGCCCATGAGAAGGATGCAATACTAATGCAATACTAGACATTGCAGTTAAGGCGTGACCATTGGACAGTGAAATGCTCGTTGGGTCAGCAGGGTCAGACAAAAACATGTGGCGGAGAAAAGACACCTATTAACCGCAAAAGAATTAAGAATTAAGGTGAAGAATTAAGGGTGAAACCATCAGGAACCCTTTAGTCTCCAGCGCCACCATTTTCCAGAGCTGCAACCTACCTGGAGTCTCCAGAAGTGCAAGGTGTCAGGATCTCAGAGACTTCAGTTAGGTAAAGAATCCTAAAAAATGACCCCCACTAAATAAGAATCATAAGCTGAAGTGTTGTAAAATACATGAAGCCTGCTTTTTTATAGGCTTTATAGGTTTTATAGGTTGAGAATGACTCTTGAAGGACCAGCACCACATCCTCTAGTACCACTGTTTGAAGAATTCATCTTCCAGAATCTGGCAGTACGTTTTGGGAGTTCATTTTAGTCCATCCTGAAGTCCGTTTTGCAGAGATGGACTAAAAATGAACTCCCAAAACGTACTGCCAGATTCTGGAAGATGAATTCTTCAAACAGTGGTACTAGAGGATGTGGTGCTGGTCCTTCAAGAGTCACTCTCAACCTATCTGTCCATAAAGCCTACACTGTAAAACCCAACAAGTTAAGCTAACTCATTTATTTTGAGGAAACTGATTACCTCAATTAAATTGAGTTTAACAAACTTAATTGAAGTAAAGAAAAACTGTAGTTATGAGTACTCTGAACTTATTTTAATTGAGTCCACTAAACTAAGGATCTTTCTTAATATCCAATTAAACTTTACACTGCATTCAAATAATTTTTACAGCTAAAACTTCACTATAATGAGTAAAACAACAGAAATAACAAACTTTAAATTAACTCCGAGAGCTTGCTAGTTACTGCTAGCTCACAATAGCACATACAAAGTCAAACCAAATGAGTTAAGCAAACTCATTACATTTGAGGAAACTTATTACCTCAAATAATTTGAGTTTAAAAACCAACAGTTATGAGTACTCTAAGCTCATTTCATTTGAGTACACTAATATATATATATTTTTAAATGATTCTTAATGTATGTTGCAGTTGAGCAATTAAGTGATTAATTAAGTGATGATTGAGCATTAATTATGAACACCTGATGATAATGAGCAGAATCACAGAAGGAAAGAGAAACACAAGAACTACAGTTGATTTAAGCCACAGCTTTAGATGAAATAACAGAAGATAAAATATGACATTAAATCTCTGAATATCTCAGCAGAGGAGGATTAAACAACTCCACAAACAGCACTACCAGCTTCACACATTACTAACCAGACTGACTTTATTTCTGTCATTTCTGTTTTAATGAAAATAATAGTTTAATTGATCATTCATTCATCATGTCACCATGATGGAGATGAGTCTTTTCTTTAGTTGGGCTCTTGACCCTAAACATATAATTTAATTTTTTTTCCCTCTGGCTGCTTTAACTTTGTGTTTAGAAAGCACATTAGTTATGGTAAGAAATGCCTAGAGAAAATGTGATTAGGTGATGTTGGCTATACAGTGATGTTGGTACAATCATCATGTGGTGGCTTAAGTCACTGATCTCACTAAGAGTCTTATGCTCTGGTTATAGCAGTATTGTGTTCTTAATATTTGTATTATTCATAATGGTGCCTACGTGATCCAGCAGCACGAGATCGAGCACTGTTGTGGTAATTGAATAATATGCTAAATTTTAAAATCATGCAGTTCTCAAAAGTTGTAATGCAGTTTTAATCTATGGCATTACTTAGACACACACAGATATCAAGAATCTGCGTATGAATCTCAAAAATGGTGACAATCAATGAAAAGCTTCATGCTGCAGTGCATGCTGGGTACCACCAATCAAAACTCCCTCATGGGTCCCAGCATGCATTGCGGCATGAATAAAATATGCATCTGAATTGTGACTAATTTTCTTTGATTCTTACTATTTGCTATTACTTTCGCTGTGTTTGTTGTGATGTTTTTGTAGCTTGTTTTATGTTCAAGGTTGATCTGTTTATCTGAATATATTTTTTGATTGTCACCATTGTTGAGATTCATACGCTGATTCTTGATGTCTGTGTGTGTCCAAGTACTGTTGTAGATTAAAACCTTCTGTGCATTAATTTTATTCATTTATATCCTGCATATTGTTCGAGTTCTGCAACCATCCTGGATCTTGTGCTGTAGAATCACATAGGTTCTTTTATGAATAATACAAAAAAAAAACATTCAACCAGAGCATTAGACTCTGAATGAGATAAGTGATTTAGTCATTAAATAACGATAATATCATCAGCAAAAAACAACCAACACCAGCTGATCACATTTCCTCTTGGCTTGTCTTATCATAACAAATGTGCTTCGTTAACGCAGCCAGAGCAAGACATGTTTTGTCAAGGGTCAAGATCCCAACAAACGCAAACACTGAACACCATCATGGTGAATTCAAACAAAACTATTATTTTCAATATATCAGAAATGACAGAAATAAAGTTAGTTTGGTTAGTAATGTGTGAAGCTGGTAATGCTGTTTGTGGAGTTGTTTAATCCTCATCTGCTGAGATCTTCAGAGATTTAATGTCTTCTTTTATCCTTCAGTTGATTTCATCTAAAGCTGTGGCTGAAGTCAGTTGTAGTTCTTGTGTTTCTATTTCCTTCAGTGATTCTGCTCATTATCATCAGGTGTCACCACCAATTTGATATTATCACTTATTTAATCACTTAACAATACAATTATTATCCAATTATCATGCTGGGAACTAGAAATGTTCTATAACTCATTCATTTTGAGTTCTGTTTCAGTCATTGTGTCCACACAACATTCGGTAATGTTTGAGTGCAGTGAACTCATTTTTATTTAGTACATCCAACTGTTAGGTTTTACAGTGTATAAAAAAACCTTCTTCATGTATTTTACAACACTTCAGCTTGTGATTCTTATCTAGTGGGGGTCATTTTTTAGGATTCTTTACCTAACTGAAGTCTCTGAGATCCTGACACCTTGCACTTCTGGAGACTCCAGGTAGGTTGCAGCTTTGGAAAATGGTGGCGCTGGAGACTAAAGGGTTCCTGATGGTTTCACCCATAATTCTTCACCTTAATTCTTAATTCTTTTGCAGTTAACAGGTGTCTTTTCTTCACCACCTGTTTTTGTCAGATCCTGCTGACCCAACGAGCATTTCACTGTCCAATGGTCATGCCTTAACTGCAATGTCTAGTATTGCATTAGTATTGCATCCTTCTCATGGGCATTTAATACTTTTTGACTTTTCAGTCTGAGTTAAATCTCTTTTTTGGCTCAATTTATCTGTAAAAGAAAACATGCCTAATAATTCTGCACACCTGAATATAAGGTGATTTTCATTTCCAGCCTTCATGAACAATTATATATCACTTATACATTATTAAATACTAAATCAATAGTAGTTATTAGGATTACTGTGGTTTGGAATTGGTCAAATGTGCCTGGAAAAAAATATGATCAGAAAATCAACGTGCCTAATAATTCTGCACTCCCTGTAGTATCTCCAGTAAGGAATGTAGCCAATGTTTAGGAGAAAGTTTGTGAGGAGGTTTCCAACGTTGAACAATTAGCTTCTTTGCAGCCGTCATGGCAGCTAGCCAAAATTTCCGTACATTCTCATTGAGAGGAAACTGAGAGTTGTTATTCAACAATAAAATGACTGGATCTTTGGGAAAACGAATCTTAGAAGCCTTGTACAGCACGTCAAGCACCATATCCCAGAATTTCTGCAAGTCAGGACAGTCCCATAGCATATGCATCAAAGTGTCTAAGCATCCAGGTCCACAGAAATTACAATATGGGTGGGGAGATAGGCCCATTGCATGTCGTATATGCGTAGTTAAATATGCCCTGTGAATGACTTTAAAATGAATGAATTGGTGGTTAGGGTTTGTAGATGCATGGAATGTGTTATTCCACACTGTATCCCATTCAATAGTTCTGCTAGAAGTGTTCAAATCCAATAGCCAAGCACTGGCTTTAGGGACATTATCTGCATTAAGATTTAAAAAGCAAAAATAAAAATATGAAATCTTTCCTTTACTTGGAGCATTGAAAATCCAGTTCACCACCGGGTGCGTTTGAAGGTTTGTACCCCATGGTACCTTATGGGTCTTTAACGCGGCACGTAATTTAAAATATAAAAATAAAGTGTAATGTGAGATGTTAAATCTTTCAATTAAGTCTCGAAAATCCAGGATTGAACCCTTTCCTTTTATATCATTTAACGTTAGAATACCTTTATTAGCCCAGGATGGCTGCACAAAAGGTTGTCCGCATGAAAGTAAATTCAAATTGTGCCAAATAGGGGTCTGAGTGTGCCATATAATTTTAGATGAAAAACAGGCTTCTATCTTTTTAAATATTTGGAGAGTATAGGAAAGTATAGGACCATAATATAATGAGCACTTCCTGTGTGGTAGGCCTGAAAATAAAAATCTTGCAAACGAATTGGCGAAATGCGTTCTTTTTCTATTCTCATTTTTTATTGTTGATATTCGGGACAATGGTGAAGAGGGCAGACACATCCATCTTTGAATATCAGACTCAACTTTTCCGAAAATTGACATGTAATTAACTTTTGAAATAAGGGACAAAGTGGGTCTCAGCTCAAGTGTAGATACCTGAATATTATTTGGAATAGAGAAATTAAAACCATTCGATTTGAGAGGCATTAAAATAGTTTTAGAATGATTAATTTTAAACCCAGATAGTGTGCCAAATTCTTCTATGATTTGAAGGGCAATAGGGAGGGAGCGTTGTATATCAGATAAAAATAATAAATTATCGTCTTCATATAAAGAAATAGAATGGATTGATGAGCCTAACTGAATCGGGGTACAAAGTTTACACTGTCTAACAAACTGAGCCAGACGCTCTATTGATAAGTTGAACATGAGAGGGGAAAGTGGGCACCCCTGTCTTGTGCCTCTATTAATTTTGAAAGTGTCCGATAGGAGTCCACCAGTAGATACCCTGGCCATGGGGTTAGTGCATAGAGTTTTTATCATTCTAATAAACTAGTCTCCGAAATTGAATTTTTTCAACGTATACCATAAATAGCTCCATTCCAGCCGATCAAAGGCTTTTTTGGCATCAATAAATAGGAGGCCACTAGGTGTTACTAATTTTTCGTATTCGGCAATTATATGTAGCACCGCCGAACGTTATCTGAAGCCAAACGTCCTGTGATAAATCCTGATTGATCAGGATTAATTCGTTTATGTATTACTGATTGTAGACGTTTGGCAATGACTTTGGCAAAAATTTTAACATCGTCATTAATCAAGGAGATGGGCCTATAATTAGAACAGTGAGAATGGTCTTTGCCAGGTTTAGGTAAAACCGTAATTAGAGCTGTATTAAGGTCTTTGTGAAAGCGGCCTTTGAATATGGCCTCATTTATAGTACGTAACCAAATATGGCCCAGTAGATCCCATAGCACCAGGTATAAATCTATTGGAAGGCCATCGATTCCCGGAGACTTTCCTTTATTTGAACATGACACTGCGTTATGAAGTTCTTCTAAAGAAATTTCAGAGTCAAGGCTGTCCGCTTCCTTCTTTGAAAGTATATTTAAATTAAACTTATCAAAAAAAAAACATTTAACTGGTCAGTACTGGGTTGCCTTTCTGAGGTGTATAAATTTTCAAAAAATGACATGAATGTTTTGTTGATATTTGTGGGATGTGAGGTGAGACCATTTGAACTTCAGATTGCCTGGATGTTAAAGCGTTGCTCATGTTTTTTCAAGGTAAGCGCAAGAAGTTGGCTTGGTCTGCTTCCATCTATATAATATTTATGTTTTGTAATGTGCATTAAATATTCTGCTCTTCTTCGAAGTAGATCATGAAGAGTGGCCCTTTCAACATGTAATTTTGGTTGAGTGTCAATGGAAAATTGATTACCCAATTCCTTCTCTAATTCCCCTCATCTTTTCTCTAATACTGATAATTGTTGAAGATAGTTCTTTTTAAGTCTGGCAGAAAAGGAGATGGCATTGTTCCTTAAAAACCCTTTGATGGACGCCCATAACATTTCTTGATTAGAAACGGAGTCCTGGTTCAAATTGATAAATTCAATCAGTCCTGCTCTCAGTTGCGCAATGAATTCCTCATTTTGCAGCAAAAAAGTATTAAATCTCCATCTGGAAGGTTTACAGGAAGTGTTTATCTGCAAATGAGCTAATACGGCATTATGATCTGAAACGCTTTGTGGTAAAAATTCAATGTTGATTAGGTCCGATAGAAGTGATGATGAAATTAAAATATAGTCAATTCTTGAGAATGATTTATGATAAGGGGAAAAATAGGTGTATTCCTTAGCCGTTGGATTATGTAATCGCCGAGCATCACACACATCTAAATCTTTAGTGAACAATCTTCAGGGCTGTAGAAGACTGTGATTGCACTACTGAAACCGAAGGGTTGGAACGGTCCAGTACAGTGTCAAGCACAGCATTCATATCGGATCCAATAATAATTGAATAACCCTGGAGAGATAGTAGAATTTTTGAAACGTTCGGAAAAAAGCAGGTGTCATATAAATTTGGAGCATATATATTGACAAATGCAAACCTCTTTCCTTCTATTAACGTACAGCAATATGCTACTCTACCATCATCGTCAGAACCTGTGTGTTCAATTATGAAACTAGAGTTGCGTTTGAATAGAATTGTCACGCCTTTCTTTTTAGATTTACAGCTTGATGATACTATGGGAATATAGTGCCTATTTTGCATTCTTTGGTTGTCACTGACGGTTAGGTGGGTTTCTTGAAGAAACGCTACATCAATCTTTTTTCTGTGCAATAGATCTAGAACCCGTGTCCGTTTGATAGGGGAGTTTAACCCCCTAACGTTAAACGATAGTGTGTTCATTCTAACCATAGTCTAAAGTTACAAAGTTTACACCGAATAGCCTGTACAGTTTAGAGCTGGTTAAAAAAATTACCATTAAACTCTCCATAAGTATATACAAAAAAAGAGAAAAAGATAATCCTGAGTGCTTTATGCGCCTAAGCGCCCCCTCCCACTCCCATATCCCTTCAGTTTCAAACGTCCTTGGCGGTCGCGAGGCAATGTCTAAGCGCTATTCACCTTATTTGCCTCCTATGATTTTAACAAATGAGGAAATTAAATTTGCAGAATGAATATTTTCTAACTCAAAGGAGCAGACTTAAACTTTTACAGATAACCGTCTAACAACCTGCTCATAAGAAATAAAATAAACAGTTAAATTGTATTGAAGTAAAAGAGTAGTTACCAATTCACTAATGTCTTTGATCCATGTAAAACACAGGTTCTCAGCAAAGACATACTCTCTTTATTCAGCCTCTTCCATTTCTTCCTGAAGCGGGAACTTCAAAGATCTGTGAGCAGTCGGTACCGGTGCAGCAACAAGACCCTCGAGATATTTTTCAGCGTCCTCCGAAGATTCGAACAAGTATTTCTGACTCTTATGTGTGACTCCCAACGATGCTGGGTAGATCAGGAAAGTTTCAGCGTCTTTCTGGTGAAGCTTGAATCTTACGGCCGAAAATGCCTTCCTCTTTTGCGCCGTCTCATGACTGTAGTCAGCATAGAATTCCAGGCGCGCTCCTCCGGGCAGAGTGGGTTTAGCTTTCCGGGCTCCTTGAAGGACGGCTTGCCTGTCGGGATAATTGAGGAGCCGGAATATCATTGATCGTGGTTTAGGTGAGTTGGAGTTCAAGTATACTCGATGAGCTCTATCAATCTCGATCGGGCAAGAGCGCGCCGCGAGGTCAGGGATCCATTTAGGTAGCATTTTCTGTAGAAAGCCGACGGGATCATCCCCTTCCATTCCTGTTGGTAGATTAACCAGGCGGACATTGTTGCATCGTGACCTGTCTTCGAGGTCGTTGCATTTTCGCTGTATCTGGTTAAGCTGGGACAGGCAGTGGTTCGTGTCTTTTTTTGTTTTCCGTAAGCAGCCTTGAAGATTGTCCACTTTCGTTATAATTGACGCTATTCCTTTACTCAGAGAATCATTTCTTCTTTCAAAGAACGGAGAACCGTGCTGTGTTCGTTGACAAAGTCATTAAACGGATTGAGGGCTGATTTTATTGCATCAGTCAACATGCTAGAAACCATTTCGCGCATAGCCTCCTGCTGTGCTTCGATTGCATGGCTAACAATTGAGGCTACATCATCCTCGAGGGTTTTGAGGCGTTTGCAGCCCCCAGCCGATTTTTGGGGAGACATCGACTTTTTACTTGTTGCCATTCTTGAATTAGACTTGTCAAGTTATTAAACGATGGCGTTATCTTTCCTCAGAGTGCAAAAAATAACTGAAATTAGGAGGTTTTAGTCAGGAGCCTAGTGCTGTGCAGCCATCTTGCAGCGCGCGCCACCGGAAGTCCCTTTGGGTTTCTAAAGATTACATATTGTGACTTGGCTCAAACAATACCTCCAATAATACAATAAAGATGTTTTAATTCATCACACAGGCAATGAAGATTATACATCTGGCCAGCTATCCAACTGTCCAGAAGGCTCTTCATCTTCAGGCCAAGCAACCCATGTCCTGTTCAAGTCTCTGACTGGGTATCATCATATGAAGTACCGTGGGAGAGGATGCCACCAAATTTGCGACAATGTGTTGCACAAGGCAAGCGACCCAGGAAGCAGGAGCTTTTAGTTATGGTGAGAACTATTGTAGACTCAATTCAAAAGGTATGCTTGAACCCTACTAGAAGCCAGTGTTCAGAAATTGCACGAAGAATCATGGAAAAATATCCAAAAAGCTTTGCGGATGTAACAATGGAAGGAGAGCTGATTGGCTGTGGTTATGGATCCTTGCTAAATCAAATAAAAAACAAGGGTTGAACATGTCAATCATGATAACACACTGGTGAGAGTTAGAAAAGCGAAACGTTTCAACGACAATGATTCTACACCCAGCATTGAGAGCACCGCATCCAAATGTGCAAAAACTGATAGCTATGGCTGCATCAATTGGCACCCAGTTGACCTCCCTGAAGATGAGACTCCAGAATCAGTGGAGGAAAAAAGAAAGAAAATGGTTAAGTTATTTTATCAAGAGGGACCCCGAGCAGCAGAGCGTGGCCAGGTGGAAGAATGGATGAAGATAACATATGCTTCTCAGCGCTATGCCATCAGCGCTATGCCATCTTTTTCCACTTCCTGATCTCATACAGAGCAGACGTGCCTTCTATCTGCTCCCCGCTCTGCTTTGGCGCTGATCTTTTTGTCTTTTTTTCTTGACTCCCTGCTTGCTGGACTCCTGAAAATACTGAAATGGAATTAATTAACTGGTCTCTCAGCGCGATTGACAAGATTTTCTCACTGAGGAAAGGTGCTCCGGGAGAACCCACCTGCACTCAAAAAAATATTTTGGTCTAAATATAAGTTTTATGTATTTGAATTACATTACAATTTTCCATCCATTTGGACTACATAGTTTTAACATAAAAATCAAATAAACTTAATGTGATTCATATTTGTCAGTCAAACGTAAATGAAATAGGTAAGTTTTATGTAATGGTACACAGAAAAATGCCCATGATAAATTAACACAGCCTAGTGCACACTACTGAGATAAATTACCATTGAAGCAGTGTTCAAGTTAATGAGATAATTGAGTGATGATTGAGAATTAATTATGAACACCTGATGATAATGAGCAGAATCACTGACGGAAAGAGAAACACAAGAACTACAACTGACTTCAGCCACAGCCTTAGATGAAATCAACTGAAGATAAAAGAAGACATTAAATCTCTGAAGATATCAGTAGATGAGGATTAAACAACTTCACAAACAGCATTATGAGCTTCACGCATTACTAACCAGACTGACTTTATTTCTGTAATTTCTGTTTTAATGAAAATAATAGTTTCATAGTATGGAAGTCACCATACTGGAGATGAGTGTCTGCTTTAGTTGGGCTCTTGACCCTTAATTTGTTTAGCTTTAGTTTTTCTCTGGCTCCTTTAACTGGGTGTTTATAAAGCACATTTGTTATTTCAAAGGAATCCAAGAAAAAATAGTATCAGGTGATGTTGGCTATTTGTTTAGGCCTGAATCACTGCTCTAATTTAGAGGCCAATTTGCTGGTTATAGAGGTAATGTGTTATTAATTGTGTTGTATTCATAGTATTAGCCATGGGATTATGCAGCACAAGATACAGGACGGTTGTGTTAATTGAATAATATCCAGGAAAAAAAAGTGCACAAAAGGTTTTAATCTATGGCATTACTTAGACACACACAGACATCATGAATCAGCGTTTGAATCTCTACAATGGTGACAATCAAAAAAAATTAAGATAAACAGATCAACTTTGAACATAAAACAAGCAACTAAAATGTCACGACAAAAACAGCAAAAGTAAAAGCAATTAGTAAGTATTAAAGAAAATTTGTCAATTCAGATGCATAATTTATTCATGCCGCAATGCATGCTGGGACACATGGGGGGGGGGTGATTGGTGGTACCCAACATGCACTGAAGCTTGAAGATTTTAATTGATTGTCACCATTGTTGAGATTCATACATTGATTCTTGATGTCTGTGTATATCTAAGCAATGCCATAGATTTAAATCCTGCATATTATTCGAATACCACAACGGTGCTGTAACTCATGCTGTAGAATCACATGGCAACTATTATGAATAAAACAAAACTATTAACACAGTACCACAATAACCAGAGTATTAGACTCCGAATGAGATCAGTGATTTGGCCACACGATGTCATTAACAATATATAAAGAGCCAACATCACCAGATATTCTCTTGGATTCCCCTGTCATAACAAATGTGCTTTATAAACACCCAGTTAAAGGAGCCAGAGAAAAACTAAAGCTAAAAAAATTAAGGGGCAAGAGCCCAACTAAAGCAGACACTGATCTCCAGCATGGTGACTTCAAACAAAACTATAAACAGAAAATTACAGAAATAAAGTCAGTCTGGTTAATAATGTGTGAAGCTGGTAATGCTGTTTGTGGAGTTGTTTAATCCTCTTCTGCCAAGATCTTCAGATTTAATGTCTTCTTTTATCTTCAGTTGATTTCATCTAAGGCTGTGGCTGAAGTCAGTTGTAGTTCTTGTGTTTCTCTTTCCGTCAGTGATTCTGCTCATTATCATCAGGTGTTCATAATTAATTCTCAATCATCATTCAATTATCTCATTAACTTGAACACTGCTTCAATGGTACTTTATCTCAGTAGTGTGCACTAGGCTGTGTTAATTTATCATGGACATTTTTCTGTGTACCATTACATAAAACTTACCTATTTAATTTACGTTTGACTGACAAATATGAATCACATTAAGTTTATTTGTTTGTTTATGTTAAAACTATGTAGTCCAAATGGATGGAAAATTGTAATGTAATTCAAATACATAAAACTTATATTTAGACCAAAATATTTTTTTGAGTGTGCCCGGACGGGACCTTCCCCGCGGGCTACACGCGGGACGCCTGGAACAACTGGCAAGGCCTGTGCCTGGAAGTCCTGTCCGTGGAGGATATTGAGGATTTATTCATAATTGGCATTATGATAGTGGGGTTCCTATTTCTCGGCCTTGGGATTGCCCTGACCTATCGTAAAATTGGTAAGACAGCTGCCAGTAAATTCACCCCGCCGCTGTCTGTGGAAATTAAAGAGTGCTTCGTGGATGTGTGTGACCGACTGAAGGTATTAGATCAAAGAATGACATTGATTGAGGAGCTGTATCGTAACATCTCAGCCCGGACTGCGGAGACGCAGGGAAGAGTGGGCTCCATCGGGGGTCAGGCTAGTGAACTGCTACGCAGTATGTCTGGTCTGACCGTGAAATTGGATGAAATGTCCAGGTCCATTCATGAACCGGACGCTCGCCACTGACGCTGAGGATCAGAACGGATTGATTGATTATGGTCTGGAAAATTACCGAAGATCAGCTAAATGGATTAAGATATTTTCCCTCATCCCAACGTCCAGCTTGTCCCTATCTCTCGGTTGGGAGGTCAGCTTGACAGCTGGGTCCTGCTATCTTGCTTTCGTTCCCTGTGCACGGCCATATCTCCTTTCAAGGACAAGCCACAGAACTGAACTTTGAAAACATCTTAAGTTATGGCTAACATTCTCACACAACTCAGGAAGCTTCAAGACTCTTACTCGCATCACACACACCTCACCCCATCCCTGCCCCCATCCAACCGTCTGCCTCCCCTTTCCTCCTTCCTATCTCCCTTACTATTCCCAACAAAAAATACCATCACGTGACCACGTGTACTGTGTGTACTATGTATGTAATGTTTGCATGTATGTTTAGCAATCTGCATTTCTTTATTTCCGGAGAGCGTGTGGCGGCGCTTTAAATAGCTGCGGCTCGGAGGCTTGCTCCAAACTTCATTTCGTTGCATTGTACTTGTACATGTGTAATGACAATAAACTTGAATCTCATCAATAACAACCCCCCACCCAGCATTGATGAACTCAAAGACCAGTGGCCATTCCTGTTCATGAAGAGATTTTTGTGTGCCCATTTCAACACTCTGACTGGGATTGATGTTAACACTAGGCTCAGAATCTCTCAGCAGAAAAGGAAAAAAGGTGAATTTTTTTTTTTGAAAGTCAACTTTCAAGGTGGAAAAAGGATGTCAGGACAGTCCTGAAAGACATCGACCAAGCTGGTAAAGAGGATGTCGACTATGGTGTTGCATCTATAATTACCACAATGGCTTACTTCAAAGAGAAGGAAGATGCCTTCTTTCTTCTTGCTGATGTACTCTAAGTATTAATGCTACTTAAACAGCTGATTCTAGAGAATACTGATTGTAATTAGTGTCATAGTTTCTTAAACAAGCCATTTCTAAATGACTATTACTGTTTTTGTATTTATGTGTCATGCATTTGAAGTTCAATTTCATTTTCATAATCATTTATCATCAAACTTCTATTTTGCAAGGTAGGCAGACATACTTGGCTGGTCAAGGGGTTGTATCACAAGATATCACAAAGTGACATATAAGCATAAACTTGATTGGAGAGCACATTGACAAGTATTTTAAAACAAGATGCAAGTGTTCTCTATATGTGTAATTTCTCCCAACCTTTTGTTAATTGCTCTACTTTTAGGTTACTGCAACTCCAGCAGATGTAGAGGGAAGCCTCTCTCTGCCAAGTATCCCAAGACTGATTGCACTTGGTAAGTCTATTAAAATGCTTTTTTTAATTGATAGGCTGAGATTAAAGTTGGCCAAGTCCAACATCTACCAGCAGACTGACACACGAGAGCTGAACATCTACTCTTGCGTCAACACAGCATGCATGCGTTGCAGTGCTCTTGTGAACGCATGTTGGAGATTAATATTTTGTAAATAAAGTGGTAAATTATGTTTAATTATTTTAGGCAGCAGCCAATCCAACCAGGCTGTACATCACAAGCACTTATCCTAAAGCTTTTAGGCTGCATTTATTTGATCAGAAACACAGTCATATTTTTTTATATTATTGCAATTTAAAATAACTGTTTTCTTTTTAAATATATTTTAAAATGTAATGTATTCCTGTTATCATTACTCCAGAAATCTTTGTAATAAGATGACTTGCTGCTCAAGAAACATTTCTGATTATAATCAATGTTGAAAACAGTTATGCTTTTTTATTTGCGTTGAGAAAGTGATAGATGTTTTTTTTAAGATTCCAAACAGTTTGTATTTAAAAAAATCTGTCTTGCTAGAAATGTGTAAAAAAAAAATATTAAAAAAAGTTCTCTTTCCCACTTCAACGAATAATAACACAATTATGCCAAAACTTCTGGTTTGTTGAGTATCCTCAAAAGAGCAGTCTTAAATGAGCGTAAAGAGTTGTGAGAAAATGGGACGCATGCTCCACATGTGCAGCAGTAACAGCAGAATCAAAGAACACAGGTAACAGAGAAAATGACCAGTAACATAGTTATACATTTTCCAAAAAGTGTATTGAAGGACTGAATGAGCTGTCAAATATAACCATCATGAATGAAATCAAGTAATATTTAGGCAGAAAAAACAGTTCAATCATTAAGTGGAGGCTTTAAATCACTTTTTGGCAAGTGTATAACTATGTTACTGGTCTAACTTGCAATTTAAAGGCATTTCAAGAGGTAAAATGAGTGGATAAGATATAATCTGTCAAATATAATAACCATGAATGAAATCACGTCATTTACCACGCACAAAATGTTATGTCTATTTGCAGGTTATGGCCATTTGTTCCTGATAAAAGGAGCTAGACGTTTAGAAACTGGGGCGATAGCTTTAACATGCTGCGCGCGCTCCTTTTGCGCAACGGCTTCTGGTTCATTCAAGCCAGCAAATTTCCGACGAAAAAGCCCATTCAACTTAAGAATGCGCTTCAGTGTCTTTCACTTAATAACGTAACCATGTCTCAATGCCAGAGACTGCACTATATCTGTATATGCCATTCCTAATTCAAACAGGGTTCCCACGCTTCTTGAAAGTTCTTGAATTTCAGACACATGGATTCAAGGCCCGGAAAGTACTTGATAACAAACATAGGTCCTTGAAAGTGCTTGAATTTAGCATGAACTGCATTTTGTTAGAGTAGCATGATGCTATTACAAAAATTGGCATTCATGCGCTGCCAAAACCAGAACAAAACAGCATACGGGAGGAAGCTATTTCAATATATTTCTGCTGTTCCATAAGCGCCATCAACTTCTAAAAGCCCTATTCGGATGGTAATTGTTTATCGTGGGGTCGTGAGGTATTTTCATCATTGTCAGGGGCTAGTCTGGGATTTTATTGCCGTCCGAATCCAGAATGTCAGTGTTTTTCACCCACTACCCGCGTAAAAATCCCCGGCCGAATTACCTACTGTTTTAGACAAACACCAAGGTTGTGTGGTCATTTAATTGCTGTCCGAATCCACATCTCTGAGTTTTCAAGATGAGATCACTTCAAAATTCACTGTTTATATCCTTTTTGACCCCTGCAGAGCACTGTACGGTTGCGCTTTGTTGTAATTTGGATGCATTTTAAAGACTTTCATTACTGGCATTACTTTCAAATGCTGGCAAGTATTTACAAGAGCAATATTTCATCACCGCTCAAAAAATATAAAGAAGAAAAGCACGTAAGCATTAGCCTGGTTAAAACCAGACCATTCTCAGTAGTACCTGAGTTATGGTCTGGCAAAGCTTCATAGACAAATAATTTCCAAAGGTCAACAACGGACGTCGCTCAAATGCCTCTGGGCGCAATTGGATAGACCTAAAACCAAGCAGAGCGATGAAGGAGATGACGTATGCAGAGCGACAGAGAAACATCTGAGACTCTGGCCGTTTCTCAATATGCGTTCTTGTCTGTACTTGTGTTCTCAAATAGGAAATGTCCCCGGTTTCCATTTCAGAAATCTGGTCACCTTACCTAAACTACATATTAATGTTTAATATATTATTTTTTAAATGTAAACGAAAAGAGGCAGGGTGTTTTATACTTTGTTTTATTATAAATATATAAGATCATCAATGCATGCCTAGCTACGCGTTGCCTGAACCACATTTGTGTGGTTATTATGTTTAAGATTTTTTTTTTAATGAAATGAGGCAGTGGTGTTTTTTGACATATTTTGTACGCAAACTTCTGACTTGCCAAGTTTGACTCCGGAGAACGAACTCCCGAGGACGGGAGGACACTAGTCCGGTACTCTTCTAATCACACAGTATATATTTGTATATTTTAGGCTACAATAAAATTAAATATATGATAAAACACCACTCTGCCTCTTTTAATTTTCATTAAAAAATATATTAAACATATTATAGCCACACAAATGTAGTGCAGGCAATGCATATTATCTACAATGCATGTATATAACAAACAAAATATAAAAAAAACCCGGCCTCTTTTCGTTTACATTAAAAACAAAAAAAAACATTAATATGTGTGCATATATAGGCTATAATTATCACTGTAATAAAATGAAATATGACATAAAACACAACCCAGTCTCTTTTTGTTAAATGTCAGTTTATGTGTGATCAATTATAAGTAAAAGGTATAAGAAGCTATACAATAAATAAAGCAATTCAGTCAAACAAAGTCAACGCTAGGAGGCTACAACGGTAAAGTTTAATAGCTTAAAAATATAAAGTTATGAAACTTCACTTTGCCCTCAGACAAAACGATCTGTCAGGGAACAAATTATAGATTAATGAGACCAAAGATCACCCGTTAGATCTACACAAGACGAATCATATCTTATGTTTAACCACTACAGAGACATCAGAGCCAGCGGCAGACGGCAGAAGGACTGGCCGAGGAAAGGCTCCACTTGGCAGGGTTAATGAGCGATTGAGCGCCGCTGGTCCACTGGAGCTCACAACTCCGAAAACGGCAGATCAAATTTTGAAAAAGGCGCTCTCTTTATAAATAAACCACAGATTTGAGCTTTAAACAACTACATTCTCGCCTGAAAAGGACTTAAAACTATATTTTGTGAAACATTAACACTACCAGAGGGCTCTCGCTAAGACCCATTCGTTTAGACACCAAAGGGCCAAGCTGGTATACCAGACTTTTGCCGAATCCAGTCGGTGAGACAGCGATAACATCTTTTTGAGATATGAAGGCTTCGAGTGCTGTTCTTTGCTCGGGTTTTAACGAAAAGGAAAAGTTTAAATCGCTTAAAACAGACACGATAGCTGATTCGAATGAGTGATGTTCCACGGTAGCATCCATCTTTGTAATGTTCAAAATCTGCTTCACCGTCACTGCGCTGTCGTCATCGTGTAAAGCCCGCCCCAACATTTCTGATTGGTGCCGCGATTTCGAGGGATTAGAAATGGGCTTGCTACTTGCAGAGCAAATTTAAATTTGCCGGAAGTTGTCTGGGTTTTCCCAGGCTACGTAAACATTTGAAATGGGCTGTTATTATGGCAGCAATTTTATATGTTAAATATAAAATATGTCCAGGTCTTAAAAGCCTTCAAATTGATTTTTAAAAAGGTACATGTACAGGTGATTTAATAAATAATTTTGCATGTTTTTTATGCCTAACAATTAACTTGTCCATATCTTTTCATTTAATTGGAAAATTCATGTATACATTATTATCTCTATATTTTGATGTTTTAATTAAAGGTAGGGTAGGTAAGAATGATCTAAAACACTTTTGTCCAAATTAGGGCTACTTCAAACACTGTTGCCGCGGGCTGTTTTTCATGTCCGCGGGTTGAAGCGATCCCAATTATGTGATATTTTGCCCTGGGATTTGCGAATTTTAGCAGGCAGCCCTACCAAAAAGACACATATTTTACCCCCCAAACGTGATTTTTACCGGAGAACACGTTTGGGCTTGTTTTGGGCTAGTTTTGAGTAGCAAATGGGTGGATTTTGTTGTGAAAACCTGGCAACCCTGGCGCACCCGTTTGATTTGAGTTCAGGAGGCTGTATTTCTGCTGGACAGGTAATCTTTCATTTTGATTATACATTTTTTTGGTTTATGTTTTCATGAAGCATGTCTCACTAGCACACGTAGCTGCCTAATATAGCTAACATAACATTACTTATCATAAAGTTACAATGTTATACACTTAGCGAACCATTAGTAGAGATGATAAATACTCAATATGCTTAGCTCAAGTTGATCGCTGTCGTGTTGAATTTCGCAAAATGTAACTTTAGATAACAAAATGCATGTGTAAAAGCTAGTACACCGCATCCAGGAACTTTTTTTAGAACTAAGTTAGCTTTAGCTACTACCCTCTGTCTAAACTCTTTTACCATGTTCACCGGGAACTTTACCTGCACGTTTATTTCGGCCCTTGGTTTATTTTTATATACTCTACCAATGTTTATGTTGATGTTTTTATCTTGTATCTGTGTGTGTCGTAGACACTGTGTTGTGTGTGTATTTTAAACTTTACCAGTGTCGTTATTATAGCTTGATAGTGAGTACTAAAATACATCTTATTTGTTTATATTCATAATGATAAAGTTAGATTTTTTATTACATGTGATTCTGACATGATGTCACTACATGCACTTCTTCTCCGCTCGTCTCAGGTAAATAATGCGTCTTTCAGCTGAGCTGATCGCGGTCGGCGTAGCGCGTTCATGTGTTTTGGGGGCGTGGCTTTGGAAAGAGCCCAGAAGGGAGAAGGTGGAGTGAATGGAAATAATGAGCTGTCTTTAAAACAGTCGTGAGAGGTCTACAGACACTCAATTTTTATACTTTCTTTTTCTGAGTACTTACATTTTAATTATGTATTGATATATAAAGAAAGTTTAAACCAATTTTAACCAAATCCTACCTACCCTACATTTAAGTAATGATTTTATAAAAAGAAAACAAAAACTAGTGTGAAATAAATGTTAAAAGCAAGAATAAGAGACCTGCAAACTGCATCTCTCGTTAAAACTCGCTCGCTCTTGTACACCAGCCTCTTTCCTCATTGTATTTTGTAAAATTGGACATTTTTCCTCATTAGAAATTGTATTTTAGTTGTCAGTATATGCCTTAGCATTACTGCATTAATGATTAGACAAGTGACATTAGACACTTAGAGAATTAAACAGCATATTTTAATGACAAATGTTCATGAGGACTCATGAGTAAAAAACATATCGTTTACAGTGCTGTAGTGGTTTTTCATTATTTAATCATCAGTTACACCTGTTGTTAATTTCATTAATTGGTTTGTCTTTTTAAACTCTGTGTTTGGTTTGGTTGTTTTTTTCCTTTGTTTTCTGAGTATTTTGAGTTCTGTGTTAAATAAAACTGACTGCTGTGATTAGATCCGTTTCATCAACTTTATTGCAACATTACCCATGACATGTAGATTAAAATTAAATTAATTTTGTTTAAAGTAAATTAAGCTAAACTCAAATCGTAAAAAAAAAAATATAATTCTGTAATAGGAAATCAATTCTTATACTGTAAATAAAAATACGGTACTTGTACTGTAAGTGAAAAACAGTACTCATACTGTAAATAATACAATATACAGTATTATTACTGTAAATGAAAATACGGTACTTGTACTGTAAATAAAAATACAGTACTCATACTGTAAATATCAACACAGTACACATTATTATTACTGTAAATTAAATTACAGTAATGATACTGTAAATACTTTTACAGTAACTTACTGGCATCCAGCATTGCACGCGTGGTAACTTATTTACACCCGTAACCACTGAAACCTACAATTCGCCATCGTAGCACATCTGCTACAATGGCGAATAACTCGAATGTGTGTCTAATGTTACCTTTGAGTGCAGGTGAGGACATGTTCGAGCTGCATTCGGTGCAGTTGGAGTTGGAGTCGTTGGACAAGCAGATTCGCGACCTTCTAGACAGACGAGCCATGCTGAGAGAGCGACGATCAGCGCTTGAAACATCACGCGCCGATGCTCACAAGTCAGTGGTTAGTAACCTTTTGACTCCGACCTCGTCTACTCCGTGTGTTTCTCTGCACAGGACGCGATCATCCCTGGCTTCGTTCACTCCGGCACCGACACAGCACCATGGACCCTGGGTGTTTCCACAGCGGAAGACGCGAGCCAGGACCAGAGCAAGGACCTCTCCGCTCCTCCCGGTCTTCGAGATCTCCACCCGGAACCGCTTCTCCCCTCTTCGCGAGACGGAACGCGACGCTGTGGTCATCGGTACTTCCATCGTCCGGCATGTCTACGCTACCTCAGGTAAAGGTAAGGTGCGCACTCACTGCTTTCCTGGTGCTTGTGTTCTCGATGTCGCTGCGCAGGTTCCTGAGATCCTGAACGGTGACGAGCGCATCGGAGCTGTCGTGCTGCACGCGGGAACGAACGACATCAGGCTGCGGCAGACGGAGGTTCTGAAGAAGGACTACAGGAGTCTGGTTGAGACGGTGCGCAGAACATCGCCTGAAGCAACGATCATTGTGTCTGGACCCCTTCCCACGTACCGACTAGGACATGAAAAGTTCAGTAGATTACTTGCTCTAAATTAATGGTTAATGTCATGGTGTAATGAACAGAAGCAGAAGCTGCTCTTTGTAAATAATTGGAATCTTTTCTGGGAGCGACCTAGGCTCTTCCGTCCTGATGGCCTTCACCCCAGCAGAATCGGAGCGGCTCTTCTATCGGACAACATCTCCAGGGCGTTGAACACAATATGACTAGTAAGTCAAAGTCCAAATCACAGTCTTTGCTGTCCTAACTTAATTGACATAAGTACCAATGTAGAACATTATATATAAACTGTGTCTATTCCTCGTTTAGTGAGGTCAAACATTAAATCTACTGTAGGATCTTGGAAAAATCTAATTGTGATTAAACCAGAAAATCTCAATATTAGTGAACAAAAACAATTTCTAAAACTAGGTCTTCTAAACATTAGATCGCTCACACCTAAGGCGGTTATTGTAAATGAAATGGTCACAGATAATAGTTTCGATGTACTTTGCCTTACTGAAACCTGGCTTAAGCCAAATGATTATTTCGGTCTTAATGAGTCTACTCCACCAGGATACTGTTATAAGCATGAGCCCCGTCTGATTGGTCGTGGCGGCGGTGTTGCAACAATCTATAGAGAAATTCTTAACGTCACTGGTGCTGCCACTTGGTAATATTATAAGAAAACATGGAATTAATTTCCACTGTTATGCTGATGACACTCAATTATATATTTCATCACGTCCAGATGAAAACGCTAAATTATCTAAACTGACAGCGTGTGTTGAAGATATTAAATACTGGATGACGTGTAATTTTCTGCTATTAAATTCAGATAAAACGGAGGTATTACTTATTGGTCCAAAAAACTGCCCACAAAACCTCTCACAATACAACTTTAACTTGGAAGGATGTCCTGTCACTTTATCCACTACAGTAAAAGACCTGGGTGTTATATTAGACCGCAACTTGTCTTTCGAAAATCATATTTCATATGTTACAAGAACGGCATTTTTCCACCTTAGAAACATTGCTAAGCTACGTTACATGCTATCTATTTCTGATGCAGAAAAGTTAGTTCATGCATTCATGACCTCGAGACTAGATTACTGTAATGCTTTATTAGCTGGTTGTCCTGCATCCTCAATAAACAAGCTACAGTTAGTCCAAAACGCAGCTGCTAGAGTTCTTACTAGGTCAAGAAAATGTGATCATATAACACCAATTTTATCATCTCTACACTGGTTACCTATTAAGTTCCGTATCAATTACAAAGTATTGCTACTGACCTATAAAGTCCTAAATGGTTTAGCTCCAGTGTATTTAACACGTGGCGGCGGTGTTGCAACAATCTATAGAGATATTCTTAATGTTACTCAGAAAACAGGTCACAGGTTTAATTCGTTTGAAGTACTAGTGCTAAATGTTACGCTCTTAGATGTAAGAAATAAATCCGTATTATCTCTAGCCTTGGCTACTGTCTATAGACCTCCAGGGCCCTATGCTGATTTCCTAAAAGAGTTTGCAGACTTTCTCTCAGATCTATTGGTCGACGTTGATAAAGCATTAATTGTTGGAGATTTTAACATACACGTAGATAACACAAAAGATGCGTTAGGGGCTGCGTTTACAGATCTATTAAACTCCTTTGGGGTCAAGCAAAACGTCACTGGTCCCACTCATCGTCTTAATCACACACTAGATTTAATTATATCACATGGAACCAACCCAATCGATATAGATATTATACCGCAAAGTGATGATGTCACTGACCATTACATGGTAACTTGCATACTGCGTACTGCTGAAATCTGTCATGTTGCGCCACGTTATCGACCAGGCAGAACAATCCTTCCAACCACTATAGATAGGTTCTCAAATAGCTTACCTGATCTGTCTCAGCTGCTCAGTGAACCCAAACAAACAGATGAACTAGAGGAAATGACTAGCAGTATGAGCACCATTTTCTCTAGTACATTAGAAATTGTTGCACCAATTAGATTAAAAAAGGTTAGAGAGAAAACTAAAGCACCATGGTACAACAGTGCTACACATGTTATCAATAGAGAAACTTGTAACTTAGAGCGTAAATGGAAACAATCTAATTTAGAGGTCTTTAGAATCGCGTGGAAAGATAGTATGTCACGTTATAAAAAGGCCCTCAAAGCAGCCAGGGCTGAGCATCTCCGCAAACTAATAGAAAATGACCAAAATAATCCAAGGTTTTTATTTAACACGTGGCTAGACTAACAAATAAACAAGCATCGCCTAAGCAAAATATTCCGTTACAGTTTAGTAGTAATGATTTTATGAATTTCTTCACTGAGAAAATAGAAAGCATCAGAAACAAAATTGTAAATGTACAATCTTTAATGATGTCTTATGATTCAACCTCAATTATCGCCCCTCAAGAACTACCACACCGCTTTACAACTATAGGACAGGAAGAGCTAAATATATTAGATCCAATACCCACTAAACTACTGAAAGAGTTGTTACCTGTAGTGGAAGAGCCTCTTCTCAATATTATTATTTCGTCTTTATCTTTAGGTCATGTTCCAAGAATATTCAAGTTGGCAGTCATAAAACCTCTCATTAAGAAGCCACAATTAGATCATAATAACCTAGCAAATTACAGACCCATTTCAAATCTTCCATTTATGTCTAAAATACTAGAAAAAGTTGTGTTGTCCATTGTTCTCTTTCTTGCAAGAAAATTATATCTATGAAAAATTTAAATCAGGATTCAGGCCGCATCATAGCACAGAAACTGCGCTCGTTAAAATCACAAAGGATTTACTTCTAGCTTCTGACCAAGGCTGTATCTCAATACTAGTTCTACTCGATCTTAGTGCTGCGTTCGATACTATAGATCATAAAATACTCTTAGATCGACTTCAAAATTACACTGGTGTTCAGGGACAGGCATTAAACTGGTTTAGATCGTACTTATCAGACCGCTACCATTTTGTCTGTCTAAATGGGGAAAAATCAAAGATAACGTCAGTAGACTATGGGGTGCCACAAGGATCCGTGTTAGGCCCTCTGCTATTCTCAATATATATGCTGCCACTTGGTAATATTATAAGAAAACATGGAATTAATTTCCACTGTTATGCTGATGACACTCAATTATATATTTCATCACGACCAGATGAAAACGCTAAATTATCTAAACTGACAGCGTGTGTTGAAGATATTAAATACTGGATGACGTGTAATTTTCTGCTATTAAATTCAGATAAAACGGAGGTATTACTTATTGGTCCAAAAAACTGCCCACAAAACCTCTCACAATACAACTTTAACTTGGAAGGATGTCCTGTCACTTTATCCACTACAGTAAAAGACCTGGGTGTTATATTAGACCGCAACTTGTCTTTCGAAAATCATATTTCATATGTTATAAGAACGGCATTTTTCCACCTTAGAAACATTGCTAAGCTACGTAACATGCTATCTATTTCTGATGCAGAAAAGTTAGTTCATGCATTCATGACCTCGAGACTAGATTACTGTAATGCTTTATTAGCTGGTTGTCCTGCATCCTCAATAAACAAAATACAGTTAGTCCAAAACGCAGCTGCTAGAGTTCTTACTAGGTCAAGAAAATATGATCATATAACACCAATTTTATCATCTCTACACTGGTTAGCTATTAAGTTCCGTATCAATTACAAAGTATTGCTACTGACCTATAAAGCCCTAAATGGTTTAGCTCCAGTGTATTTAACGGATCTTCTATCGCCCTACAATCCATCGCGCTCTTTAAGATCACTAAACTCGAGGCTTCTGGCTTCTAGGATTTCTAAGTCCACTAAAGGAGGGAGGGCATTTTCACATTTAGCTCCTAAACTCTGGAATAGTCTTCCTGATATTGTTCGAGATTCAGACTCGCTGTACCAGTAAGACGCATCTCTTTAGCCAAGCATTCACATTATAATTACCTTTTATACTACAGTTAAATCGGATCAAAAGCATTAATATTCTGAACAGCAGCTATGCTAATTATTTCCCATGTGCTTTTCTGTTGTTATCTCGGGACACTAGTCCCGAGGTAAATAGTTCGTCAGCTCCAGTTTGTATCCAGCCTCTCATGGAGACTTCAGATGCCCCAACACCTGTGATGAGACGACTCGACGCCTGTGAAGAGATGACTCAACGCCAGCGTTGTTATGGCCTAAATTAATACATGATTGTTTAACTTTTTCTAATATTTTTCTTTAACATTCTCTTTCTAACATTTTTCAATGTAAATTTATGAAATGCACTTTCTGTAAAGCTGCTTTGAAACAATGTGTATTGTGAAAAGCGCTATACAAATAAATTTGAATTGAATTGAATTGAATATCACATTTGAGGTTAATGTTTTACAAATTATTTACTTCAAGAGGAAATCCGAAAAAATTACCCAAGGCGTAAAGTCCTCATCTTGTACACATACTTTGAAAGAAACTTATATTGAATTATTTTAAAGTGATGCCCTCTAAATGAGATTGCTAGTATCAAAGTCCATTTAGATCTTTTTGAAACCTGTGAAAGTTGCCTTACTGAAACTGCTGAAGTTAATTTTCTTTCCTTATGATGACACTATAATAAAAACGTTTTAATACTTTTCCGTTTGGTGGTGTTGTAAGCTCTATTATACTACTTTATGCCAAAGTTATGTGATTTTGTTTTAAGCTTTGTATCCTGTATTCATTTGAAAGTTAAATACACAAGAATAAAGCAAATACATTTTAATGGTGTCTGGAGTGTGTGGGTTTTTCTCTACAGTGCAGCACTCATATTCAGAGGCAGACAGCATATTTTTCAGATATACCTGCAATTTGCTTGTTTCAAAAACCATCTGGAATCTGCAAAATAAGGACATACAAAAAACACTTTAAAAATATTGATTACTCAATGCCACATATTAAGCACTTTACAACTGACAATCTAGCTACTGTAAATCCCTGGGAATTAAAGCAGCACTAGGTAACTTTTCAACCTTTATAATATATTTTCAAACCTCTTGTGATGATACATCGACTTACAATAGGTTGAATGACACGTCTGCCATAGCCTGACGGGGTCTGTTTCATTTTTAATCGTACTTTTAAACTTCGGGTTTCGGGTAGTAACCCGAGAAAAAAAAGAACTACAAAATTCGACTGCTTTACGGCATATACGTCACTTCCACCACCACCCCCACTTCCTTAAATTCGGACGTGCGAGCCAAACTATCATTTGTTTGCCGAATGTTATAGTCATGGCCGAAGCAGCACAGAAAAATAAGAAAGCAAAGGTTTTGTCGGAGGAAAGCAAAAAGAGGAAATGAGAAAGTGATCGGATTAAAGGCAGGACGAGGATCAACATTGGGCCAGCGTTTGCTCGTTGGCGTGAGCTGGAGGAGGAGGGGCTACATTCTTGCAAGTAAATACATATGATAAGACGTACAAAATCATATTTTAGGATACCTAACATGTCTGTGATATTGGTTTATTTGTCTTGCCTCAAGCTATAATGCAAATTGATTTTTCAAATTTGCAGATTCATTTAGGGTAGCTTGATATTATAATATTGACGATATATGGTTATTACCTACCACTCAAACATTGAATTGAAGTATCATATAGATTCCGTAAAACAGTAACCAATAGACTAAACTACTATAATGACACTGGCTTGTAAACGTGAGCATCGCGATCATTTGGCGTTTGAAAAAAATAAAACCCATGAAATTATATTCATATGACATGCTGAAACATATGCCACTGTACCTGGGATGAAGACATTTCACACGCGACGCAAGCAGAACACCTGAATGTGAACTCCTGCAGTGTTCAGGGCTATCATAGTTGTCATGTCAACAAATGCACGTGCGATGCATCCACTGATGTAGAATGACAGTTTACGACAGTAGTAGAGGACAATACTGTTTCCCAACTGTAGGGGGACCCCGAGAGCAAAAACTACCTAGTGCTGCTTTAAGTGTTTTGTATTATAACTTGCTAAAACAGCATGACAGTGAACTTACAAACAAATAAATGAAAAGAGAGTGTGTATCATTTGATTTCTTTATTAACATAATTTTTTAGCAATTATTTCTAGTAGCTGAAGGAATCTTTCCTCTCTCTCTTTTGTCTCCCTTTCTCTCGCTCTCACTTCTCTGTCTCGTCTTTCATCTCTTTCTCTGGCCTCCTATTCTAGTCTCTTCTCATGCTCTCGTCGCTTTCTTTCTTTTCTTTCCTCCTTCTCCTCCATCTCTGTCCATCGCCTCTCCTCCTTTTCAATGGCATTTCGTTCTCTTTCAGCTTCCCTCTCCTCCATCTCTCGGATCAGCTCCTCAAAATCTTTTCTTTTCCTCCCTACTCTTTCACGCTCTGACCTCACTGAGGATGGAGAGGTAACAGCAACATCCGGGCCAGATGAGGCAATAAGGGTGGGTGGTGTGATATAGGGTCTGCCCCCTATTGCCTCATCCATGGCAGAATACCATTTCCAGGATGCTGCTGTACCCATCCTCAGTGCTCACCCCAGTCTGTGGACATTTCAGATCCTACAAATATTTGAAAACAGAATATCAAGACAGTCAAATATATTGTAAAACATGATTTATTAAATTATTGCATTACAGGGCCAAACATAGGCATGATTAAATCATGCCATAATTCTCATTTTGGGGTGAAATACAATAAAAAAAAAAAAATTGTTTAAGGTTTTCCCTGTTTTTTTAAATCTGAGCAGCAGACATTTTGCCCTCTAGCCTCTGCTCTGTGATAAAAACTCTGCAATAAATGCACAGAAATTAAGCATAAAATGAATGCAGTAAGAGCTAGAGTAGAAATGTTTACATCTAACATTTCTACAACTAACTTACCATTGAATCTACAGCACTTTAATAATATTACATTTGTCTTGTATACTTACTCAAAACCTTTTTTTTTGCTGCGTTCCCTTTCCCAGTGAAGAGGGCTTCATTAGCCACTCTCCACTCAGATAAAACACGGGTGTGTTCATCAGCCCCTGCAAAATCAACACAGATTTTAACACGTGATGAACCATGGTCAATCTATTAATGTTACATGGACAAGCTGAGGTACACTTGTTAACAGTAGCTTGCTATGTAGCCAACAAATATTTGATAATATCAACACTGGTAAAGGAGAAATAAAATTGTTTTAATTTGCTGAAGTTGTGTAACTATCTCATTAAACTGCTAAACAACGAACGTCGTTGTTTAATGAAAACAGTGTTAGCTAGCTGATTTACATTAGCTCGGTCTAATAATGATAAAACTATAATGTTTCTGAATTGGCTGGAAAAGGACACCGTCAATTCACATTATTTAAACTTTTAACAATCAATTGTTTACTTATATGATGTTAAAGATGTCAGAGTTAGTACTGGCCGTAGATAAAGTACTAATTGTTGGTGATTTTAATATCCATGTAGATAACGGAAAAGACGTATTGGGAATAGCATTTAAAGACACACTAAACTCTATTGGAGTTAGGCAACACGTGTCAGGAGCCACTCATCGCCATAATCATACTTTAGACTAATATAATATTGTCATACTAATATTGTCACATGGAATAAATGTTGATACCGTTGAAATTCTGCAGCAGAGCGATGACATCTCAGATCATTACTTAGTATCATGTATACTTAATTTAGCTAAGGTTGCAAAGCCGCCCCCTCGCTTTAAAAATGGCAGGACAATCACTGCCGCTACTAAAGATTGCTTTTTAAATAATCTGCTCAGCATCCCAGATAGTATAGAAGAACTCGATGTTGCAACAGAAACTATTGACTCTCTCTTTTCCAGTACTTTAGACACAGTTGCTCCTCTGCGCTTCAAGAAGATTAAAGAAAATAGTCCAACGCCGTGGTACAACGAGCACACCCGGGCCCTTAAAACAGCAGCCAGAAAAATGGAGCGCAGCTGGAAGAAAACAAAATTAGAGGTATTTCGTAATTCGTGGAAAGAGCACATGATCACATACAGAAAGGCTGTAAAAACTGCTAGATCTGCTTATTTTTCAACTCTCTCTGAAGAAAAAAAACACAACCCAAGGTATTTATTCGATACAGTGGCTAAATTAACCAAAAATAAAGCTTCAACTTCTGATGATTGTAAACAGCACAGCAGTAATGACTTTATGAACTTCTTCACATGTAAGACTGATAATATTAGGAAAACATTTTTAACCATGCAGCCGTCTAATACAGCATCACACCAGACAGAGCATTGTAGTGTCACTGAGGAAAAATTACACTCATTCACTGCTATAGGAGAAGAAGAATTGGCTAAACTCGTTAAATCATCAAAATCGACAACATGTATGCTCGACCCTATACCAACTAGGCTATTAAAAGAGATGCTACACAGTAAAAAAAGTCAGTAAAATATACAGCAAAACACCGTCAAATTCCAACGGTAATGGAGCGTAAAACCAAAAACTTCCTTTTATTGTATTAAATAGATTGAATAACCGTTAATTGTGAGACTGGATAAAACTTTGTTTTTTACTGTAATAAAATGTTGAAATTATAAATATTTTCTGTGAAAACAAATAAATATGCATACATTTTACAATTAAATATTGTAATGTTGAAAATGTCTGAAAACTGCTCGGGTTATGTATATAACCCTTGTTCCCTGAGAAGGGGAACGAGCACTGCATCGGGACGACGCTTTGGGGATGCTCCCTTAGCATCAGCGAATCTGAAACCAGAATGCCAACTAGGCCAATCCGATTGGCGTGCGTGATGACGTCATCGTGACGGCATACCCGGAAGTATAAAAGGGTTGCTGGAGCGTAATGGCGGTAGTAATTGCTCTGAAGCATGCGCTCCAGGCGCGCCAAGGTGTGGCGTCGGGATGCAGTGCTCGTTCCCCTTCTCAGGGAACAAGGGTTATATACATAACCCGAGCAGTTCCCTTTCGAGGGAACTCGCACTGCATCGGGACGACGCTTTGGGGAACGAGTACCCACTAGGCCACACCGAAGGGTAGCGCCTGCCCTAGTGTGAAGCCGGAAACCGGGCACAGCTAGGACTGGAGCACCCTCGCACCAGGCGTCGTAGGGAGATCCAGGCTATAAAACCTGATAAAAGTGTGTGGGGTAGCCCACCCGGCCGCCTCGCAGATATCCTGCAAGGGGACCCCAGAAAGAAGGGCCACCGAAGAGGCCATGCCTCTGGTGGAATGAGCCCTCACAGCCACAGGTGAAGGCAAACTGCGCACCTGATAGGCCATGGTAATCGCCTGGACAATCCAATTACTGATTGTCTGAGTAGACGCAGGCAATCCCTTCTTAGGTGAGCCAAAACACACCAACAGTTGTTGTGATCTCCTCCACTGTGCAGACTTCGCCAGATAAACTCTTAGAGCCCTAACCGGGCAGAGTAGGTGAAGCCTCCCTTCTTCCGCCGTCACATGAGGCGGAGGATGAAATGCCTGCAGGACCAATGACCTGACCACCCTTGATGGCACCTTAGGCACGTAGCCCGGCCTAGGGTGTAAGATGGCCTTTACTCCTCCCGGGGCAAACTCCAGGCAGGTTGGCGTTACCGCCAAGGCCTGGAGATCTCCCACTCTCCTGAGGGAGGTAATGGCAAGGAGAAAAGCCACCTTAAGGGTCAGATCCTTCGGTCCAGCCGACTCCAATGGTTCGAAGGGGGCCTCAGCCAATCCTTCGAGAACCACTGCCAGGTCCCAGGTTGGAACTCTGGACCGAGCCGCAGGCCTCATCCTCCGAGCCCCACGGAGGAATTGTACAACCAGCTGGTGCCTACCCAGAGGCCCATCACCCAAAGGAGTGTGGAAAGCCGCAATGGCAGCCACGTACACCTTGAGTGTGGACGGGGTTAGCCCTGCAGAGAAACGATCTTGGAGGAACTCCAGCACTGAAGCCACTGGGCAGTTAACTGGGTCCACCTCACGTTCTCTGCACCAAGTGGAAAATACATTCCACTTGAGGCTGTACAGTCTCCTCGTAGACGGAGCCCTGGAGCTGAGTAAGGTCTCTATCACGTCTGCCGATAGGCCAGCCTCTATGAACCTGGTCCCCTCAGGGGCCAGACCCACAGGTTCCAAATCTCCGGGCGGGGGTAAAATATCGTAACCGCCGCCTGAGATAGGAGATCCCTCCTCAGAGGAATCTCCCACGGCTGACCTGCTAGCAGAGCTATGATATCCGAGAACCAAACTCGAGTCGGCCAACGGGGTGCTACCAGAAGTAGACTGACCCCCTGTCGACGGACCCTTTCCAGGACTCCCGGGAGCAGAGCAATCGGGGGAAATGCGTACAGACGCAGCCTCGGCCACGTCTGCACCATGGCATCCAGCCCCAGCGGAGCTGGATGCGTGAGGGAAAACCACAGTGGACAGTGGGACGTCTCTCGAGACGCAAACAGATCCACTTCCACTGGGCCGAACCTCTTGCATATGGCCTCCACCACCTCTGGGTGGAGTCGCCACTCCCCGGGCCTCAGCCCCTGCCTCGACAGGATGTCTGCTCCCTGATTTTGGACCCCCGGGACATACATTGCCCTGATGGACAACAGTTTCCCCTGGGTCCACAGGAGGACTTGGCGTGCTGTCTTGTACAGAAAGCGCGACCTCAGTCCTCCCTGGCGGTTGATGTACGCTACGACAGACGTATTGTCTGTCCGTACCAGGACGTGCTGGCCTCGGAGGTGCGGGAGAAAGCTCCTGAGAGCTTTGTATACCGCCATCATCTCCAGGCAATTTATATGCCAGGAGGAATGACGGCTCTCCCATGGGCCCCTCGCAAAGCGGCCGTCCATGACCGCGCCCCAGCCAGTGAGGGAGGCGTCTGTTGAAACGGATTTCCGGCAACAAGACGCTCCCAACACTGGCCCTCGGGACAGAAACCAAGGTTTCTTCCATATGGCTAGGGAACGAGAGCATTTGCGCGTTACCCTGATCATACGGAAAGGATTCCCTCTGGGGGAAAACCCCTTGGTTTTCAACCACCACTGGATGGGTCTCATGTATAGCAGGCCAAAAGGTATTATGTTGGACGCTGCTGCCATGTGACCCAGCACTCTCTGAAAGTGCTTCACAGTGATGTTGTGGCCTAGCCTTATTCCTGAGACCATCGCCTGTATGGTCTCGACTCGCGCGGGAGACAATCGTGCCCGCATCGTTGTCGAGTCCCACACGACCTCGAGGAACGTAGTCCTCTGGGACGGCGTCAACACGCTCTTTTTCGTGTTGAGTCTCAGCCCCAAGCATTTCATGTGGTTCAGAACGACATCTCGATGCCGAACCGCCACCTCGTACGACTGGGCCAGTATGAGCCAGTCGTCGATATAATTCAGCACGCGGATGCCCTGAAGTCTCATTGGAGCCAGAGCTGCATCCATGCACTTCGTGAACGTGCGTGGGGAGAGGGCTAGGCCAAAGGGAAGCACTCGATACTGGTACGCTTCGCCCCCGAAAGCGAACCTCAGGTACTTCCTGTGACATGGAAGGATGGAGACATGGAAATATGCGTCCTTTAGATCTATCGTGACGAACCAGTCCTCGGACTGGATCTGACTCACGATCATGGGAATAGTGAGCATTTTGAACCTGAAGCTCCTCAGAGACAGATTCAAAACCCTCAGATCTATAATCGGACGCAACCCTCCATCCTTTTTGGGAACTATAAAGTACCGGCTGTAGAACCCGGACTCTCTTTCCAGCGGAGAAACACGCTCTATGGCTTCCTTCGCTAGAAGAGTTTTTACTTCTAGTTCCATTACCCGAACCTGCTCGGGTATCACTGCTGTCCAGTATAACCCCCTGAATTGTGGAGGAGGAAAACCGAACTGCAGTTTGTACCCCTTTTCTACAGTACGCAGGACCCACGTAGAAATATTCGGAAGGCATTTCCATGCGCCGAAATAATCTACTAAGGGAACCAGCCTCTCGAGGCTGGCGTCGGGTGTTACACGGTTCCCGTTCCCAACCTCCTGAAGCGGCTGACCGGCAGGAAGTAGTTGGGAACGGTTCTCCGTGTGCGGACGCGCGAGCTGACCAGCCGCAGGTCTTTCCAGAGGCGGCTGGTGCAGCATGCGTTCGCGGGAAATCGATGTGGCCCGAAGCGTCATAGACGGCGGGATTACCACATCGATTTTCCCAGAGCGCCGCGGAGGAAACAACCTCGGTTGTTTCTCCGCGGGGGGGACCGCTCTTAGAAGCCCAGCCGTGGCTAGGACTTCTTCCCAGCAGCCTTCCGCGCCTGAAGGACGTTCCGAAGATCGCCTTTAGGAGCTGAAGGTTGCTGCTGAGAGCGCCGCCTCTGTTGCCAGGCTCCCGGGGGAGGGGCTCTAGAAGCGACGCTCTCCTTTTGCACCTTCCGGTGCGAGGAGCTGGATGACGGCTGAGGCTGCCCGCTAGGGCCAGCCTTCCCAGGTTTAGAGCGGCGAGGGAGATACTGGTGGAAGGCTGCTGACTGTTTCTTCGCCTCCTGGTGTCTGGAAACGACGGTGTTAACCGCGTCTCCAAACAACCCAGAAGGCGAGATCGGGGAGTCCAGGAGAAAAGCTCTATCCTTCTCCTTTATCCCCGACAGATTCAGCCAGAGATGTCTCTCCACTGTCACCATGGAAGCCATGGAGCGGCCGATAGCGCGGGCCGTCTCCTTGGTGACTCGGAGAGACAAATCTGCAGCCTTCCTCAGTTCCAGAATGTCCTCCGGAGAGGGACCATCTCCCTCGTCCAACTCTTTAAGGAGGTCGGCCTGGTAGGCCTGCAGAATTGATAATGTGTGCAGGGAACCACCAGCCCGACCAGCCGCCATATATGCTTTGCCCACCAAAGATGAGGTGTCCCGACAGGGTTTGGTGGGCAAAACCGGAGCCTTGAGGGACGATGCAGAGTCGGGTGAAAGATAGCTCGCGAGAGCTTCCTCCACCCGAGGCATCGCCCCATAGCCCGCCTCGCGTGCCCCCAGAACATTGGAATAGTCCAATACTGGGGGATTGCAAACACGCGAAGAATAGGGCCGTTTCCATGATCTACACACCTCGGTGTGTAGATCCGGGAAAAAAGGCAGGCCCCGGCGAGGTGTTTGAACCCGGTGTGAGAGGAACCGGTCATCCAGCCTGCTGGGTAGCTGGATTTCCGGAGCCTCTTGTGGCCAACTTATATTTAATTTGGCCACTGCCCGGGTCAACACCTCGACCAGCTCCTCTTGGGCGGGTGGATGAAGCGATGAAACAATTCCTGCTTCATCCCCCGCCTCGGTGCCTATTTCCTCCAGCTCCTCGGAACCGGAGAGAACAAGCATCGGACCTCCCACCCCGGGGGAAGAAGCCGCAGCGCGGGCTTCCACACGGGGAGGAAGATCCTCGGAACTGTCAGAGGAGGATCGGGAAAGTGCCGCAGCAGTCCCGAAACCCTCTGACAAATCCCGCTGTGAGCCCCATGATCTGCGACGCCGAGCCGCCTCAGCGACTGCGGGTCCAGAACCACGAGGCTCACGAGGCTGGCCGGCCTCATCAAACGCAGCCAGCCGAGAGCGAAGCACCCTGAGCGTCAGTTTTTCGCAGTGCTCACAAGCGGCTCCCTCGAGAGCCGCTTGGGCATGCTGGACGCCCAGGCAGTGCACACAAAGCAGGTGTGTATCCGAGCCCGACATGAACCTGGGACACGGATGCACACACTGTTTGAATTCATTCACTCTCACACTTTCCATACTTTTTCTCACACACTTTCACTGACAAACAACAGTAAATAGACAGACAGTAACAGATAGCGCTTTGCTGAAGAGCAATAACTACCGCCATTACGCTCCAGCAACCCTTTTATACTTCCGGGTATGCCGTCACGATGACGTCATCACGCACGCCAATCGGATTGGCCTAGTTGGCATTCTGGTTTCAGATTCGCTGATGCTAAGGGAGCATCCCCAAAGCGTCGTCCCGATGCAGTGCGAGTTCCCTCGAAAGGGAACCTTAGATTTTACGGTATTATTTGAGTAAAACTACATCTTTTGGGGTTGTGCACATTGGAATTCACAGTATAAATCTGTAGATTTTTAAGCAAACAAAAACATTCATTTTTACAGAAGCAAGATGTTAAAAAATAGGGTCCACCGTAATACAACCAGTAAATACCATAAAAAAGGCAAATATCAGCAGTAAAAGACAATAAAATTGATAGTATTTTTTATTTTAAAATTCAGATACTGATATACAGATTAAAAGTTAGGCCTGCAGTATATCATTGTTAACCTTGTGATAAAAAAAAAATCCACAGCAAAAGAAGATGTTTAAAATAAAGTTCATGGTTGTGAATAAAATTTATTTCAATAATCTTTTTTAATTATTATTTTAAAACAACTTTATGTTGTTTCACGCCATATTATCAGACCACCTTAAGTGGGTCCGCCTTAAATTTTGAGTTTGTGTGATCGCTGTTGATTGGCTGCTGGTAAACTGTGTACAGACGTTTTACGTTCGAATTGCAGAGACAAAAAATGTTCTGGTAGCAACATTGTGTAGTATGAGCGAACCATTTCACCAAAAAAAGGGGAAGCAGGGCAAGACGTGGCTGCAGCGGTCTGCAGACGTGACTTCTGATCAAAGCTCCTCCTAAAGAAACAAAGAGCGACATTACGTTGCGGGATGACGTCACCTTAAAATGACGCTGCTGAGCTGTGTGCCGCGCGCTTTTTTTTTCTTGCAGGAAACTTGTTGGCTTCGCAAACGGACGCAGTTTTGAACTCGTATTAGCGCCATTTTTAGCTGCTTGGACCACAGCATCTTCGGAATTTGTAGACATCCTGGCAGCTTACAATTATTTCGAGGTGAGGTGAGTACATGCAACTTCAAGTTATCTCTGTTATAAAAACCCACCAGCCCAGCTTTTATAGATCATTTTAGGAGTTCGTTTTTATGAGTGAGGTTGTGAATTTAGTTTGCATTACTGTGGCGAGGGAAGCATTGCTCTTGATTAGCTTCTGTGTTTGGCGTGCTTAATTTGCTATGGAGGAATTACCCAAGTACATGGAGATATGTAAACCTGTAATTTCTGATGCATGTGTTTAAGGTTTAAGGGTGGTGACACAGCTAAGACCCGAGAGTCTCTTTCAAGGTTAGTAAAGTAAACAGATTCTAGAAGATATTTTACACATTTCTAAATGTCTCCCAATCTTATTTTGTCTTTATTATGATTAAAAAGGTTTGTTTTGTTCCTGCCCTTTTCAGACACTGAATTTGAGCAGAAACCATAAGGATACTCAAAGGACCTGTGACTCTCAGGAAATGGTGAGATTTCAGGTCATAATCTTTTCTTTTTTTTTCATTAAATTCATTTTCCTTTGTCCCTTTACAATATTGCTGTTTTGTTTTTGTAAACAGCATCAAATGAGAGTGACAGGTGAAAAGACAATGGCAGGAAAAGCATGCTGAAGATTGAATCAAACCTTGGCTGGAAATATTTGGTATGTGTTTTACCGTAAATCAAATTGTTGAAAAACATTCAGCTACACTGCAACACAGGGAAACTTGTTTTGCACTTATTTTCTTGTTACTTTAATTTCTTGTCTCATTATTTTTGTCAGTTATTATTATTTATGGTGTATGCCCTTTTTGTTTTCTTTCTGAATGCAGAAGGGATCTAGCCAGTCCTCAATGAAAGCTTCGTTGCCCCCCTGTGAGTCTTCTGGCAGAAATGATGGTGCCTGTATTCTTTGGTTTCACTAAACATCACACCCTGTTTATACAAGGCTCTTCAATTAAGTCTGCACCCAAAGATTCAATAAGAGGTAAGCAGTGGTATTATTCAAGTTTTGCAAAAGAAAGATGGACAGGAGACACTAATCTTAATCAGCCGAGCTCAGGTTCATGTCCAGGTGAGCAGTTTCATACGATGAAGGAAACTGACGCTATAAAATGTAGATTGAATGATAGGTCTCATCACCATGCATTCAGTCATTAACTTCAAGTTCTATGATAAATCAATAGGAAACTTAATAAATACAATGTTTTCCAACAAATTATGATTGTGATTAGGGCTGCGTTGTCAATGTACATAAGTTGATTTAAAGGATTAGTTCACTTTAAAAAAAACTTTTGCTGATAATTTACTCACCCCCATGTCATCCAAGATGTCCATGTCTTTCTTTCTTCAGTCGAAAAGAAATTAAGGTTTTTGATAAAAACATTCCAGGGTTTTTCTCCATATAATGGACTTCAATGGGCTCCAAACGGTTCAAGGGCCAAATGACAGTTTCAGTGCAGCTTCAAAGGGCTTTAAACGACACCAGACGATGAATAAGGGTCTTATCTAGTGAAACGATCGCTCATTTAAAAAATAAATAAAAAAGTTTTATAAGCACAAATGCTCGCCTTGCTGTTTTGTGATGCGCGTTCGTGACGTCACATAATACGCAATTACGTTTAAAAGGTCACACTTGAAAAATTTCTGTCCTGAAGAAAATTTTCTTTTAGGCTTTTTAATATTAAAGCACCCAGGATACGCACACGGAATTGGCATTTTAAACGATAAACTGACACAAATACATTTGGATATGTGTATATGGTCCTCCTTCCGCACATTTGTAAACACGTCAACTTGACCTTTTCAATGTAATTGCATATTACGTGACTTCATGAATGCGTATCACAGAACAGAGCAAGGCGAGCATTTGTGCTTATAAAACTTCAACTTTTTTATTTATTTTTGAAATTACCGATTGTTTGGCTAGATAAGACCCTTATTCATTGTCTGGTGTCCTTTAAAGCCCTTTGAAGCTGCACTGAAACTGTCATTTGGACCTTGAACCATTTGGGTCCCATTGGAGTCCATTATATGGGGAAAAATCCTGGAATGTTTTCATTAAAAACCTTAATTTCTTTTCAACTGAAGAAAGAAAGACATGGACATCTTGGATGACATGGGGGTGAGTAAATTATCAGCAAAAGTTTTTTTTAAAGTGAACTAATCCTTTAAGAAGAAAGAAATCATTTATCATTAGATCTGTTTTTGACAGCACGTTTTGTTCATTTCTGTGCATTTTGCTCAAGCACTGATCAAACTTTTGAAACTTTGTCCATTTTTTGCTGCAGAGGGGATCCTGCCAGTCCAAAGTGAACTCCTGATGGACATTGAAGTACTCCTGCAGAGCTTGTATCTTCGACACAATGCGCATTAGAAACTCCACTGAGTGCTTTCCTTCACCAAGGCAGGACCCAGTGACTCATTACTGTTGATCGGTCAGGGGCAGGTCATTTTTTGTTTCATGTTTATTCATTCCTCCATGGATTACCAGCCATATGTATGGACACATGCTGTATTCTCAAGATCTATGCTGTTTGGTAGGAATAGAGAAAATTATATGTTTAGTCTGATTTCAAATGGTATGTCAATTTCTCATTGTTTATCAGTAATATTCACTACCGTGGTTATATATGGGCATCTTTAGATTTTTCTATATTTAGCGGTGCAAATGTAAAATGTACGGTAAACTATTTATGTTCCTCATATTGTACTGTATTTTTAGCGGTAAAATACCGGCAGCTGTGGTTGCCTGGAATTTACCGTAAAATATATCTGGTCAAAATAAAATGCTGTAATTTGTTATACAATTTCACTGTGTTTTTTACTGTCAAAGGTTTTAATAAGGTTTAACATATTTCTGTTATTTTTACAGTTATTTACCATAATAGAGTCTATCCTATTACTGTTAAATTAACAACAAATCACTGTATATATTATTATATTATAACGTTTTTTTAACTGTAAATATCCGTAAAAAGCTATGGAAAGTTGCATTTTTTACATAAAATTACTGTATAATTGACAAATATATTTGTCTTTTTCTACCATGATTTTGGTAAAAAAATACGTTGTCTACTGTAAAATTTAGGGTTACAAAACCAGCATACCGTATTATCTTTTACAGATTCCACATTTTTTTCACGGTATATTCCTGGCAACCACAGCTGCCGGTATTTTACCGTAAATTTGACAGTTTTTTTTTAACAGTGTACCAGAGGTCATAGATCCTCTTCTTAATATCATTAATTCATCTTTGTCATTAGGATATGTACCGAAAACTTTTAAGTTGGCTATTATTAAACCACTTATTAAAAAACCGCAACTTGATCCTACAGATTTAGTCAATTATAGACCAATCTCAAATCTACCCTTTCTGTCAAAAATACTTGAAAAGGCAGTGTCTTCACAATTATGTTCCTTTTTAGAAAGAAATGGTATCTGTGAGGATTTCCAGTCAGGATTTAGACCGTATCATAGCACTGAGACTGCTCTTGTCAGAGTAACAAATGATTTGCTCTTATCATCCGATCGTGGCTGTATCTCTCTATTAGTGTTACTCGATCTTAGCGCTGCATTTGATACTATCGACCACAACATTCTTTTGAATAGACTCGAAAATTATGTAGGTATTAGTGGAATTGCATTATCATGGTTTAAATCATACCTATGCGACCGTTATCAGTTTGTAGTAGTAAATAAAGATATGTCACACCGATCGCAAGTTCAGTATGGAGTACCACAAGGCTCAGTGCTAGGACCGCTACTCTTCACCCTGTACATGCTACCACTGGGAGATATCATTAGGAAGCATGGCGTTAGTTTTCATTGTTATGCTGACGATACTCAGCTCTATATTTCTTCACGCCCTGAAGAAACTTACCAATTCACAAGATTAACGGAATGCATAGCTGATATAAAACATTGGATGAGTGGTAATTTCCTGCAACTCAATTCAGAAAAAACTGAATTTTTAATTATTGGACAAAAAAGCTCCACAAGTAGTAACCTAGAATACTGTCTAACACTTGATGGCTGTTCTGTCAAGTCCTCGTCGTCAGTGAGGAACCTGGGTGTGCTCTTTGATACCAATCTTTTGTTTGAAAGCCACGTTTCTAGCATCTGTAAAACTGCTTTCTACCATCTTAAAAATATATCTAAATTACGGCACATGCTCTCAATGCAAAATGCTGAACAGTTAGTTCATGCGTTCATGACCTCAAGGTTAGATTATTGTAATGCTCTACTGGGTGGTTGCCCTGCTCGCTTAATAAATAAACTCCAGCTGGTCCAAAACGCAGCAGCTCGAGTTCTTACTAGAACCAGGAAGTATGACCATATTAGCCCAGTTCTGTCAACACTGCACTGGCTGCCTATTAAACATTGCATAAATTTTAAAATCTTACTTGTTATTTACAAAGCACTAAATGGTTTAGCTCCCCAATACTTGAGCGAGCTCTTAACATATTATACTCCATCACGTCTACTGCGGTCTCAAAATTCTGGCCAGTTGATCATACCAAGAATATCCAAATCAACTGCAGGCGGTCGATCGTTTTCCTATTTAGCACCTAAACTCTGGAACAGTCTTCCTAACATTGTTCGGGAAGCAGACACACTCTGTCAGTTTAAATCTAGACTAAAAACACATCTCTTTACTGTGGCATACACATAAAACACTTTTTCAATGAAATGATTTTTAGGCTGCATTAACTAGGTCAGCCGGAACCGGGAACACTTCCCATAACACCTGATGTACTCGTTACATCATCAGAAGAATGGCATCTACGCTAATGATAGTCTCTCTGTTTTATCCCGAGGTTTACTGCAGTCAGCCGGATCCGGGCCGTATCCAGTTCAGATGGTGGACCTGCGCCCAGAGAAGACCAACACAGGACCCCGAAGTGTCTGGGAGACCGTGATTAGACTCCCCCTGCAACTGCCTCATCGACACGGCATCTCAATAAACCCGTCTCCGGCGTGTTGACTCAGATTGTTCGAATATTACAATTAAATAATACTTAAATCGATATGTCATCCTCAATAAACCCGTCTCCAGCGTGTTGCCTCCGATCATTCGAATATTGCACTTTAATAATTATTTAATCAACATCATCCTCAATAAACCCGTCTCCAGCATGTTGCCCCCGGTCCCTCGAAATATTCTGATCTATCATGACCTCCGAGCTGTAAAACTGCCAGAATAATAATAATAATACGCTGTTTGTTAATTGGCCAGAGGAGAACTGGCACCCCGACTGAGCCTGGTTTCTCCCAAGGTTTATTTTTCTCCATTAGGTCACCTAATGGGGTTTTGGTTTCCTTGCCACTGTTGCCTCTGGCTTGGCGTGCTCAGTTGGGGACACTAAATTTTTCAACTAAACATCGAAATACATCTAAATAATAAACTAAATTAACCATTTAAACTAAATTACTGATCTAATTATTGATCTAAAGCCCACACTGTCACTGTATGATACTTGAAATTTTTCCAGAATGGCTATACAGCTGAATAAAATTATGCTGCATTATTTTCCTGTTTAACACTGTAAAGCTGCTTTGAAACATTCTACATTGTTAAAAGCGCTATATAAATAAAGTTGACTTGACTTGACTTGACTAATAAATTGGCTGGTATGTGTGTATATATACTGTATATATGTAGTGCGTGGCAGGGGGAAAATCATTCATGTGATAATTGACTGTCATGTAAAAGAATAAATTAAACATGGCTCACCGCTGGTCATCAATTTCAGAGTCACTTTCCATCGTGGACCCAGGGGAGTTGTCCTCAGAGCTGGTTTCTTCTGCTGTGGTGTTTTTAAAGGCTGCCACCATGTTACTCCCATTGTCCGTTATTACCGTCAGGATCTTCTGCTTTGGTATGGCCCACTCTTGCATACATTTGTCCACACATGCCTTAATAGACTGTGCAGTGTGTGGGTGAGCTACTTGTTCAAGGGCCAACAATATATGTACAGGTTTACTTAGTTCAACACAAAAGTAGCATGCACGTATAGCGAGGAATGAGGCTGTCAGTCCTTTTTTTGTCCACAAGTCAAGGCCAATGGATACTCTCCGGGCAGCAGCCAGTCTCTCTTTGAATTTTAGTCTTTCATGTTCATACTGTGTTTCAATCAAATTGCTCATTTTAGTTTTCTTTGGAACTGTTAGTCTCCTATCCACTATCTCCATCATTAGCACAAAGTCCTCATCTTCAATTGTTGTGAGTGGTAAACCGGTGCGTCCAATCCATCTAGCTATGGCCTGCTCCTTTGTCTGTTGTTCCTTCGATTCGGTTTTGTACTTTGAAGAACATAGGAAAGCTGTAGAGATGGCCTGCTGCTGGGTTGCACTAGCAGCACTAGCTTTATTTCCACTTGGCCCATGGTCATCTTTGTCATCATACGTCTTCTGTATCTGTAAGGGTGAATAAAGGGGGAATGAAGTTGTGATTTATTTTCTTTATTGCCCCGATCTAATCAGATCTCTCTCGCTCGGTCTCACACACACACACACACACACACACACACACACACACCCACACACACACACACACACACACACACACACACACACACACACACACACACACACACACACACACACACACACTAACGTTATACTAGTACACATTTGATTAAATTTGAGGACATTGAATATTATACTCATATTAATTCAGTGAGACAATCGTCTAATCAATACAGTTCAGAAGTGGTTTTCTTTAGCTTCTATTTTATTCCAAGTTTAGCAGCTAGCGGAAACACGGTGGTTTATCTGATAAATTAAACTTAGCAGGTACGCTTACCTTGGCATGTATTTCTGGATGAGTCGTCTGTAAATGTCGCTTCAAGTTGGTGGTGTTTTTCCCAGCGATTTTTGCTCCACACGGTTTACAGGCGGTCTTGTTGTCCTTGTTGTCATATGTGAAATGTGACCAGATGTCAATTCTTCGTTTTCGTCCTAGACCTAACGTTAGTTCTGCCGCTGACATTTCTGTTTTGTCATTGCCCTCGGACCAGGTGCACGGCAAAAGTCAACTGAAATCACCCAGCTGTGTAACTAAGACTGTGCAACCACAACTCAATATAACAACTTAACTGTTATGAAAACGTCCTCGAAACTGTGTGCATTTCTGCAAACTCATCTTTGTTCTCTTTTCTGTGTAACTGCTGCTGCGTTTGTTTAGCTGTTGCGTTTGCATTTGCCGCGGCTTTTTAAAATGGCTCGGCTGCTTCTGCATAGATCAACCTACCCTCAAAGATTCGCTCTGATTGGATTTCTTCCCAACACGACCCACAAAAAGAGTACTTATGATTGGATCTCTTCTCCATTCGTCCCTCCCATATATTTTCGTCTCATTTTTATTCGTTGACTAAAGTGTCAGTTATATTTCGTCACGTTCTTCGTCATCATATCTGACTTTTTATTTAGTTTTTATTTAGTTTTCGTCCGTGAAAAAGGTTAGTTGACGAATATTTTTCGTCATAGTCTTCGTCAACGAAATTAACACTGCGGGGAACCATCTTATTCGGTCAACCGTATTCTGGACTCATGGCGGAGGGGACGCGGATTTCAGTACTTGGTGGACTGGGAAGGTTACGGTCCGGAGGAGAGGAGTTGGGTTCCTGCCAGAGACATTCTGGATCACACCCTTATCGAGGATTACAATCGTCAGGTAAGGGAGTCGAGGAACGCTAAGAGGCGTCCCTAGGAGGAGGGGTACTGTCACGGTTCGCAGATGCATTGTTTCCTTTTTGTCGCGTGCTCTGTGTTGTGACAGCGGTGCGTCTGTTTGTGGATGTGTGTTTGTGGGTGTGTTCAGGCCACATGGCTCATCAGTGGATCCAGCTGCCACTCATCATATCTCCACCTGCTGCTTATTCACTCACCCTTTATATACTCACCTCATTCTCATCTCCTTTGTCAGATCGTTGTTTGGTGTCCTGTGTTGTGGTTGTTTCATCTGTTCCTGACCGGAGTTCCTGTGTATTCGTCTTCAGTTCCAGTTTGGTTGTCATCGTGTTCTCGTTCTATGTCTGGACCTCGGATACAACTCATCACTTTACTTCTCCTCACCACCACGCACCAAGATCGTTGTTTGGTGTCCTGTGTTGTGGTTGTTTCAACACGTTTGGAAACAAACACGTTTAGAGGTCTTTAGAATCGCATGGAAAGACAGCACTTCCCGTTATAAAAAGGCTCTAAAAGCAGCCAGGGCTGTGCATTACCATAAACTGATAGAAAATAACCAAAACAACCCCAGGTTTTTATTTAGTACAGTGGCCGGGCTAACAAATAAACGAACATCAGCAGAACAAAATATTCCAGTACAGTTTAGTAGTAATTACTTTATGAATTTCTTCACTAAAAAAATCGAAAACATCAGAAAAACAATTATAAATGTACAACCGTTGACAGGGTTTTACGACTCAGCCTCAATTATAACCCCAGAAAAACAACTGCAGTGCTTTACAACTATAGAACAGGAAGAGCTAAATAAACTAATCATTGCTTCTACATGTTCTTCCATAAACATGTTTATTAGATCCAATACCAACTAAACTACTGAAATAGCGGTTACCTGTAGCAGAAGAGCCTCTTCTAAATATTATTAATTCATCTTTAACTCTAGGTCATGTCCCAAGACCATTCAAGATGGCAGTTATAAAACCTCTCATTAAGAAACCACAACTAGATCCAAATGAATTGGCAAATTACAGACCTATTTCAAATATTCCATTTCTGTCTAAAATACTAGAAAAAATTGTGTCTGCTCAATTATGCTCTTACTTACAAGAAAACGATATCTATGAAAAATTTCAGTCGGGATTCAGAGCCCATCATAGCACAGAAACTGCGTACTGTTACTTCATCTGCTACAGTTAAAGACCTGGGTGTTATATTAGACAGCAACCTGTCTTTTAAAAATCATATTTCAAATACTACAAAAACTAAAGGAGGGAGAATGTTTTCATATTTGGCACCTAAACTATGGAATAGCTTTCCTAATAATGTTCGGGGCTCAGACTCACTCCTCCAGTTTAAATCTAGATTAAAGACTCGTCTCTTTAGCCAGGCATACACATGATGCTTCTCCTAACCTTGTACTCTATAGTTATATCAATGCACATGATTGTCTTTGCTTAATGCTTTGAACAGCAGCTACGCTAATTATTTTTCTGTTCTGTATCTCGGGACACCCATTCCGAGGTAACTAGAGAATCCGTCAGCTCCAGTCTGGATCCAGCTTCTCGTAAAGACTACAGATGACCATCACCTGTGAAGAGACGACTCAACTCCTGCAAGGACTTCAGATGACCATCACCTGTGAAGAGACGACTCAACTCCTGCGAGGACTTCAGATGACCATCACCTGTGAAGAGACGACTCAACTCCTGCGAGGACTTCAGATGACGCAGCTCTGCATCAACAAATTGTATTCTTACTTCTATGCCATAGCTATTATATTGATTAATAATAGATAGTTAGCTAATCTGTGTGCTTGTATGTGTGCAATTCTGAAATCAATTAAATTGTAATGTAGATGCTTTTCTGTGAAGCTGCTTTAAAACGATATGTATTGTGAAAAGCGCTATACAAATAAATTTGAATTGAATTGAATTGAATTGTTTCATCTGTTCCTGACCGGAGTTCCTGTGTATTCGTCTTCAGTTCCAGTTTGCTTGTCATCGTGTTCTCGTTCTATGTCTGGACCTCGGATACAACTCATCACTTTACTTCTCCTCACCACCACGCACCAACAGCCGATCATCTCAGTCCCTGCGTCATCTGAAGCCTGCACATATCATTGACTGTTCCTAATTCTCTGCTTGTTTCATAATAAACGTCATAACTTGCATTTGCTTCCTGTGATCAATCATGACAGGCACGTTTTGTCCATTTTTTGTTTCTCTTGCTTGTCTTCCTCTTCTTGTTCCTCTTCTTCTTTATCGTTATTTCCACTGATGGATCTTAAGAGGAATCCCATGTCTTTTGATATTTTTTATTATTATTTATTAAAAGGAAAAGTACAACAAAAAATGCTCTCATAATTTACTATTTTTTTCCCGCATTCGATCAGCTGTTACCAGCAGTAAAGTAAAGAAGCTTCAAGCTTTCATGAGGTTCTTGCGCACGTTTAATCTGAAACACACGCGAGAACTAGCCTCTCTGTCTTCTAGTCTTGTTTGTTTCTCATTGCTATTATCATATATTATGTTATTGTTTGTATCCTGTTGTTGTGAGTATTAAAAAAATAAAAAACCGACAGCATCCGACATCCGCATAACCAGAGTTTTTCAGCACGCTCACGTCACGCTTCAAGTTACGTCAAGCGTGAACTCAACCCTCGCACACAGATGACTGCTGGTCGGAAGCGATAGTCTACAGTTTAAAAAGTGTAAAATATTGTTGTTTTTCTTACAAACACTTATCATTTCACTTCAGTAAAACATTGATTCATCCATTGGGATCGTATGGATTACTGTAGTTATTGCTGTATGTGCTGTTTGATGCTTGAACTTTTAGGAACCCAAATGAGTTTTCATTAGCAGAGATTATTTATTTTTCTGTGTTCATATGAAGAAATAAAGTCGTATACATCTCGGATGGCATGAGGGTGAAAGACAAGTAAACGGTGAGGACATTTCTGCATGCACTGTGTTTTCAGTTTAACAGTTACATAATGCAGAATACTAGCTAGAGACAAGGGATTCCTTCTTAAGTTTCATCTGAGACAAGGACGAAAAAGAAGAGGAACAAGAGGAGGATGAAGCCAAGCAAGAGAAACGAATAAGTGTTGTAAATCTGTTTAAAAAAACTTGTTTTTTAAATAAAGGTTTCCGAGTGATATCAGATCGTGTACGTGTTTTTATTGTACTTACCCTGTAACTACATGAAACAAGAGGGGAACAATCACCACTTTAATTTACAGCCCGCAGATTCATACTTATCCTGTAACTACACGAAACAAGAGGGGAACAAGAACCACTTTAATTTACAGCCCACAGATTCATACTTACCCTGTTACTACACAAAACAAGAGGGGAACAAGCACCACTTACCCTGTAACTACACGGATAATTACCCCTTAATTAAAAAATACTTACAGTATAAATAATTTGTTAATGTTCCTGATAGTTACCCCTTTATTCCCCCAATATTACATATTGTTCCTTTATACCTACACGTACTTACTTTATAGTTACACTATCATTACCGAAAGTTATGCTGTAAATTCGCTTTACTTATGTAGTACTTTCCGGGCCGTAATCTAAAGCGTTACTGAAATGTTTTCATTTGAAATATTCACAACTCCAATACACAACTAAATTAAGTGAATTTTCTAAATTAAATCTAAGTTAAAATTTCTAAATTGATCTAAATTAAGTGCATATTACTTGGGTAAGAAAAATAACAAGTAACAAACGGAACCATGTTGGCAGATAATTTAAAAATTAGAAAAAAAATTGTGTTTGCTGAGGCAGCGCATAAATTGTGGTCTGCAATAAAGATTCTAGTGGCATGGATCTCACATTTGCAGAGGCAATGTGTAGATTATGTATCCGCAATTTATTTATAAGCGGAGGGAACTGAGCTGACAGGATTTTCCCTTTCTCTCTATTCCTATGTTAGTGTCATGATTCTTTTTTTATTTAGATTCCAGAATATCAAGAATATGGATTTTCAAGCCTGTTGTTTTTGCCTGCTTGTTTTTGAATGTATTTCATTTTGGGAAATTTAATCAAATATCTTTCTGGCTTTGAGAAAAGTTAGACACCTAAAATACGTGTGAATACTATTTCTAAAATCTATTTTTATGGTAAGGGCACGCACCGAGTGCTTTGTGCCCTTTCTAAAATCCATGTTTATGGTAAGGGCACGCGCTGAGTAATTTGTTTCTTTTCAAAAATTCAAAATGAGGAAGCAGGACGTCGCTGTATGTGTATAGGAGATGGGTGGTGTCTATCCTACCATAATCTGTGTTGTATTATTTTGTTCCAGTTTTTACACTGGGAAGCCATGTAACCAGAGGTGGGCACAAATACATCAAAAACTATTTTGTTACAAACTACAAATACTGGCTCATGAAATGTAACAAAATAAAATACAAAATACTGATGTGAAAAATGTATTTAAATAAAATACAAGTAATTAGTATTTTGAAAATACAAAAATACTCCCACAATAATCCTAAACTTTATCCAAAACGACTTACATTGCATTCAAGGTACACATTTTACATGAACGATAAAACATTGTAAAAAAACATTTTACATGGTACACATTAATCATAATATGTGTGGGTTTGTTTTACACACGAGACTCTTAACTGCCCTGACCGCATATGCCTTTTCCATAGTAGAATCGCGCTGCGTGCGCAATTATTGAAAAACAATAGGATTGATGATTATTTTATACAAAATCTGGCAGAATATCAATAATTCTCATATGTAATATGTGTAAAAACTGCAGATGGATTTTATATTGTGAACGCTTGCTTAGCATGGAGATTTCAGTGGAGTTACGAGCTTACGACAGACGCGCTGTTTCATAGTAGATATGATGACAACACAGTGCATTGATCTCATAAGGCACAATTTTCTCTATAATGCCGTTCAGTGTGCAATATGTGTGTAGACTGTATATTTTTCACAAAACACTTTACCTTAAAGGAACACTCCACTTTTTTTGAAAATAGGCTCATTTTACAAGTCCCCTAGAGTTAAATAGTTGAGTTTTACCGTTTTTGAATCCTTTCAGCCGATCTTTGTATCGGGCCGTAGCACTTTTAGCATAGCTTAGCATACATCATTGATTCTGATCAGTCCATTAGCATCTCATTCAAAAAAAGACCAAAGACACTTTCAATATTTTCTTCAAATTTTTTTTGACTCTTCTACAGTTACATCGTGTGCTAAGACCAACTGAAAATGAAAATTTGCGATTTTCTACACCTATATGGCTAGGAACTACTTTCTCATTCCTACGTAATAGTCGCGGATCTTCGCGGAGGGAGCCCGGTCCAGAGCTGTTAAGAGTGTCACGTGATTTTCGTGCATCTAACCTGGACATTGCCAACATCAGACCAAATGAAAATATGGCAAAATAATTTACTATGGTGATAAGCATATGGTGAAATATGATACACATATTTCTTAAGTATTTAAGTATTTGAAATACTCTAAATACACTCCCTCAAAATATTTTGTTACAAACTGCAGATTATTTTTTCCACACCTGCAAAATACAAATGACAAAATACACTGAAGTAATTAAATACGTATTTAAAATACATTTAACTGAAATACTGCCCATGTCTACATGTAACTATGTGTGCTGTGAGGTGTGAATGGCTTCATGAAGTCTCTTCACTCCCATCTCCTACATGTTAAGTTGTGTGTGTCCTGGCGGATGCAGGCAAGCCCAGACCCTTGTGGAATCTGGGTCTGAAGAGTGGCAGCCATCCGCCTGAAAGGAAAACAAACACAGAGAGAGAAACAGTCTAATCTTGAACCGTTACACAAATTTAATTAAGATAGATGGTGCCATATTATTTTTTCTTTAATGGTCTTATAGTTGGCCAGTAATGGCCAGATAGTTGTTGTTGATGGCTTTAACCTGTTAAGGTTTTATGCCATTAGGATACAATTTGTTTTAGTTTACAACGACATGTATCATTATCATGATCATGTTTCTGTAAAGAAAAAGGTCAGATAACTGATCTATAATGGTCAGATCTGACTGTGTGTAAATGCAGTCAGACTAGTTGTACCTCAAGCTGCTGTTGCAGTTGCGTTTACACAAACTGCTGTATTGTGATCATTATCACACCCAGGTCCCCTGGGGGAAATCTCTTTAAATGATGCTGTTTATACAAGCCAGATCTGTTTAGAGCATCAGGTCACCAGGTGTGGTGCTGTGTCGTTTGTTATCATTTGGTATTTACGGTGCCATTCAAAAACTTGACCATTTGGATCTCTGTGGTGTGTACCCTGTAGAGTGCCTGGAGTTAACATAACACACAACTTTCATTACATTTCCAGTAAAATAACTTCCCCAATCAGGTCCCATGTAATCTGACGCTCCCAGAGAGGAATTTGCTACCACTTGTTAATTATTACTTGTTCATAATTAAACAAGAATCCATGGTACACAACTGATCAGCGTAAAAACATAAAGCACAATCGCAAAGTAATATGAAAATTATTTCAAAGAGTCATAATGTCTGGCACAATACATGCAGTGTGTGTGAGTGTCTCAAAGTACCTCACACAGCACCACATGGGGGTTCTGGCTGCAGAATGTTTCCCCAATGGTAGCTCTGTTACCCTTCCTTATATACTCCAGCTAGAACAAAAGGGTTTTAAATAATTTCAACACCTGGTTTTGGGGGAGAGGATCAGATATCTGAAGAGACCACTCAAAAGGAACAACAGAATTCTCATTAGTTTTCCATCTTTCTAATACTCCCAGTGACTGCAGTGAAACTGATACCATTTTACCAGTCGCACCGAGACCTTTAAAAAGACACCAAACATGAAAGGGATAAAACAATAGATTCACAAGATACATCATCGTTGGTATATCTGCATTTGGTGACTTGAAACAGGGCAAAGAGAGGGCAAAATGGGGAGGGGGAAAATTTTTGATTAGGGTGATGTCCCACAGTTTCTATGAGATCTTCTCTCAAGATTAGTGACTTTTATTGTTCTATTGCTGGGGTTGAACATGCAGAATTTCTTTGACCAAGCCATTAGAATCCGTTTTTGGGCTAACGGATGGACCCTTACACCCACAAAGAGAATGGGAGGTGGGGTGACACTCTCTGGCGAAGTCCTCTAAGGGCAAGGCGGCTCTGAGGACTGTTATTGTCATGAAGAGGGCTTTGTCAATGAAAAAGTCCTGACGCCATCAATGTCAGGCTTCTGAGGGTAGTCCCCTCTATGGCAAGGCAGTGTTCACCTCATTATATGTACCAATATTGAGTTCTTCCTTTCAGCCTAGCTTTGTCACCTCAAATTTCTAAAAAAAGGGTTCGGATGTGGCTCTGGTACACCTGTGCATGCAGAGCATCATATTCTCAATTCCATTGACGATTGGTTGATTCTTGCTCAATCAGAGCAGGTTCGACATTGAGATGTCATTGCCCACATGAGAAAGTTGGGGCTTCTGGCTTGACTTAAGAAAAGTCAAGTCAAGTCAAGTCAACTTTATTTATATAGCGCTTTTAACAATGTAGATTGTGGGGTGGCAGTGGCTCAGTGGTTCATGTAGGTTGTCTACAAACTGGAAGGTTGGTGGTTCGATCCCCGGTTCCACCTGACCAAGTGCCGAGGTGTCCATGAGCAAGACACCTAACCCCAGCTGCTCCCGACGAGCTGGATGGCACCTTGCATGGCTGACACCGCCGTCGGTGTGTGATGAGTGTATGAATGGGTGAATTTGAGGCAAATGTAAAGCGCTTTGGATGGCCGTAGGTCTGTTAAAAGCGCTATATAAATACAGTCCATTTACCATTTACCATTGTTTCAAAGCAGCTTTACAGTGTAAAACAGGAAAATAATGCAGCATAATTGTATTCAGCTGTATAGCCATTCTGGAAAAAACGCTGATGTCATCAGTTCATTTCAATTATCATACAGTGACAGTGTGGGCTTTAGATCAATAATTCGATCAGTAATTTAGTTTAAATGGTTAATTTAGTTTATTAATTAGATTTATTTCGATGTTTAGTTGAAAAATTTAGTGTCCCCAACTGAGCACGCCAAGCCAGAGGCAACAGTGGCAAGGAAACCAAAACCCCATTAGGTGACCTAATGGAGAAAAATAAACCTTGGGAGAAACCAGGCTCAGTCGGGTGCCAGTTCTCCTCTGACCAATTAACAAACAGCGTATTATTATTATTATTCTTATTCTGGCAGCTTTACAGCTCAGAGGTCATAATAGATCAGAATATTCGAGGGACCGGGGGCAACATGCTGGAGGCGGGTTTATTGAGGATGATGTTGATTAAATAATTATTAAAGTGCAATATTTGAATGATCGGAGGCAACACGCTGGAGACGGGTTTATTGAGGATGACATATCGATTTAAGTATTATTTAATTGTAATATTCTAACAATCTGAGTCAACACGCCGGAGAAAAGACTTAAGAAAAGACGAAGAAAAGACTTAAGAAAAGTGTTCTTTCTCCAGCACAGAGAACCACTTATCTGGTCGTGATATGGGATTCGATAACACTTCAGGCGCGTCTGGCACCTGCCCGTATAGCATGGATTCTCTTAGCCATAAAAGAACTGAAGCTAGGCCAGTCACTCACTGTCAAACAGTTCCAGAGACTGTCCGGTCTTATGGCAGCTGCGCCCAATGTAATACCTTTTGGCCTGCTGAACATGAGATCATTGCAGTGGTGGCTCAAAACCAAGGGATTCTCCCCGGGGGGAAGTCCGCTTCACATGATCAAGGTCACGTGGCAATGCCTTTGTGCCCTTGTCATGTGGAAAGAACCTTGGCTCCTTTCCTAAGAGCCTTTGTTGGGGAGCTCCTTCGTCACGCCACGCTAACGACAGATACATCCCTCACGGGCTGGGGGGGCTACCAGACCTAAGAGTCCATCATGTACTTGCTTGTTAAAAAAACAGACAACACATTGGTGGTCTCATATATATTAATCATCAGGAAGTTCTGAGGTTGTGCACCTTATACAAGCTGGCTCACCAGATCCTCCTGTGGGCCCTAGGGAAACTGTTTTCATTCAGGGCAGTTTACATCCCAGGGCACCTTGATCAGGGAACAGACATCCTGTCGAGGGAGGAGCCGAGGCCAGGGGAATGGAGACTCCCCCCTGAGGTGGCGGAGCTCCTGTGGTTATCCAGCTCCTCTGGGACTGGACGCCATGGTACAGGCCGAGGCTACCCCTGTACACCTTTCCCCGATTGCTCTGCTTCTGGGAGTTCTGGAGAGAATTTGCCGGGACGGGGTTCATCTGTTATTGGTAGCCCTGTACTGCCTGGCCTGAGTATGGTTCTCGGACATGGTATCTCTCCTAGACATCTCTCCACTGGAGATTCCGATCAGGAGGGACCTTCTCTCTCAGGCGAGTGTGTCGATCCTTCAGCCCCACCCAGCATGGTGGAAACTGTGGGCTTGGCCTCTGAGGGGGCCCAGCTCATAAGTTCAAGTCTCTCAACCAAGGTTGTTAAGATCATCCTCCACTCAAGAGCTCTGAGGAAACTTTATACCTTGAAGTGGAGATTATTCACTTCATGGTGTGAGAATCACCAGTGGGACCCAGTTTACTGCCCAGTGGGTGCAGTGCTGAACTTCCTGCAGGAAATATTCTCTGCAGAGTTCATAATAAAGGTGTATGTGGCAGCCTTAGCTGCTTACCACACTCCTTTGGGTGGTGTTTAATTGGGGAGATACCCTCTGATTACTCGTTTCCTTCATGGAACTTTATTCCCAAGGTTCCTACTAATAAGACGATTGTACTGCAGGCCTTCTGTCCTCCTCCCTTCCGGACATCAGACCAGGAGAAACTGAATCTCCTCTGCCCTGTAAGGGCCTTAGATGCTTATGTCCTCAGAGCTCTGTGGAGAAAGTCTGAACAACTGTTAATTTGCTTTGGGTCACCTAAGGATCAGGGTGCCCTGCATCTAAGCAGATGATAAGCAAGTAGGTGTTGAAGCCATCCCACTTGCTTATGAGTTGGCCGGTCAGCCTTCACCTTTGGCTGTACGGGCCCACTCTACTAGGAGTATGGCTGCTTCTAAAGAAATACTGTCAGGAGTTTTCCTCCGGGATGTTTTCTGATGTGGCATGCTGGTCCTCACCGCACACATTCGTGAGGTTCTATGAACTGGATGTTGGCTCCACTCCTGGGGCGCAGGTGGTATCGTAGTAGTGTGTGCTTTGGTTTCACACATACGGTCACTTGCTCTTATGGTGATGTGGGTAATGCGTTCTCACAGCGTTTCGACGCAGTGCAAGTTCTCTTGAAAAGGGAATGTCTCAGTTATGCATGTAATCTTAGTTCCCTGAAGAAGGAACGTCATGCTACGTCGCCCTGCCATAATCCCTGCATGCCCGTGATCGACTTGCTTCAGGCTTTTCAGAAGCTAATGCTGTTTGGCTCAGGTATACTTTATAGTTTCCTGGTTGATGACGTCATCTGTAGCGTCATGCCATTGGACTAATTTCCTAGGTGCTTCATGACGCAATCATGCAGGGGCGTTCTCACAGCGCTTCGATGCACCGTCTTGTTCCCTCTTTAGGGAACTAAGGTTACATGCGTAACCAAGACGTTTTTTCCCCCATGAAATAAATACTAAATACCTTATGTCATTTTTCTTATGTAGAAAATGCATCTTGATTTAAGGTACAAGTGTCCGTCACTGGGGTGGTACCCTTAAGGGTAAATTTTTGTACCTCTAAGTCAGGGGTAGGCAAGTTCAGTCCTAGAGAGCTGATGTCTTGGAGAGTTTAGCTCCAACCCTACTATGCCACCACAGCATAAAACTCATGGCTCCCAGCATGCATTTCAGCATTAAGTATGTCACCATTGTTGAGATTCATATGCTGATTCTTGATATCTGTGTGCGTCTAAACTTTTTTCTCCCTAGAATGTATTTAAAAATCAAAATTCAGAATGCCTGATCTGTGGCAAGAAAGTATTGTTGGTGAATATTATTTATTGATATTTTTAGTCAGTGATGAGTTTAGTCAACCATTTTTCTTCATGACAATTTTTGTTTATGGCTTCTTTTGATTTGAACAGATTTTTTGTTTAGTTAACACTGTAACAAAAACCACAAACTCGCATACAAATCTAAGAGTCAAACTGCCCTATTAAAGAAAAAACTCATCACCACAATGGTGACCAGATATTTTCAATAAAAAAATATTTTCAATAACTAAACCTCTGGTAGATATCTTTCAGGGTTGGAGTCAAACTCTGCAGGACAGCGACTCACTAGGACCGAACTTGCCAGCCAATGGTTTAATTGTACCCTGAGGACCAATTGTGTACCTTTAAATCAGTCCCATATAGGCTACCTACATGGGCCCAAGGTAGTACCCATATAGGTAACCTCTATATGGTTGCTGAATGGGGAAATACATATGGGGCCCGCTTTGATAAACCATATGGGTCAGACATGGGCAAACACAAGCAGTCCCATATAGGCTACCTACATGGGCCCAAGGTAGTACCCACATAGGTAACCTCTATATGGGTTCTGAATGGGGAAATACATATTTGGCCCGCTTTGATAAACCATATGGGTGAGACATGGGTAAACACAATCAGTCCCATATAGGCTGCCTACATAGGCCCAATGTAGTACCCACATAGGTAATCTCTATATGGGTTCTGAATGAGCAAACTCATATGGGGCCCGCTTTGATAAACCATATGAGTAGGACACACAATCAGCCCCATATAGGCTGCCTACATGGGTCCAAGGTAGCACCAAGCGGCAACCTTCCAGCCGGCTCCGCCCACTTTGGGCTTTAAAAATGCTCCTCAGAAACCTACTGGAGACGTCATGTTTTATACAGTCTATGGGTAGTACCCACATAGGTAATTTTTGGGTCAGTGTAAGAATGGAGAAATACATATGGAGCACTTTTGGACAAACCAAATATGGGCAAACAAGCCAAAAATGGGTGGGTTGGGTAAGAAAATAATGGGGTTAGGAGTGCATTATATGTGAGTATAATATATTCCAGGACTGTTCAGCTCTAGTCCTGGAGGGCTGGTGTCCAGCAGACATGAATACCAACCCCAATCAAACATACCTGTTTTAACTTACAAGTAATTTGGAACATTGTGATTAGCTTGTTTGGCATGTTTGGTTAGAGCTAGAATTAAACTCAGCAAGAAAAACGATCTTAAAGGCTGTTGATGAGTTCAGAAGTCAGGAGTTGAAGAACCCTGGTAGAGGTAAACTAGGTCAAACCCTGGTGGTGTCAGAAATGGCCTGGTACACATATTTTGGTGTCTGAAATTGGGCAAGAAACAGTCATTAACATTAAATATCAAATGTGTAAATTTTAGTGGTCTGATTTTGTGAGTTACAGCAAATGCTTATCTACTACATACAGTTATTTTAAAATGTATACAAATTTTTCAAAATATTTTTAGTATGAAGAATATGAATATGAAGAATGGGTTACAAAAGGCTACTTATCTATCAAAATAATGGGATTATAATGGCTGTTGCACATGGCTGTTGCTAGTTTTGATTAACCGGACCAGAGAGGTGTGAAAGTGTTCTGGGGAGACTGAAACTGAATGGGCAGTTTGCACCTCAAAACAATAGAGACAAGAAACGAATGGTAGCTCAGAAGAGATGGCAATAAACATCAGTTAACATTTTAGAGAAATCTCAAAATAAAATCATATGACATGATCTTGAAAAACATTTTATAAAATTCAGAGCTTTAGACTTATCATCTTCAGATTTGAAATATAACATGGTCAGACATGTGGCTTCAGCTGTAGTGCACTTCTAGATTGCTAAAATTCCAACTTCAATTTTATTTTCATAAAGATATTTCATACAAATATATTTCTAATAACTTTACAAAACGTTGAAGCTTTTTATAGCTATTTTTGATTATGAAAATAATTATAATTTTGAATTTACAGTAACTAATCTATACTTATGATTTTAGTGCAAAGGAATCATTAACTGTAACGGTTTTAGTCTGATTATGCCATTTCTTAGGATTTTTTCAAAAGCGGTGGTGCAGGCTAACAGGTTAAATAAATGCTCTGTGTACACATGAGAGCTTTAGAAATGGGTAACAGAAGTAACGTTACAACCTGCAGTGTCTGTGTACTGCTTCAGTAAAGATGTTGAAATGAGATGCTAATCGCGATTAGCGTATTTGCACGTATTTCAATGTTACCTCTCATGTATCATAATGTTGTCAGGTAATGTTAGTTTAAAACGAGGAACATTGGAATTAGTAAAGTGACTGATAAAAGCGTAATTTACACTTGGAAACTCTATGTAGAACACAGCCAGCTGCTAATGATAAGATGTCTGTTTACATTTATTTTTGATCAAGCACTAAAAGAAGATTTTTCGGGGAGAATATGCACCCAGAAACAAATCCATTTATCAATTGCAGTAAGATATTAGTCAGTTTTAACCTTTGTTTCTAAACCTTACATTAGGATTAATGTAGTTAAAAGTTATTTTCATCATCAAAATTACATTTGTAAGACATTTCCTTTTCCTCCACTAGTGATAATAAATCTGAGTAACTTTTTATCCTTTTGTCTTTTCTTCCTCTGAAGTGACTGTAATGGCAAAAATTAATTCATTGACATCACTTAATAAGAGACAAACCACAATACAATTGTCTTTATAAAGATTTATTTTTCTTGCAAGAAAGAGCCACAGTCAGTGAAGCCATTCGAGGCTGCCTTGAGTGTGAACTGGAGACACAAAGAAGCCACAAGCTTCTTATACCCCAAATGTCTAAACACCCCTTCTCAGTAGTTTTCCATTTCCACACAGGGTAAAGGCAAGAAACACAATACACAAATGGTCCCTCTTTGTCTTAGAACTAATTTAAATTATGCGACACCTTTGGTTCAGGATCTCACCTCTCAATCTAGATGTCCCGTTGCTACCCCCCTGGGTTTCCACAGACAGCTGTGTCAAAGGTGTTTTGCATGGCTGAAACAGATGTTGATTTCTGTGTGAACTCAAACATAAATCTTATTCTGTGATTAAATTTTCCCCCAACAATTCCCCCTTTTATCATTCTTTGATAACTCACAAGAATTTTTTTTAAAACATGTAGATATGAATATAATAAAAATAGAAGTGGTAATAATAAAACAATAATAATAACAAAAAAAAGTAGTAATAAAAATGATCACGCTCTTAAATTTGTAAATGAAGAAAACAAAAATCCCCTCATTTGTTTTAGGCGTCTCCTCGCTAGTCATCTCATCAAATTCATTCATCCACGCATTATAGTCGTCATAAACAGTCAGTTTACCCATTTGGTGAGACATACTGGCCTTCACTGTTCTCTGTACTATTCTGGAAATTTTGCAAAAATTGGCAACACAGTGTAACATAGCCAGTATCCCCAAACTCTCAGATTTGTTATCCACCTAAACCATGAATCATCAGCTTTCTCAGGTTCCCTTACAGCTGCTCTCATATGGTTTATAAAATTTGTGATGTCGTCACTGTAATCTAGAATGTGAAAACAACATGACAGCCCCAAAATTCTGCTGTTAACATGTCTAAAATCAGTCTATTCTGAATAACTGTGTCTCTGATTTGTCTCATTTCCTCATTCACCATTGTCATAGCATGTTCAGTGCTATTGGCTAAATCTAACACACTCCATGCTAACCCATTAATTTTGTTTATCGTTACTGCTGTTCCCACCCTCAGGAAAATAGACCAGCTCACATTTGCCCCAGGTGTTGTCCATGGATCTGACAAGACATAACCACTGTAACGGTCTGGCAACGTCCCTATTTCAGAACCAATATCTCTTTTCTTTCTGGTCTTTTCTCACTGTTCATTACCCGGAAAATACACAGATGTCCCCACATTCATTAAAGCTGGGTAACAGCAACCTGTCCAGTCTTTCTGTGGCATGAAATGGTTTCTGTCACCACAAACCCAAACTACCACATGCGAAGTGTCACTTGGTTTGCTAAACGTACAGGTAAAACCTGTTGTGGTACTGCCTATCACCGCTGTGCAGTTCCCTGTCGTCGAATTCTTGATGTCAATTCTGACTCTGCAGTCAGACCACCCTGCTTTCACGTTCAGCTTCAGTCTCGTTGCGTTCTTGCAGGCAGACGTTGGATGTTTTGTTGGAATCTGAAAAAACTGGTTGGCTCAGCACCATGTTGTGCCAGTGTCTCTGCTCCTGAGATGATAACGGCATATTATGTTTATATCTCTGCCCACACAGACGTTTGCCTCCTGCGTCTCTCTCCTCTCTGCTCCTCCTCCCCGATCACTGGTGGGACCTTTCTGCAATGGCTCGCATGCACCCACGTCGCTCTCTCCGCTACCTTGGCGGCGGTGTGTCATCAGAAGCATGACAAAAGGCCCTAGCCACCTTTCCGCCTTCCAGCTCTTCGTACTCAGGTCCCGTTTTACTATGTAATCTCCTGGCTTGATGTTGTGCAAGGGAGTCTCAGCCAGTTTCCCCTGAGCAGTTTTCACCTGCACACAGATCTCAGACAACAGAGAAGACATTTCTTTGTAATAATTCACAATTCTATTGATGTAAGCTATTGTTTTCCCCCTTCCATTCCCATGAATGGTGGTCTTCCAAAAATGTCTCAAATGGGCTCAGATTTACTCGAGGCCTTTTTTCGTTTTCATGTATATCAATATGCATCAAGATGCGAAATTTTCAGCAAATATTGAAAACCCCCTTATAAACTTCATTCATTTTAATACCATTACCATTCCCCCTTTGGCTGCAGGCTCGCCCATGCAGCCATTTATCATAATCATCGAAAATATTGTTGGGGTAAACAAGGCTTGCCATCACTACTCGTCTAGACGCCATTTTGCACATTCACACATCGTCTCCACAGGTGCTTCTCTGCTGCTGTGGTGAACGCCTGCATACTCTGTAAGGAAGTCAAAGCATTTGTGTTAGTTTCAGATAATAAAAGACATTCTGGTTCCTTTGACTGCTGTGCTGCCGCGGCCTTTGCAGCCGCATCTGCTCTCACGGTTTCCTGTTGAAATAAACTCTTTGTTGTTAGTTACGCTGCGCATTTAAGTCTTAACTAGAAAGTTTCCTATAAACATACTGAAAATATCCAATAAAATGAAAGACAAATACGTATTTCATCTCTGTAAGCCGGGCTAAGTCAGGAATCACTTTCACTGCTCTCCCATCATGTTAGGGGTGTGTGATACCTCCAAAATCCAAACATGCCAACTTTCTCACTGCATGTAAAAAGGTGTATCCGGACCAGTATACTCCTGTATACACTGCTGAAATTCGGAAGAATCCAGGAGTATACTGGCCGGATAGGTCAAATTCCATGGATCCGTATATATCCGTATTCATCCGAAATGGAACCAAATCAGATGTATGTTGTGGCCGTATACTCCCATGCTACAGCCATTTGTTGCCATGGCAAATAATCCCATCAAGTTTTTCCCAGGAGACATTTTCACACCTCTAAACAGCTTTGCCTTCCATCCCCTATTGGTCCTTCATCTCAAACGGGATCGGTTGTTTTTTTTAAACCACTCCCAAAACCCAGACTACTATTGGAGGACAGGACGCATTGAAAACCTAGTCAAGTGACTTTATTGGTTACTTCTAAGGCTAAGGGTGGGCTAGGTTTTGTAGCATAGGGACTTGTTTGGTTATAGGCCAGCTATGCAGATTTTGCTCATTAATATATAATATATATATCCATATATATAAAAAAATCCCCTCTCCCTCCCAAAAGAAAAATACACACAAAACAATTTGAGAAAGCCTGAAATATTTATTAAAAAGGTATATAAAAAAAAACATTCTTAACAGCATTATAAACAAACATTAAAACAAAAATATAAATAAATATATATAAAAAATAAATATATAAATTAAACAATATAAAATGAGAACAATACATTTATAAGACAAAAAAAAGTGTATATAAAATACACATAAATATTCCAAGTAAACAATATAACTGTGACGAAGAGGCTGAGGCATTCGGATCCATCTGCAGTAATTTATTAACACAGGTCATAAAGATCAAACAGAACACATGAAGGGCAATCCAGGAAACGTAAATCAAACAGGCATAGGTCAGAGGCAGGTGGCTTAGGTACAAAAACGAGATCAGAGTCCAAGTCAAAAATACAAGAGCAAACACGAGAAATAGGCAAGAGGCAGAGTATAGGTGAAACAAGACTTCACAAATGAACAATGTGCAGAGCAGTCCAGATAAAGGTGAGCTAAGGGTCCACAGGTGATAATGATGCAATGATAATGAGCAGAGGAGGAATGAGGGGAAATGCAGTCCTAATATGCAGGAGAGAGGGATCTGGTGAAACCAGGAGGAGGCGTTGTCGAGCGTTCCGTGACAGAGCCCCTCCCCTGCGAGCGGCTCCAGAAGCGAGGACCTGGCCGACGTCGGGGTCTACCACGGGGTCTTGGAGCTGGTCGATCTGGGTGGTCTCGGTGAAAAGCAGCAGTTAATGTGGGATCCAGGATATCCTGAGACCTGACCCAGGAGTGTTCCTTGGGACCGTACCCCTCCCAGTCGATAAGGTATTGCAACACCCCGCCGTGACGCCTGGAGTTCAGGATCTCTCGCACCCGGAAAGCCTCCGGACCGTTCACCTCAATGGGAGGAGTCTGCACTGGGGCGACCTCCTCCCGACTCCTCTCTCTCCTGGGGGCGACAGCGGGTCTGAAAAGGGACACATGAAATGTGGGTGAGATCTTGTAATGAGCAGGGAGTTCCAAACGAAAAGAAACAGGAGTTATCTGACGAAGGATCTTAAATGGTCCGACGAAACGAGGAGAAAGTTTCTTGCTCGGGAGCTTGAGCAGGAGATCTCGTGCAGAGAGCCACACCCACTGACCGGGTCGAGACCGAGGACCCTCACGCCTCCTCCGATCTGCCTGATGCTGAAAACGGCGTATGGTGCGCTGCAAGTGAACCCACTGAAGCACACGGTGGCGGAACCCGGGCGGAACAAAGAGACGGTCAACGGGTCATTCTGGCGGAGCGGGATGATTACTTAGGGATGCAGTGATTTCAGTGATAATGTCCCATTGAACAGGGGCCACGATGAGAGTAGTGGGAATAATGGGTTCAGGCTTAGATTCCTCACAAGCACCGTCAAACTGTCGGGACAGGGCGTCAGCTTTGCCATTCTGAGAGCCCGGCCTGTAGGTGATCTTAAAGTCGAATCTTGAGAAAAACAGAGACCAACGAGCCTGGCGAGCATTTAAGCCCTTAGCTGACCTGATATACTCTAGATTTCTGTGATCAGTGAGCTGTTCGTCAATGTACACCCTCATGGTCTCTGTTTCAGGTTGTGACAACGGGTAAACTCTTCCGCGTGGAGGTACAGCTCCAGGCAAAAGCTCAATAGCACAGTCGCCAGCACGGTGAGCGGGAAGATGAGATGCCTCAGTTTCGCTGAAAGCCATAGCTAGGTCGTGGTATTCGGGGGGAATTCTCTGAAAATCCACTCCCTTGAGGGAATCGCTGTGGTGTTCAGTACCTTGGACAACGACCATGCAGTTGATTTGACAGAATGTGGACCACCGGGATATCCTCCCGTCAGACCAGGAAATTTGGGGGTTATGTCTCTCCAGCCACGGAAGCCCCAAGATTATGGGATGCATGGGCGAGTGAATCGTGAATAACTGGATGGTCTCAGAATGCTGTGTCCCGACGTTGAACGTGAGGGGTTGCGTGGTGTATTGCACCTCTCCTGATCCCAGGGGGCGTCCATCTAGCGCTTCCATGGTTACGATGGGAGGAGCGAGACACATGACACATGCGAGGAGAGAAACACAATGAATTTTGGCAAATGCAAGATCGATGAAGTTTCCAGCAGCACCAGAATCAATCAAGGCTTTTACGTTTAGAGTTTGTCCGTTAAACTTCAAAGAACTATCCACATAAAATAATTTAGAAGAGGGATTAGAACTCACCGCAGTAGAATTCTTGAGCGCTGGATTAACCGGACATGTGGCCATCAGATGTCCCACCTCTCCGCAATACATGCAGAGATGATTTCGGCGTCTCCTCTCCCGCTCCGCCGTAGAGAGGCATGTGTAACCAATCTGCATGGGCTCCGACTCCGCGTTGGGGAGAGCACACTCGAAGAAGCTGGACCTGAGAGGTGTGCGTCGGGAGCGAATCAAGCTCCATGATTTGTTTCAAGGATTTACCGTCGTCGCGGCATGCCAGCTCTCCCTGGAGATCCGAGTTCAATCCCTTGCGATACAGGAGCTTTAGAGATTCCTCCTCCCATCCAGTTTGAGCTGCCAGGGTCTGAAACGAGAGTGTGTAGTCCGCTGCGGTAGAATTTCCCTGCCGTAACGTGAGCAGTAGTTCTCCTGGATCCTTTCCTCCCGCTGAATGCTCAAACACTTCTCACAACAAACACGTTACAAACACGTAACGCTCAAACACGTTACAAAGTCCATCTCACCACAGTGGATCTACAATAATTTTACGATGCGACGACAATAGTTTTTGTGCGCAAAAAAAAATCTAAACAACACCTTTATCCAACTTGTTCTTGTCTTCCGTGTGCCTCCACGACGCATGCGCGAGAATATGACGTAGTGCCAGCGTTCGGGAATCCATGAAATGCACACTTTAGCCCGATTTTGAGAACTACGCCGAGACCTAAAGCACAATCAATGTAGAATTCAACAGCTTAGATACTTCCTCTGGTTGTAAACAAATCGCTTCTGGGTCATGTGTCCGAATGCCGGATCTGCGTAATATTCTCGCGCATGCGTCGTGGAGGCACACACGGAAGACAAGAACAAGTTGGATAAAGGCGTTATTTCGATTTTTTTGCGCACAAAAACTATTGTCGTCGCATCGTAAAATTATTGTAGAGTCACTGTGGTGAGATGGACTTTGTAACGACGTTTTAAGTGCCTTTTATGGGTCTTGGGAGTGTAAATATACTGAATGCCAATGAAGGCCTATCTGAAGCCTTTCTCAGCCATCAGCTTTCAACAAAAATATCTTAATTTGTGTTGCGAATATGAACGGAGGTCTTACGGGTGTCAAACGACATGAGGGTGAGTAATTAATGACAGAATTTTAATTTTTGTGTGAACTAACCCTTTAACCACTTTCTTAACTTACCTGTCTCGTTCTCTGACGGTTCTGTGTAATGTTCTTCATAGTGTTTCTTTTCTGGGCCTTTTCAGACTGAGCCAAAGAATACTTCCTCAGCAAAGAAATAAAATACATCTTGCAACCTGCCAAATAAATCATGAATAATATATAGTTAATGCCAATAAAAGTAAGTAAAACAATTAAATTAAAATGTATTTGTATAGCGCTTTTCACAATACATATTGTTTCAAAGCAACTTTGAAACAAAAAAAAAATGCGTGCGTCTACATTACAGAAAAAAACAGAGGATATTAAAATAATTACAACATTTTTAAAGCTACACTGTGTAACTTTTTTAGTCTATTCTTAGCTAAAAACACTTAGTTCTTTCAAAAATATATGTGCTCATTAATGTATATTTACTTCTTTCAAGTAATAAAGTATTCTCGTAAGTTTATAATATGCCATTGAAAATACATAAGGTAATGGAATCTAACGGTGGTCGCCATGTTGCCCCTCCATCTTGAAAGTACATTAGTCAAAGAGGGACATACCCGTAAATTCAAGCTTCGCCTTTCGCGTTTTCACCGGGGTTTTAACACTCGATGGCACTGTACAAAATTCCCTGCCTCGCGCAGGTGCGCGTCAACTTGTTCAGACTTGTCGGGTGCATGCGCAGAGAGTTTTCATCTCAGCAGCGTCCAGTAACAGAGTTTTACAGAGTTTTCCTGGCTTGTTTATTCCTCAAAAGTCTGTTTTTCCTTGTGTTATTTCTGTGCGTTAATAACTCCGTAAGCAATAATAGTTATTGTCATTGTAGATGTGTTTCAGAGTGTGTCATCGCGTAATTCAGTTGATGTCACCTCAGAAGTATTTTTGTGTCAACATACAATAGCGTAATGCTCACCTATTTGAATAATCTTTCAGTTATTTTGTTATCAACTTTGTTTATAGAAAATATTTGCTTGTAATGTATGTTGATGGAAATATGTATCAGGTCTGATCGGCATATTAACAATTGTTATACAGAGCGCACTGCATGCTAAAGCTGCGCACACACTTTTGTAATCCGACACCGCTTGTTAGCAGCAGCGGCAGCTCTGCTCCTTTTAATGCAGCTGCATTTAGCGCCTATATATGGTACAATAAGCTCTGGTTTACGGTTACATTATACAAATGTAACTTATAAGTATAGTTATACAGTTCTTAACTGTGTATCTTCTGTCATGTCATTATCATGTATATTTACCATCCTCATTTGTTCTCTCACAGAAACCACATTTATGTACATATCCACGCAAACCTGTTTATGCCTTGCAATTGGATGACTGAATAAACATTACTATCATCAAAGTTCACTCTGGATTAGCTGCAGTTCTTTCTAGCCGAATAATTAGGCCAGCTGAGTTCCAACCATCCCACTGCACACAGAATATCCCACAGGCACCGTGTCGAATGTGGACGAGGTCGAACTGGAAGCCATGTTAATCTTGGACTAAATCGGCCACCGTAGGAGTTGAAACGAAATCGGAATTGAGAGGAACAGAAACTAAAATTCACTGGATGGTCATATACCTTTTCACCGCTAGATGGGGGAAAATATCACACAGTGTAGCTTTAAGATTACCTTTTACACATTCTGGGTCAACATCTGAAAAAGTTCTTCAGGATCATGAGGGGGGAAGAAACATGCACACACACAAATGAATATTAATTTGTTTGATAAAACATTAATATTAATTATCAACTTACGGACATGGACTTGCAAAACATACTCACCAGGTCCATACAAAAACTTCACAGTAGATCCAAAATCCTGGTTTGCCTATAATTCTTCAGAGTCCAAGGATGGTGGTTTCCTGTCCTCTTTGCTGAATGAGTGAACATGATCTCAGATTATTCATTCCAAAGCTCCTTTACTTTTTATGACAAGCTTGATCTTAAAACTTGCTGACAGTAGGGATGGGCATTATGGCCATATTATTCTACATACATGAGAAATTTTATTTTATAATAACGATATCACATATTTATTTTGATGGATATTTTATTAAAATGCTACAGAATAATACTGCTTTAAAAGTCTTCACTGTATGATATTCAATTAATTAATATCACTTGATTCTTAAAGAAGCAGGTCTTCTCTATTCTTTTGTTGTTTTATTAAAATTATGACAAAGCTGCTGCCCCTTTAAGAACGGATGCACAGAATGACACGCATCCGGGATTCCCCACGTTAACTTGAACTGTTTGACATTACTTTAGACATAACTGGCTGTTTAAATCAAGTGAATACCTCACATGACAAGTTTTCTGAGATAATTGTGTGCATTTTACAGAAAGATAATTGATTTCGGGATCGCCTGCTGTCTGAGAGAGGCTTATTTTAACACATGCATGTCCCGTTCATTATTCTACATTCATTCATGTTTCCTTGTCAAAATGTCAAAAACTTTTAGTACAGTCAGTGCTACGTTATATACGCTATATTCATATTCCGCGATACAAAAAGGTAACATTAATGTTCACGTTTACTGCAAAATCTCTAACAATAGTCAGTATCAGATCGTCATAACACCCAGCCCTATCTTAACAATATTACAACACAACAAAACACAAAAACAGAATATGTAAGTTAATCACGATTAGCATATGACTTTAATGCACTAACGTTATATCTTGATGAGCAGTAGAAAAAATATAAAGTGATTTACGTTACCTTCTGCCGTCTGCTGTCCGCCATCAGTTCTGTACATGGTGAAGGCTAAGAGTAGACAAAAGTTACTGGTCAAATCATACATTAGTCAAAAATTTCAGTTCATTAAAAGTCTGTATTTTTAAAACATGTCTTATTGCTCTCTTGATGGCACCGTTTTTATATCTTGACAAATCACTGTCTATTATGTTCACATGTTGCCCTGTGCTTTTACTCATCAATATCTTCTATCATCTGTGGCACAGGCTCAGATATCAGCTTTGAGCTGGTCTGGGATGAGAGAGAGACTCTGAGGCCTTCAGGGCTGGTACACTGCATTTTCATAAACTTTTCACTCTTCACACTAGCTCAGCGTAAGTTCTGGCTTTGTTTTCAAATAAACATCAGACATTTTCCTTTTAACTCTATCCTTAGACAGAAATCACATTTTCAAATGATCATAACTTTATATTTGTCTTTTGCCCCCATAATGAATTTAGAAACTAAATTTCCACTCAGATTGAGTCTCTGTTACTCAAGTTAGGCCACGTGGTGGCCGGATTGAGATAACAAATTGTTTATTAGCTCAGCACAAGTCTAGCTTCAGAAACTAGCTTAGCATGGACCCGGCTACACTCATCATAATAAAACATTGCAAAATCTACCCAACAAGTAGAACACCTCTCCTTAAGTTAGGGTACACAACACCTTAGCTGCACAACAGTAGTTGTAGGCCAGACCTAGAAACACTCAACCGCTTTGTTTTGTTTCACCTCTTCCTTCCCTCTCCTTCTTCTTTTATTAGGTAAAATGCCTGTCTACCCCATAAGGGTCAAGGTCACAATATCAGGATTGATGCACCATGCCTAATATCTGTAGGCCACCTTAAAACGAATGTGAGCTAGAGAGCTCTATGATTGATGGGTCACATCATTTTTTACCACAAATTATGTCACCACGTCATGAAGAAAGGTACAATGGTCCCAACCTAGTACAATTTAGAAAAGAAGAAAACCAACAAAACAAATGTGATCACAGAATTTGGTCAAAGAGTCACCGAACCAAATTAGAATAATGCCAAAATTGAACTACACTACATCGACACAATAAACCATATTGAGGAAATTTAAAACGTTAACTTCAAGTTTAAAGTTTAAAACTGTTAGTACTCGGATAATCTAAAGCCCTGCACCAGTACAGTGGCCATTCATGGAGGTGTTGTCTTGTTGTTTGTTGTGTATGTGTCTGCTTCTTCTCCCTGTGTTTCTACGGCGTTCGCCGATGTCTTCATCCCAACACATCGACTAACGAAGGGGGGAATATGTAGGAATCGTGGGTACAGACACGGATGAATCTTCTAGATGATTCGATCAAATGAACATCCCCTTACAAAGCCCAATTCAACTCCAGACCCCAGGAAATCAACCATCTATCACCAGAGAGACTTAGGCTCCATTCTGCCTGGAGATACTACTTAATTACTTGCCTATGAACTTTGACCAAAACTTAGACAAAGAGAACAAAAGACTCGGTGTGATCAGCCTGCCTGATTGATTGCTCCTGATCGATTGCTCCTGTCTTCTGTCTGCCTCCTGCTCAGCTAACTTAGTGTTTGTAGCTCTGTACAGTCTTGCTTTAGAATCTCTATTTTGATATATTTTCTTTGTTCTACTGCTAAATATAACTTACTCATCACCATACATTGTTTAAATATTGCCTATCACATTAAATTTGACATCGCTAGCTTTTAATCTAAATCACTATCACACGTTAGCATTTCGCTAGCCTGTTAGCTTGTCATCTATGCACCCGGGTCTCCTGTTTTCTGAGTTCATTAAGCAACCGTTGGAAAGTTGGATTAGTAAACAGTCTCCAGCAAACAACTGTGGTAAGTTGGATTAATCAAACAAACACGGTAAGCCATGTCATCTCCTGTCATTGTCACTTGCACTGCTAGCTGCATGTTTAGTATAGGCTTCTCCGTTGGCGAACAGGGCTTCACATGTGATAAATGTAAGGAGATAGTTAGGCTGACGGAGAAGATTTCAGAATTAGAAACACGCATCCATACTTTATCTGAGTAGTGAGGATGTAACAGCTTTAGACACTGATTTGGATGCGAATAGCTTAGTGAACTCTGTACATTCTTCGGTTCCGTCTGCAGGGACCCCCGCAGCAGGGAAACTGGGTGACGGTGAGACGGCACAGTCGCGGATCTAAAAACTGCTTTTCCGTTCCGATTACATCAAACAGGTTCTCCCCTCTCAGTGAAGCACCCACTGAGTATCCTGTTGAAAGTGCCCTAGTGATTGGCGATTCTATTACACGGAACATGAAAATAGAGACACCAGCCACCATAGTCACATGTTTACCGGGAGCCAGAGCGCCTGACATCAAAGCAAATTTAAAAGTGCTGGCTAAAGCTAATCGTAAATTCTCTAAGATTATTATTCACGTCGGCACTAATGATGTTCGACTTCGCCAGTCGGAGATCACCAAAATTAACAATAAAGAGGTGTGTGAACTCGCAAGTCCGATGTCAAATGTAGTTTTTTGTTCTGGTCCGCTCCCCGTTAAAAGGAGTGATGAGATGGTTAGTAGACTATCATCACTCAATGGCTGGTTGTCTAAGTGGTGTCCGCAAAATAACATAGGGTTCATAGACAATTGGAAAAGCTTTTGGGGCAGACCTGACCTGTTGAAGAAGGATGGCATCCATCCCTCCAGGGGTGGTTCCGCTCTTCTCTCTAGGAATTTGGCACATAGTCTTACATTTACATTTATGCATTTGGCAGACGCTTTTATCCAAAGCGACTTACAGTGCACTAATTACAGGGACAATCCCCCTGGAGCAATGTGGAGTAAGGTGCCTTGCTCAAGGACACACTGGTGGTGACCACTGGGATTGAACCAGCAACCTTTTGCATACCAGTTAAGTGGTTTAACCATACCAGTTAAGTGGACCACCATCTCTACCATATCTCTCTGTCTTAGAGCTAAACCTTGACTCACTAGGGCCCTGGTCAGGAAGCAGACAAACTGGCTAAACCGACCGTCTGCTAGCTGTCTCACGTCACCGGAGTCAGATAAATCCCAGCACATAGAGACTCTTTCATCTAGATATTATCACAGAGCGACTATGTCTGTTCCCCGAATTAATAAACACAAAAAAACATCAAAACCATTCAACAGTAAAAATGTAATTGATGTCCAACAAATTAACAACAGATATAATACAGATGAACAATTGAAAAGCTCGGGTTGCTGAATATTCGATCCCTTTCCCCAAAAGCGCTTATTGTTAATGATATCATTACAGATAATAATCTAGATGTGCTGTGTTTTACAGAAACCTGGTTAAAACCTGACGACTACATTACTTTAAATGAGTCCACCCCCCAAAATGATTGTTATAAACACGAGCCGCATCTGAAAGGCAAAGGGGGAGGGGTTGCTGTAATTTATAATAATATCTTCAGTATTACTCAGAAGTCTAGTTTCAAATATAATTCCTTCGAAGTTTTGGTGCTTTATGTAACGTTATGTAGTGTAAATGATAAATCCCGTTTAACATTTGTGTTAGCTACTGTATACAGGCCACCAGGGCACAATACAGACTTTATCAAAGAATTTGCTGATTTTCTATCAGAGTTAGTTCTGATAAATTACTAATTGTTGGTGATTTTAATATCCATGTAGACAACGAAAAAGACGCATTGGGATTAGCATTTAAAGACATTGTAAACTGTATTGGAGTTAGGCAACACGTGTCAGGACCCACTCATCGCCATAATCATACTTTAGACCTAATATTGTCACATGGAATAAATGTTGATACCGTTGAAATTCTGCAGCAGAGCGATGACATCTTAGATCATTACTTAGTATCATGTTTATTTAATTTAGCTAAGGCTGCAAAGCCGCCCCCCTCGTTTAAAAAATGGCAGGACAATCACTGCCGCCACTAAAGATTGCTTTTTAAATAATCTTCCTCATCAGTATCAACTCCTCAGCATCCCAGATAGCTTAGAAGAACTCGATGTTGCAACAGAAACTATTTACTCTCTCTTTTCAAGCACTTTAGACCCCTGCGCTTAAAGAAGATTAAAGAAAATAGTCCAACGCCGTGGTACAACGAGCACACTCGGGCCCTTAAAACAGCAGCCAGAAAAATGGAGCACAGCTGGAAGAAAATAAAATTAGAGGTCTTTCATTATTTGTGGAAAAAGCGCATGATCACATACAGAAAGGCCGTAAAAACAGCTAGATCTGCTTATTTCTCGACTCTCTTAGAAGAAAACAAACACAACCCTAGGTATTTATTCGATACAGTGGCTAAATTAACCAAAAATAAAGCTTCAACTTCTGATGACAGAACAGCACAGCAGTAATGTAAGCTTGATAATATTAGGAAGAACATTTTAACCATGCAGCTGTCTACTACAATATCACATCAGACAGAGCATTGTAGTGTCACTGAGGAAAAATTACACTCATTCACTGCTATAGGAGAAGAAAAATTGGCTAAACTCGTTAAATCATCAAAATCAACAACATGTATGCTCGACCCTGTACCGACTAGGCAATTAAAAGAGATGCTACCAGAGGCCATAGATCCTCTTCTTAATATCATTAATTCATCCTTGTCATTAGGATATGTAAGAAATTTTTTTAAAAAATTAAAAAATTAAAATTAAAATTAGAAATTAAAAAAACGCAACTTGATCCTACAGAATTAGTCAATTACAGGCCAATCTCAAAGCTACCCTTTCTGTCAAAAATACTTGAAAAGGCAGTGTCTTCACAATTATGTTCCTTTTTAGAAAGAAATGGTATCTGTGAGAATTTCCAGTCAGGATTTAGACCGTATCATAGTACTGAGACTGCTCTCATCAGAGTTACAAATGATTTACTCTTATCATCCGATCGTGGCTGTATCTCTCTATTAGTGTTACTCGATCTTAGTGCTGCAATCGACCACAATATTCTTTTGAATAGACTCGAAAATTATGTAGGCATTAGTGGAATTGCATTGGCATGGTTTAAAGCATACCTATTTGACCGTTATCAGTTTGTAGCAGTAAATGAAGAGATGTCACACCGATCACAAGTTCAGTATGGAGTACCGCAGGGCTCAGTGCTAGGACCATTGCTTTTCACCCTCTACATGCTACCACAGGGAGATATCATTAGGAAGCATGTCGTTAGTTTTCATTGTTATGCTGACGATACTCAGCTCTATATTTCTTCACGCCCTGACGAAATTTACCAATTCACAAGATTAACGGAATGCATAGCTGATATAAAAAATTGGATGACCAGTAATTTCCTGCAACTCAATTCAGAATTTTTTTTTTTTTAATTATTGGACAAAAAAGCTCCACAAGTAGTAACCTAGAATACTGTCTAACACTTGATGGCTGTTCTGTCAAGCCCTCGTCGTCAGTGAGGAACCTGGGTGTCCGTCTCCGGCATGATAACTCTCTGATTGTTCGATTATTCCTATTTAATAATTGTTTAATCGACACATCGTCCTCAATAAACCCGTCTCCGGCGTGTTGCCTCCAATCTTTTGATTATCTACACTAATCACTAAGTTTTATCCCGAGGTCTACTGCAGTCAGCCGGATCCGGGCCGTATCCAGTTCAGATGGTGGGCCTGCGCCCAGACAAGACCAACGCATGACCCTGAAGTGTCTGCAGAGACCGTGTCAATTAGACTCCCCCTGAAATTGCCTCATCGACACGGCATCCTCAATAAACCCGTCTCCGGCGTGATGACTCTGATTGTTCGAAAATTCCTATTTAATAATTGTTAAATCGATATGTCATCCTCAATAAAAGCCTGTCTCTGGCGTGTTGCCTCCGATCTTTCGAATATTGCACTTTAATAATTGTTTTATCAATATGGCATCCTCAATAAACCCGTCTCCGGCATGATAACTCTCTGATTGTTCGATTATTCCTATTTAATAATTGTTTAATCGACACATCGTCCTCAATAAACCCGTCTCCGGCGTGTTGCCTCCAATCTTTTGATTATTCCGATCTATTATGACCTCTGACCTGTAAAGTTGTCATAATAATAATCATACGCTGTTTGTTAATTGGCCAGAGGAGAACTGGCACCCCGACTGAGCCTGGTTTCTCCCAAGGTTTATTTTTCTCCATTAGGTCACCTGATGGGGTTTTGGTTTCCTTGCCTCCGGCTTGGCTTGCTCAGTTAGGGACACAACATTTTTCAACTAAATATCCAAATAAATCTAATTATTAAAATAAATTAACCATATAAACTAAATTACTGATCTATTGATCTACTACGGATCTGCTGGGCTCCTCCCCTTTGCTCTTGCCTGTTTTCCTGTTCATTGCGTCTCCCCTACAGGTGACACAGGTGTGGGGTGTTACGCTTGTGATTGCTTCCAGGATCTTGGGCTTTAAAAGATCGCTCCAGACCTGGTTGAAGGAGGGCCGCTGCTTCTCCTTCTCTCTTGCACCGTTTTGATGTTTTGTTTCCTTATGCATTACACCTCATATCTCATGTTTTATACATTCTTGTTTTTCAACCTAACACATATACTGACTTTATTTAACTGTTCATTCTTTATCTTTAATAAACATATTTCTTTATACGAACTAATCCGCGTGGTCTTCCCTTGCTGTTTACATAGCTTGGAAGAGGCAGAATGTAACATCTAATCACTGATCTAAAGCCCACATTGTCACTGTATGATAATTTAAATGAACTGATGACATCACCATTTTCTCCAGAACGGCTATAGCCTATGGCTGAATAAAATGATGTTGCATTATTTTCCTGTTTAACTTGATTTGACTAGGAACTTGACTTGACTTGTGATCACAAGACAAAGAAACAAACCAGATCTCTGTCTTCTCAATGACCGGTAAATGAACTCCGCGTGACACAGCTAAAACCCTACAAGAAACTCATAGAAACTGTGTTGCATATGAACTGCATCAAATCATTGATTATTGGACTTGCATTCAAATAGCTTTCGACATAGCTTGTCAGTGTGTGTCTACAATTGATACACGTGACCATTATGCATGTATATCACTCCCAATTCATGCAATTATGTAACTATTGAATGAGTGAATGTAAAGGCACCGTGTTTGATATCTTTTTGTTTGTTTGTGTATAATCCAACAGATGAGTTGAATGAAATCTTTGTAGAATGGATCATGTTCTTATAGTAAGAAATGAGGTCTAAATTTACCCTCTGCTTAAGAGCAGGAAACTAAATTACCACAAATAACCTCATTTTATGGGAGGGGTGGAGACACAGTCACCCCCGAACTAAGATGATCCCTAATTGGCTAGAACCAATCGAGGGGATGGGCAAATATTTGAATTTTAATCTCAGAACACGAAGTAGAGTTCAGTTGGGTGAAGAACGAAGAGTAGAGAATGGAGAGCTCCCAGGAGAGTTCTGCCCAGTTGAGAGCTGTTCGCAGTGCAGTTCCAGGAGCCGCCCAAGGACGATCAGACCATCGTGGCAAACCAAGATCAGATAAAATGGGTTAAACAACGATTTCATTCGGGCATTCTGAATACTCTCCTCTCACTTTCCTTTCTCTCACTTAAACGTTTATTTTAAGTTTCTCAACGAAGCTCCAACAGCGCGCTTCAACTTCAAACAACGCCCACGAGGCTTCCATCCAGCCGCCAACACGCCACGTGATTGGCTTCCCAAGACGTCAATCAAAAGACACGACCAGACCTTCAGCGAATCAAAGATCCGGGAAAACCCCTCTCCAGCCAGGGAAAAGGGAATCCCCAGTCAGAGACGACACACGAGACACAAACACAAGTAATAACTCTAGATTCCAAGCTGAACTGGTGCATTGAGATCAAATTTAATAACCCCGCCTATTAAACAATAGGAGGGTAAATTAATGATCGATGGTTTCTTCAGGTCATGTGTCATAGAGGCATATATTGCTTGGGATTTTATCATTTCTCTCTCTTAAAACTCATTCTTTCCTCACTTCCTTCCTTTCTGCAACGCGTGTGAATGTGCTAGTGTGTGTTTATCTTAGATATTAGTTTTGTGTTAGAGTATTCAATAAAGTTCCGTTTGTATTCAAAGATAAGTGTTCTTGTGTTATGTGCTTACGAATTTAATGTCTTGAACTGCCGATCTATGTTACCTGGCTGTTAAATAGTGTTTCACTATTGTTTGGATATTAATATCCACTGCAGAGTTGATTTAAAGCCCGTTCAAATGAACGCTGGAAGAGTCATTTGCTCGGCTGTAAAATAGACTCTCTCAAAATACCTATGAATTCATTAATTCATTCATTTGAGCTAAATAGACCTGTTTCTTTTAACAGTCCCCTTTAAGTTCTTACATATCGGTGGACGAATACGTTAAGGTGATAAACATTAATTCTGGATTATTTATATGTGATAAGTGTCTTTCATTTTAATTAAATTCCCCGTTGAGTTATTATTTGATCTGATTCAAACCTTTACAGCACGGAAAAGCCTAGGCCGCTCCCAGAAAAGATTCAAATTATTTACAAAGAGCAGCTTCTGTTCATTACACCATGACATTAATCATTAATTTAGAGCAAATAGTCTACTGAACCTTTCATGCCCTCGTCGTATGTGGGAAGTGGTCCGGACACGATGAGCCTCGTCGCAGGTGATGTTCTGCGTACAGTCTCGATCAGGCTCCTGAAGTCCGTCTTCAGAACCTCCGTCTGCCGCAGCCTGGTGTCGTTAACCCCCGCGTGAAGCACAACAGCACTGATGCTCTCCTCATCATTCAGAATCACCGGTACCTGTGCAGTGACATCGAGAACACAAGCACCAGGAAAAAAGTGACTGCGCACCTTACCTTTAGCTGAGGTAGCATGTACATGCCGGACAAAGGAGTTGCCAATGATCACAGCGTTACATTCCGTCTCGAGAACGGGGGCGAAACGGTTTCGGGTGGAGATATCGAAGACCGGCTGCTGCGGAGGAGAGGTCCTCGCCCGAGGCCTGGCTCGCGCCTTCCGCTGCTGAATCACCCAGGGCCCATGTTGTGTCGGCGCCGGAGTGAAGGAGGCTTGGGATGATCGCATTCAGGGTGCACGTGCCCTGAGCAGGGAAACACAAGGAGTAGAAGACATCGGAGTGATAACATTACTTAGTATGGACTTGTAAGCGTCAGCCCGTGATGTCACTAGCGCTGATTGTCGGTCCCTGAGATCGGCCTGTCTCTTCAGGAGGTTGTCGATCTGCTGATCAGTGTGAAGCTCGAACATGTCCTCACCTGCACTCAAAGGTAGACATATATCCGATGCATTCGCCATTAGAACAGATATACAGTAATTTCTTGAGTTTTACGAGTGTAAACAAAGCGAGCGACATGCGAGACCACGCTGGTGATGCTAGCGGGCTAAGGCTAGTAGCGGATGTTCAGAAATATGGATATAAGTAGCGATATCAAAGCAATCCGATTGTTTGAGATATAGAATACTATCGAGGATATGTTCACCCGCTATAAAATGAGAAAATATTAGTTTATTGAGTTGATATAAGAAGAAAAATCAAGGTTCCCTTTCAATCGGTCTCGTTCGACGTACGTCGGAACTGACCGACGAATTGGGATCTATTTTCAGAGACCAATCTACTTCGAGTGTATAGAAACGAGCCAATAAACATTGGCATGCGGTTCACGCACCGCCCCGCAGCGCGGGTATAAAACACGGACGTGAATAACGCTTACCGCTTTCAACTTCGGAGCCGATGGTTTTGTTGCTTACCTGCACAAGACTGTTTCTGCCGAGAGTGTTCAAGAGAACGAGTCTGGAGAGTGCTCTTCCTCTCTCCTGCCTTTGGTGGAGACCTGAGGGTGACGGTCAGGGCTTCCCCGACGGGCCAAAAACCCTTGGGCCCCTCCCACCCTCCGCTGCGCCGGTGGAGCTTTCGGAGGAGCGCGCTGGTTCCTTCCACGGGCGTTGTCCGAGCCGGATCCAGAGCTTATGGCTATGCTCTCCCGGGCCGCTGCGAGTGTCGGGCTTGAGTGGAACCCTCCACCGTGTCCCGAACCCTCGCGGTTAGATGATTGGTATCTCGGGGCGGCCCGTGCTGGTTCTCAGCGCCCCGCCCTAGTGCCATTCTTCCCGGAGGTGCATCAGGAGCTCACGAAGTCGTGGTCGGCGCCCTACAGCGCCCGCCATCGATCGACTGACTCCTCCATCCTCACTACCCTCGACGGTGGTGCGGCTAAGGGCTACGTGGGGATACCTCCGGTCGAGCGTGCCGTGGTGATGCAACTGTGTCCCAAGGCCGCGGTTCGACTGGCGGAATGCCCCGCGTCTCCCCTCCCGGGAGTGTAAGTTCTCGTCCGGGTTACTGGGCAAGTCTTACGCTGCCTGCGGGGAAACCGCATCATCGCTGCATGCCATGGCGCTCCTGCAGGTCTACCAGGCCAAAGCGCTCAAGGAGATGCACGAGGGTAGTGCCGACCCAGGGATCATGCAGGAACTGCGGACAGCGACGGACCTCGCCCCCCGGGCGACGAAAGTCGCTGCCCGCTCCCTGGGTCGGGTGATGTCCACTATGGTGGTCCAGGAACGCCACCTGTGGCTGAACCTGGCTGATATGCGCGAAACCGACAAAGTGCGGTTCTTCGACGCCCCTGTCAGTCAGGCCGGCCTCTTCGGCAACGCCATCGAGAGCTTCGCCAAACAGTTCTCTGTGGCCCAGAAGCAGACGGAGGCGATCAAGAACATCCTGCCCCGGCGGACCGCTGCTGCCTTCACCCCTCCGCCGGGTCCAGCGCCTCCTCCTGCTCGTCGCCGAGGGCATCCTCCTTCGTCCGCCTCCGCCCCTGCCAAACCCAAGCAGCAGCCTCCACCCGGGAAGCAGGGCGCCGGACGCAAGGGGGCCGCCCAACCCGCTCAGGGCCCCGCTAAGTCTGCCGGTAAACGTAAGGGTAAGCGGCCCTGAGACGGGCAACCCAGGGACGGATGTATCTGCTCGGAGGGCGATGGTGTCCGCACTCCTAACCCCCCCCCCCCCCCCCCCCCCCCGGAGCAGGACTTGGGGGCCAACAACATAACATCTCTGCCACTAGCTCAGTGGTACCCACATTGTCAATAAAAGAGCAGTTTCCTATGTCCCTGGGCCCCAAGAGGGCCAAGATCGTTGTGCGCGACGCCCCCGGGCCTTGCCACTCCAGTCTTCCCCTCTTCTCGCCAGGGGGCAGTGTGAGGCTAGAGGACGCCCCCGGGCCTTTTCTCCCACACACTGCCCCACCTCGGAATGTTCATACCCTTCTCCGGGTCGCCTCCGGTCTGAACATTCCACCTCGCTGCCTCATCCCGGGTACGTCTGTGGTGCCGTTGGTCCCGTTTGCTCAGTTTATGGGAGCCTGGCTAGAGCCCCCGGGGCTGTCTCGCTGGCTCATCCGTACCATCAGACTCGTTTACGCGATTCAGTTCGCACACCGGCCCCCCAAATACAAGGGCATCCTGTTCACCTCAGTGCGGAGCAGCGATGCCCATGTATTGCGGGCGGAGATCGATGTCCTACTGGCGAAGGGTGCGGTCGAGCCGGTTCCTCCAGCCGATATGAGGTCGGGGTTGTACAGCCCCTACTTCATTGTACCCAAGAAAGGGGGTGGGTTAGACCACAGGTAGACCTGTTTGCCACTCCGGACTCGTCCCATTGCCAGTGGTACTATTCCCTGAACGGGGGTACCCTCGGCACAGATGCACTGATTCTCGCCGCGAAGACCCCCGGAAGTGTTCGATTAATGTTGTGCTTTCTTTCCTACAAGATGGGTTGGAGCGAAGGCTGTCTCCCTCCAGCCTGAAAGTGTACGTCGCAGCAATAGCGGCGTATCATGATGTAGTTGAAGGTAAATCCTTAGGGAAGCACGACTTAATCGTCAGGTTCCTCAGAGGTGCGAGGAGACTAAATCCTCCTTGTTCTATCTCGCTACCCTTTTGGGACTTAGCCCTGGTGCTTAGAGCACTTCAGGGCCCTCCTTTTGAGCCTTTGCAGTCCGTTGAGTTAAAAATCCTGTCTATGAAGACGGTACTCCTGACTGCATTGGCCTCAATCAAGAGGGTGGGGGATCTGCATGTGCTTTCGGTCAACGAATCGTGCCTAGAATTCGGGCCCGGTAACTCTCACGTCATCCTGAGACCCCGGCCCGGATACGTGCCCAAGGTTCCTACCACTCCCTTTCAGGACCAGGTGGTGAACCTGCAAGCGCTGCCCTCGGAGGAGGCAGACCCAGCCCTGGCTTTGTTATGTCCCGTCCGCGCTCTTCACGCTTACGTTGACCGGACACAAAGCTTTAGGACCTCAGAGCAGCTCTTCGTCTGTAACGAAGGCCAGCAGAAGGGAAAGGCTGTCTCCAAGCAGAGGTCAGCCCACTGGATAGTGGATGCTATCGTCTTAGCGTACCAATCGCAAGACGTGCCTTACCCGGTCGGGTTGCGAGCGCACTCCACACGGAGTGTTGCATCCTCCTGGGCGCTGGCTCAAGGCACCTCGCTGACAGACATCTGTAGAGCTGCGGGCTGGGCGACACCTAACACGTTCGCTAGATTCTATAGCCTCCGTGTGGAGCCGGTTTCTTCCCGTGTACTCGCCTCCAACGGCCGGTAGACGCGAAGTGCCCATTCCTGTGTCGGCTTGCTATGCCACTCCCGCCTATGGCCGGATACGTGCGTTATTTTTTTCTCCAGTTGTGTTCCCCAGAAATGGTGAACCCTGTCGAGCTCCTCCGTCACCCCTTCGGTGTCAGACGTGGCGGCCGCCTGACGCCAGGCCTGCACCCGTATATTTGTGGAACGTGTGTGTTAGGCTGGGTCCATATGTAGCGGTTCCCTCACGGTGACCCCATATGTGTATTTCCACGGTACCTGCTACCCTACTCGGCTAGCCCTGTGTCTTTCCCTTGACAGAGCCTGCTCTGTCGTCTCTGGCGGTGTTCTTTCCCCCCTGGAACCAGGTTGGAACCACCCCAGAGACTGCCATATGTTGTTACTACCCAGATAGGTTAGTCTGTATGAGTATTTTCCACCCCTCCTCCTCCGGTGGACGTGGCTCCGCAGCGTACCATCCTCCGAGACGGGCACGCTTTCCCAGCGTTATCCAATAGTCACGCTGAGTGGGTCTTGCAGAAACAGCAGTGTCGGACCTCCCTGCTTAAGCCCTTACTGCTGCTCCAACTAGGAGCACCCAGTGAGCTTGAGCAGGGCGCTGGAAGGGCCAGCACCCTGGCGTTTTTGTAGGGATCCAAATTCGTCGGTCAGTTCCGACGTACGTCGAACGTCATGCCAATGTTTATTGGCTTGTTTCTATACACTCAAAGTAGATTGGTCTCTGAAAATAGATCCCAATTCGTCAGTCAGTTCCGACGTACGTCTCCGTTCCCTCCTTCAGGGAACGAGGGTTACATACGTAACCGAGACGATTTAGAGTCAACAAGGCGGAGCTCCAATTTCAAACCACGCAGCAGACACAAACGATCAGACACATTAGATCGGACATTTACAGTGAGTAAAACTGTAGTATCAATCTCATAAACAGTCATGTGTAGCTTGATGCTAATTGTATCTATAATTCACCCAGATACGATTATGATGTATGTTGTCAAAAGAATTCAAGTAAAGTTGTAAAAAAATGTTTTCTAGAAAGATTATTGATAATGGGTGTGTTGTGAACTTCAGTTGTTTGTTGAAGAATAGACCAGGAGACGTCGGATTTAAGACAGAAGTAATTCTTTTTAATGAGAACTCTCTGTGCTGCAGGTCGTCCGAAAATAGTCTGATTTAACAGTACAAAATAAGGCAATTTATCTACATGTTAGGGGGAGTGGTTATACAGCAGAGGAGGAGACATTCAAACAAAGGAATGCATATGTTGTGTAGGTAAAGGACACACCCTACATAACTGTGTCCCTCGTCCAGATTCAATCAGCATAACAGTGCCATTCAACTGCATAGATGCTTATCCAATCACTCAGGCAGTATTGCTCTAAACTTGTCATGCTAAATAGTCAGGAAATTGCATAGAGACAAAAGACTTAATGTCTCAACCACTTACACAGCCTGAAATAATCTCCTTAGAATTTCCTCAAGTTTACTTCAAAATGTAAAACACAAATATAGATAATGTTTTCAGTTATATTCTATTACATTTGAACCTAGATATAACAATATATATATTTGTAAGTCAACAGGTGGGAATAATGTATATCGTAATCAAAGGGATATGGGTGGGCAAGCCATGTAATTCCAGAGTTACATTACACACCACAACTTACATTTGACAACGGTGTTCTTGTCATCATTTCTCCAGACAAAATTAAAGAAATGTCAATATTTCCAGACACTGAATGTAAGCTTTTCCATATTCCAAACTTACTTCCTGTAATGGTGACGTCAAATGCACAGAAGATGTCCAGAAGATGACTTAAATAAATAGGAATAATTGGATTGTTGGATTTCAAATCAGTAGGGATTGAGGCAAAAAAATAACATTGTAACGAACAATTTTATGGATGGTAACTAAAATATTAGTAATTACTTGCACTACTAGTTACTGCAAAAAGAAATATTACTGTAACACGTTAACGCATTACTGCTCAACTATTTTTTACCAACAATTTTTTTGTTTTTTGGAACCTGATGGTGTAGTTACAACATCTATAAGCAGGGGCTAACTGGACCAAGCTACCCAGCCACACCTTGACCCAGTGTGTTGAAATGAAACATTAATTTAGCTATACAGACATATAGAGTTGCACAGAAGACTATTGAGTATCAGTATGTGCATAGATTTGCTGATGTTTATTAAAAAAAATTAAGCAATTAGCTAAAATGAGCCAGATTGGTGTGATTCAGTGTGGTGTACTACTAGGGTTGCCACCCGTCCCGTGAAATACAGAATCGTTCCATATTTACAGGCAAAATGACAATTAGTCCTGTATTTTACATAGGGCCACACATAAGGATTTTGCAGTGTGGAGAATACTTACAACAAATTTAAAGAAATCAATTTCACAATAAGTAGTAACGACGCTCATTTGCATGTGATTTGTGTTTTAGCGGCTTTGTTGCCATAGCGACAGAGTCTCGAGAACATGTTCTGTAAACTTGCACGTTTTTTACAAAAAACATGTAAAGCATGTGTCCACCATTTGAACGCAAGAGGATCTCCAGATATAGGGCTGAATAGAACAAAGGTATCAATGGGTCTGTCCAGTAGCTCATGATGAACCTCAGGCGAACTGCACACTTTGCAGAGAAGCATTTCAGTTGCTTCTAAAGGTATAGGCCTATTGTGTTTTTAATGGATAATATATTAATATAATAATCCATACATTATCAGAGCTTGGCAGACAGAATTATTATATTTTTTAGACATTAGACATGTTAATAATAGATTATAGCCTAATTAATGTTATTATTAATTGATCATTTAGCTAGGCCATCATTTAATAATTAAATCATTTTATTTAATCATACATAATAAATAATTGAAAAAAATGATAAAAATGGGACAAATTCTTATTTAATAATATAAATGAATAAATTTAAATAAATAAAAATAAACAGTTTTGAATTTCAGAATTGTCAAGTGATTACTGGTTCAGAATGACTGCTTAAAGGGACAGTTCACCTAAAATCTGGGTGTCGTGAATGGGAATGGAATTTCTTTAATTTGCCAAATGGGATCAATAAAGTACGGAGCCAGGCACGTCACCTATAGGAGAAAAAAAACAATCCGTGCCAACGGTTTTGCAATCCGTTCCCTCAGTTTATAAACCGTGATCACGAATTCGTAAACTGTTCCCTCGGTTTAACAAATCGTGCCCACGGAGTAATAAACCGTACCCACGAATTTCCAATCCGTGTGCTCAGATTTCGCAAACCGTACCCTCGGTTTTTAAATCCGTTCCCACAAATTCATAATCCGCGCGCACGCTTTCACAATCCGTATCCGTTTGTAAAAACTTTACTCACAGATTCATTTTAGAAGAAGAACAGCAAACTCCCAGGTAGCCTACGTGTTAACGAATCTTATTGTTTTATTGTGTATTATTCATCAAATTGTTAACTGCAGTGATTCTCTATAAACGGGTGGTGGAATACAACGATTTAATAAGAATTATGTGCGTCAAAATTTTGTTTAACTGTAATAATCTTAGCACTTTATTATTAATTCAATTCAATTCAATTCAAATTTATTTGTATAGCGCTTTTCACAATACACATTGTTTCAAAGCAGCTTTACAGAAAGTGCATTTCATAAATGTACATTGAAAAATGTTAGAAAAAGAATGTTAAAGAAAAATGTTAGAATAAGTTAATCAATCATGTATTATTTTAGGCCATAACAATGCTGGCGTTGAGTCGTCTCTTCACAGGCGTCGAGTCGTCTCATCACAGGTGTTGGGGCATCTGAAGTCTCCATGAGAGGCTGGATACAAACTGGAGCTGACGAACTAGTGTCCCGAGATAACAACAGAAAAGCAGATGGGAAATAATTAGCATAGCTGCTGTTCAGAATATTAATGCTTTTGATCCGATTTAACTGTAGTATAAAAGGTATTTATAATGTGAATGCTTGGCTAAAGAGATGCGTCTTTAATCTAGTTTTAAACTGGGACAGCGAGTCTGAACCTCGAACAATATCAGGAAGACTATTCCAGAGTTTAGAAGCTAAATGTGAAAATGCCCTCCCTCCTTTAGTGGACTTAGATATCCTAGGAATGACCAGAAGCCTCGAGTTAAGTGATCTTAAAGAGCGCGATGGATTTTAGGGCGATAGAAGATCCGTTAAATACACTGGAGCTAAACCATTTAGGGCTTTATAGGTCAGTAGCAATACTTTGTAATTGATACGGAACTTAATAAGTAACCAGTGTAGAGATGATAAATTTGGTGTTATACGATCATATTTTCTTGACCTAGTAAGAACTCTAGCAGCTGCGTTTTGGACTAACTGTAGCTTGTTTATTGATGATGCAGGACAACCAGCTAATAAACCAGTTTTTATTGTGCTGAAGATGTTTATTTGAGCTCACTCGAAGCAGCGATGTGGAAAACATTGAGGAGAGTGAAGACAGCGATGACGGTGATATGCTTGTTGACGGAGCTGATCCAATAATATATCGGTGAGTTGCTATGTGTAGTTGTTTATGTATATTGAGAATGTGTGTGAGAATGTATTTATTTTATTTTTTCTGTGTGCTAGAAAAAATGCAATATACCAGTATGCATTATACATATGCTGATATTTTGCATTTTTCCTAGCACACATGGGGAAAAATTATATATAATTTTTCCCCGTGTGTGTAAATAAAACATATATATATATAGAGACTGTATTTATTTTATGTTTTTCTGTGTGCTAGAAAAATTGCAATATACCAGTATAGATTATACATATACTGATATTTAGCATTTTTTCTAGCACACACAGAAAAAAAAAAAAAAAAAAAAAAAAAAAAAAAATATATATATATATATATATATATATATATATATATATATATATATATATATATATATATATATATATATATATATATATATATATATATATATATATATATATATATATATATAATGCATTTTTTCCCCTGTGCTACAAAAAACAAATTGACGAAAAAAGAAAAGTTCTGGACGGCCGACCATCTGTGTGATTGTTGATTTTATGTCTGGCCATCAATATGAATGCTCACTGTATCACCGGCCATTAGATTGATTGTAGGACTGTGTGCGAATGTATGGGCCGCCGTCAATATGAATGCTCACTGTATAGCCGGCCGTTAGATTGATGCTTGGGCTGTGTGAGAATGTATAGGTGGCCGTCAATATGAATGCTGTCTAACCGACTGCCCATCAGTTTCATTGTTCATGGGATGGCCTGTAATTAGAGTGAATGATGACAGTGTGATTGTTGATTGAATGGGCAAACTATACAGAAATATTACATGCAGTGCTAATTCTCTTTCCTTTCCTTGCCATTTTACAGGCATCAGGTTGAGTCTTCAGATGAGCTATGGCATCCAAGCACATTTACATTTACATTTACATTTACATTTATGCATTTAGCAGACGCTTTTATCCAAAGCGACTTACAACTTGGGGGTACAATAAGCGATTGGTCGTGAAGAGTCGAGTGAGCGCAACAAGTGCCTGAAATACTTGGTCCGTGTACATTTCTCAGTGTAGCACAGGCTAGAGTAGGGCGGGAAAGAGGAGGAAAAGAGGAAAGGAAAGTTTTTTTTTTTTTTTTTTTTTAGGAGGTTAAGTGCTCACGGAAGAGATGAGTTTTTAGTTGACTTTTGAATGTTGTCAATGAATCCGCATTTCGGATGGCGGTGGGCAGATCATTCCACCAGCTGGGAACGTTGAATGAAAATGTTCTGGAGAGGGATTTTTTGCCTCTCTGTGATGGTACCACAAGCCTTCGCTCCTTAGCTGAACGAAGGCTTCTGGTGGGGGTGTGACGACGTAGAATCGAGTCAAAGTATGCAGGAGCTGAGTGCGTGGTGGCTCTGTAGGCAAGCGTCAGCGACTTAAACTTGATGCGAGCAGCGAGTGGTAGCCAATGCAGAGAGATGAAGAGTGGTGTGACGTGGGTCCTTTTGGGCTCGTTGAAGACCAGACGTGCCGCTGCATTCTGGATCATTCGAAGTGTTTGGATCGCACAAGAGGGGAGTCCAGCCAGAAGCACATTATTATTCTTATATTACTTGTTGTATTTTCAGTTGCAAAGAAGTTTAGTTCTTTTTTATTAATATTTCATTTTTTTAATTATATTTTTATAAGTTCTGTTGTACAAATAAATCACTTATACAAAGTCTTATGGTTCTGCCTATTATTTTATAGTTGAAAAAGCATTCAAGCATCATATATGATGGCTAAAACAGCTTGCAGTACACTTCATAACATTAGGTTATCAAGTCTCCTGTAGGTTTCTAGGCACCTGGACATATTCTTAGAAAAAAAGCATGCAGGAACCCAATTTTTCATGATATCTTCGTCAAAATTTAAATATAAACTGATGAGACTTGTGCCTTTCAATTCATTAACTAACTGGATTCCTCCAGGCTTATTTTCATATATTTTTACATCAAATAATAAAGTGTTCATTGTAGCACAAATCATCTTCAAGACACTTCAACTTCTATAACTGTTTGTCTTTCTAAGTTTTTTCTACTTTAATGTTTGGGTAATAAACTCTAAAGTGTCTTCTTTTTAAAGATGTCTAAATTGTGCATGTAGTGCAAATTGTTCAGCAACTGCAATTGTTTTAGTTGGGAGATGTCATTTCTGGGGATGTGCCTCAAGCGGGGGGGGGGGGGGGGGGGGGGGAACAGACATAGTCTTGGAAAAAAGCTTGCAGAAACCACATTTTTCATTATATCTTCCTCAAAATTGAACTATAAACTGATAAGTCGTGTGGCTTTCAATCCGTAACTGAACTGGATTACTCCAGGTCTATTTTCATATATTTTTACATGAAATAATAAAGCATTCTATGTAGTGCAAATAATTTTTGAGGCATTTCAACTATTATAATTTTTTATCTGTTTGAGAATTATCAACTCTGATTGCTTTTTAGTAGAGTCCCAAGTGTCTTCTTTCCGAAGATACCTTAATTGTGCCTGTAGCACACTGTTCTCAGGAGCTATAATTGTTTTAATTCAGGTAGGTCGTTTTCAGCTGTGAGCCCCAAAGTGGGGGTGCAGCTTAACAGGCTAATGTACTAGAGAAAATGGTGCTCATACTGCTAGTCATTTCCTCTAGTTCATCTGTTTGTTTGGGTTCACTTAGCAGCTGAGACAGATCAGGTAAGGTATTTGAGAATCTATCTATAGTGGTTGGAAGGATTGTTCTGCCTGGTCAATAACGTGGCGCAACATGACAGATTTCAGCAGTACGCAGTATGCAAGTTACCATGTAATGGTCAGTGACAACATCACTTTGTGGTATAATTATCTATATCGGTTGGGTTGGTTCCATGTGATATAATTAAATCTAGTGTGTGATTAAGACGATGAGTGGGACCAGTGACGTTTTGCTTGACCCCAAAGGAATTTAATAGATCTGTGAACGCAGCCCCTAACGCATCATTTGTGTTATCTACGTGTATGTTAAAATCTCCAACAATTAATGCTTTATCGACGTTGACCAATAGATCTGAGAGAAAGTCTGCAAACTCTTTTAGGAAATCAGCATAGGGCCCTGGAGGTCTATATACAGTAGCCAATGCTAGAGATAATACGGATTTCTTTCTTACATCTAAGAGCGTAACATTTAGCACTAGTACTTCAAACGAATTAAACCTGTGACCTGTTTTCTGAGTAACATTAAGAATATCTCTATAGATTGTTGCAACACCCCCGCCACGACCAATCTGACGGGGCTCATGCTTATAATAGTATCCTGGTGGAGTAGACTCATTAAGACCGAAATAATCATTTGGCTTAAGCCAGGTTTCAGTAAGGCAAAGTACATCGAAACTATTATCTGTGACCATTTCATTTACAATAACCGCCTTAGGTGTGAGCGATCTAATGTTTAGAAGACCTAGTTTTAGAAATTGTTTTTGTTCACTAATATTGAGATTTTCTGGTTTAATCACAATTAGATTTTTCCTAGATCCTACAATAGATTTAATGTTTGACCTCACTAAACGAGGAATAGACACAGTTTCTATATAATGTTCTACATTGGTACTTATGTCAATTAAGTTAGGACAAAATTGTTTTTGTTCACTAATATTGAGATTTTCTGGTTTAATCACAATTAGATTTTTCCTAGATCCTACAGTTGATTTAATGTTTGACCTCCCTAAACGAGGAATAGACACAGTTTCTATATAATGTTCTACATTGGTACTTATGTCAATTAAGTTAGGACAGCAAAGACTGTGATTTGGACTTTGACTTACTAGTCATATGTTGGTGGTGTGCAACGCCCTGGAGATGTTGTCCGACAGAACAGCCGCTCCGATTCTGCTGGGGTGAAGGCCATCAGGACGGAAGAGACTAGGTCGCTCCCAAAACAGATTCCAATTATTTACAAAGAGCAGCTTCTGTTCATTACACCATGACATTAACCATTCATTTAGAGCAAATAATCTACTGAACTTTTCATGTCCTAGTCGGTACGTGGGAAGGGGTCCAGAAATGATGATCGTTGCTTCAGGCGATGTTCTGCGCACCGTCTCGATCAGGCTCCTGTAGTCTATTATTGCCTAATAAACCTGGCATTGTGTATTATGACTGACTTTTAATTTCTTTATTCCTCTTTTCTTCTTCTAAATGCATGTAGCCTAAATGCAACAATAGTCAAATAATAATTATAATAATAATAACAACAACAATTATTATTAATTGTATTTATTTTTTAAATGTATTTATTTATCAATTATTTTTAATTTATGACTATAAATGAGTGCACTTAAAAAAGTATGTTTATCATAAAATAATTAATGAATGCTTTATTAAAAAAAAAAGTTTTTACAGTTTTAGAAATGTTTGTGTAGCCTACTATTACATTTTTAACATGAAGACTTGTTTTGTAACAGCACACGCAACTCTGCATCCAAAGATGAACGAGTTCGGGGCAAATCTAGCCGAGCATGACGTCTCAGGGCAGACACACACAGAGAGAGAGTCATTATTTGTATCTTTTAAAGTCTATTTTGGGCAAAAAGCATAGTATAATAAAATCATCAAAACTTCATGTTAAAAATGAATAGTAGCCTACACAAATATTTCTAAAGCCCTATTCGCACGGGATTAGTATAATCTGGGGACCTCTATTATGATTTAGAAATTACTCCCCCACATCTGAATTTTGTGTGGCGCATTTGCACGGGATAAACAAGCCTGTGGTTTTACTCGAATTTACTGACTTATCTCTCGGATATGATGTCAAGACTTGTATGTTTTTTCGTTATAGATATAGCTGTATGAAATTATAAACATTTCTATCGATATCATTTTGATTGTTTTATAGTAATAAAAATAATTTAGTTCAGTTAGAGAACAGACTACAATTAAAAGCTGAACTGAGCAATTTAATAACCATATACCGCGGAAGATTCAGTTTCAAAGCTAAATTTAAAAGCACCCATTTAAGCGAGTTTGACATTGTACTGTTCTGTTTTTGTGTTTTTCATTAAGAATAATATTAAACACACCATTCAAGCAATTTACTCACGGGAATTCATAAAGGTGCGCATTTTATGCAGCCTAGCGCCATTCTTCGTGAAAGATTAAGATAAAAATGTGCACAGGAAACAAAAACCTTGCAAAAATGATATACGATCTGCCTAATCCCAGCCAAATCACAGAGATGCCGATTCGCACGGGACTAATATTATCACAGGTGTTTGGCAAAATATGATTTTCGCGGGGGAATTTTTACTTTACAAATTACAGACATGGCCGATTAAGATCACAGACCTATTCGCACGGGATTAGTATTATCTGTTGACCTCTGGTGATTTGTAATAATTGCAGAGAATGTCTTTGATCTTAATCCCGTGCGAATCGCCCATGTCTGTAATTTGTAAAGTAAAAATTCCCCCGCAAATTACCTACCATATTTTGCCGAACACCGAGGTCCTGTGATAATATTAGTCCCGTGCGAATCAGCATCTCTGTGATTTGTCCGGGATTAGGCGGATCGTATATCATTTTTGCAAGGTTTTTGTGTCCTGTGCACATTTTTATCTTTATCTTTCACGAAGAATGACGCTAGGCATAAAATCTGCACAGTTATAAATTCCCGTGTGGCCGCGAGTATTATACTTTCACTTTAGAATGAGCACCAATTTGGGAGTAAATTGCTTGAATGGTGTGTTTAATATTATTCTTAATGAAAAACACAAAATCAGAACAGTACAATGACAAACTCGCTTAAATGGGCGCTTTTACACTTAGCTTTGAAACTGAATCTTCCTCCATATATTGTTATTATTGCTCAGTTCAGTTTTTAATTGTAGCATCTGTTCTCTAACGGAACTAAATTATTTGTATTATTATAAAACAATCAAAATGATATCGATACAACTGTTTATAATTGCATACAGCTATATCTATACCGAAAAAACATACAAGTCTTGACATCATATCCGGGAGATAAGTCAGTAAATTCATTTAAAATCACAGGCTTGCTTATCCCGTGCGAATGCGCCACACAAAATTCAGATGTGGGGGAGTAATTTCTAAATCACACGAGGTCCCCAGATAATATAATCCCGTACGAATATTAACTGTAAAAACTTTTTTTTTTTTAGATAAAGCATTCATTAATTATTTTATGATAAACATACTGTTTTAAGTGCACTCATTTATAGTCATAAATTAAAAATAATTGATAAATAAATACATTTACAAAATAAATACAATTGATTGTAATTGTTGTTGTTGTTATTATTATTATAATTATTATTTGCCTATTGTTGCATTTAAGCTACATGCATTTAGAAGAAGAAAAGAGGAAGAAAGAAATTAAAAGTCAGTCATAATACACAATGCCAGGTTTATTAGGCAATAATAATAAAGTGCTAAGATTATTACAGTTAAACAAGATTTTGACGCACATAATTCTTATTAAATCATTGTATTCCGCCACCCGTTTATAGAGAATCACTGCAGTTAATAATTTGATGAATAATACACAATAAAACAATAAGATTCGTTAACACGTAGGCTACCTGGGAGTTTGCTGTTCTTCTTCTAAAATGAATCCGTGAGTAAAGTTTTTAGAAACCCGTGCGCACGGATTGTGAAAGCGTGCGCACGGATTATGAATTTGTGGGAACGGATTTAAAAACGCAAAAATCTGAGCGCACGGATTTGAAATTCGTGGGTACGGTTTATTAATCCGTGGGCACGATTTGTTAAACTGAGGGAACAGTTTACGAATTCGTGATCACGGTTTATAAACTGAGGGAACGGATTGCAAAACCGTCGGCACAGATTGTTTTTTTTTCTCCTATAGGTGACGTGCCGGGCTCCGTAATAAAGTACTACTACTACTAGGGGAGAGCAGGGCACAACCTAACGCTTTTTGACTTTCTCGGTTTGTGTAAATCCACTTGGGGTTCAGAGTATTTATTTTTTCCCACATTAATTGCACGCATGTATAGTACAATTATGTGGTTTTGTTTCATTAATACAGTGTATACTTTTTTCTTGATTTACCCCGAAAGAATGGAAGTGAAATGTGACAACATGCCCCATAGGTGGGGTACATTGTAACATGTAGTGGGGCACAATGTAACATGACCAAATTACAGCTTAAGATGTTACCTGATATAATAAATTAAAATATTTTGTCAACAAAATACAATTATTAACTTTTGGCATTTTTTAGTCATTAAAAATATAAGCATTTTTGAGTTTGAATACAAACACATTGCTAAAAACAGCTATACAGCATAGTTCAAAACATAATAATAAATAATAATTTCTGAACATTAACTCTCAGACATTATTCACCCTTTTCTCATGGTTTCTCAAAAGAATTCATAAAAGTATAGAATATAATGGCATATTTCTAATAGGGGCTCATTGTAACACAGTGTTACAACGCACCCCATCTGCGCAACTGGGATTTAAATCGCGGCTCGTGTCTTGTCTTATTTTAAATAAACACAAAAAACAGAGATGAAAACTAAACTTAAGTAAGAAATTTACTTTTGCTATGGTTAAATACATGTTCAGTAATATCTTCCAGAGATTTTTTAATTTTGGCCCTATTTTTTCTCTAAATAATGTTAATGTGCAACCAGTAAATACACTAAGTTTCATCATTCTGCCGTGTGTGGAAAGGGTTACAACATGCGTGTTACAACTAACCCCGCGTTAGGTTGTGCCCCGCGCTCCCCTACTACTTATTTTGCCACACTAAAGGTGGCAACCCTGTGAACTACTGCAGTTTTCAATTCTGGATACTGGTGAACTATCACTCAGTACATCTCTCTAACACACCTGACTCAGATAATTGGCTCATTAGGAGAGAAGTCCATGAACTAAACAGAAGGTGTGCTGCGTGTTCCATTAAATGAATACAGGGTATTCTGGTAACACTTTACGGTACGGGTACATGAATTATCATGAATTCATGCATTAATTAATGCATGACTTATGCTTTACTACATGCATTCATATCTTATGAATCATCAGGAACTAACAGGAGTTTAAAGTCTTTCATTCATGACTTCATGGATGAACAACACCTTAATTAAAACATTAATTAAGGCGAGTACATCATCATGAATTATGGTTTATTACGCATGATCATGATGCTTTCTATGTTCACAAAAAACATTGATCTTTACTATCTATGGATAAAGCTAATGTTATGGTACATGAATCATCATGAATTCATGCATGAAAAAAGCATTAATTCATGCATATAAGACTACTTGAATTATTAAAAATCCACATTACCTTATGCTTTTACTGATTAGACCAGTATATCAATTAATGTGAGAACAAATGTTTTTCATTAATCATGATCTCTGAGTTAAGCATGTTCATGTCTTCTTCATAGTAGCCTGCAGGTAAATGGTAAGACCCCAAAATTGGTGACTTAAAAGTCGGGATGTACCGATCCAATGTTAAAATAAAAATTTGAAAAAGTGCTGAATTAACTAATAAACGATGTCTCACTGTGTGGAAGATACCAGGATCATTCTTTTGTGCAAGGCATCAGGCTTGACTTAATTACTTTCCTAACTTTGTAAAACAAAATAGGCTACGTTCATGAAAAACAAGTAAATATACATATATATATATATATATATATATACATATATATATATATATATATATATATATATATATATATATATATATATATACATATACATATATATATATATATATACATATACATATACATATATATATATATATATATATATATATATATATATATATATATATATATATATATATATATATATATATATATATATATATATACTATAAAATTAAAAGATATTTTTATATCTAGTTTTGTAGTGATAGTTTTGTAGTGCAGCTTTTTAATGAGGCAGCAACATATGATAGATAGGACAGAAGAAGAAAGGATAACAATCTTTCATTGCGCAAATGTATTATAATATGAAAGACTTCAATAGCCTACAAAGCATGTGTGCGCTAAAGCGCGTCCCATATGCAGAAGCTTGCTTGAAGCAACATCGAGTCATAGCTCGCAGAGGCAGCACTTTGCAGTGTTCAAAGCACAAAGGGAAGAGATATTGATGCGCGTACTGTAGGCCTAATATAGACTATTTATGCAATAGTTTGTTGAGCCTTTTTTGTTAACAGTTTTAAATGTTTGTTACTGTGCATGTGAAGAACAATTATAGTGCTATATACTCCATTTTGATCTAACAAACACCCGGGAGAAACCGCAATACACTTCAGCAAGATAAAGTCCTTTATGCAAAACCATAGAACTTTATCTACAGATCAAGTATAACAATAGGAATATTGAATAATCTTGAATCATCATCGTGTTGACTGTCATAACCAAACCCGACACACAGTTCTGAATGGAGAATGGCAGCGGAGGGAGGGTGGAAAAGTTTAAGTGAACTTGAATTTAACAACTTAAATATTCATCTGTACCTCACATTAAACTATGCAAAAGTTTAAGAAAACGGTGTGTGTAAAGGCTTGAACTGTCATGTTCATATTCATGTCATTTCACTATTATGCCATAACACATTGTTCATCAGTGTTTCAAAGGACCTAGTCACCACTTTAGTTGAGGGGCCACACACATGATAAAGTCATGAGAAGCTAATGCTTAGTTAATGATGACTACTGTATTTGAATGTCAACAGAATGTGCTGTGTGCTGAGATTGGCCGATTTTGGAAACACTTTACAATAAGGTTCATTAGTTAACATTGGTTAACTACATTAGTTAACATGAACTAATAATGAACTGCACTTATAAAGCATTTATTTATCTTTGTTAATGTTATTTTCAACATTTACTAACACATTTTTTAAATCTCGCTAACATTAGTTAATGGACTGTGAACTAACATGAATAAACCATGAACAGCTGTATTTTTATGAACTAACGTTAACAAAGATGAACTAATGCTTAACAGAGGTGTTGTTCATGGTTAGTTCATGTTAATTAATGCATTAACTAATGTTAACTAATAAAACCTTATTGTAAAGTGTTACCGATTAATGAAAAACTTTAGTTCTCACATTAATTAATATACTGGTCTAGCCTGTGCATGAATAAGGTAATGTGGATTTTTGTATATTCCTTTAATAATTCACGATTTCACACTTGCATTACATTAAATAGAGTAAAGGTTATGCGTATTTGGCGTGCTGTCCGGGGGAGGGTTCCGAGATCTGAATTTTGGCCCGAACCCAGAGTAGCCTATTAATTAGGTTAATTATCTGACATGCATGAATGGTCATAGTCTTACATGCATGAATTAGACCAATGTTTTTTGTGAACATAGAAAGCATCATGATCATGTGTAATAAACCATAATTCATGATGATGTACTCACCTTAGTTAATGTTTTAATTAAGGTGTTCTTCTTCCATGAAGTCATGAATGAAAGACTTTGAACTTGTGTTAGTTCCTGATGATTCATGAGATATTAGTGCATGAATTCATGATAATTCATGTACCCTTACTGTAAAGTGTTACCGGTATTCCACCTTCCTAGTTCACACATTACCAGGATGAATTAAAAAATACATTCTTAATGGGGTGATGAATTGAGAAATCAACTTTCCCTTAAGCCTTTGATATATAATAGGTAATGATAAAATAAGAATATCCTGTAAGTTTCAGAGCTGAAAACTCCCATGTTAGTCAAAGAAAAACTTTTATAGACACCAGGCCCAACAAACGATCGATCTCAGAATGTGCCCGGCTATGACGTCTGAGTGTAGTGAAGCACCACCTCAACAAAAGAAGAACAACGCCTGATTCTGTAGCCCCGCCCACCGACTCGTGCCACTAACATAACACAGGCCTACATGGAGCTAAACCGCATCGAATTTCTAAGCAGTAAACATACCACATAAGCTTCATTCGGATTTCAATATTATGAATGCATGGATGAACTTTATTTTTAATGAATATCCAGCTCATGTGGGGTTCCTTCATTTCTTCATTTCCAACAAGAGACTGGATTTGCAGACAGGATGAGATTACATGAATGCAACGGAGCAACACACTAATGTGAGTAAAATATGTTTGGCCCCACTTTATGTTAGGTGGCTTTAACTACTATGTACTTACATCAAAAAATAAGTACAATGTTCTTACTGTGTTCAAATTGTATTGCAAAACACCTTTGCTGATATTGAGGTGGGATATGGGTAGGGTTAGGGACAGGTGTGGTGGTATGGGTAAGTTTAAGGGTAGGGTTAGGTGTAAGGGAAGTGTCAACTGTGTAATTACAAATGTAACTACAGAAATGAATTACAGATGTAATTACATGCAGGTTTTTTTTTAAATGTAAGTACAATGTAAAAACATGTATGTACACAATAAGTGTATTGTATCAAATTATTAATTAAAATGTTAGTACATAGTAGTTAAGGCCACCTAATATAAAGTGGGTCCACATGTTTTTATATGTGATATTATTGTATTGTTACAGATCGTTTGATATAGATCTATTGATTGTGTACGTGTCTAACTTAACATACCTTAGCACGCGGTCAAAGGCTGGAGAATCCTTTATTTGTGGTTCTTGATGCGCGTTGTTCACTCTCTTGACTTGATATTTGAAGGAAAAATACAATCACGGAAGTTTTGATCATGCAGTCTGCAACGTACTGGCCCGTGCGCCCGTGTCTGTGTGTGTGATGCACGATTCGCACTTATATCCACGATCACCGAGTGATAAAAAATAACATTCCAATCAATCGCGGGTGGGTGAGAGAAATCATTGTGTTTGTTTGATAAAGACGTTTTGTGAGCCCTGTGGGACAAATTATTCCGGTTGCCGTTTTCCCACACGCTTCAAAACAATCCCTCATGGTGAACTCGCAGGGAGCTGAAGCTCATTAAATAAGCAAATCTTATCCAATCATAGCCGTGGCCGTTTACTTCCAAGTCTTCAGTGCGGCACGCCCATAAAATCTGAGCATGCAGGAGAGAGCCTCAAAACCAGGGTAAAAAATAGCCTATTACTTATTCATTATGAAGTTTTTTTTTTTATGTAAAAACCACGCGAACATCATAAGTTGACCTCAGACAACAGTATACATTTTTAAAAAAGCCAGTTCATGACACCTTTAATAAAGCGTTTCTTGACTTTTGAAGGAATTTTTTCTATACCCAAATTCTACAACTACAGTCAGGTGGTTCTCATTTTTTTTTACCTTATCTAAGTATATATATATATATATATATATATATATATATATATATATATATATATATATATATATATATATATATATATATATATATATATATATACATTTTTTTAACTTGTATGTTAAAGTCACATCAGTGGAATCACTGGGGTATTACTTCGCCTCAGCCTCCTGGACCTGATATATTTCAAATGTTGGGGATCAACATCTGTTCCTTGATGGCAACATAAGAGCACAGTGTGTGGTTAGCTGTGGCTAACCAGGGCAAATATGAAACTCTAAAAGTTATCCACTGTTCTCGACTGTGTATCAAAGAATGGTTGAAGTTTGACCAAATTCCCCATTGCCACACCCATTTCCCATAATCTGAAAAGTAGTCCACACAGCATGGTTACATAAATTGAAATTTAAATTCAAGTTCTAATTACTAAATATTCCATCAAAATGTGTTTATAAAAAAAATAAAAAAAAAAAAAAAAAAAAAAAAAAAAAAAAAAAAATATATATATATATATATATATATATATATATATATATATATATATATATATATATATATATATATATATATATATATATATATATATATATATATATATATATATATATATATATATATATATATATAAACAAATTCTGTGATTGTCCTAAGGAAGAAAACACTTAACATGTTATTAAGCTCATTGTATTCATATTCTTGGCTCTTCTGCTTGAATGTACATCATATGCTGTATTATTAAGGTGTGTACTGATTTGGTTATCTGATATCACTGTCTTAGTACATTAAAGTGTCATTAAGCATTTTTCATGTTTAAGCATTTTAGAATGTCCCATCAAAGCACTTGCCATATTGAGTATCAAAACCCATGACATGCTGTTAAGGAGGGCATGGATAAGGTGGAATGAAGTTAGCCAGTCAAGTGATTTTTACAGAGTGTAAATATAATTTATATCCCATCCTCATTTACACTCTCTGTATAAGTATTGGACCTTTTATGATGCAAAAAACTTTATAAACTAATCTTGAGAAATATAACAATCTAAAAATCTGAAACTGCTCTTCATGACCCCTTTAAGCATTTGGAATGTTAGGTTTTGTCAGCAAAGTTGCGCTCTTTTCGCTTGACTCTCTCTCCACTTGGACAAACGATCCACATCACAAACTGAAAGATGTTATCTCTCTTTCAAATTAGTCCTAAGGATTATTTTTATTATTATTATTTTTTGACTTCTCGGGCACTTTTGGTGCCTTTAACATACTCGAAAACTCTTGAAACTTTGCGGATGCGTCGGAATCCGCGGCCATCAGGGCCAAAGCTGGTACCCGAGCGTGGCGGGGGCTCGACAGCGCCCCCTTAAGCGGGGTCTGAAAACTTGGTCCATATATCAAACACACTTGCAATTACATATATGAAACTCGGTACACATATAGATCTCATATAGATCACATATAGATCTCTTCCCATAACACCTGATGTACTCGTTACATCATAAAAAGAATGGCATCTACGCTAATGTTAGTCTCTGTGTTTATCCCGAGGTTTACTGCAGTCTGCCGCATCCAGATCAGATGGTGGATCTGCGCCTAGACACGACGCATCCACACGACACACCACAACGCATCCCTGAAGTGTAAGCAGATTGTGTCAACTAGACTCTCCCCTGTGAAGGCCTCCTTCCCTTCCCCTCTATACAGATAAAAACACATATGCACACATAGGTATCCAAACGTGCTTGCCTATAGGCTGAAAACGTAATGCTTACATACATGCCGTCACCGTTTTCACGGAATCACCTTTTTATGGGCTGCGAGGGGAAGATGATGGTATAGTTTCAAAACTATTTCAAACCTATTTCATGGTTTGTGTTCTCGGCCCACCAAATGCTGTTGCTGTGCGGATGGGGTTCGAAACGCATTGGAGTGTTTTCTGTTTTAATTGAGGATGATGTTGTTTAAATGGCGCCAAATTAAATAACTAATCAGCTTTTACAATAGAAATGAATCAAAAACTTTTCTTCAAAAACTAAATTAATTTCCTATCATCACTGTAAAGCTGCTTTGAAGCAATTGTTGTTGCAAAAAGCGCTATATAAATGAAGGTGACTTGACTTGACTCATCGGGCCGAACAACTTCCGCACTCATAGTCATAAGCTTTGCCCAACAGGAAGTTGGATATTATGGGTTGTTTGGAAAATGCATGATCTGGAATGTGATATACTACTCCTAGGCCATTCTTCCGATCAGTGCCAAACTCTGTCAGCATGAAGTCAAGACATTGAGGATGCTAAATTGTGAGCAGATTTTTGATATCTCGAACAGTTTGGTTGTGGCGAGGAGATTAATTTATAGCGAGAAAAGGGAAACAGGAAGTGTGTTATAACTTTTGCATACATTGATTAATTTTGATGAAATTTCAGCTGTGTGTTCGTTGTAAGAGGCTGATCACATGGATGTGACTATTGTGAGTCAATTTGCTTCAAACTTCATCAGTATAATGTTAAAACATGGCAGATGTAGACCTGTGAAAGCATTCTTGATATCAAATATACTGTTGCCATGGCAACACATCAAACTATAATATTATTTTTCAATGCTTTTAAGACTCTTAGAATTCTTTGTGTGTGTGTGTGTGTGTGTGTGTGTGTGTGTGTGTGTGTGTGTGTGTGTGTGTGTGTGTGTGTGTGTGTGTGTGTGTGTGTGTGTGTGTGTGTGTGTGTGTGTGTGGAGGGGGGATGTGTAGCTGTCAAAGTTATAGCGTGCAGCATGCTACAGCATTCTGATGGTGTAAAGGTTAACTCGTTCATTTGTAGGGCACTGACAATATAGTTTTATATAATTAGTTTACTAATTGTGTTAATAAAAATATAAAAAGACCTTTAGATAAACACTGGACTTCTGGACGTAAAACATTTTGAGCTACAAAAGATAACTTTGCACTCATTTCAAAGTGACCTATGATTTCCTATGACATGAAATTAATCTAAATTTAAATGATCTCATGAATGTGGCTGATGTGGTTCACGATCATATTCACTGACATATTAGATTAGATTAGATTAGATTCAACTTTATTGTCATTACACAAGTACAAGTACAAGGCAACGAAATGCAGTTTAGGTCTAACCAGAAGTGCAATAGCAGCAAGTGCAGGATATACAACGTTTGCATAAGTGCAGGACATGGATATGTACTGAGTATATATAAATATGTCTATAAATAGAGAGATGGTTATTACTATAAACAGAATTTACAGGTGAATATGTACAGTGAATAATATACAGATGGTTAATACTATAAACAGAATTTACAGGTGGATATGTACTATGAATATAATATAATATACAGATGGCTATTACTATAAACAGAATTTTACAGATAGAGGTATACAATGATATGTTAGGCTAAAATGAGGAATATGGCAGTGGATTAAGGTAGTGCAATAAATTATGGACAGAAGCTATCCGAAAAAAAGTGTAAAAGTGCAGTGGAAGTGATTGCATATTACAGTTAGAAGTACGGTGCAAAATACAAATGTAAACAGTAGGTACTGTAAATAACAGTCGGCAGTGCAAATGAGCATAATCCAGTTACGGTGTGGTAGTGCAAAATGAATAAGTAAACAGTTGTTACTGTAATAAAGAGTCGGTAGTGCAAATAACAAAGTGAAGGTGGATGTGAGGTAGGAGAGTTATCAGTATATGAGGGGAGTGGATCAGCGGGGGTTTGAGTTCAGTAAAGAGACAGCTCTGGGGAAAAAACTGTTCTTAAGTCTGCTGGTCCTGGTCCGGTGGATCCTGAAACGCCTGCCGGAGGGCAGGAGAGAAAACAGTCTGTGGGCTGGATGAGAGGAGTCCTTGAGGATGCTGCGAGCTCGATGCAGACAGCGTTTCCTCTGGATGTGTTCGATGGCAGGCAGTGGAGTCCCTGTGATGCGCTGGGCAGTTTTCACCACCCGCTGCAGTGCCTTGCGCTCCGCAACAGAGCAGCTCCCATACCATACTGCCACACAGTTGGTCAGGATACTTTCTATTGCGCAGCGATAGAAGTTCACCAGGATAGCCGAGGAGAGCTGATTCTTCCTCAGTGTCCTCAGGAAGAAGAGGCGCTGGTGAGCCTTCTTGACCAGGCTGGAGGTGTTGGTCGTCCACGACATGTCCGCCGAGATGTGGATCCCCAGGAACTTGAAACTGGAGACACGTTCAACAGCCATTCCATTGATGTGGATGGTGTCGTGTGTGCCTCTTGACTCCTTCCTGAAGTCCACGATGAGCTCCTTCGTTTTGGTGGTGTTGAGGAGCAGGTTATTATCAGCGCACCATGTGGCCAGGTGCTGGATCTCCTCCCTATAGGCAGTCTCATCGTTGTTGCTGATGAGACCAATCACCGTTGTGTCGTCCGCAAACTTGACGATAGAATTAGATCCATACACAGGCTTGCAGTCGGCGGTGAAGAGGGAGTAGAGAAACGGACTTAGCACACAGCCCTGTGGTACACCAGTGTTGAGTGTGATGGATGTGGAGCAGGTGGATCCTGAACGAACATTCTGGGGTCTGTCAGTTAGGAAGTCCAAAATCCAGTTGCACATTGAGGTATTGATGCCCAGGTCTCCAAGTTTGGCTATTAACTTGGTTGGGATGACAGTGTTGAATGCTGAGCTGAAGTCAACAAACAGCATGCGTGCGTAAGTGTTCTTATTGTCCAGGTGAGTGAGCACAGAGTGCAGTGCCATGGAAACGGCATCCTCTGTGCTCCTATTGCTGCGGTAGGCAAACTGGTGTGAGTCCAATGTGGATGGTAGAGAGTCTTTTAGGTGTTCCAGGACCAGCCGCTCAAAGCACTTCATGACGATGGGTGTGAGTGCTACAGGGCGGTAGTCATTAGGGCACCTCGGGTTAGAGTGTTTTGGCACTGGCACAATGGACGTGCGTTTAAAGCATGAAGGTACAGCTGCTTGGGCAAGAGACAGGTTGAAAATGTCTGTAAAAACCTCAGCGAGCTGCTCCGCACATGCCCTGAGAACACGACCAGGGATGTTGTCTGGTCCAGCAGCCTTGTGCGCGCTGATCCGGCTCAGTGACTTGCAGACATCTGTGGAGGAGAGTGTGATTGGTGGGTCAGCTGAGGGTTTGAGCTTGGTGGCAGTTTCTCTGTTGTCTCTTTCAAAACGAGCGTAAAAGTGATTTAGCTCGTTCAGGAAGTTGACATCAGTGGCTGCGGGGGTGGAGTGGGGGGGTTTGTAGTCACTGATGGCCTGGATGCCCTGCCACATGCGTCGAGGGTCAGAGTTGGAAAAGTGACCCTCTATCTTTAGCTTGTAGCAGTGCTTGGCCTTTTTGATGCCCCTCTTCAGGTTTGCTCTGGATGCGCTGTAGGCTTGTGCATCTCCTGATCTGAAGGCAGTATTGCGTGACTTCAGCAGGAGTCGCACTTCCCTGTTCATCCATGGCTTCTGATTTGGGTATGTGGTGATCTGTTTCTGGGTTGTAACACTGTCAATGGTGGTATTGATATGATCCAATACAGAGGAGGTGTAGGAGTCAATGTCCGTGTGAGCGCCACTGGTGGCTTGAGAAGCAAACACACTCCAGTCTGTGTGTAGAAACCTTTCCTGGAGTGTGGAATCAACCCCCGCAGGCCACACCTTGATGGTTTTCATTGATGGCTTCACACGGTTGATGAGGGGTGAATATTTGGGGATGAGGAACAAAGAGATGTGGTCTGACTGTCCCAGGTGGGGGAGGGGTGTCGCAACGTAAGCTCCCGCCATGTTTGTGTACACGTGGTCTAAGGTTTTGTTTCCTCTGGTGTGGCAGGAAACATGCTGGTGAAACTTGGGTAGCACTGACTTTAAGTTTGAATGATTAAAGTCACCTGCAACAATAAAAGCAGCTTCCGGGTGATCAGTCTGTTGTTTACTGATGGCTGCATGAAGTTCTTTCATAGCAAGCTTGGCATCAGCATCCGGGGGAATATAGGCTGCAGTTATAATGGTGGAAGTGAACTCTCGCGGCAGATAAAACGGTCTACATTTAACCATGAGAAACTCCAGGTTAGCTGAACAATGACTCCCAACAATAACAGAGTTTGTGCACCAGGCTTTGTTAATGTAAATGCACAATCCACCACCTCTGGTCTTACCGGAGCCATCTAATGTTCTATCCGCCCGGAGCGTGTGGCATCCCGCTAGCTCAATAGCGGTGTCCGGTATTCCGCCGTTTAGCCAGGTTTCCGTGAAGATTAGGACGTTACAGTTCAAAAGTTTCTTGCTGTGTGTGATGCTGAGTCGAATCTCCTCCATTTTGTTCACTAGCGACCGTACATTGGCAAGGAAAATACTGGGTAAAGAGAGCCGATGTGGGGTAAGCCTTAGCTTTAGCCTTAGCTTAGCTCTCAGACCACCGCGTCTTCCCCGCCTTTGTTTACGATCTCGGCGCCGCCTGCGAGCACTTCCGCCCGGCCGGGCAGAGTGCATAGCCTCGGGTGTTCTAGCGATCTCAGGAAGGAGTCGAAGATTGTCCATAAAACTGTCGGAAATTCGCAAACCAATATCCAAAATCTCACCACGGGTGTACGATGTTAAGGCACAACTATTCTGAACGAACAGACCCGAGATGAGCAGGAAAAATACCGCAAAATTGCAGAATCTGGAGAGACCCGGAGCCTCGCGAACTACTCGCGCCGCCATCTTGGGTTTAGAAGAGATATGCTCTCAATGCAAAATTCTGAACAGTTAGTTCATGCATTCATGACCTCAAGGCTAGATTATTGTAATGCTCTACTGGGTGGTTGCCCTGCACGCTTAATAAACAAACTCCAGCTGGTCCAAAATGCAGCAGCTAGAGTTCTTACTAGAACCAGGAAGTATGACCATATTAGCTCAGTTTTGTCAACACTGCACTGGCTCCCTATTAACCAATTTTAAATCTTGCTTATTACTTAAAAAGCACTAAATGGTTTAGATCCCCAGTACTTGAGCGAGCTCTTAATGCATTAAATTGCATAAAATTCTGGCCAGTTGATAATACCTAGAATATCAAAATCAACTGCTGGCGGTAGATTCTTTCCCTATTTAGCACCTAAATTTTGGAACAGTCTTCCTAGCCTTGTTCTGGAAGCAGGCACACTTAGTTTAAATCTAGAGTAAAAACATAATTACTATGGTATACACATTGAACATTATCAATTTCTATTATTCAAATCAGTTAAATGATTGTTAGGCTGCATTAACTAGGTCAGCCGAAACCCGGGAACACTTCCTATAACACCCAATGTACTTGTTTACATCCTAAGAAGAATGGCATCTATGCTAATATTAGTCGCTCTGTTTATCCCAAGGTTTACAGTAGTCAGCTGGATCTGGGCCGTATCCAGATCAGATGGTTGACATGCGCCTAGACACGACCACAATGCATCCCTGAAGTGTCTGCATGACAGACAGTGGCACTGATCCTCAACAAGCCTGTCTCTGGCGTGATGACCCCGATCTTCAATATTCTGAATATTCCGATCTAATCTGACTTCTGACCTGTAATATTGCCTGAATCATAATCATACACTGTTTGTTCGTTGGCCAAAGGAGAACTTTCCCCCCGAATGAGCCTGGTTTCTCCCAAGGTTTTTTTCTCCATTCTGTCATCTGATGGAGTTTTGGTTCCTTGCCACCATTGCCCCTGTCGCCTTTGGCTTGCTTAGTCGGGGACACTAAATATTAAACTAAATATTTACTGATCTGCCTGCATTGACACCACATGACAATTTAACTGAGCTGGACGTTGACATCACTGTGTTTCTCCAGAGCGGCTGTACAATCAAATCAAATTTAGTTACATTATTTTCCTGTTACCACTGTAAAGCTGCTTTTAAGCAATCGGTATTGTAAAAAGCACTAATATATATATATATATATATATATATATATATATATATATATATATATATATATATATATTAGATTTAATTAGATAATTAGATTTATTTGGATGGGGAGGGACTATGGCCCTTCTCCACCGGAGGTTTAGCCAGGCAGCCAACTCTAGGAAGAGTCCTGGTGGTTCCAAACTTCGGTTACACTTTATTTCAATAGTCCACTTTAAACATTCTACTAACTATAAGTAACTTTGCAACTACATGTCAACTAACTGTCATTAGAGTATTAGTTGACTGTCAGTAGACTGGTAGGTTATGGTTAGGTGTTAGGGTTCGGGTTAGTAGAATAAGTTGAATTGTAGTTGCCAAGTTACTTATAGTCAGTAGAATGTCTGTTGGGGGACCAACAAAATAAAGTTTTAGTAAATATTAAGCAGACAGTCTACAAATACTCTAATGACAGTTAGTTGACATGTAGTTGCAAAGTTACTTATAGTTAGTAGAATGTCTAAAGTGGACTATCAAAATAAAGTGTTACCCAAACTTCTTCCATTTACGGATGATGGAGGCCAGTGTGCTCATTATAGCTTCAATGCTGCAGAAATTTTTCTGTACCCTTCCCCCGATCTGTGCCTCGATACAATCTTGTCTCTGAGGTCTACAGACAATTCCTTGGACTTGGCTTGATTTGTGCTCTGACATGCACTCTTAACTGTGGGGCCTTATATAGACAGGTGTGTGCCTTTCCAAATCATGTCTAATCAACTGAATTTACCACAGGTGTAGTCCAATCAAGTTGTAGAAACATCTCAATGATGATCAGTGGAAACAGGATTCACCTGAGCTCCATTTTGAGTTTCATGAATGAGGCTGTAATCATGACAAAGGCTGATGCTCCAGAAGGAAACACAATGCATTAAGAGCCGGGGGGTGAAAACCTATTGAATTTGAAAATCAAGGTAAATTGTATTTAATTTGTCTTCCGGGAAACATGCAAGTATCTTCTGTTGCTTCTGAAGGGCAGTACTAAATGAAAAAATAAGAAAATGTGGACATCTTCATCCTGTTCAACCCCCCCCCCCCCCCCACCCCCCTATCTAAGGTGACCAGATGTCCCCGTTTTTCAACATTTGTTGCAAGGTCTTGACAGTGGCTAGGCAGGCAGCAAGAAAGCCAAAAACTCTTAAGTCTCTTGAATTGGCTTTAATTTATGGTAAGGCGTGCTCCAAAAATGGTGTAACAGGGACCATGGTCAACCAACATAGAAAAAAAAAAAACGGCAAAAAAAAAGAAGCTTTTTACAAAACAAAAGAAAAATAATCAATAAAGATAACACCTAATACATAACAGAAAAGCAAAATGTTGGCTACAGGCCCAAAAAACACCCTGGGCTGCGTTTCCCAAAAGCCTTGTAAGCCTAAATTGATCATAGGACCATAGACACCAATGGTCTCTACGATCAACTTAGGCAGCCCTGTTTGTTCCCAAACACATGTGCTCTCCCTTTATAGATAAGGCTCATCCCCCCATATTCAAACAGTCCAATGACAACCCTCAGTCAATCACAAACTGGATATTCTAAGTTTCACATAAATATTAGCTCTATTTCAAATACAAAAACCCCATAAGCATTTAAACAAACATGCATTCAGTGCAAAAACGTCCTCAATTCAACTCCTCCCTCTCTGGACGTATATATCTGGCTTCATGTTTGCGGGCCTTTCCTATTAGAAAGCTCAGAGGACAAGGTAAGACAAAAGAAAACCATTATTATTAAACAAAGCACTGTTTGTCTACTTGCAATTCATTATTTCTTGTTTACAGAAACCCAGATACAGTGAATAACAAACATTAGTCACATTGGAATGTGCATTTTCCATGTGACTTTGATCTGTGGAAAAACAACAATTAAACTTATCTTGTACAAAACAGTGTCATGTAGTTCTTTAGATTGAATGATTCATGTCCCAAACACTCTTTTATCACAGAGAGATCCACTTGTTAAAGTTGTTAAAATGCACATGCAACTATATTCACAGTTTGACTGCGGTGCTACAGTATAAATACTCAGTAAATAACACGATACATACAAAGTAATAGTGACACATGGTAAAAATAATTTGACTTACACTTGACACTGCATCATCTTTATTTTCAGTCTCTCTAAAAAGTCTGCGCCAAACAGTGTCTTGTTTAAAAACAAATCTGCAGTAAAATTAAATGAACAAATGAAGTCTTACTGACGTGAAATGAACATTTTTTTCTTAATGTTAGGATCACAAGGAAGGCAAGGCAAAGTTTTTCCACAACATGGCACTTCAAAACGTATTGTAATACTCAGAGATATTTCAATTTTTTTATTTTTTTTGCTGGAGAAATCCTGTGTTTACAACTGTGTTACAACCTACATGCCGTGCAAATCGTTGAGTGGGGCTAAAGAGGCAATAATGTAGAAGTAGGAGTCAATCTTCTTCTGCAGAGGTGGTCTTTGATCAAACTATTACGTCAAAATGTGACAAAATACAAAACGAGTCATTTGGGCAGCTTGGTTTCAATAAAAGCTGTTGTTGGACTAACCAGTACGTTTAGAGTTCTGAAACTTACAAGACATTTAAATTAGATTTCACAATTCATGACCCCTTTAAAACAGTTCTTCAGGACAATATGGTTTTAAATAGAATGGCTACTAACTTTTAAAGAACCACTTTTTTAGATTGTAGTCTGTCTAGTCCTCTCAGTCTCTGCACCATTGCTGTGAGAGACCTTCCCAGTTTGCATCAGCATATAACAATGTTAATGTTTAAATTGTCTCCAAAATTCCTGTCTATTATGGCTATTTCACACATTTGCTGGCTAAAAGAAAGATAAACACAAGAATAAACCTTTAATCTCATGATTTCTCAACACCCGAAGCACTTGAAGCTGATGAAGGGTGCAAACACTTCAGATGGCAGCTACTCCATCTTAACTGCTCACACCATGGAACTGCTCACGGTATGATCTTTCATGCTGATCCTTACCAAGATGCTCTGACCACCTGAGAAGCCAGCAAAACATTTTGATCATACCACATGAATGAGAACAGTCCCCTTGATGTAGCCAATCAATCTAAATGTTGTCATTGTTTAAATACCCTAAGCACCGGCAACAATGATATCAATCTCTATTAATGAACCTCAGGCATCCATCCTTAAAGGGATAGTTCACCCTGAAATACAAATAAAGCCATCTTTTACTCCTGCTGTTGTTCCAATGCCCTGTGTCCTATCTTTTTCGAACCTCAAAAGCAGAAATTTAAAAAACGTCCTGCACGTGCTCCTCCATGTAATGGCAGTGAATGGCGACCAGGCTAAAACTTTACTAAAAGGATACAAAAGTATCACGCAATCATACAGTGAGACGGTCGTCATATATGGAAAGTATAGGCATACTATAGGTTTTGCGAGAAAGAAACCTTATAATTCAGTCAAAATACTGAGCTCGGCCGTTACCCGTTGTGCGTTCCTGTGAATGCGTGTGAGCCGTCAACAGCCGCTCATGCTTACTATAACTCGCACTGTTGTCATGGTACCCAGGATAAGCACACAGGCACACCATTTTAAGAAATCAGACTCAATAGAAACAAACGCGACTCTTGTCTTTTCTATAAGGTATGTGATAAGAAATAATACAATAATACTAATAATAAGGTAAACCTCCTGCAGTGAATGTTGTGGTTGTCATGAAAACATTGCGTGAGTGGCTGCTGACGGCTTGCACGCACTCATAGGAACGCGCACAGAGTAATGGCCGAGCTCAGTATTTAGACTGAATAATAAGGTTTCTTTCTCGCAAAACCTTATAGTATGCCTCCTGAACACTTTCCATATATGGCGCAAATCTCCCTGTATCAATGCGTGATACTTTTGTATCCTTTTCGTAAAGTTTTTGCCTAGTTGCCAGTCACTGCCATTATATATTTTTTATTTCTGCTTTTGAGGTCCGAAAAAGATAGAAGGACAAAGGGCATTGGGACAACAGCAGGGTGAGTACAAGATGGCTTTATTTTCATTTCAGATTTAACTATCCCTTTGATTTTAAACCAGCGTTAATATTAAAGCTGTCACAGTAAGTCAGGTTTATCAGGCCTGCCGGTGCCAGTCAAGCAGAATGATTACCTTTGATTTGAATTATTCTTTATTACAGGGAACAAATCAGCCTGTCAACCTAGAAGTATTTAGACAGTGAGATTTTATTCTAGTGAGAGTGAATGACACTTCCAAAACAAAACAAAAAAGAGGAAGAAGTTCTACTTTGTTTTTGTCGGCCAGTCGACACAACTGAGTTTAGCAGTCTGTTTGTTTTGACACATTTCTTTGAATGTGCTGAGGGCCACTAAAGGCCACACGCCAGGGTTGGATGTGACCTGGGATTTTCCAGACCTCTACAACAGTGCATGAATAGATCCTTTGTTCACTGCAACCCTGTTTCAACGTATGTCTACCTTTTATCTCTATAATGCAAAATTCTCTCCTCTCTAGCAGATGTTATCATACAAATAATGCCCCTATCTTGCGTGCCACCTGCAATACAACTTGCATTCTCATAGCCAGGCCATGCTTTTATATTTCTGTTGAGCATATGGTCATTATTTTCTTAGGATATTCCGCATTTAAGTACCATGGAAAACAATTGTAAGCACTTTATAAAGTATTCAAAAGTATCTGAGACAACGTTTATACAGCCGTTTAGTGCACACAAGAACAAATTTGTCAACGTTTCCTGACTGCATTCTAAAAAACAACTTATATACTCAACTCAAATAACAGATGACAGACCATATTGTTGCCTTCTGTTAGGGACATTTTTGAGCAATATGTCATTTCCCCACCAGTATGACTCAACTCAACCAAGCATGTTTCAGAGGACAGACCATAATCTCAAAAAGAATATGACATATCAAACATGAGACAAAAATGGCTCTGGGTGGTGAAGAAAATACTCTTTCAAATTCAGCATGACCTTTTTACCCAGCATAAAAAGGACAATTTTAAGTTTAAAAAAGGCCACTCCATCTGGAAGTAAGACACACAGTTGTGGAAAAGGGAGGTATTTTCCTGTTAAGGACAGAGGAAATAGTCGTAGAAGTGTGTGACATTACAGTCTGCCTGGCAGCCAGTATTTTCCAGCAGTATGATCCAGACAGTAGAGCTGTGCCAATGTGACTTCTGTTTTTTAGACAAGTTAGACAAAGACAGACTTCAGAAGTATATTTGTCTCTTTACTCATTAAGCAAAATCAGAATTTTTTTTTTTTAGCTTTTATTCATTTTATGTCTGGATGTAAATTACTCTTAGTGCAAACACTTCCAATTGTGTCACTTCCATGGCCCAAATTCTAAACAAACTAACAATATGAATGCAAGTTTTGTTCAACTATAGAGCTAAACGAAGAAAACATGGTGAGCTGGCATGAAAAGTGATATCATTTAGTGCAATGGTTTTAAACTAGGGACTTCATTTTTAACCCCTAGGGGTCTGAGGCAGTTTTGTGGCTCTGACATTTGTGCTTTTTTCAGTTGCTTATAAACATATTAATTGCAAAAGTGTCATTACACTGTATTGAGCACAAACTGGGCTATGTGAGCAACATGTATGTACATGCTTGTATTTTGAGAGAATAACGTTTATGCATGGTTATTGGAAAAAAATTTTTTTTTTAGTAAATATGTGCCCACAAGACTTTTGACTAATGGATGTTGTTGCCTAGAGTTTTTGCTTCAAAAGTATGTATCATTGTGCCTAATCATTCACATAAAACAATATATTGAAAGACACTTAGACACATATTTAGACAATTTTTGTTTACAAAGCCCATTCATGAATGATCATGAATAATGCTGTGATTCACACCTGAGAAGACAAAGACCCACATAATGAGCTGCATAGTGAGCCTTTGAGTCAGGTATGTGAGAGGGAACTATCATAAAGAATATGACACAAAAAAAAGAAATATGTTTTTGTAGTTTATTTAGAATATAGTTAACAATATAAAAAGTTAGAGCCAAAGGCACATTTGGAATACAGAGTTATACCTGGAAATAAATCCTGTTCGAAGATACAACAACATTTTGTGTAGGCCTAATATTTTCAAAATTATATACAGTACCGGTCAAAAGACTGGACACAAAAAAATACAGAAAAAAAACAGTAATATTGTGAAATATTATTAGAGTTTAAAATAATGGTTTTCTATTTTAATATACTTTAACATATCATTTATTTTGGTGATGTAAAACAGACACTCGTCTGTGAAATTTAATATTGCATTGACTGTGTAAGAGTGGACTCCTCTAGTGGTTCAGGCTGGAGGGTTACTGAATGACTAAAGAAACTTTATCAGAAAGATGGAAGAAAACTGTACATTTCTCGTCTATTTCCACCCACTGCAACTTATACCAACGACGGAAATAAGCACAGTTACAATTGCAAAATATGTGGGAGAGTGTTGCTATAATGTGACTATATTGTGTTGCAATAGGGAGCACTTCAAAGTCAATACCAAATCAAAACTAGTTAGCACAGTATTTGTAATAGAAAGGATTTAATGACAGAATCTGGTTATGGTTACACTTAAAATAGTTTCAAAATGGATGTATGAGAGGATAAACTTATACCATTAATTGTACTCAGTAGGCCTATGCATAGAATGTTACCTGAGGGATAGAGAGAGAGAGAGAGAGAGAGATAGAGATTTTTTTTTTTTTGATTTTTAAAACAACACTTTATTTACAATTAACCAAATCACACCTTATTCTACAAATTCACATCATAATTTGTTAAGGAGAAAACATTCATTTAAAAACAAAAAAATAACTCATCATCATCAATTTTACACAGACCTTCCCAACTACACCATTTCATTTTAAAAGTACAAAGATCACACATAGCTTTGTAAAATCTGAAATCAATCAAAATTCTTGCTTTAAGTAACGACTTAAAAACAAAAATAACATTATCATTGCTTTTTTGCTCTATTTTGTTTTTCCTACTCATGTATATTGCCAACTTTGCTTGTCCCAAAATAAAATTCAACAATTGAAAAACAACTCGCTTTTTTTGATCATATTTAAAACCAAAAATAAAAGTCTCAGGATAAAAACACTCTCTAAACTTATTACACAGTCTTTCTACCATTTCAAACAAAGGTCCAAGTCTGAAACATTGCATGAAAGCATGAAACACCGTCTCTTTTTTTAAACAAAAAGGACAACCTGAGTTATTCTTCGGATCTAAAACTGAAATAAAAGAATTCACTGCAACAGCTCCATGCAAGATTCTCCACTGCAAATCTCCTGTTCTTTTTGATAATGGTGGCTTGTACAACACTCTCCATTCAGGTCTTACCTCATCACCCAACTTTAACACAGCACGCCAAGGGGTATCAACTCTGTTATTCAACTTTTTTTTGTTTAGAACGAGCACACACATTTTATACAGCTCTTTACCAACACATGAAAAAAAATCAACAGATGAAAACTTCCTTTGTTGAATAAAACATCCCGAACACTCTTCAATTTTTGGTTGAATTAACAAACAAGGAAACAAATCTTCACAGTCAGGAATATTAGTACCTAAAGAGAATTCCTTCAACATCAATTTTTCTTCATCCGTAAACACTTCTTTTAATTTATTCAGATAACGAGAAACTGAACGAACAGATCGAATTCCAAGCTTTTCAGTAAAAGTTTCTACATTCTGAAAAACAGGCCCAGTTAAACACAATAAATCATTTAAAACATAAACTCCTGAGTCTTGTAAAATCCTGCTAAATCCTGGTAGGAAATTGGGTGCAGAAACATCTAGTCTTGCATTAAGTATCAAGGGTTCATTCAGTAACCAAAAAATTTAGTGAACATTTTCAGTCCTTTCGATGTGAAAAAGACTCCAAATCTTAAAAAGATGTTGATAAAAAAATGGCAATTTCGAGAGATCCAACCACTGAGGGTCCATTAGGAAAAGAGATTTGTCCATTCCGGAGTTTCCAACAGTCTTAAGTAGGGCACAACTGATTGCCCTCCAACTCACATTCATCGGTCCATCAAGAAGTCTTTGTACAAAATGCAGTCGAAAAGCTGCAATCCTGCTCTGTAAGTGAATCAAACCCTGGCCTCCTTCTTCCTTAGGTAGAAATAAAATACTCTGTGGAATCCAATGAAGTTTGTCCCAAAAAAAATCAACAAAAGCCGCTTGAATTTCAGCTATTAGTTTCACAGGAGGATCAACACAAACCAGTCTGTGCCATAACAAAGAGGCAACCAAATTATTTACAATAAGCGTTCTACCCCTATAGGACATGTTGGGTAGAAGCCACTTCCATTTATCTAAACGTCCTTTAACTTTTTGTAAAACACCATCCCAATTCTTTTGTAACAAATCATCTCCCAAAAAAAACCCTAAATATTTCAAACCCCACCTATTCCAACACAAACCTTCAGGAAGACTTGGTTTCCCTTCCTTCCAATCTCCTAATAAAAACGCTTCACTTTTTTTCCAATTGACTTTTGCTGATGACCATTTTTCAAAGTCCTCTATCAGTCTAGATAAAACATGTATATAACTTTGTTTGTTTATTACTATTATGAGATCATCAGCATAAGCTGATAAACAAAAATCTAATTCACATAAAGGTATCTTGAAACCATCTAAATTCTTCCTGATGTTTTGTAGAAGGGGTTCAATGACAAGAGAATACAACATTCCAGATAATGAACATCCTTGTCTGATACCTCTTTTGACCTTGAACGGAGCACATAAGCCACCATTAATCTTAATTATACTCTCAATGTCAGTATAAAGAATTTTAATCATGTTTAGAACATTTTCATTAAAACCAAAAGCTTCTAAAGTATTCCATAAAAAACCATGCTCAACCCGATCAAAAGCTTTCTCTTGGTCAAGAGACAACAGACCACAATTGACATTAAATACTTTGGAAACCTGTATAACATCTCGAATTAAAGAAATATTGTCAAATATTGACCTACCAGGTATACAGTACGATTGATCTGAATGGATCACCTGTCCCATTACCTTAGTCATTCTCTTAGCCAACGTTTTAGAAAGTAATTTATAATCACTGCACAAAAGTGATACCGGCCTCCAGTTCTTGATCTCCGAAAGATCCCCCTTTTTCGGAAGGAGAGTAACTACTGCCCTTCGGCAACTCAACGGCAGCCCACCCTTCAGCAAACTGTCGTTGAATACCTCTAGCAGGTCAACTCCTAACTCTGACCAGAAAGCCTTGAAAAAGTCCACCGGAAGCCCATCTATACCTGGAGCTTTCCCAGACTCCATATCATAGCCTTATACAGCTCTCCCAGGGTAAGGCTACATTCCAGTTCTTCACTGGACTCCTCTGAGATCTTCGGTAAATCCTCTAGAAAAGGAGATTTTCCTTTATTTTCCGGCTTAAGTTCACTTTTGTACAGGGATTGATAAAAACTCACTGCTACATCACAAATCTGTCTGGGATTATATAACAAATTGCCATCCTCAGAACGTAGAGCATGAATTAAACGTTTCTGCCCATTTTTCTTCTCATGACCAAAGAAATACTTGGAAGGTGCATCCATCTGATCAATGTTTAAAAAATGAGCACGAACTAAAGCGTCTTGTGCCTTAAACTCCAACAGCTCTTTGAGTTCAGCTTTTTTCCTAAAACAAGTTTCCAAAATATTACTATCACCCGAGGATTGATACAACTTTTGTAAATCTATTAACTGTTTTTCACGAAATTCTACAGACCGATTAAATTCTTTTGTGACATTTCGAGTATATTGTTGTGTGAATTGCTTTATTTGTACCTTTCCATAATCCCACCATTGCTGTAAGGATTTAAAAGACGTTTTTGTTTCTTTAAAAGACTTCCAAAAAAATTTAAACGATTCAATAAATAATTTATCATTTAAAAGACTCGTATTAAAATGCCAATAAGCACTTTTGGATTTCACTGACTTTAAAAAAAACTTACAACTTATCATACTATGATCAGTAAAAGACAAAGGCGTGATAAAACATTTGTTAAATAAATTTAAATGATGTTTAAAACCATAAAATCTATCTAACCTTGCCAGTGATATATAATTTTCACGCATGTGAGCCCATGTGTATTGCTTTTCATTACCATTTATCATTCTCCAAATGTCACATAAATCATATTTCTCAATCAGATGAATTAACCTTTTACGTGAAGCCATATGAGGTTCAACATGATTTCTGTCCATATCCAACTCAGTACAATTAAAATCACCACCCAAAAAAAGAAAATCTTCAGAACCGCAATCTTTTAGTGTTGCACAAAGAGTATCTAAAAATAGTAATCTTTCTATAGGTGTCGTTGGAATATAAACACAAATAAAAACAAACACAAAATTTTCATAAGAAGCTCTAACTTTTAACAGTCTGCCTTTCACAACTTCAACTACAACATACGAAGTTGGTTTAAACTTTTTATTAAATAAAACAGCCACCCCACCACTTATATTTGAGTAATGACTTAGAACGGATAATCCACTAAATTCCTTCATCCAGTCAACCTCATTCTCAACACTACTATGAGTTTCCTGTAAAAAAGTTACGTCTATGTTTTTCTGCTCAATTTCCTCAAAAATGTGTGCTCTTTTTTTTAAATTGTTTGCCCCATTTACATTCATAGATGCAATATGAATTTCATTCATAATAAAGGCAAAGAAAGAGAAAGAGCACAATACGCCATACCAACAGGAAAAATTATTCCTTTTCTTCCACTTAAACAACATCATTATTGTGAGCGATATTTAGGTTCCTCACTATTTTCTTCAACCTATATGCTTCTTTATTGGTAAATGAATCACTAGCCATCCAACTCTTTGCCCGATCTACAAATTGTTTCAAATCAGGAAAATATTCTTGCACTTTTACACCTCTTTTATTTTTTGTTGACCTAAGAAACAATTTAATATCTTCAAGATCATAACTGCGTACATTAAGTTCACCTTGAGAAAGACTCTCACTGCATTCAGACAAATCACTGTCACTTTCCGTATCTTGAATATCCTCATCTCGTAGTTCAGCTGTCTTACTGATTTTTGCATCTAGCACTTTATTTTTCATCTTTCTTTTTTGCGGTGTCTTAAAGGAAAACTGCTCTTGTTCTGGTGTCAACTGTGCTTCTTCAGCCATTACACTGATTTGAAAATCTTCACCATTTGCACCGTTTTTGCTTTCAGAAGGATAAACCACCCTATCAGAAACACTTAAAACACTACTTGCAGGTAAATTCTTAGGAATTGGATCTGCTTGTTCAAACTGAGATGAAACTACTTCAGCCTCAATTTCTACCGAACGGTCTACCACATTCTCCCCCACTACCGAACCTTCTTCTTGAACATCCACATTAACTTCTTTTCCATCATTTTCCTTACCCTGTACAACTACTTCGTTACTTTTTTCTCCCTCAACATTTTTTGTTGGGCAATTCCGAATTAAATGCCCTTTAATGCCACATCCGAAGCATTTGACTTTACCAGTCGTGACGAAAATCGAATAACTAAAATCCTCAATTCGAAAATTCAAAGTTAAATCTAAATCGGCGTCATCCGGAATTATCATGTATGCGAAGCGCCTAAATGAAACGATATGCTTCAATAACGGCGATTCGCTGCTGATTGGGATCTTTTTTATCGGTGACACCAATTTACCATAGCGCGACAGCGCTTGAGTTAGAATTACATCGCTAACAAAAGGTGGTACATTAGAAATGATTACCTTTTTCGCTGGCATAGAAAGTGGTAGAACTGAAATAAACTCCCCATCAATGACAATTCCCTGCTCAACCAAATCATTTGCCTTGTCTACACTATCTAGAAAAACTACAGTCGCATTGTTCATTCTAGACGCTGACAAGACGCTAGAATGCCCAACTAACTCTCCAACGGCCAAAAACATGCCTCAATGCTCACAGCTGACGCTACCTTAATTGCGTGGCGTCTAGTGAGTGTATTCAACCCCTGTGTTTGTTGGGCCGCCATGCCTCCGACTAACGGACAGCACACGACCCTCCAAATACCTAAACAAAAAACAAATAACAAAACAGACACACAAAAAAAGAAGAGAAAAATAGATAATCAGAAAGAGAGGAAAAAAGTTTCACTCACACCGCTCTGCGCCACGCTCACACACCCTCGCTCAACAGTCACACCGGAAGTGAGAGAGAGAGAGAGAGAGAGAGAGAGAAAGTGCAAGAGAGGGAGTGGGAGAGAGAGTTGGGGAGAGAGAGAGAAGATGAGAGCAAAGAAGAGAAGCCCCAATGACCTCAAGAGCCAGAAAATAAGAGAGAAAGGGCAACAGTTACAACTTATTTTTATCTCCCCTTGACCATGTGACTGAAACCAAATGTATTCTTTTAAAATGACCAATCAGACCAAACTCCCCTCACTGTACTAAAGGTGTGACCCACATTTGGCCTCCTTATTGTCTTCCAGATGGCCCTTCTGATAAGGAAGATGGGTTGACAACAGAAAGCAAATTTCTTTGTTGGATTTCTAATATAAAATATCTTTGATTAATTTCAATTCCTTCAACTGTGACCTAGGCCCCGTCCACACGGAGACGCGTTTAGCTGTATACATAAAAAATGTGTACCGTATCAGCGTTTTGGGAGCATGAAACCAATATTTTTTGAAACCGGGTCCCATAGTGGATAAATCTGAAAGTGACACCCTTGCGTTTTCGTGCGTAATCCGTATATTTTGTAAAACGGTGATGTCATCACTGTGGTGTAGAATAAACACGACCAGACCAGAAATGCAGTGAACAACTTTCTGTTTACTCTCACTCTCCAAAAACCTCCACTCCAATAACTAAGCAGAACCAATCACACATGGAACAATCAGACATGTGTTGTGATCACAGAACAATCTATCTTTCTTTTTAAACAGTGCTTCTCCACCCTCTAGTGGACACAACATACCCCCCCCCCCCTCCCACCTTCCCATGCAGCTCTTTACACATAAAAGGTGGCAACAAAGTCTTTCAAATGACCCGACCGGTTTCTGGTACGCACCGGTCTTGGGAAGGAAGGGTCCTGGCATAGAGCTAAAGGGCCCGGAGACTGTGGGGCCTGTGAGATTATTGGTGGGTTAAGTGAAACAGGGGTTGGGGGCAAAGAGGGGTCTAAGTCTTGCTGGCCAACCTGAGGTTTTGCAATTTCCCGTTCCTGTGGGAGGAAGGTATGTGGCGGATTCCCACTGCTTTGTGGGCCGACTGGGGTATGTGCAGCTACTTTATGAAGACAGCTAGCGTGCCATCGGGTACCATCCTCTAGGAGATAACTCTGCCGATCTGACGAGTAACCAACAAGGGGGCAGACCAGAACGAGGCCAGTTTATTGCTCCTGTGGGGTCTGTGAACTCTCACCCAGTCCTGAGCTACAATATTTGGCTCTTTGGCGCGTCTGAGTCTGTCATATCTCTGTTTCATCCGGCGCTGCTGGCGCGTGATGTGAGCTTTTACCCCCCCCGGGGGGTCCCTGGTTGTGGAGGGATGGAGTCTGTCCAGTGGCAAAGTGAGTTCCCTGTCCAACATTAATAAGGCAGGGGAGACCCCAGTGGTGCTATGCTGCGAGGCTCGGTAGTGTAGCAAAGTCATACAAATGGCTTGGTTGAAAGAGCACCCTTGTGCCAGGTGTGCTCAAAGGCCATTTTTGCACACTGGTGGAACCGTTCCACACCCCCATTGGCCTGGGGGTGGTACAGGGTGGTACCTTTATTCTCCAGGTACGATGAGAAGTCCACTGAGATGAACTGAGGGCCGTTATCTGTTGTGATAGTTTGAGGGAGGCCCCAACGGGAGAACAGCGAGTCCAGAAAGTTCACAATGACTTGAGTGGTGATGGAGCCGGTGGTGGTTAGTTCTGGCCATTTTGAAAGCAAATCATATGCTACCACCAGGTATCGCTGGTTGTGGGGAACCCCATGGATCTCACCGCAGATATCCATCTGCAGGTGCTGCCAGGGACATGTGGGCCAGGCCAGGGGTCGGAGGGGCGGGGGAGGTGAGTTACCTGTTTTCCCCCTCACAAGACAGGCTGGGCAGTCTTTAACTAAAAGTTAAATTTCTCTGTCTATGCCTGGCCACCAGACCCTGTCCCGGCAACACTGTTTGAGCTTAACTATTCCCAGATGCCCCTCATGCGCCATTTGCACACGCGCACGAAGGAACCCCGGGACCACAGTGCAATGCCCTCGTGCCCCACATGTGTCATTCCAGCAAGATAGTTCATATTTGACACAGACAAATGGTATTAGCTCTTCTGAGACATGTGACGGCCAGCCTTCGCGGATGTAAGTGCGGAGCAGGGAAAGGATAGCGTCCTGCTCTAAAGCAGTTTTAAGCTCCTGTAGTGACACCACGCTCTGCAGAGGCGTGTGTAGCAGCTGGATGATGTCTGTTTCAGGGCTAAAGTCTTTTGTTATTTCCGGAACTGGGACAGAGCGGGACAGGAGGTCAGCCACCACGTTTTTACGGCCTGGTGTGAACTGGAGGCTGTAATTATACTGACGAAGCCGGTCATACCAGCGGTGTAGTCACAGTGGTCTGTGACCTGTTCCTGACGTTGCCAGTAGTGCCACTAAGGCATGATGATCCGTCCTCAGAGTGAAATGGCGGCCATACAAGTACAGGTGCCATCGTTCACATGCCCATAGGCATGCCAGCGCTTCCCATTCACCCACTGAATATCGTTGCTCTGTTGGGTTAAGAGCCCGAGAGGCAAAAGCTATGGGCCTTTCTATACCTTTCTGTACCTGTGACAGTACTGCTCCGATGGCTGTGGCGGATGCATTGCAGGTGACCATGGTCTTACAGGAAGGTGCTGAAGTGTGACAGTATGGGGGGTGAAGTAAGTTGGGCCTTGAGGGTGTGCAAGGCCTCCGAACATGCCTGCGTTCACACCCAGGGCTCTTCTTTCCGGAGTAATTGCCGCAGTGGTGGCCGAATACTGAGGAAGAAACTTTAAGTAGTAGCCCATCATCCCTAGGAAAGAAGCAACCTGGGCAGGTGAGTTTGGTTCTGGGATGGACTGAATGGCCTCTACGTTAGACTGGAATGGAGAAATGCCCTGTGCTGACAATTTGAACCCCACAAACTCGATGACGGGTACAGCAAAAATAAATTTTCCACCATTTAATGTTAGCCTGTGCTTGGCATGTGCATCAAAGACCCTGTTGAGACGCTCATCATGAGTGTGCGTAGTGGGCCCGTGCACGACAATGTCATCGAGGTAGATGACCACGCCTGGTATTCCCACTAGCACAGAGGTCATGACCTTTTGGAAACAGGACGGGGCGGAGCTAAGTCCAAACGGCATCCTGGTATAACGGAAAACTCCCTCATGTGTCACGAAAGTTGGCAGATTCCTGCTGTCGGCATGGAGAGGCACCTGCAGATAACCTTCTCTCAGGTCCAGCTAAGAAAACACTGTGGAGCCTTTAGAACTGAGTGGTGAGTTCCTCCGTCATCGGTAGAGGGTACTTATCCGGAATAACTGCCTTATTGACTTGACGCAGGTCCACACAGATGCGCAGAGCACCAGATTCTTTAGTGGCCACCACAAGATTTGAGACCCAGGGTGATGCGTCCACATGCTCAATAATGCCTGCCCCCAGCAGGCGTTTTAGTTCGGTCGACACCCCCTCCGGCAGGGCTAGGAGTATGCGGCGTAGCGGCTGAATGACCGGTGTGATGGAATGGTCGATGAGGGGCTGGTGCATAAATGAGGTGAGGCAACCCAGTCCATCAAATAGTGTTGGTCGCTGTTGATGCCACATTGCGGTCACAGCCAGGATAGCGGACCCCAGCGCGGTGAACAAGTCCAGCCCCATCAAATTTGCTCCTTTGTGGCCCACTTGGAAGATGAATGAGGGCAGTGTCCTTGTACCGTAGCAAGCAGTCAGTTTAAGTGACCCCAGTAGCTCAATTTTTGAATTGCCATAACCACACAGGGCTGTAGAAGGCGTGGCCAGGGGAACCACGCTGAAGAACTGACTGTATGTGCTTGCATTGATCAGGGACACACTGGCCCATATCCAATAGCAGCGGGATGTTCACATCATTCAGGGTGACAGTGCATGATCTGAACGACACAAGACTTGAAGTTACATTGTGGATGATGGCAGGTTGGGACTGATTGGTGCGCGTCTGTTGTCTAGTTGGGGCTGAACGACATACACTAGCAAAGTGATTTTGTTTTCCACAATTATGGCATGTCTGGCCCTGGGCTGGACAACTTTGGGCTCTAGTGATATGCGAACGAGATCCGCAATTAGCGCAGGGCTGTTGTTGATGTGATCGCCTACGTTGTTGCTGCGTGAGTTGCATCACCGAGTCAGGGACATCTGCAGCCGCTTCTGCACCGTGTTTGTGTGGCTGTTCAACTGGTGTTGTTTCCATAAATGTTGAATGGCTGTAAGTCAAACTATTTTGGCTTGTGAGGGGTAGCCACACATTCAGCAGCGCTTTCCACTTGAAATGCTACCGCTATTGCTCTAGATAGCGTCAGGTCATCTGGCTGTAACAGCAGGGTTTCTCTAATTTTGTTGTCATTGGTGTGTTCAATCAGCTGATCGCGGATCATTTACTCACGCAGCACTCCAAATTTGCAAGAATTCGCTAGCCCTCTCAGATTGGCCACATACTGATGCACAGACTCACCGGGAAGTTGATGGCGCAGACGGAATATGAACCGCCGTAGTAAAACACTCTGTGGAGCGGCGAAATGTTCATTTAAGGCCGTCACAGACTGTTTATACGTGGCCTCACTGCTGTCGCTGATTGTTCCGAGCACTCGCTGTCCCCCAGGCAGTGTTGGAGAAGTGCTTTTTTTCATGCTGCACTCCCTTCTGTGAGGCCGGCTGCGATGAGATATGTCTCAAAGGACTGCAGCCAACGAGGCCAGGGTATAGGAGGTTCACCCGGGAGAGTGAGGAAAGGCTGCGGTGGAGGTAGAGAAAAATCAGCCATCCTTGTCGCCAAAATGTGGTGTAGAATAAACACGACCAGACCAGAAATGCAGTGAACAACTTTCTGTTTACTCTCACTCTCCAAAAACCTCCACTCCCCTAACTAGGCAGAACCAATCACACATGGAACAATCAGACATGTATTGTGATCACAGAACAATCTATCTTTCTTTTTAAACAGTGCTTTTCCACCCTCTAGTGGAGACAACAATCACACCACGTCCTGCGCGGGAAAGACCAGAAAGGGATACAACTACGGGCACTGGGCATGCGCACATCAATATTGCGTCATTTAATTACTGTATTTGCATTATTGTAAGGGTAGGTTTAGGGTGTAGGTTTTTTATGTAAAACACATAAAAACAGATGTGTTTTATGTAATAAGCACAGGTAAGTAGCACATTTATTTATTGTTATTTTATTGTGAGATTTTTCCTCACTTCCTACCATTGCTGTACTCCTTCCTACCATTGGCTACATCTCTTCTTCTCCATTTTTAGTACATCTCTGTGACAGAATTACAGGAGGAGTGACAGACTCCTCCAGGGGTTCAGGCTGGAGGGTTACCGAATGACTAAGAAAACTGTACATTTCTCGTCTATTTCCACCCACTGCAACTTATACCAACGACGGAGATAAGTGCAGTTCCAATAGCAAAATATGTGGGAGAGCGTTGCTATAAGGTGACTATATTGTATTGCAATAGGGAGCACTTCAAAGTCAATAATAGTTAGCACAGTATTAGTAATAGAAAGGATTTAATGACAAAATCTGGTTATGGTTACACTTACAATAGTTTCAAAATGGATGTATGAGATGATAAACTTATACCATTAATCGTACACAGCATGAATAGAATGTTACCTGAGGGATATAGAGAGAGAGAGAGAGAGAGAGAGAGAGGGGGAGAGAGAGAAGAAGAGAGCAAAGAAGAGAAGCCCCCAATGACCTCAAGAGCCAGAGAGAAAAGAGAGAAAAAGCCACAGTTCCAATCTTCTTTTATCTATTCCTTGACCATGTGACTGAAACCAAATGTATTCTTTTAAACTGACCAATCAGACCAAACTCAAACATAACATTCAAACTGACCAATCAGACCAAACTTCCCCCATTGTAAAGGTGTGACTCCATGCGGCCTACAGGCCTGTCTTTTGTCTTCCAGATGGCCCTTCTGATAAGCAAATGTGTAACCAACAGTAAAGCAAATTTCTTTGTTGGATTTCAAATATCAAATATCTTTGATTATTTTCAATTCCTTCAGTCCCCCCTTGGTACATTTGGCCACATTCATAAAATGTCCAGAGGTGACAGTCCACAAAGACATGCTTTCAGTTGTGTAGATGTCATCTTCAGACTTGTCGTCCAGGCATGTTGGAAAAGCAGTTTGTCAGTCCTTACAGCCCTGCTTGAGAACTTCATCAAATGATGTGGTGCAACCTCTTTGATCATTGATATGCAAAACGTCCATTGAATACTTCACACCTCAAGAACAGTCACTGACCATGAGAACAAACGCTTGTCTCTCTTTCTGAGGCAGAACACAGGAGGTGAGCTCGAGCAGGAATCCTGTAACAAATAGCCCGACAAACAGCAAAATAGCATACACTTTTGTCATTTGTCATTTAGTCATTGGCATTTGTCATTGGTCAGAAGTTTGATATGGTCAGATTAAAAAATATTCTCTGGCAATAAGCCTTTAAATCGGTGTACTTAATAAAGTGGTCAAGGTTTAGAATAAAAGAAGATCTCACAAGCTCTTACATTATTTCTAGAAACATTTAAATAATCTGCATCATAACAAAACAACAATCATTGTTGGGTTTACACCCCTCTTTCATGAAGAGTATCAGCAAAATATTGTGTAACCAAATACAGAAATTAAATTTAATTCATGTCAGAAACCATTGTTACATTGTAAAATGGAAAAAAACAAAGACTCAGAAATCAAAATAAAAAAATTCAAAATCAAATGCATTCTTACAATACAATGATAAAATATTTTATTAGAAATACCCTTTTGATATTTAAAACAGGTAAAACTGCCAGAATAATAATAATAATACGCTGTTTGTTAATTGGCCAGAGGAGAACTGGCACCCCGACTGAGCCTGGTTTCTCCCAAGGTTTATTTTTCTCCATTAGGTCACCTAATGGGGTTTTGGTTTCCTTGCCACTGTTGCCTCTGGCTTGGCGTGCTCAGTTGGGGACACTAAATTTTTCAACTAAACATCGAAATACATCTAAATAATAAACTAAATTAACCATTTAAACAAAATTACTGATCAAATTATTGATCTAAAGCCCACACTGTCACTGTATGATACTTGAAATTTTTCCAGAATGGCTATACAGCTGAATAAAATTATGCTGCATTATTTTCCTGTTTAACACTGTAAAGCTGCTTTGAAACAATCTACATTGTTAAAAGCGCTATATAAATAAAGTTGACTTGACTTGACTATTAAAGTTATTCCAATTTACACAAGATACATGTCATAGAATGCATAGCATTTACAGCCTTTATCCTAAGTGTTTCAACACTTACTTTAAAGCAATCATGTGTTTTAAAGAATAAACTTGACTAGTCTATGTGTATCTTGTAGCACAAACAACTATAATGTGCAATCAATGCGCACAATGTGTTATACAATTACAAATTTGAAAATACAAACAGGATCATTGCAATCTGGATGTTTTACTATTAAACTCATTGCTAAGAGGCTGCTAGCCCGCTCGCAAGTGAAGTTAATAGCTGAAGTCCTTGCATGAACAATGCAGTCAACTCCTCACTGAGAGTTTTACCTGCAAATGAGCGCTGATCTTGCCTTTAGAAAGTAATTTCATATTTTTCTGAAAATAAGGTGGAGGTCGACCCCTTCCCAGCGACCAGCATTTTCCATCTGAATGGCCTATTTTCTGACAGGAACTGCAAAACCTGTTCTCTTTGCCATTGGGTTGTCTGCTATGTTCTCCTGGAGTTTGAGGATTCATGACTCTCGAATGCTTGCATATCATGCTGCATCACCGTAAGAACTGAAATAGGCACACTTTCTTGTACATTTTCTGAAATAAACGCTTCAGATTCATTGGAGCAAGTCACCTCATCTAAGAAGTGAACATTGCTGTTAAGCATTATGGGAGGCATGCGCTTTTTAGCATTTAGCTTAGCTTTGAGATCTGCAATAGTTTCTTTGTGCTTTTTACACTTTTCAGTCAGGGCTAACTGCGCAACTAGTAAGTTATCTAGCTGTGTTTGAAGATCTTGAATCTTTGCCTCAGACTTTTCTGCTTCTTCATTTTTAGAATCCACTTCTTTACATTTCGCATCTATACTTGAAAACAGAGGTGTCAAAAGTATTCGCATTCATTACTCAGGTAGAAGTATAGATACTGGGGTTTAAAAAGACTTCTGTAGAAGTTGAAGTATCAACTCAAGCTTTTTACTCAAGTAAAAGTGTAAAAGTAACTGGTTTCAAAACTACTTAAAGTATAAAAGTAAAAGTAATGTAAGGGGAAAAAATGCCATTAAAGGGGTAGTTCACCCAAAAATGAAAATTCTGTCATAATTTACTCAAATTGTTCCAAACCTGTATGAGTTTCTTTGTTCTGAAGATTGAAGAATTTTTTTAACTAGCAGATTATATGCAACCATTGACTGCCATAGCATTTTGCCCCTACTATGGCAGTCAATGGTTGCTCTATCTGCTTGGTTACAAACATTCTTCAAAATATCTTCAGAACAAAAACTCATACAGGTTTGGAACAACTTGAGGGTGAGTAAATGATGACAGAATTTTCATTTTTGGGTGAAGTATCCCTTTAAGGACAAAAGATTAGGCCGCGCCACAGTGCATACCCCACCTCCTCAAAAAAACATTTTTCTGAAGGCCATAATGACTATAATGTTATATTAAAAAGTTAATTTTGAACATTTTTAGATGCACTTGGCTACGCGTTTCAGCCGCATATATTCCCATTGAAAATGAACGCATTTTAGGACAATGCAAATACATTAAAGAACCATATTGTGTACTACTGAGCATTAACGTGTTTCATGGAGTGGAAGATTTGATGACTAGTTGCCTATAAATATTGTAAAGGTGCAAAAAGTCAAAATTCAGAGGCATGTTATCAATAACCATTTTTTGAATGTGTGATCAGTGTGGCCAGATTGGGTCAACAATTTCCAGCCCAAAAACCTCACCAAATGTACATTTATATATATTTTTTTTAAAAATGGTTATTGATAACATGCCTGGTTATTGATAACAAGTTTGCACCTCTTACAATACTTATAGGCAACTAGTCACTCCAAGAAAAAAACCCAAAACTTTAACTGCCAAAATAATGTGATATTATTTTATTGCCATACCAATCAATGTTGATAAGTAAGTTACCATTTTATCTCCTTAAAGCATAACATTGATGATTAAAAAAAAAAAAAAATTCCCAGTAAAACGGTTCAAATACCGTATGACTATATGTCCAGGTAGAAACTGTCAAAACCGCAATCCCTTAGAAAAACACAATATTTTCAATGTCAACAGTAAGAAGCCAATTTACGTGCAAAAAGTGCCCAATATAGAGATTGGAAAAAGCTATGTAATTAACAGGCATTTCACACGTTAATGCACACACCAATGTCAAAATGCGTAATTCATTTATACTGTACAATAATCCGTCAACAAATACATAACAACAATGCGCTTACCCTTGTGTTGCACTTTGCTTTGACAAAACTACAGTATGTCTTTCGTGAAGTACATGGCACATGCACTTAGCACAGTCAAAACAGATTAGTCGTTGATTTTAACATCTTTCAGCATCTGTCGGGGTTGCAAGTTGCAGATGTCCTGAGTGTGTATATGACGATGGACTGGAGTCACGGTTATATTTATAAAGAGTCTTCGAGTCACAGGTGTAATTCACGTTTGAGAGTTGAGTCACTCTCCCACTCTTTACTGTAGATACAACTTACTGTGTATTTATGCCACTGGCATAGCGATCACTGATTCACTGGAATATACAGCTACTAGTCATCGCGCTAAAAACCCGGCTAAAGTCATGAATGAGGCTGAGCACGTCTGCCTGCTGATCGCTGATTGCCTGAAAGTATGTGCTCGTCGGCGAGAACCCGCCCTATCTGGCTCATGGTGTGTGATTTGTGCAGGTGCAGGCGTGATTGATCGCCTACAACCCAATAGGGTGTCGGAATGGTTTGTGTTTATCCTTCTCATCCAACCACAATCAAATTCACTCTGTCCGGATGGCGCGATTTATCTGGATAGTTTATTTTATTTTATGACAAGCCGGAATGAAAACATGCCGAAATGGAATAGGAGTAACGAGGCTATTTTTAAAATGTAAGGAGTAGAAAGTACAGATAATTGCTTGAAAATGTAAGGAGTAGAAGTAAAAAGTAGGCTGAAAAATAATTACTCCAGTAAAGTATAGATACTCAAAATTTCTACTTAAGTAAGGTAACGAAGTATTTGTACTTCGTTACTTGACACCTCTGACAAAGTGGGAATCTCTTTCTCAGAAAAGTATTTTCTCCTTGGAATCATACCTTCTGTCAAGCTGTTCCACAAGGTTTCTGAACCCCCTTTTATCAACAACAGAAATGGGAACTTGGTCCATGCAAATAAACTCTGCAACAGCTCTGTTAAGTCTTTTTGCTTCTTTGGAGTGGCTTTAATATTTTCTTGTTGCTGCTAGCACTTCTGAAATAGTAGGCTGGCTACCGGAAGCTGAAGGAGCTTTTTTTGTTCCTTTCTGTGGGTGTCAAACGGAGCAATAATGAAATTACATGTGATACATTAGCTGTCATGCATCAAAAGAGAATGATCAACATTTATAGCATTTATTCATCTTGGTTTGGTCATTGTTTGGTTTGTGTTCATATTAGTTTAATAAAGTAATGTTAACATGCTAAACATGTATTTGTATTTTATAAATAATTACTGATTGACCTAGATTAATACATTCTATAATACTGTTAGGTCAGGTTACCTAATAAATGTTGACGAATGTAGCTTTAATATACTAAAGTGTTATTCTAACTTTCATATCAGCAATGTTCATATTACTCATATTCTCTCTCTCAGCAGCAGTAATATGCCATTCATATTACTATCACTAACACTTAAATAAATATTACTAATCTCTTTATTCATTCAAATTCAATTAGTATATGTTTTTTTGTAAGTAATTGCAAATAATATGAGACCTAAACTTCATTGGTTCCAGCGTGTCATTTGATATTTCGTGTTTACAGTATTATATATAATTGATAAGCTCGTATGTGCGCTGACCGCGCTAACCAGTGTTGTGATTAAAATTCGAAATTATATCAGTTGATTGAAGGACTCACCTGTCGATCTCTGAACTCTCTGAACAAGTCAGGATGAGCAAGTGACAAGTGCTTAGCCAGATTGGATGTGTTGCCCCCCGTGGCAACGCATGATTTAAAGCAGCGTTTGCAGAGTGGTGCATTGAGGTCTGTTGCTTCACCGTTCTCATCACTTTTGTAGGCAAAGTAATGCCAAATTTCACTCCTACTGCTCTTTTTATTTGTTAATTTCGGGCATGTAGAATGAGCTTCATCTGTTTGATCCATCGTGTTCCTCCGTTGTCACATTTGCCGGTTTCGCGTCAGTTTGGGTAGCGCACTGCCATCTAGCGGTGAACTTCAGAACAGCAGCATATACCGAAATGAGCAAAATCATGATATCGTACCGTTTTAAATAAAATATATACCGGTATTTTCTCAGTACCGGTATACCGCGCATCCCTAGCGCAGACACATAGGTGACCAATCACGGAAAGTAGGGACACAAGTCGGTTCTGGGGCATTTTGAGTTATTCACATATTCTGAAAGTGTAGTCTCCAAGCTTTTATTTGGAGAAGTTGTGGCCATTTGAAGGTAGGCACCCCAAAAAGCTAAAACGGGAGAAAACGGCCTCTAAAGTTCTCTTTGTAACATCTGTTCGGTATCTCACTGAGGGAACGCCTCCAGGCGTGACCGACTGCGGAAGCACCAATTACACCACGTCTGTCAGATTGACAGACCTATCGCCACAGCGATCAGGGAGTCCCGCCTCCCTGGTAAATAACTCTCGCCTTCTTCCCCGTGAAGATTGTGGAAGCTGTACTCACTGACACATTATCGGATTTACGGCTGAACAGTTTACAGACAAAGCCGGTGACGTCGCAAACACGGTAAATCTTAATTTTGCTGTTAAGGAGTACTTTGTTAGGAAAACGTCCGCGTTAAGGCGAGTTTTCCATTCTTAGAGAATAAACAGCCTATCTTCCGATCTAATACGATTCGGTTCGTATAAGAGGTAGGAAAACAAGTGTTTATTTTCAGAATTAACTCTGTTTAACACTGCTCTGGGGCGATAAACCTACACGTTACGTGAGAATTTATCCGAACGAAGAGGGTGCAAAGGAGTTATGGCCACGGCTAAAACAGCAGAGAGCACAGGAGGGAAGGATACTCCTCCTCACATGTGCTCGTGTTCAGCAAAGGATCCACATCCTCTATGCATATCCTGCTTGGGTGTCAAGCATGCCCAAGCATCTGTATCTGACCCAGAGAGCTGCTCTAAATGTTCTGGTTTTCCTACTAAAACCCGTGAAAGGAGACTGAGGGTTGCAGTGGCAGGAAATAAGGACCCATGCTTCTCCTCTCAGACTCAACCCAGAGAGGAGACAGTTAAGCAAACGCTGGAGCCTACTAGCTGGAGTGAGATCATGGATGTGGAATCCCCTAACCTCCCCCCTCTCTTTGATGATGCCCTTGCGGGTATAATGGGGGAAGAGGATGATGAAGATGAGGAATTATCCCCCCATCTTCTGGAAGATGATGATGATGAGGAGGACAATGCCATCCTCCCACCTAATCTGTCACCCAGTAACCAGAGTGGAGACACCCCCTCCTCCCCAGCGGTAGAATTAGACCTTATGGAAGTCTGTCGCAGAGCCCGGCTAAGCTTTCCATTGAATGGCCTTCTCAGCAGGTGGGCCAAGGGGCTGAGAGGGATCTCTACGATGGTAAAAGATTACCATCACGCCTCGCGCCGGTCAGACAATCCATCCCAGCAGTCCCGGCTTGCATGGCGGAGATGAAAAGACACTGGGACAAGCCGTTCTCACACCGCGTGCCCGTCAAGGGGTTTGAACGTCTGGATATAAAAGATATGGGGGAGTTGGGATTAGCTGACCCACCTCCAGTGGAGCTTTCAGTAGCCAACCACCTGCACCCAGGTCGTAGAGCAGCGCTTTCATCGGCCGATGTGTCCACATTCCAGAAGATTTACAAATCCTCTGCCTTGGCCGTCAGGGCCCTGAATGTGACTTAACTTCTAACAACATATCAGGCGGAGCTACTGGAGAAGATGGGTAGCCCGCTGGACGCAGGATCTCCCAACCCAGCGCTCTGGGAGGAGATATGTGTGATAGCCGATTTCAATCTCTGCACATCACGTGGGGCGGTCCAAAGCTGTGGCAGGAGTATGGGTTTGGCTGTGGTGCGGGAAAGAGCATTATGGCTGGGTCTCTCTGGCCTTTCTGATAAGGAAAAGGTAGAGTTCCTCGATGCCCCGTGGATCCCAAGGCACTGTTCGGCTCTACTGTCACAGACACAGGGAGAGGCGTTTCAAACCTGTCTCCCTAGAAAGCCTACAGTTAGACCATACCAGCCTGCACGCGTGAATTTCACGCCTCAGCTGAAACGGGGATACCCTGACTATCGTGGTCATCGCCCCCCACCACCTCAACATCCAGCGGCAGTGACTTCACAGTCCCAGCCGGCCCAGAATAAGGGAAAACAGTCGTATGCTGCGGCTGCAGCTAAACAACGTCCTTCCAACCCACAGGGTGGCAAGAAGAGACGGTCTACCTAGGAAAGAGCCTTGTTTAGCACAGGGGGACAGAGAGCAGCACCCAGGGTTTTCTGCTCCACCCCACTCAGAGTTCAACACTTTTCTTCCTCCAGGGAAACGAAGAAGGTTGTTAATTGTGGATGGTCCCGGTTCGGATGTCTTAAGGGCCAGTTCAGCAGGTTCAGCTAGTATGGCACGAGTTCTCATGGTGCCCCCTGCATTTGTTGCCCTGCCTCCACCCACAGGGTCGAATATGAGGACAAGAGGAAATGTTTGTGCAAACTAAAAGAGTTCATGTGTGAAAATAAAAGAAATTCCTGCGCATCCAGGCCACGAGCCGAGGGCGGGGACTTTTTCAAAAAAAAACCCTGTTAAACCTGCTACCCCAATCTTTGCCACTGAGCGGCGCCACCACACCGCCAGTGAGCGAAGGGGAAAGGAGCACACTCTCTGCGCGAGCGGAGAGCTGGCGCGCATGCGCAGTGTTTCCATGGGTCTTATCCACAATAGAGAAAGGCTACAGACTCCAATTCGCGGTAAAACCACAGAGTTTCAATGGAGTGATTATGTCAACAGTTCAAGGGGAATCGGCTCAGATTCTAGAGGAGGAAATCTCTTCTCTTCTGAGAAAAGGGATAATAAGAATGTAGCCAAGAGAGGAATGCCATCAGGGCTTCTACTCTCGATATTTCGTGATTCCATAGAAAGGTGGGGGTCTCCGCCCTATTTTAGATCTGCGGACCCTGAACAAACACCTCAGGAAATACAAGTTCAAAATGCTCGGATTACGAACCCTGTCCCACACGTTGCATCACAGAGATTGGTTCACATCAATAGATCTCAAGGACGCTTATTTTCATATAGAAATTTTTCCTGCAAACAAGAAATTTCTCAGGTTTGCTTATCAGGGCAAAGCATACGAATATGTGAAGACTCCCTTCGGTCTGTCCCTCGCACCTCGTCTTTTCAGCAAATGTGTGGAGGCGGCTCTGTCACCTCTGCATCAGAGGGGAATCAGAGTTTCAGCATATTTAGACGATCTCTTGTTGTGCGCTCAATCACAGCAACAGGCAGCGAGAGATACACACATTCTGGTGGCACATTTGACAGACCTAGGCTTCAAAGTGAACCACGAGAAAAGCTGCTTGCTCCCCACACAAGAAATAAACTATCTAGGTCTCATGTTGAATTCAGTGCTGTATCAAGCGTTTTTATCAGAGGAACGCATCAAGTCATTCCTCAGTTGCATCTCTCTTTTTCAGAAAGGGAGATCAATTCCCCTCAGGATATGTCTGAGGTTATTGGGGCTGATGGCATCTACAATAGCTGTAATTCCCCTAGGACTGCTGAGAATGAGAGAATTTCAGCGCTGCACAGCGTCTCAGAGCGAACGCATAGGACGCAAGCTTAGCCGCAGAGTGATCGTCTCGGAGGAATGTGTGAGGGCTTTGCGTCACTGGAAAGCCCCCAATTTCCTCAGAGAAGGGACTGTATTAGGTCCAATCACTCTAAGAAAAGTGGTGACGACGGATGCATCACTCACAGGCTGGGGAGCTGTGCTCGAGGGCAGAAAGGTGCGAGGGGTGTGGTCTCCATCTCAAAGGGAGAAACACATAAATTACCTAGAGCTGCTTACAGTGTTACTAGCACTAAAACACTTTATTCAGCTCCTTCAGGGTCACCATGTGTTGGTCAGAACGGACAACACAACGGTGGTAGCTTACATAAACAGACAGGGGGGTGTATGCTCTCACCAGCTACACAGTCTGGCTCAGAGTTTGTTGGTCTGGGGCAGCACTCGGTTCCTGTCGATATGAGTAACACATGTACCAGAGATATTGAACAGAGGGGCGAATCTGTTGTCCAGGGGGAATCCCATGTACGGAGAGTGGACACTCCACCCACAGGTGGTGAATCAGCTGTGGCTGAGATACGGTCAGGCTGCCGTAGATCTCTTCGCATCGCGCGAAAACGCACAGTGCCCTCTGTTCTTCTCCCTGGTGGGAGAAAGTGCACCGCTGGGTGTGGATGCTCTAGCCCACCCATGGCCAAACGTGTTGTTGTAAGCGTTTCCCCCGCTGAGCCTCATCGGGCCAACGTTACAGAGAGTGCAGGAATTCAGACATGCACTGATTCTGATTGCGCCATGGTGGCCGGGAAAATTATGGGTGGCAGAGATAATCCCACTCTTGTACGACCAACCCTCTCCTCTCCCGTTGCGCAGAGACCTTCTTTCTCAGGCCAACGGGGAGATTTTTCACCCGGCGCCGCACAAGATATCTCTTTAGGCTTGGCCTGTGAGAGGATGAATTTAAATGCAATTGGGTTACCCCCTAAGGTGATCGAAACGATTCAGAGTGCAAGGGCAGCCTCTACGCGTTCTCTGTATGATCTTAAGTGGAGAGTTTTTGAATGATGGTGCGCCGAGAGACGAATCATCTGGTATCATCGGTCCGAGAGATGAGAGACGACTCGCGGAAATCGCTCGAAGCAGATAAGAGGTCACGGCTTCGTTATGAGGCGAGGATAGTCTGTGTAAACAAAATGTGCAGTTTTAAGCTCGGATCTATTAACGCATCCATTTCCTTATACAGCTGAATAAAAGCATATTCTTTAAATCGTAACGTTACATTACCCGTGCTCTGGTTCATAGCGCCTGCAGTTTGCCTCAGAGTTGTGAAGACGCCAGATAGCCTCCTGAAAATTAGTCGAAAAAGTTAGCCGCGTCCATGCAGAGGAGTTGAAGGGGAGCTGAAGGCGAGACGGCGTCCTGTCATTGTTGATCACGAAAAAGCAGAGCAGCAAAAACACAGGAAATGTATAAAAAAAAAAAAGAGTCCAAAACACGTCTGTTTAAAGCTCGTCTTCAAGTTTTGTACGCGTCATGGCCATGACCTCGCATGTGATTGGAGGAGGGCGAGAAGCTCGTTGGGCTCCTCCAATCACATGCGAGGTCATTGTTATAAGGATGTTTTCCAGAATTAATGAAAAAACTCTGTATTAATACATTTTCCTGGACAGAATGGAAAATGTATTTAGTACCACATGCATGTGCAGACTACAGTTCTCGTTCACAAATTTGATGGGATTAGGATTGATTGTCTTGATAGTCAGTTTATGACAGTTTACAAAGAAGGGAGTCTAACAGCAAACTGATTTTAAGAAATGTATTAAATTAACAAGAAAATGAAACAAAAGAATGTTAAGAGGTGAATAAAATAAAAAAATGTTGATGTATTTTGGCTGTGTGTGTGTGTGTGTGTGTGTGTGTGTGTGTGTGTGTGTGTGTGTGTGTGTGTGTGTGTGTGTGTGTGTGTGTGTGTGTGAGTGCGTGTGATTATGTGTGTGTGTGTGTGTGTGTGTGTGTGTGGGCATGTTTTCGTGAAATATCAGGACACAAATGTGTATAATGACATGGGTATGACATGGGTATTACAAAAAGAGGGTGAAATATGAGGACGTTCCCCATGTCCTCACTTTTCAAAATGCTTATAAATCACACAGAATGAGTTTTTTTTCACAGAAAGTGAACTGCACAGTCTCCTGTGAGGGCTAGGTTTAGGGGCAGGGGCAGTGTAAGGGGATAGAAAATACGGTTTGTACGGTATAAAAACCATTACGCCTATGGAATGTCCTCACATTTCACAAAAACAAACGTGAGTGTGTGTGTGTGTGTGTGTGTGTGTGTGTGTGTGTGTGTGTGTGTGTGTGTGTGTGTGTGTGTGTGTGTGTGTGTGAGAGAGAGAGAGAGATAGAGAATCACAAGAGTCCGGAAATCAGTCCACAGAGGGGCTTAATTTATCCCTATATTCTTCAACCTCATTGAGGTTTCAGACCACCAAGGAGCTCCAGAAAAACCTATTATATTTATTTTCACTTTAAGTTAATGGGTGTGGCAAAAGTGCTTCAATTACATATAGGCATAACACCGTAACTTTTTATTTTGTGTGTATTTTTTTTTACATAACATTGGTTATTGCGAATGACATACAGAGTAATTAATCTACTCTGTTAACCCGGACAAGTTGAATCTACTTAAAAAATTGGAGCAAACTGGTTGCCCTAAAAATTAAGTAATGTGAACTAAAACGAGTACATTTAACTTAAAATGTTTTAGTTAAAAAAATTCAGAACCTAGATAAAACTTCCCCTGCTGCTGCTGCTGATTTGCATTTGTGTAGCTCACAGCATGTTCATTTACATGTTAAAGCCTCCCCTAGAATTAAGGGGAGGGGGGGTCATGGGGGGACAACTGCCAAGCAAGGCCCACGTCAATTTCCAACAATTTACGGCAGTTTTCGGTGTTGCCTGCAAATTGCCGTGCAAACCTGAAGTTTCACGGCAATCTACAGTGCCACATTCTGACGAAAATCCCACTTTTCATGCAGTGGTCTCCACCAGAGTTTCGAGCTCACTCCACTAGAGGAATGGCTACTTCCTGGGCTCTGTTCAGGGGTGTTTCTATTCAGAATATTTGTGCTGCGCCCAGCTGGGCTTCACCGCACACTTTTGTCAGACATTATAGACTGGATGTGACCGAGCCGTCTCTGGCCCATACAGTGCTCGTGTGGGAGTTGTACTTGATACGTCATAGCTTTTCCTACAGACAGTCACCGGGTGTGGGTCCCGGTCCACTAGGGGTTCTTCTTGACACATTAGTGCATAGGGCTTCACTTTAGTGTCAGAGCCATGATCACTAGTTGCCACATTTTTGTTGCGTCTGTTCCTACAGCATCTCTGCAATACGGGAGTGGTCCATATCCCTCAGTGAGATACCGAACGGATGTTAGAACAGAGAACCTCTGATAACAGAAGTGAGGTATCTCACCTCACCGCCCTTCTTGCAGTCCACACGGTGAAGAAGATATGCGAAGAATGACGTGGCAGCAAGCTGCAGCGAGTTGAATACCAGGGAGACGGGTCTCCCTGATCGCTGTGGCAATTGGTCTGTCAGTCTGACAGACGTGGTGTAATTGGTGCTTCCACAGTCAGTCACGTCTGGAGGTGTTCCCTCAGTGAGATACGTCACTTCTGTTATCAGAGAACCGGGGTTACGCAAGTAACCTAATGATTGTGCTGTTCTCACCTGTTCTCACCTTCTGGGAGTGACAATAGGGCTCATCTAATTTAGATAAGCCATACCCCCTGTAAAGCTGCATGGTTGCATAGCAACAACAGACACAACGGTAAAAATCGGGCCGCATACTATTAATAATAAAAGATAATGTGCATTGTAAATGTCGGTAATTTATCTTTTTTGACTTTTATAAAAATGATTTAGAGGCTGAAATATGTGAGTTTTATCTTTTTATGAAACCTTTTTTGTCAAAACTCTATTGTAACTTGTGCATTGTAGATAACATGTTGCAAGACACTCCTTTAAAATCTGGCCATTATTTTTAATGTTATTATTTTAATGTTTATGTGAACAAAAAGTACATATTGATGCTAATTTAATTTTTTTGTTATTTGCTGGTTTTCTACATAAAACTTGGTGAATTGATTTCATTGTGTAGCATTAGGATTTTTTTAACAGGATTCTGTGATAACCGTGATAATTTTTGTCACTATAATCATGAAATGAAATTTTCATACCAAACTAAAATCAACTATAATTATGTGTTTTTATAGTATAATATGGAAAGTACAATTTTCTCTAAGAAAAAAATGTATCTCTGATTCTGTTCTTTTCTCTGACATTTAAGGGTAACATAGGCCTACAAAGACTCTTTTAGGTCTAAAACAGTTTGGATAGTTGTTAATACAGCGTTCCCACAGCTTGGTTCAAATTCAAGAACCTTTCAAGGACTTTTTCACATTTAGCTCCTAAACTCTGGAATAGTCTTCCTGATATTGTTCGAGGTTCAGACTCGCTGTCCCAGTTTAAAACTAGATTAAAGACGCATCTCTTTAGCCAAGCATTCACATTATAAATATCTTTTTATACTACAGTTAAATCGGATCAAAAGCATTAATATAATATTCTGAACAGCAGCTACGCTAATCATTTCCCATCTGCTTTTCTGTTGTTATCTCGGGACACTAGTCCCGAGGTAAATAATTCATCAGCTCCAGTTTGTATCCAGCCTCTCATGGAGACTTCGGATGCCCCGACACCTGTGATGAGACGACTCGACGCCTGTGAAGAGATGACTCAACGCCAGCGTTGTTATGGCCTAAATTAATACACGATTGATTAACTTTTTCGAACATTATTCTTTATCATTGTCTTTCTAACATTTTTACTGTACATCTATGAAATGCACTTTCTGTAAAGCTGCTTTGAAACAATGTGTATTGTGAAAAGCGCTATACAAATAAATTTGAATTGAATTGAATTTAATTGAATTTTTCAAGGAAATGACAGATGAGAGTCAAAACTGAGATTGTGGTGAGAGAAGCTTGGAAAATCTCTTTATTGTCTAAATTAGGTGTCAGCTTTGTTTTCCCATGTTTCTCCTAAAATCCATTAGGAGAAATAAGAGTAGACACAACTGAGACATGATAAATATCTGAGACTTAATTGAGATTCTTATTTAGCTCTTGTTGTAGTATCAGCAGTGTCTCAGATGTTTCTCCAAAAATCCATTAGGAGAAATAAGAGAAGACAAAACCGAGACATAAGAAATATCTGAGACTTAATTGAGATTCTTATTTAGCTCTTGTTGTAGTATCAGCAGTGTCTCATATGTTTCTCCAAAAACCCATTTGGAGAAATAAGAGTATACTCAACCGAGACATGAGAAATATCTGAGACTTAATTGAGATTCTTATTTAGCTCTTGTTGTAGTATCAGCAGTGTCTCATATGTTTCTCCAAAAACCCATTAGGAGAAATAAGAGTATACACAACCGAGACATGAGAAATATCTGAGACTTAATTGAGATTCTTATTTAGCTCTTGTTGTAGTATCAGCAGTGTCTCATATGTTTCTCCAAAAACCCATTAGGAGAAATAAGAGTAGACACAACCGAGACATGAGAAATATCTGAGACTTAATTGAGATTCTTATTTAGCTCTTGTTGTAGTATCAGCAGTGTCTCATATGTTTCTCCAAAAACCCATTAGGAGAAATAAGAGTAGACACAACCGAGACATGAGAAATATCTGAGACTTTATTGAGATTCTTTTTTAGCTCTTGTAGTATCAGCAGTGTCTCAGATGTTTCTCCAAAAAAACCTCAAGAAAGAAAAAAATAGACATAAATGAGAGGAGCTGGGTAAAAAAAAAAACTCTATTGTCTTGCTGTAATCCCTTTCAATACTCATTAGAGATTCACGAGTTCACACTTACATATAATTTATGAAGAGTAATTTAACTGCGTATTTGGCGTGCTGTCCGGGGGGAGGGCTTCGAGCTCGGAATTTGGCCCGAACCCAGAGTACCCCCCGTATATGTAAGTGGCTGATAAAATAAAAGTCTGGAGAAGGGGTGGTGGAGGGATGCTAGAAAACTGTCAATGAATGGAGGTGAGACTGCTGCGTGTATATATACCTATTACTCTTGATTAGCTGAGTGCTCTCCACCTGTGTCAATTATCTGAACGTGCTCCTCCCGAACTATGTTTATAAAACATCATTTCACGAGTTCACACTTACATATAATTTATGGAGAGTAATTTAACTGCGTATTTGGCGTGCTGTCCGGGGGGAGGGCTTCGAGCTCGGAATTTGGCCCAAACCCACAGTACCCCCCAAAAATGCTAAAGCATAGGACAGCCGCCTGGCTCAATACCCCCCCAAAAAAAGCAGAGCTTGGCGGGCTGGCATTCGAGAAGGGGCCTGGTTGCTTGACCGGTAGGCCCCTGAGGGTGGTTGTGGCGCATCGTGCCGGGGGATTGCCTGCAAGAGAAAACGGGAAAAGAGAAACATGGGAGAGACAACAATATTAAAAACATTATTAAACACTTCCTTGCTGCGTGGAAACTTCCCACTCTGCATGGGAACATATCAGGGAACTGCATGTTATAAGAGATGTGGAATGCTCTAAAGTTTCTCCAAGTGGTCAGGTAGGATTGAAGTGTCCTTGGAGAAACTGCTTGGAGGATGGTGTCGCGAGATACGTCAAGGAGATGTTTTAAAGGGTGGTTTACGGGAATATCAGTTCCGAATAGGGAGGTACTGGAGTTGGGAATTGGTCCGCCTCTGGAGCCAACGTCCTGAATTTCTGAAACAGAAAACGAGACAGGGAATCAGCAATTTGGTTTTCTGCTCCAGGGACGTGTTTAGCTTTTAAGATAAATTGGTCGCAAGCCGAAATCCAGATGAGACGCCTTAGAAGTGGCATCATAGCGGGTGCATGGGAACGACCTTTGTTTATGCACTGTACCGTTGCGTCGTTGTCACAATGCACTAAAATGCTGCTAGTGGCCCATTCTTTCCCCCATAGAAATGCTGCTACTACTAGGGGGTAAAGTTCAAAGAGCGCTGAAGACTGTGTTATGTCTTGGAGCTGCGGTGGCCATGGAGAAGCGAACCAACGACCCTGGTAAAATTCCCCAAAACCGATTGAGGGGGCAGCGTCTGTGAACAACTGGATATCGATGGGAGACGAAACGAGGTTGCTGTAGAAGAAGGATAGACCGTTCCATTGGTTCAGGAATGTTATCCATAGCCTGAGTTCATTGCGACATGCTTGGTTTATGGATATTAGGTCTTCTAGTGAGTGGACGGAGGGCGCAAGCGAGAGAAGATGCGATATGAATGGGCGGCCCTGTGGAATGATGCGTATTGCGTAGTTTAGATGGCCGAGTAGGGATAGAAGTTCGCGTTTTGAACAATTGTGTTTCTCGAGGAGAGTAGATGCGACGGTGATTATTCTGTCGATTTTTTCTTTGGGTAGAGATGCCTGGAAATGGATTGAATCTAAATTGATTCCGAGAAACTCGATGGAAGAAAAGTTAAGCGTACTGCGAAATAGTATTTTTCGAGCCAGCGAACCCCGAATAAGTGCCACGCATCAGGATGGATGGGCATTACTTTGAAGACTGAAGTTATATCTATTTTTGCTAGCCACGCACCCCTTCCTGCAATTTTAATCATGTCTATTGCCTGGTCTATGTCGTGATATTTGAGTGAGAATTCGTCGAGAGGGATCAAGCTGTTTATGCTTGGGAACGGGGAATTGTGCGGGGCTGATAGATCTATTATTAAACGTTTTTTACCCGAGGATTTTCTTGTAGCTACTCCAACGGGGCTGATGCGAAAAATACTAAACGGGGGATTATCGAACGGGCCGATCATGAAGCCTGACTCAACTTCTTTTTTGATAAGGTTTCCTACGACTTCAGGTTCAGTGAGGGCAGATTGGAGATTATTACAGATTGTGATTTGGGAAAGCGGGCATTCTATACCGGGGTTAAAGCCGTTCTTTAAACCTGACAACAGATAATTAGTAAATTCAGCATCCGGGTGACGAGCTTGTTCGAATTCCATCCGCAAAATATTTACGGGAGTCGATAAGTAGTTTCTGGATTTTTTATTTACGGCTTAATGCACTGGACATACAATGCGTGCATGAGCGCTGCCACAGAATTTACATACATGCATGTACCGGCAGTGCAGTCTGCCACATTTTCCATTGTTAAAATGGTTGCAGAGCTGCCTGTTTTCCTCGAATGAGGAGGTGGTTGCTGCACGAGGCACATAACTGGTGGATCTGTCTGTTTTTGTTTCCGGGCAGGGTAGAGAGGAGGGTCTGACCTGCGGGCATGATATTGTAGCGTGCGTCACTGACCTGCAGACTGCGCAGGAGATGTTTTTACATCCTAAAAACACCCTGCTATGAAGATCCTGGTCTAGTGCGCCCCAGTAGGTGCATTGGTTCCATTGCGCATTTCGCACGGCACTTTTGGCTGAGAAAAGTTTGTGATATGTATAGAAATGCCCTCCCCCATAGGACAGCGCGAGCTCAGCCATGATGGCCAGGTAGTCATTTAGTTTGCGCCGTCTGTGGGGAAAAGCTGAACAAATTATTTCAGTGAAGCGAGCAAAAGCAATTGAAAATTCAGAAAAAGAAAGCACGAGGGATGATTGTGTGTTTGTGGATTTAAGTGTGACGGAGAACTCCCCGCAGTCTATTTGGTGGACTGGTTCGGCTGCGGGGAGCATGGAGAGAAGAGATGAAAGGTCTATGTCTGCACCTGCTAGGATGCGCGGATGTTTTGCGACACTGGAGGTGGTTCCGTGGATCCGAGGGCGTTGGACAGCACGGGCATCTGAGTTGCTGAAAACAGAGAATATGGAGTTTTAGGTTGCAATATAGAGCTGGGAAGGTTGTAAGCCGGGGCTGCGAATGAAGGCGGCGGCCTCGCGCTTGTATTGCCATCTGTGGCTTGGCATGGAAAGGGAGCTGTAGGACAGAAAGAAAAAGGTTGAAATGAAGTGTGGGCTTGAACTGCAAGCGGCGGTAGGCTCGCGGTTGTTTGCCCTGCTGGAGCTGCAGACCACTGGACCTGGGCGGGGTTATAGCCTGTTGGAAAAAGTGGTTGAACTGATTGGGCCTGTTGTGCTAGCGGAGGTAGCATTGCGCTAGCGTCTGCAACGGGAGCCATCGGTCCCTGAAAGGAATAAGGGTTAGAAACGAGAGGAGCATAGAACTGGGAAACTGTGGGGAGGCCGCTGGGCCCAGCTGCAATCGGCGCTGCAACGGCAGAAGTCGTGGAGAAAGGCCGATCTGCATCTGGCGGTGGGAGAGAACTAGCCCCTGCGGAATCTGGAGCACGGCCCAGGCTCGCTGAAGGCCTGTTGATGCGGCTCGATTGGCGGCGCCAGCCGGATCTTGTGCAGGGAGATAGCGGTGTTACTGGGAGAGGCGAACTTTGAGCCCTGCTGGGTTGGCTTTGCCTACGGGCCGTCTTAGGAGCTGGTGACGAGCTTGGAGAGAGGTTAGTGGGATGCAGAGTTACGTAGAGCTCATACAGCTCCACTTTATTTAGTTTGCGTGAAGCCTGTATGTCTGCGTTCCCCAGAGCTTGCCTCAAACCAGCTACCGTCCATTTCCCGATAGGAGGAATTGTCGGGACGGTCGAGCGGTAGGAAGAGGCTGGGGAGGAATCTTGCCGGAGGTGGTGAAGGCTGGCCTCGGCGTCGGGGCGAGTGCAGGCTCGTTCGAACAGGCGTGCGACCGCACCCGGAAGCCTGGGGCTCGAGTTCAATGACCGGCGTCAGGTTGATGGTATTGGTGCCGGCGGAATGCGGCGGCGGATCCCTGGGGATGTCGCTTCCGTCGTTGTAACGAGGGCTTGGATGTTGTGACATTTTGCTAGGATACTGTCGATGCTAGAAAACTGTCAATGGAGGTAAGACTGCTGCGTGTATATATACCTCTTACTGTTGATTAGCTGAGTGCTCTCCACCTGTGTCAATTATCTGAACGTGCTCCTCCCGAACTATGTTTATAAAACATCATTTGGAAAATGTTTTCACTCAGAGATTGCTCTTACTAAGCTCAGTATTTATGGTTGTGATTCTCATCTGTGTCCACTTTAGGTTTCAGATTTGACTTCACATTTTCCTCATAAAATTACCCAGGGAACATACAATTAGACATAAATGAGACTAAAGTAAATTTGGAGAAAAAGATAAGACATCCACAAGACTTTTTTAAAATAACAATGGGAGAGCATTTTAGTGTCTTGCAGAAAGTTTTATTGCAAAGAGGTTAGGCTGCTTTTACTGTGCTCGGTATATGGAGGTTAACATTTTCTTTACTCATGTAGGTTTCAAGTTTCTTTTTACATGCAATGGAAAGAAAATACAATGCAAATCTTTTACAAGGCACTTAAAATAAAATTGTTAGATACTGCACATGAGTGATGTTTATATACCCTGCAATCTTTGTAAAGACACAATTTTTATTCTTAGAAACAAGTTTTCAAAAAAATCTAACTAAAATATATATTGTTGCTTTTTACACTTTATAAGCAGCATTTCCTCCAAAAAACAAGCAAACAAACAACCTCTTGACTAGACTGCAGCACAGCTACATATAGATACTTGAATACAGCAAAATAAAAGACCAGTAAATGACAACATCATAGATGTAACAAACTACAATTACATAAACATTTAAGTTGATCTCATGCAACACTTGTTTATAAGAGCTTTCTTCAGCTTCAACTTTTCAACTGGTTTCCATCCATGGCATTTGCCACAGCTCATGACATAAGCTACAATTTGGGAAAAGGGGAAAATGTTACATGAACTGGTTAAGGGGAATACTGCAACTATACTTTTAATCCCATTGTGCATACAACATGAGCAAACATTAGATTAAATGTATAGAACATGAAGTTGACACATTTGATAAAAAAGGATTTAGGAACTTACTTAGTATTCCATTTACTTTACTTTTATCCAAAATTGTCTTGCCCTCTGGGACTTTGCCATGCTTTCCAAACGCTACAGAGTTAGAACATTCTTCATGAGTGAAGAACTGATCAAACAGTAGATGGAAAAGACGAAGACAGTCCTTCTTTGACTCTTGGTGAATAGCTGCTAGTTTGGTAGAGGACAAGAGCAGCCCACTGTCTTGGTAAAGTTCTTGTTGGCCAGATCTAGTTTAGGCATCAGAACTCCCACTTTCACATGATTTGTAGTCTTCCATCTTATCTATAAAGCCTCGGAGTGCCTGTAGGTGTTCAAGATCTGAAACAGAAAAGGTAGGAGTAAAAGCTTTTCCAGTGGATAATGAGGAGATATTAATGAATCAGAAATGTCCCTTTACATGTACACATTTTACTTACTCATGCTGGACAGCACATCCCTCATTATGTTATTCTCTTTAAGTAATGCCTGTACCTCCAGCTTGCATGTTTCACATGGCTCCCATTTTTCATTTTCATATGATGCGTTCTGTGATCTGACAGTGGGTTCTTCATACTCCACCTCAGGCTCTAACCCAAGCCTGACATCCTGAATTGTAACTTCAGCTGAGGGGTGAGGTATAGACGAGTTATAGAGAAGCCCCAAAAATGTTTCTTTTGGGGTTGAACTGTGTGTAATGGTTTGTCTTTGATGTTCATCTAAATCTAATAAACCTGGCTGGTCTTGATTACAATACTCAGATGGTGTCATGGTCTGTGGATTAAAAGGCTTAGCAGGACATGGTAATAGCACAGATTGATGTTGGTTTGGTGGCAATCCTGGAGACAAAAGCTGGGTTTGTGCAGAGGAAGGACCATGTTCAGCTGGTGCAGAAGCGACCCGATTCTGGTTATAAAATGTTTCAGCAGATGCATAACTTCTTTTCATGTCCTTCTTTGCACCATTTCTCGGGTCCTGCTTTTGGTCACAGACCCCAATGTGATCTACAGTGGCATTATAGAATTTGTTGTCTGACCATCTTGCAAGAACTCGAGCTCCTGGAGAGAGTCCCTCAAAGCTAGTTATTGGCGACTCCTTTTCTCTAAGTATGTCACAGGTCTTACAAATTTTTGCAGTGTATCCATCTTCAAATGTTAGAAAAACATAAAATCCTGTAAATGTAAAAAGATATCCAAAGTCACTAAACAGTCACTAGAAATACAACATTGAAGCTTTTCGATTCATAATAAACCCCATGACATATTTCCCTAACACTGCAAGCAAGCGTATAGCTTAATTGGCAGAGTACAGTGTCAGGAATTCAAAAAGTCATGGGTTCAAGGCAAGCCTAAGGGACACACAAAGTGTGTTATTGATGTACAGGGTTAATTTAAATTAGGCCTTTAATACAAGTGACTGTCAAAACTATTAAACTTATTTACCTTCTCTTTCTTCATTTTGTAGGGCAGTGGCTGGCTCACTGACTTTAGTTTTTTTGATTGGGTTACGGATTCTTTTAGGTATCTCCATCACACTGATCTCTGTTCTGTGGACAAGACCAAATTATAATAAACAAATTCTCAATACCATAAACTATGCCTAATAAAAAGATCTTTGTGGGCTACTTACCTTCTCTTTCTGCTTCCCTCACTGTTTAGTGCCATTACACTTGGTGGCAAAATGCCAGTTTTTACAATGGGCTATATAAATGTTGTGTTTATGGTTATTTGCATCTATGGTTTGAACCCTCTCCTACTTGTTTGAGTGCACCATGACATTCAAGACAATCATTGCTCACAGGTGAACTGCACACCTGATGTTATTAGTGCAACACCTATACTGTCAAGTGAGGCAAAATATTTTTGCTAACAATGTCAGATGTGTTTGGCTAATTTATACATGCATTTAAAAGAAGAAGTGCAAAGAAATTTGCTAAAGTTTTCCTTGTTTAAACATTTTAAGCAAGTTATTTGGTTGAGTAGTACTTGAGTCACAAGAGAAAGGATGGCGCAAATAACCATTAACCAGTCTCGTTGGAGAAGGAAAATGACAGACCAATCAAAAATCAAAAGATATAGAAGAAAAATCATCAAAGTGAGAATTTATTATTTTTTTAAAACTCTTTTTCTTTTCTTTTTTTTTTGGAAAGTTTGCACACTTTGGTATTTGTTCTTTTCTTGCAGCAAAAAAATACTGCAACCTTGGGAGACATGTCAATCCCCAGAGCAGATTATTGCTGTGCAGAAGTGCTTGGAGTGGACAATGAAATTTCTCAGACAGAGGGATCTTCTATGATGTACGGACCTGAACTTTGTACTGTTAATGAAGAGTTTTATACAAGACAAGACTACACTCCGTACACTAGTACTGTTTGTGATGTGGAACATTTTGATCCATTACACTATGGTATTGATGATGATAGGAATGATGGCACTTTATTTGACAATGACCTTAATGATGATGCAGAAATTCAATTTAAGGAAAAGCCTGGTGATTGTTCACTTTAAAAAAATGCTCCTGTATCTACTGCAGAAAGCGTTCTCATGATACTAGCTTTTGCTAATAGAAACAGAATTTCAGGGAAAGCCCTGAGTGACTTGGTCAAATTGATCTCCCTGCATTGTCCAGTAGAACATCAAACAGAGTGCCTAAAAAAATCTAAAATCTAAAAAAATAAAAAAAAATCTTTGATAATGCAGGTCCCTCATTTATTGTGCACAAATATTGCAACAGTTGTTATATGTCAGTAGAGAGCGATAATGCCCAGTGTCAGGTCTGTGAAGCAGAGGTATCAACTTCATATTTTATTGAAGTTCCAATTGAATCTCAAATTAAGGCATTGTTCACAAAAAAAGATTTTGAGGAAAAGTAAAAATTTAGATTCATTAGCCAAAAAAAGGGCCGGTGCAATGTAGAGGATATATATGATGGACAAGTATATCAGAAGTTATTGGCTGGTGGTGGGGAACTTAGTGATTCCCACAATATTTCCTTACTCTGGAACACAGACGGCATTCCTGTTTTCAAGTCCTCTAAATTCTCAGTGTGGCTTTTTTACTGTATCATAAATGAACTCAATTTTGTTGAGCATACAAACAGAGAAAACATGATTCTTGCAGGTCTTTGGTTTGGTGAGTCAAAACCATCTATGCTGACTTTCCTTAAACCGCTGTGTGACACTCTTAATAATATACAAAGAGATGGAGTCCTTGTCCAATTTTATGAATCAGATAGTCCCTTTATATGCAGAGTATTAACCATTGCAGGTCCTTGTGATTTACCTGCAAAAGCCTTAGTGTCAAATACTATTCAGTACAATGGACATTTTGGATGTTTAAAATGTGAACAGCCTGGCAAGACAATTAAAACAGGATAAAGGGGACATGTGCATACTTTTCCCTTTCAAACTGAAGATCCAAAGGGTCCTGCACGTACTCATAAGAGATTTGTGGAAGATGCCAAGCTGTCATTTGATTCAAAAACCATAGTGCGTGGAGTTAAGGTTCCCACTTACCTCAGCACGGTAAATAGCTATGATTTGATCTTAGGCACGGGTGTTGATTACATGCATTCTGTGCTTCTTGGTGTTATGCGACTTTTGATGCATTTGTGGTTATCCACAGATGTCTCACGCTGTTCTTTTAGCATGGTCAGATCAATTAGTGAAGTAGACAAACGCATGAGTGAAATTCAACCACCATTTAAAACACATTTCCCTCGCTCTGTTTCTGTCCACAGAATGTACTATAAAGCTTCAGAGTACTGGTGTATGTTGTTGTTCTTTGGGCCAGTAGTGTTTCGAGGCATTCTTGCAAACATGTACTACAATCACTTTCTGCTGCTAAGTGAAGCAATGTTCATTCTTCTTTTGGATTCCATAACCTTTGCACAAATAGATCACGCTGAGAAACTTCTGTGGAAGTTTTGTTCTCAGATGAATGAGCTTTATGGTGACAGATACCTGACAGCTAATGTTCACTTATTAGTTCATTTAGCAGACAGTGTTAGAGCTCTTGGACCCATTCTTGCTTTCACTTTGAGGACAAAAATGGACCTTCATTTGCTTCATCTCATTCATGGAACTCAAAATATTCCTCTACAAATGGTAAATGCAGTGAAACTTATTCAGTGTCTCCCAAATATTGCTCAAACCACCAAAATTGGTAATGCCACTGCTGATTTCATTGCCAAGATGACACAAGTCTTTTTTGTTTTTCAAACACAGGTGCCTTTAGCGTGAAAGAAATAGGTGTTCCCTTAAATTTTTTGCTGGATTGCGCAGACATGTCTACATTAGAAATGTTTTTAGGACATAGCTTACATAGTAATGTTGTGAAGGCATTTAGCAGAGTTCAGATTGGCGAAAATGTTTACTCCTCAAAGCAGTTTGTCAGAGCCAAAAGAAGAAACAATTGCACTGTGACATTTCATGCTGGGAATGAAGTATGTTATGGTCAAATTGACTTATTTTTCTTTTATAAAGATGGAGATAATTTTTCAAATGAGAGACATCTTGCTTTTGTGAATGAATTTTCATGCACAGGACTAGATCTCCAGCAGGACATTGTTACAGGAGCAACTTGTTTTCACATTGTAAGCTTACTTGAGAATCCTATAAAAAGAAAAGTTCTAGCTCTTGAAAATATTTTAAGCAAACTAATGTTTTTTTAATTTGTCTTCAATGCCAGGCATTGCATATGCATCACATTTCCCAAACACATTGGAAAGGGATTGAATGAATGCATGACCACAACAAGAATTTGTTGTAAATGTTGATGAATAAAGGTATGGTACGGTATCGTATTGTAACGTACTGCTCTGAGACAGAAGGTAGAAGATCCAAATGCAGCTTTATTGGAGGGGTAATCCACACTCGTAGTCAAAAACAGGCAAGAGGTCATAACAGGTAAGTAGTCCAAACAGGCAAACGGGTAATCCACGGAACAGGCAAGAAATCCAAAACCAAGAGACATGAAACCAGGGAGAATGCTAAGAAATGCAGTATATACAAACAAGACTTAGCAGTTAATGATAGAGTGAACATGGTTTATATAGGCTGGGGTAATGGGCTGATGAGACACAGGTGCAAACAATTAATGATGATGAGTCCGGGCACAGGATTATGGGTAATGTAGTTTGTGATGGAGTGACAGTCCGGGGTGGAGTGCCCCCAGGTGGTAATCAGGGGCACTCTCACTTGTGATTGTGACATAGCCCCCCCTCAAAGGAGCAGCTTCCAGACGCTCCTAAAATTGTCAAGGAGGGAGGTGGAGCGAAGGCGGACCCGGGGGCGGGATGGAGGACCAGGCCCGTGTAGCGGAAGAGGGCCTGGAGACTCAGGCACCGTAGAAAGCCAGGAAGGAGCAGGCTGGACTGATGACCAGGGTGGCGCAAGCAGCCAGGGCGGAGCAGACAACCACCACAGCAGCGCAGATGAGGTTGAAGACCCCCACGGCGGAGCAGATGACGACCACAGCAGTGCAGACGAGGTTGAAGAGCCCCACGGTGGAGCAGACGACCACCACAGCGCAGACGAAGTTGAAAACCCCCACGGCGGAGCAGACGACCACCACAGCGCAGACGAAGTTGAAAACCCCCAAGGCGGAGCAGACGACCACCACAGCAGCGCAGACGGTCTTGGAGACCCCCACGGCAGAGCAGACGACCACCACAGCAGCGCAGACGGTCTTGGAGACCCCCACGGCGGAGCAGACGACCACCACAGCAGCGCAGCCGGTCTTGGAGACCCCCATGGCGGAGCAGACGACCACCACAGCAGCGCAGACGAGGTTGAAGACCCCCACGGCGGAGCAGATGACCACCATAGCAGCGCAGACGGTCTTGGAGACCCCCACGACGGTGCAGGTGGCCCGGTTAGAGTCCTCTCTGGACTCGTGACTGGAGGCGGAGTCCTCTCTGGACTCGTGACTGGAGGCGGAGTCCTCTCTGGACTCGTGACTGGAGGCGGAGTCCTCTCTGGACTCGTGACTGGAGGCGGAGTCCTCTCTGGACTCGTGACTGGAGGCGGAGCCCTCTCTGGACTCGGGACGCTGGTCAGTGGCCGGGGCCGTCTCTGGACGCTGGTCAGTGGCCGGGGCCGTCCGTCTCTGGACGCTGGTCAGTGGCCGGGGCCGTCCGTCTCTGGACGCTGGTCAGTGGCCGGGGCCGTCCGTCTCTGGACGCTGGTCAGTGGCCGGGGCCGTCCGTCTCTGGACGCTGGTCAGTGGCCGGGGCCGTCCGTCTCTGGACGCTGGTCAGTGGCCGGGGCCGTCCGTCTCTGGACGCTGGTCAGTGGCCGGGGCCGTCCGTCTCTGGACTCTGGTCAGTGGCCGGGGCCGTCCGTCTCTGGACTCTGGTCAGTGGCCGGGGCCGTCCGTCTCTGGACGCTGGTCAGTGGCCGGGGCCGTCCGTCTCTGGACGCTGGTCAGTGGCCGGGGCCGTCCGTCTCTGGACGCTGGTCAGTGGCCGGGGCCGTCCGTCTCTGGACGCTGGTCAGTGGCCGGGGCCGTCCGTCTCTGGACGCTGGTCAGTGGCCGGGGCCGTCCGTCTCTGGACGCTGGTCAGTGGCCGGGGCCGTCCGTCTCTGGACGCTGGTCAGTGGCCGGGGCCGTCCGTCTCTGGACGCTGGTCAGTGGCCGGGGCCGTCCGTCTCTGGACGCTGGTCAGTGGCCGGGGCCGTCTCTGGACGCTGGTCAGTGGCCGGGGCCGTCTCTGGACGCTGGTCAGTGGCCGGGGCCGTCTCTGGACGCTGGTCAGTGGCCGGGGCCGTCTCTGGACGCTGGTCAGTGGCCGGGGCCGTCTCTGGACGCTGGTGAGTGGCGGGAGCCGTCTCTGGACGCTGGTCAGTGGCGGGAGCCGTCTCTGGACGCAGGTCTGTGGCTGGAGCCGTCTCTGGACGCAGGTCTGTGGCGGGAGCCGTCTCTGGACGCAGGTCTGTGGCGGGAGCCGTCTCTGGACGCAGGTCTGTGGCGGGAGCCGTCTCTGGACGCAGGTCTGTGGCGGGAGCCGTCTCTGGACGCAGGTCTGTGGCGGGAGCCGTCTCTGGACGCAGGTCTGTGGCTGGAGCCGTCTCTGGACGCAGGTCAGTGGCGGGAGCCGTCTCTGGACGCAGGTCTGTGGCTGGAGCAGTCTCTGGACGCAGGTCTGTGGCTGGAGCCGTCTCTGGACGCTGGTCAGTGGCTGGAGCCGTCTCTGGACGCTGGTCAGTGGCTGGAGCCGTCTCTGGACGCTGGTCAGTGGCTGGAGCCGTCTCTGGACGCTGGTCAGTGGCTGGAGCAGTCTCTGGACGCTGGTCAGTGGCTGGAGCAGCCGTCTCTGGACGCTGGTCAGTGGCTGGAGCAGCCGTCTCTGGACGCTGGTCTGTGGCTGGAGCAGCCGTCTCTGGACGCTGGTCAGTGGCTGAAAGAGCCATCTCTACAGAGGGTTCTGGTAGGGTGACGGCCATTTTGGCAGAGGGAGTGCTGCATTCCTCCTCTGCAACACCAACCATAAAGGCAGAACCGCTCAACAATAATGCTATGTTGATATAAAATTCTAATGTCCAATTAGGATCGTGAAGTGGCATAATTGAACTGAGTGGCTCAGATAGTCCCCCACGGAAGAAAATCATAAGACATACCGAGTCCATAGTAGTCAAATGTGCCAGCTCAATAAAGTCCACTACATAGTCCTCAATAGGGCGATCTCCTTGACGGAGACGCATGATCTGTGCAGCTGAACTCATTTGTGGATAGACTGTCACTTGGCTTCTGGATCTGTGCATGGCGAAGTCTTCTGTAACGTACTGCTCTGAGACAGAAGGTAGAAGATCCAAATGCAGCTTTATTGGAGGGGTAATCCACACTCGTAGTCAAAAACAGGCAAGAGGTCATAACAGGTAAGTAGTCCAAACAGGCAAACAAGACAGGAGAGACGGGCAAACGGGTAATCCACGGAACAGGCAAGAAATCCAAAACCAAGAGACATGAAACCAGGGAGAATGCTCAGAAATGCAGTATAGACAAACAAGACTTAGCAGTTAATGATAGAGTGAACATGGTTTATATAGGCTGGGGTAATGGGGTGATGAGACACAGGTGCAAACAATGAATGATGATGAGTTCGGGCTCCGGATTATGGGTAATGTAGTTTGTGATGGAGTGACAGTCCGTGGTGGAGTGCCCTCAGGTGGTAATCAGGGGCACTCTCACTTGTGATTGTGACAGATATACAATTTTATACAATTTCTTTATGGTTGCTATATAACATTTTTCTTTGTTTAATATATCTGTGGTAAAACCAATCTGTATGGATTTTATTAGTCATTTATGTATGTAATTTGATTGTGAGTTTAAAATAAAATTGAGAATTGAGAAAGAATAATAGCCCCCTTTACAGAAAGAAAATATATTTCCTAATATATGAAGGATAAATATATTAAATGAAATAATGGTATATTAAAAAATATACAGAATAATATATTGCGTAAATATATTTAAATAAATTGAGTCATACATAAGGAATTGCCGCTTTTCATATATTGAAAAACGTGACAATATTTACTTATATGTGACAATATATGTCATTTTAGATTCAGAAATATACTTCATATTATATAGATGTAAATGGGATAAGATTTGGTACTGGATGTGTAAAAATGTATTGAACATATATTTACTCATGTCATATATGCACACACATGTATGGAAATTAATTTCAGGGAACAAGAAATCTGCTTTGACTCATTCCATGAATAAGTCTATGTGTGTACATTAATTCACATTTGGTATGTGGAAACCTCTATGTGCACTATTACTATTTACTCAATAAAAGATCAAATCTGAGATTTATTTTAGTCTTTGCTTCTAAATATATTTATATGTTCAATACATAGCCATATATTGTCAATGCATAAATTGATGTATGGTGAAAATATTAGCACCGGTTTTAAAATGTGGAAATTTATTATGTAATATGTCACATTATATTTTGCAACATATTCCCATATATTATTGTTTCGTAAGGGCTTAGCATGGTGTGAAATGTTACAGAGATCTCTTATGAAGCTTTAGAGGAGATATATGTGAGAATGTGAGTGTCTCTGGCTAAAGAGAATAATCTGAGCACAGTGAGTGATGTAGTTGAGATCTCTTATGAAGCTTTAGAGGAGATAAATGTGAGAGTGTGAGTCTCTCTGGCTAAAGAGAATAATCTGAGCACAGTGTGTGATGTTAAACAGATCTCTTATGAAGCTTTAGAGGAGATAAATGTGAGAGTGTGAGTGTCTCTGGCTAAAGAGAATAATCTGAGCACGGTGAGTGATGTTACAGAGATCTCTTATGAAGCTTTAGAGGAGATAAATGTGAGAGTGTGAGTGTCTCTGGCTAAAGAGAATAATCTGAGCACAGTGAGTGATGTAGCTGAGATCTCTTATGAAGCTTTAGAGGAGATAAATGTGAGATTGTGATTGTCTCTAGCAAAGGAGAATAATCTGAGCGCAGTGAGTGATGTAGTTGAGATCTCTTATGAAGCTTTAGAGGAGATAAATGTGAGAGTGTGAGTGTCTCTGGCTAAGGAGAATAATCTGAGCACAGTGAGTGATGTAGCTGAGATCTCTTATGAAGCTTTAGAGGAGATGAATGTGAGATTGTGATTGTCTCTAGCGAAGGAGAATAATCTGAGCGCAGTGAGTGATGTAGTTGAGATCTCTTATGAAGCTTTAGAGGAGATAAATGTGAGAGTGTGATTGTCTCTAGCTAAGGAGAATAATTTGAGCGCAGTGAGTGATGTAGTTGAGATCTCTTATGAAGCTTTAGAGGAGATAAATGTGAGAGTGTGAGTGTCTCTGGCTAAAGAGAATAATCTGAGCAAAGTGTGTGATGTTAAAGAGATCTCTTATGAAGCTTTAGAGGAGATAAATGTGAGAGTGTGAGTGTCTCTGGCTAAAGAGAATAATCTGAGCACAGTGAGTGATGTAGTTGAGATCTCTTATGAAGCTTTAGACGAGATAAATGTGAGAGTGTGAGTGTCTCTAGCTAAGGAGAATAATCTGAGCACAGTGAGTGATGTTACAGAGATCTCTTATGAAGCTTTAGAGGAGATAAATGTGAGAGTGTGAGTGTCTCTGGCTAAGGAGAATAATCTGAGCACGGTGAGTGATGTTACAGAGATCTCTTATGAAGCTTTAGAGGAGATAAATGTGAGAGTGTGAGTCTCTCTGGCTAAAGAGAATAATCTGAGCACAGTGTGTGATGTTAAACAGATTTCTTATGAAGCTTTAGAGGAGATAAATGTGAGAGTGTGAGTGTCTCTGGCTAAAGAGAATAATCTGAGCACGGTGAGTGATGTTACAGAGATCTCTTATGAAGCTTTAGAGGAGATAAATGTGAGAGTGTGAGTGTATCTGGCTAAAGAGAATAATCTGAGCACAGTGAGTGATGTAGCTGAGATCTCTTATGAAGCTTTAGAGGAGATAAATGTGAGATTGTGATTGTCTCTAGCAAAGGAGAATAATCTGAGCGCAGTGAGTGATGTAGTTGAGATCTCTTATGAAGCTTTAGAGGAGATAAATGTGAGAGTGTGAGTGTCTCTGGCTAAGGAGAATAATCTGAGCGCAGTGAGTGATGTAGCTCAGATCTCTTATGAAGCTTTAGAGGAGTGAATGTGAGAGTGTGATTGTCTCTAGCTAAGGAGAATAATTTGAGCGCAGTGAGTGATGTAGTTGAGATCTCTTATGAAGCTTTAGAGGAGATGAATGTGAGAGTGTGAGTGTCTCTGGCTAAAGAGAATAATCTGAGCACAGTGTGTGATGTTACAGAGATCTCTTATGAAGCTTTAGAGGAGATAAATGTGAGAGTGTGAGTGTCTCTAGCTAAGGAGAATAATCTGAGCACAGTGAGTGATGTAGTTGAGATCTCTTATGAAGCTTTAGAGGAGATAAATGTGAGAGTGTGAGTGTCTCTGACTAAAGAGAATAATCTGAGCGCAGTGAGTGATGTAGTTGAGATCTCTTATGAAGCTTTAGAGGAGATAAATGTGAGAGTGTGAGTGTCTCTAGCTAAGGAGAATAATCTGAGCACAGTGAGTGATGTAGTTGAGATCTCTTATGAAGCTTTAGAGGAGATAAATGTGAGAGTGTGAGTGTCTCTAGCTAAGGAGAATAATCTGAGCACAGTGAGTGATGTAGTTGAGATCTCTTATGAAGCTTTAGAGGAGATACATGTGAGAGTGTGAGTGTCTCTGGCTAAAGAGAATAATCTGAGCGCAGTGAGTGATGTAGTTGAGATCTCTTATGAAGCTTTAGAGGAGATAAATGTGAGAGTGTGAGTGTCTCTAGCTAAGGAGAATAATCTGAGAACAGTGAGTGATGTAGTTGAGATCTCTTATGAAGCTTTAGAGGAGATAAATGTGAGAGTGTGAGTGTCTCTGGCTAAAGAGAATAATCTGAGCACAGTGAGTGATGTAGTTGAGATCTCTTATGAAGCTTTAGACGAGATAAATGTGAGAGTGTGAGTGTCTCTAGCTAAGGAGAATAATCTGAGCACAGTGAGTGATGTTACAGAGATCTCTTATGAAGCTTTAGAGGAGATAAATGTGAGAGTGTGAGTGTCTCTGGCTAAGGAGAATAATCTGAGCACGGTGAGTGATGTTACAGAGATCTCTTATGAAGCTTTAGAGGAGATAAATGTGAGAGTGTGAGTCTCTCTGGCTAAAGAGAATAATCTGAGCACAGTGTGTGATGTTAAACAGATTTCTTATGAAGCTTTAGAGGAGATAAATGTGAGAGTGTGAGTGTCTCTGGCTAAAGAGAATAATCTGAGCACGGTGAGTGATGTTACAGAGATCTCTTATGAAGCTTTAGAGGAGATAAATGTGAGAGTGTGAGTGTATCTGGCTAAAGAGAATAATCTGAGCACAGTGAGTGATGTAGCTGAGATCTCTTATGAAGCTTTAGAGGAGATAAATGTGAGATTGTGATTGTCTCTAGCAAAGGAGAATAATCTGAGCGCAGTGAGTGATGTAGTTGAGATCTCTTATGAAGCTTTAGAGGAGATAAATGTGAGAGTGTGAGTGTCTCTGGCTAAGGAGAATAATCTGAGCGCAGTGAGTGATGTAGCTCAGATCTCTTATGAAGCTTTAGAGGAGTGAATGTGAGAGTGTGATTGTCTCTAGCTAAGGAGAATAATTTGAGCGCAGTGAGTGATGTAGTTGAGATCTCTTATGAAGCTTTAGAGGAGATAAATGTGAGAGTGTGAGTGTCTCTGGCTAAAGAGAATAATCTGAGCACAGTGCGTGATGTTACAGAGATCTCTTATGAAGCTTTAGAGGAGATAAATGTGAGAGTGTGAGTGTCTCTAGCTAAGGAGAATAATCTGAGCACAGTGAGTGATGTAGTTGAGATCTCTTATGAAGCTTTAGAGGAGATAAATGTGAGAGTGTGAGTGTCTCTGACTAAAGAGAATAATCTGAGCGCAGTGAGTGATGTAGTTGAGATCTCTTATGAAGCTTTAGAGGAGATAAATGTGAGAGTGTGAGTGTCTCTAGCTAAGGAGAATAATCTGAGCACAGTGAGTGATGTAGTTGAGATCTCTTATGAAGCTTTAGAGGAGATAAATGTGAGAGTGTGAGTGTCTCTAGCTAAGGAGAATAATCTGAGCACAGTGAGTGATGTAGTTGAGATCTCTTATGAAGCTTTAGAGGAGATACATGTGAGAGTGTGAGTGTCTCTGGCTAAAGAGAATAATCTGAGCGCAGTGAGTGATGTAGTTGAGATCTCTTATGAAGCTTTAGAGGAGATAAATGTGAGAGTGTGAGTGTCTCTAGCTAAGGAGAATAATCTGAGAACAGTGAGTGATGTAGTTGAGATCTCTTATGAAGCTTTAGAGGAGATAAATGTGAGAGTGTGAGTGTCTCTGGCTAAAGAGAATAATCTGAGCACAGTGTGTGATGTTACAGAGATCTCTTATGAAGCTTTAGAGGAGATACATGTGAGAGTGTGAGTGTCTCTGGCTAAAGAGAATAATCTGAGCGCAGTGAGTGATGTAGTTGAGATCTCTTATGAAGCTTTAGAGGAGATAAATGTGAGAGTGTGAGTGTCTCTAGCTAAGGAGAATAATCTGAGAACAGTGAGTGATGTAGTTGAGATCTCTTATGAAGCTTTAGAGGAGATAAATGTGAGAGTGTGAGTGTCTCTAGCTAAGGAGAATAATCTGAGCACAGTGAGTGATGTAGTTGAGATCTCTTATGAAGCTTTAGAGGAGATACATGTGAGAGTGTGAGTGTCTCTGGCTAAAGAGAATAATCTGAGCGCAGTGAGTGATGTAGTTGAGATCTCTTTTGAAGCTTTAGAGGAGATAAATGTGAGAGTGTGAGTGTCTCTAGCTAAGGAGAATAATCTGAGAACAGTGAGTGATGTAGTTGAGATCTCTTATGAAGCTTTAGATGAGATAAATGTGAGAGTGTGAGTGTCTCTGGCTAAGGAGAATAATCTGAGCACGGTGAGTGATGTAGCTGAGATCTCCTATGAAGCTTTAGAGGCAGGGCCGGCGTTTGCTATAGGCGAGCTAGGCGGTTGCCTAGGGTGACAAATGTGTTGGGGGCGCAGCCAGGCGCCCTCTAGTGGCGCCCTCTAGTGGCGCCCTTAAACTTACTTCCCATTAAGCATAGAATTAAAACAAGCGAAATAAAACATACTGTTTATTAAACATGACCATCATTGGGCGTCCCCTCAGCCACACGTTTAATTACTTAACCTGATTATTAGATTGAATTGATGGTGAGTATTGTCGAGCACAGGCGTTCAGGCGTTAGGTCAGGCAAGTGCTCATCACTGGCGCTTTCTTCAATAATGAAGCGGTTTAAACCCTCGAGTGCACAGGGACGGAAAAAGAGAAAGGCAGACGATCAAAAGAAAGCCCAGGATAGAGGTAAGTCTTCTCATCTCAGCCATAAAGGTGTCAAACGAAATAAATTTGCTTCGTATTATCGACAGGCCCGTCGCGACAAGGCAGGCAAACCAAGCAATTGCTTGGGGCCCCAGGCAAGACAGCGACAGGTAAAGAATAAAATGAAACGACAAACTGTGTGAGCGCCCCATTGATAGTCAATGCAGTAAAGTGCAATGACACTGTTATCGGGATCCCCCTTAAGGGGCCCGCTCTCAGTAGTCGCTGACAGCAGCCAGCCAACCACGCGATCTCTGCTGCCGGCAAAATACAAAACCTCCTTGGATTTGAAGCGGAATTTTATGCTTCAGGAAGCCAGAAAAGAAAATAGAGAAAGGAAGAGGAGGATAAGAAAAAAACAAGATAGTGGAATGTGATAAATTACACTGGATAAAATAGCTCTACTTGTCTTGTACAAAAATGTGTAAAAAAATGGTGTAAGTTTGCAGCAGGTAGGCTAGCAAAAATATGTTTATGTTAGCTATCGTTACCTGCCTGACGGCAAATGCTGCTTGTAACGAACAGTTAGTGCAACTTTATTTTCGAACAGACGAAATTACATGAGATCGCTATAGCTTTGTAATAGGTTTTGATGAAAGTGGCATAGCATGCTATACAAACTATTATTTATGCATAGCATGCTATATTAACAATTATTATAAACATTATTTAACCAGAAAGAGGCAGAGGAACATTATTTTTTTCATAGCTTATCTTAGTGTGCTAGTGTCGGGATATACGGTACAGTTTGCAAATATGACATTATTTTTATAAGTTACCAATGGATCTTGAACAATTACTTTATTCTGTGGCAATTTTTACACTGTTACATTTTGAAGTACAGTATCAGGACAACCCACATGTTTTACTGGTACTGTTTATTAACTATTAATCAAGGTATTATAGTCATCTGTTGCAACTTTATAATAACCATCTAGATAATGTTTATAGACAGTTTACAAACCAACTAGTAACCCTTAAGTATTCCCAAAGTGTTAGGAATATCTGGTCCGTCTATCTATGTAATGTTTATAGATGTTTTAAAAATGGTTAAAGGTTTACAAAAAAAAATTTAATGATACAGTGGTGTTTTTTGCAAATGTTTTCAAATTTTATGGACAGTATATGCAACAACAGTATTTGCACTGTCTCCATGTCCATTTTGCTTGGGGCCCCCAAATTTCTTCAAACGGCCCTGATTATCGATATTATCAACAATAATATTAAGTCATAATCCTTTATAATCATTTAAGTCATAATTAGCTTTTTAGGTCTTGGAGTAACTATAGGAGCATTTTTGTTTGTATAGTTTTTATAAATACTTAACCCATTTGTGCCCAATTTTTCTGAATCGCAAAACTCTATCTCGCCTAGGGCAACCAAAGAGCTAGAGCCGGCCCTGTTTAGAGGAGATAAATGTGAGAGAGTGTGAGTGTCTCTAGCTAAAGATAATAATCTGAGCGCGGTGAGTGATGTAGTTGAGATCTCTTATGAAGCTTTAGAGGAGATAAATGTGAGAATGTGAGTGACTCTGGCTAAAGAGAATAATCTGAGCACAGTGAGTGATGTAGTTGAGATCGCATTGGACGGCATTGGACGTTTCATTGCTGTTACTAAGCTATCACTAGCTAGCTAGTTATCTACATATTACCACGCATTTCACTGAAAATTAGGAAATCCAGACGAGCCAAATTTTAATGCTGCGTCAATTTTGAAGGTGAATAGAAATGCCAGAAACAACTGTTCATCTTTTATTATTTAAGATAGGGATAGAGCTACAATAACTTATATATTTTAATTTTGTAGTGGTAAGTACAGTGTATCCATAATAGCACTTTTGTTTGTAGAGGGTATAGTTAATCCAGTTTATGGGTCATAATTTGCTTAAGTGTCTTTACAGGTGCTTAAGAGAGTTTTTGCACAGTTTATGGAGTTAATATTTGGTAAATATCCTTGAATATTCTTTCTAGCATTTGTGTATGATCAATTTTTTGCAGTTGATCCTTCAAGTCTTAATTTGCTTGATTAAGTGTTGGAGTGACTATAAAACCATTTTTGTTTGTTCATCCATAGTTTGAGTCATAATTTTGTTAAATATCCTCCAATGTTCTTTGTAGCATTTTTGTATGTGCAATTTATTAGAGTGTATCATTTAAGTCATAATTAGCTTTTTAGGTCTTGGAGTAACTATAGGAGCATTTTTGTTTGTATAGTTTTTATAAATACTTAACCCATTTGTGCCCAATTTTTCTGAATCGCAAAACTCTATCTCGCCTAGGGCAACCAAAGAGCTAGAGCCGGCCCTGTTTAGAGGAGATAAATGTGAGAGAGTGTGAGTGTCTCTAGCTAAAGATAATAATCTGAGCGCGGTGAGTGATGTAGTTGAGATCTCTTATGAAGCTTTAGAGGAGATAAATGTGAGAATGTGAGTGACTCTGGCTAAAGAGAATAATCTGAGCACAGTGAGTGATGTAGTTGAGATCTCTTATGAAGCTTTAGAAGAGATAAATGTGAGAGTGTGAGTGTCTCTAGCTAAGGAGAATAATCTGAGCACAGTGAGTGATGTTACAGATATCTCTTATGAAGCTTTAGAGGAGATAAATGTGAGAGTGTGAGTGTCTCTGGCTAAGGAAAATAATCTGAGCACGGTGAGTGATGTTACAGAGATCTCTTATGAAGCTTTAGAGGAGATAAATGTGAGAGTGTGAGTGTCTCTGGCTAAAGAGAATAATCTGAGCACAGTGTGTGATGTTAAACAGATCTCTTATGAAGCTTTAGAGGAGATAAATGTGAGATTGTGATTGTCTCTAGCAAAGGAGAATAATCTGAGCGCAGTGAGTGATGTAGTTGAGATCTCTTATGAAGCTTTAGAGGAGATAAATGTGAGAGTGTGAGTGTCTCTGGCTAAAGAGAATAATCTGGGCACGGTGAGTGATGTTAAAGAGATCTCTTATGAAGCTTTAGAGGAGATAAATGTGAGAGTGTGAGTGTATCTGGCTAAAGAGAATAATCTGAGCACAGTGAGTGATGTAGCTGAGATCTCTTATGAAGCTTTAGAGGAGATAAATGTGAGATTGTGATTGTCTCTAGCTAAGGAGAATAATTTGAGCACAGTGAGTGATGTAGTTGAGATCTCTTATGAAGCTTTAGAGGAGATAAATGTGAGAGTGTGAGTGTCTGGCTAAAGAGAATAATCTGAGCACAGTGAGTGATGTAGCTGAGATCTCTTATGAAGCTTTAGAGGAGATAAATGTGAGAGTGTGAGTGTCTCTGGCTAAGGAGAATAATCTGAGCACAGTGAGTGATGTAGTTGAGATCTCTTATGAAGCTTTAGAGGAGATACATGTGAGATTGTGAGTGTCTCTGGCTAAAGAGAATAATCTGAGCACAGTGTGTGATGTTACAGAGATCTCTTATGAAGCTTTAGAGGAGATAAATGTGAGAGTGTGAGTGTCTCTGGCTAAGGAGAATAATCTGAGCATGGTGAGTGATGTTACAGAGATCTCTTATGAAGCTTTAGAGGAGATAAATGTGAGAGTGTGAGTGTCTCTGGCTAAAGAGAATAATCTGAGTGCAGTCAGTGATGTAGCTGAGATCTCTTATGAAGCTTTAGAGGAGATAAATGTGAGAGTGTGAGTGTCTCTGGCTAAGGAGAATAATCTGAGTACGGTGAGTGATGTAGTTGATATCTCTTATGAAGCTTTAGAGGAGATAAATGTGAGAGAGTGTGAGTGACTCTGGCTAAAGAGAATAATCTGAGCACAGTGAGTGATGTAGTTGAGATCTCTTATGAAGCTTTAGAAGAGATAAATGTGAGAGTGTGAGTGTCTCTAGCTAAGGAGAATAATCTGAGCACAGTGAGTGATGTTACAGATATCTCTTATGAAGCTTTAGAGGAGATAAATGTGAGAGTGTGAGTGTCTCTGGCTAAGGAAAATAATCTGAGCACGGTGAGTGATGTTACAGAGATCTCTTATGAAGCTTTAGAGGAGATAAATGTGAGAGTGTGAGTGTCTCTGGCTAAAGAGAATAATCTGAGCACAGTGTGTGATGTTAAACAGATCTCTTATGAAGCTTTAGAGGAGATAAATGTGAGAGTGTGAGTGTCTCTGGCTAAAGAGAATAATCTGAGCACGGTGAGTGATGTTACAGAGATCTCTTATGAAGCTTTAGAGGAGATAAATGTGAGAGTGTGAGTGTATCTGGCTAAAGAGAATAATATGAGCACAGTGAGTGATGTAGCTGAGATCTCTTATGAAGCTTTAGAGGAGATAAATGTGAGATTGTGATTGTCTCTAGCTAAGGAGAATAATTTGAGCGCAGTGAGTGATGTAGTTGAGATCTCTTATGAAGCTTTAGAGGAGATAAATGTGAGAGTGTGAGTGTCTCTGGCTAAAGAGAATAATCTGAGCATGGTGAGTGATGTTAGAGATCTCTTATGAAGCTTTAGAGGAGATAAATGTGAGAGTGTGAGTGTCTCTGGCTAAGGAGAATAATCTGAGCACGGTGAGTGATGTTACAGAGATCTCTTATGAAGCTTTAGAGGAGATAAATGTGAGAGTGTGAGTCTCTCTGGCTAAAGAGAATAATCTGAGCACAGTGAGTGATGTTAAACAGATCTCTTATGAAGCTTTAGAGGAGATAAATGTGAGAGTGTGAGTGTCTCTGGCTAAAGAGAATAATCTGAGCACGGTGAGTGATGTTACAGAGATCTCTTATGAAGCTTTAGAGGAGATAAATGTGAGAGTGTGAGTGTATCTGGCTAAAGAGAATAATATGAGCACAGTGAGTGATGTAGCTGAGATCTCTTATGAAGCTTTAGAGGAGATAAATGTGAGAGTGTGAGTGTCTCTGGCTAAGGAGAATAATCTGAGCACGGTGAGTGATGTTACAGAGATCTCTTATGAAGCTTTAGAGGAGATAAATGTGAGAGTGTGAGTGTCTCTGGCTAAGGAGAATAATCTGAGCACGGTGAGTGATGTTACAGAGATCTCTTATGAAGCTTTAGAGGAGATAAATGTGAGAGTGTGAGTGTCTCTGGCTAAAGAGAATAATCCGAGCACGGTGTGTGATGTTACAGAGATCTCTTATGAAGCTTTAGAGGAGATAAATGTGAGAGTGTGAGTGTCTCTGGCTAAGGAGAATAATCTGAGTACGGTGAGTGATGTTACAGAGATCTCTTATGAAGCTTTAGAGGAGATAAATGTGAGAGTGTGAGTGTCTCTGGCTAAAGAGAATAATCTGAGTGCAGTGAGTGATGTAGGTGAGATCTCTTATGAAGCTTTAGAGGAGATAAATGTGAGAGTGTGAGTGTCTCTGGCTAAAGAGAATAATCTGAGCACAGTGAGTGATGTAGCTGAGATCTCTTATGAAGCTTTAGAGGAGATAAATGTGAGAGTGTGAGTGTCAATGGCTAAGGAGAATAATTTGAGCGCAGTGAGTGATGTAGTTGAGATCTCTTATGAAGCTTTAGAGGAGATAAATGTGAGAGTGTGAGTGTCTCTGGCTAAGGAGAATAATCTGAGCACGGTGAGTGATGTTACAGAGATCTCTTATGAAGCTTTAGAGGAGATAAATGTGAGAGTGTGAGTCTCTCTGGCTAAAGAGAATAATCTGAGCACAGTGTGTGATGTTAAACAGATCTCTTATGAAGCTTTAGAGGAGATAAATGTGAGAGTGTGAGTGTCTCTGGCTAAGGAGAATAATCTGAGCACGGTGAGTGATGTTACGGAGATCTCTTATGAAGCTTTAGAGGAGATAAATGTGAGAGTGTGAGTCTCTCTGGCTAAAGAGAATAATCTGAGCACAGTGTGTGATTTTAAACAGATCTCTTATGAAGCTTTAGAGGAGATAAATGTGAGAGTGTGAGTGTCTCTGGCTAAAGAGAATAATCTGAGCACGGTGAGTGATGTTACAGAGATCTCTTATGAAGCTTTAGAGGAGATAAATGTGAGAGTGTGAGTGTATCTGGCTAAAGAGAATAATATGAGCACAGTGAGTGATGTAGCTGAGATCTCTTATGAAGCTTTAGAGGAGATAAATGTGAGATTGTGATTGTCTCTAGCTAAGGAGAATAATTTGAGCGCAGTGAGTGATGTAGTTGAGATCTCTTATGAAGCTTTAGAGGAGATAAATGTGAGAGTGTGAGTGTCTCTGGCTAAGGAGAATAATCTGAGCACAGTGAGTGATGTAGTTGAGATCTCTTATGAAGCTTTAGAGGAGATAAATGTGAGAGTGTGAGTGTCTCTGGCTAAAGAGAATAATCTGAGCACAGTGTGTGATGTTACAGAGATCTCTTATGAAGCTTTAGAGGAGATAAATGTGAGAGTGTGAGTGTCTCTGGCTAAGGAGAATAATCTGAGCACGGTGAGTGATGTTACAGAGATCTCTTATGAAGCTTTAGAGGAGATAAATGTGAGAGTGTGAGTGTCTCTGGCTAAAGAGAATAATCTGAGTGCAGTGAGTGATGTAGGTGAGATCTCTTATGAAGCTTTAGAGGAGAATAATGTGAGAGTGTGAGTGTCTCTGGCTAAGGAGAATAATCTGAGTACGGTGAGTGATGTAGCTGAGATCTCTTATGAAGCTTTAGAGGAGATAAATGTGAGAGATTGTGATTGTCTCTAGCTAAGGAGAATAATCTGAGCGCAGTGAGTGATGTAGTTTTGATCTCTTATGAATCTTTAGAGGAAATAATTGTGAGAGTGTGAGTCTATCTGGCTAAAGAGTATAATCTGTAACGGTGGCGGCCCGATAAATTCAAAACAATCAAAATGATTGTTAATTTCTGTCCATTAATTCGGGCGCCAGACAGACAATCCTGTCATATTTTAAACAAAAACCCAGATAGCATGAAATGCCACTCGTTACATAAATCAAACTCAAAATCAAACTTCAATATAAAAATCACAAAGAACATAGGATGTGGTTTAGAAAAGAAGGTTGTATTTCACAGAAGACGGGAAAATGAACAAACAAAAAACAATATAACCACAATGCACTCTCAATTCTGGTTGATAAACACAAACGTAAGACCAGATTTAATTCAAATAATTTTCATTTCAAAAGTACCAGATTCAGGATATTCCCATAAACAAGATAAGAAAACAGTCAAAAATGTGGGGCAAAGAAAAGAAAATGGCAAAACAAACTGAAGTCAAAGAAGAAAAACAAACAAATTAAATAAGATGAAAACAAAAATGGAGTTACACTACTCACGTCTTAGTTTGAGTATCGTGTTAATAGGGAGTGTGGAAAGTGCTGAGGTGAATCGTGTTAGTGTGTGTGTGTGTGTGTGTGTGTGTGTGTGTATGTGTGTGTGTGCGGGGAAAACCAGCCGGTGTGTATGCAGGGATGCCACAACTTTCCGCAATGTTGAGTCTCTTTGTTTGGGAAACAGCACGGATGATTCCGACGATCGTTACACCAGATTGTTGCAAACGTTTGGCGCTGGAGACCTCTTCACTCTGGGAGTGTGAGTGTTGGAACTACACTCCCGCGTCCACTCCAGCAACGGCCCAGCGTTCAGAGGGATAACGTCACCGCCACCCAGGTAAGTGGAAATACGTTCACCTTCACCTTTCCTTTACGATTTCGGGACGTTAACACCACAGCAACAGTTCTTCCATTCAACGCGGAGTTACTGGCTTCTCTGCGCACATGGATTGAGGCTTTTCGGTTCTCACTTCTCCCGCACTCTGGCACAAACTCAAACACCTCTCTCCACAAAAACTCCTTTTTTTCTCTCCTCATTTTCCATTTAAAGTCCTCCTTTTATCTGATTACCTCATTTCCTTTTCCAATTTGGCAACGGAAGTGGGCGGAGATTACATTTGTTTTTGTTTTTTGTATTTCAGCTTTGTTACACTCTCCCTCCCTGGAAAAAAAACAACCCCCAGGTTGTTAAAAAGGCAGTATTTTTGTCAGAACCCAAGAAACTCTTCTTCGTCAGTGGATTCGTGGAAGATTTCCATAAGTTTCGACTTTTCCAGATGGTTTAATTCCTCAGCGGTGGGAAAGCATGGCTTCAGGTTGCATACGTGAACAGTACGCACATCTTCACCAGTGTTTTCTAATGCCACTCGATAATTCAGCGGTCCCAACTGTTTGATTATTCGGTAGGGACCTTTCCATTTATTGGCAAGTTTAGCACTAAAATGGTGAAGTGCACTTGACTGTGGAAAATTTCTCAGCCATACACGGTCTCTGTCTTTATAGGTGACATCTCTTCGGGTTTTGTTGTAGCTACGGAGCTGTCTTTCTGATGCTTTCTTGGCGCATTCTTTGGCTCTAGCTTGCAACTTGCAAAGATGCTCGTTGACCTCGTAGGATGGAGCAGATGGAGAGAGATTTTGTCCATGCACCCGCTTGTCCATGGAGACATACCAATGGTTTCTTGAACCGCTGAATTGATGGCGAACCTTAGTTCAGGTAAGTGTTGGTCCCACTTTTTATGATTGTCATTAACATAGGCAGAAATCATCTGTTTTAATGTTCTGTTCACTCGTTCTGTTAAGTTTGTCTGGGGATGGTATGCTGTAGTCATTTTCTGTGTAACTTTCCATTTAGCACAGACGTCTTGAAAGACAGCTGACATGAACTGTGTGCCTCGGTCAGACAGGATGAAATCCGGTACCCCCCACCGTGTGAGGATGTTTTCTCTGAGATGTGAAGCAACAGTTTGAGCATTAGCCTTTCGCAAGGGAAATAGTTCCACCCATCGGGAATAGTAATCCACAAACACTAGTAGATACTCATATCTTTGGGGACTGCGCGGCAGAGGACCCATGATATCTACTCCCAACATCTCGTTTGGACGACTGGTGGAGGTCTGTTGAATTTTCCCAGCTGGTTTGCGGTTTTCATTTTTAAGTGTTTGACATTTTACACAGCACTTAACATGTTGTTTGATGTCGGTCCACATCCCGGGCCAAAAAACAACATCTTGCAGACGCTTGTAGGTTTTATAGATACCTGCATGGCCACTAAAAGGATGAGAGTGGTAGTGTTGAAGGATTGTTGGTTTGAGACTGCTAGGCAGGTACACTCTGTGGTGAACTTGACCATCCGACAGGTGGGTCTTATGATATAGTCGGTCGTCATCCCCAACCTCATATTTGTCTTTCAATACACAGTTGTTATTCTCCGCCAATGCTTTAAACACCTTGATAATTTCAGGATCTTTAATGTTGTTCCTCCCAAATGGGCACCGTGGAGACTGGAAACTCAACAACCTCTTTCTCGCTAGAGTACAAGCTGCAACCCGGTAAGCTGGAAATCCTGGACAAAGCATCAGGGGCTACATTTAGGTTGCCTTTACGGTACTCAATGATAAAATCAAACCTTTGTAATCGTAGGGCCCACCGGATGAGACGGCTGGTGGTTTTCGGGGAACTCATGACCCACTGAAGTGCAGTATGGTCTGTGACTACCGTGAACATCTTGTGCTCCAGGTAATGCTGCCATTTTTCCAGTGCCCATACGACTGCTAGGCATTCTTTCTCAGTAGCAGAGTAGTTTGATTCAGCTTTGTTAAGGGTGCGGCTTGCGTACGCGATGACTTCCTCCAGTCCCTGGTTTTTCCGTTGTGTTAGTACAGCGCCGAGTCCCGTATCACTGGCATCTGTATACACCATGAAAGGAAGCTGGAGATTCGGATGGCCTAGAATAGGAGGTGAGGTGAGATGTGACTTCAATTTCTCAAAAGCTTCCTGGCATTGGGGTGACCAGTGAAAAGAATGTCCTTTCTTTTTTAAGGAATTGATGGGTTCAGCGATCGTGGAGAAATCAGGGACAAAACGGTGATACCATCCCGCTAATCCAAGAAAACGCTGGACCTCTTTGAGGTTTCGGGGCACAGGGTAAGATCTAATAGCCTCAACTTTGGATGAGTCTGCCTTGATACCGTTGATACTAACAACATGCCCCAAGAATGCAAGCTCTTTAAGGCAAAACTTGCTTTTCTTCAGGTTTATGGTCAATTCTGCTTCCTGCAATCTGTGGAGAACAGTCTGGAGGTCTTGGAAGTGCTGAGCTACCGAGGGTGAATATATGATAATATCATCAATGTAGACAAAGCAAATGGTTCCTCGTAGGTCTCCCAATACGGTCTCCATTAGACGTTGGAATGTAGCAGATGCATTTTTTATCCCAAAGGGCATGACATTAAAGTGAAAAAGTCCTGATGGAGTGATGAATGCCGTCTTCAGTTTACTTTGAGGGTCCATGCCCACCTGCCAGTAGCCGCTGTTGAGATCAATTGTTGAAAAGATGGCCGCTCCAGAGAGAGATTCAAGGATCTCTGTGATGTTTGGAAGTGGGTAAGCATCATTCTCTGTGATGGCATTGAGCTTACGATAGTCAACACAAAATCGAAGGCTGCCATCTTTCTTTGGAACAAGGACGACAGGGGAGGCCCAGCCAGAATATGAAGGTTCCACAATTCCTGCATTCAACATCTCAACGAGTTGCTCTTCTACCACTGCTCGTTTGCCAGGGGACATGCGGTAAGGCCTCTGTTTAATGGGCACTTGATGCTGTGTGTAAATAGTGTGTTGGAGGACATCAGTACGACCTGGTTGAAGAGAACACACTTGAGGGTTGAACTCCAGGGTTTTTCTCAGTGTAGTTTTCTCAGCAGGGGATATGTGGGCTTCACTCACAGCACTATCAATTAAGGTTTGTACATCTGTAATGACAAGTGAAGATGACCGGCATTCAGGTTGTGGTGGAGGAATAGAACTCAATAGTGAGAGGCTTTGATTAAAAATCTTTGCATGTTGACCAGCCTTTTTGCATTGAGTACTTATATTAGGGACACTTGCATTGCCTGGCTGAAATGGATGATCTTCTTGTGGCGAGTTTTTAAAGGAATATTTTTTGTCGATTACATTGATTTGCAGGCCACTGAAAAAGATGAAATCCAGTCCCAAGACTACAGCATAGGCCAGGGCTTTAGGGGAAAGGACAGCAACAGGTAAAGTGAAAGTTTTGTTGTGCATATGTATTTGTAGCTGCAGCCACCCCAAAGGAACCTCTGCTTCTCCATTAGCCAAATACAATGGACCAAGAGACCAAGGTTGGAGGCTCTCTTGCGGAGAGAGCTTTTCCCACAAACTTTCATGGATCATGGTGTAGCTGGCCCCGGTGTCCACGATGGCCTTTCCAGACCAACCTCCGATGTGGATTGGAACAACCAGCTGTTGAGGAATGACCACAGGAGTAACAGGCTTTGGTGAAGTGGGTGGTTTCTTGGACGTGGGTAGGATCTTACTTGTTATTGCTGTCACCAAATTATTTGTTGCTTGACTTCCGGACTTCCGGGAATGAAATGACCGTTGACTAGTGAAAGGATGTTGCTGTGGTTTTGCAGGTTGAATTGATGATGGGTTTGCATAAAGAGGACAACATCCAGGTGAGTGCGGTCCCTTACATCTCCAACATTGCACTTGGGGTTGCACATTGGTTGCGCTGCTGACGGTTTTTTGAGTTACCTCCTGGGACAATTTTCTGCTAACACTCTTTTCATATTGCAGTTGTTGCTCATGGTCTTTCTCAATCTGATGCCCCAGATTTACCAGTTCTCCAACGTTGCTTAAACGACCACGTAGCTGGCTGGCAAGGTAAGGTTTTATTTGTTTGAGAATCATTTTAACTATTTCATTTTCAGTTAGGGAAGGTTTCCATCGTCTACAAAGGGCACGATAGGTAAAGGCGAAATCTCTGATTGATTCTCTCTCTCCTTGATGTCTTGTGCGGACCCTTTCAGCCAGCTCATCTTCGTAGTCTTCGGAGAGGAAAGCAGAGAGGAAAGCAGACTCAAACTCATTAAATGTGGTTATTGAAAATCGGGCCACCTCCCACCAGTCACGTGCAGTCCCATGGAGTACACTGCGGAAGGTCGCCAGGAGGTCCACCTCGGCAAGTGGGTGCAATGCTAAAAAGTCCTGACACCGGGTTAGATATAGCAAAGGATCAACGTCATCAGACGGTCTTCCAAATGTGGGAAAGGTCAGTTTCAAATGGTCACTTTTCCCAGCCGACATAAGAGGACCCACTGGAACACTTGCTACTGTTGATGAGGATGTGGTAAGTGGGACAATAGGGGGTGGTGGGGTTATCCCTTTATCTTGATGATCCGCCATTTCCTTTTCTGGCTGTTTGGCTTTCGTCATGTTTGTTTGAAGCTCATTTACTTGTGTGGTTAGCTTGTCAATTTGTGTGATGCAGTGACTACATTCACCGGAGAGCTGCTCATGATCCTTTTGAAGGTTCTTTTGTGTAGCAGTGATATCTCTCTGAAGTTCAACCTGAAGTTGATCCACCATGAAACGGACTTCAGAAATCAAGGTCGACTCCAAGGTTTGTAGCTCCTGTGTGATCATCATTTTCATGGCTTTAACTAGCTGATCGGAATCTGTTGGATCTGCTTTGGTTGAAGTTAACGTGGTGAGAATTTGCTGTTGGTTAGCCTCCATTTTGGCCATTTCAGCCGTCAAGTCTCCAAGTTGTTTATCACGGTGGGAAGTGGTTGTTTTTTGCTCTTGTGTGAGTTCATTCACAGCTTTTTCCTGTCGTTTAATGAAGTCAAATAGGTTGTCCCAATTACCTTGTACTTGCGTAGTAAAATGTCGAATTTCCCTTCCAGGAGTTGGGAGGTAACCAGGCAGATCATGTTGTGTTCCTGAAGATGGAGGTGAAACTTCAGGTGAGGTGCATAATTGCATGGAATCCGATCCTCCTTGCCAGTTCGGAACTTGGACTGATGGACTGCCATCTGGATTGGGGGTGACAAAACGCACATGGGTTCCTGATGGGACACTACTAAACTGAGTGGGTGTGGAATAAAAAGTGGGAACAAGTGGTTGTGGGAAAAATCTAGGTTGCGGCTGCATTTGTTGATCCGGATGCCAGACAGGGGTTGATATGTCTGGAGGTGGATCAATTTCCACCCAAGTGGTTGGAGAGGGGACAGAGGTATTGGCCATGGTTAATGCGTGTATGGAAATAACAATGGTGACTTGTGAAAAATAAAAAATATGTAATGCAATTACTATTTGGCCTGTCTCAATTTCTTCAATTTCTGGGGCCCCAAAATAACAAACTACACAGTGGTTACATTTTTCACAATCCAGAAAAGGAAATACTATTCATCAGGTGTCTTTCTTGCAGGGCAAAGGGGCACCAAAATAACAAACTACAAAGTTTACAATTTCTCAAGTATTTACACAAGGAATTTTTTTTTTTCTTCACAATTTGACCCACTGTTTGTGGTGTGAAATACTTGGCACAGAGTTCAATCAGCATCAAAGGAACCAGTTCAGTTCAATGTTCAGATAATTCACACAAAAAGAGTTCAAAGTTCAAAGTGATATAAATCACAGCAAAATATTCAAACCATCACATATTCAAACAACCACAAGAAAAAATCAAGTCAAAGTGATAGTATAATAATCAGTTCAAGTCCCTGTTCGGGCGCCACTTCTGTAACGGTGGCGGCCCGATAAATTCATAACAATCAAAATGATTGTTAATTTCTGTCCATTAATTCGGGCGCCAGACAGACAATCCTGTCATATTTTAAACAAAAACCCAGATAGCATGAAATGCCACTCGTTACATAAATCAAACTCAAAATCAAACTTCAATATAAAAATCACAAAGAACATAGGATGTGGTTTAGAAAAGAAGGTTGTATTTCACAGAAGACGGGAAAATTAACAAACAAAAAACAATATAACCACAATGCACTCTCAATTCTGGTTGATAAACACAAACGTAATACCAAATTAAATTCAAATAATTTTCATTTCAAAAGTACCAGATTCAGGATATTCCCATAAACAAGATAAGAAAACAGTCAAAAATTTGGGGCAAAGAAAAGAAAATGGCAAAACAAACTGAAGTCAAAGAAGAAAAACAAACAAATTAAATAAGATGAAAACAAAAATGGAGTTACACTACTCACGTCTTAGTTTGAGTATCGTGTTAATAGGGAGTGTGGAAAGTGCTGAGGTGAATTGTGTTAGTGTGTGTGTGTGTGAGTGTGTGTATGTGTGTGTGTGCGGGGAAAACCAGCCGGTGTGTATGCAGGGATGCCACAACTTTCCGCAATGTTGAGTCTCTTTGTTTGGGAAACAGCACGGATGATTCCGACGATCGTTACACCAGATTGTTGCAAACGTTTGGCGCTGGAGACCTCTTCACTCTGGGAGTGTGAGTGTTGGAACTACACTCCCGCGTCCACTCCAGCAACGGCCCAGCGTTCAGAGGGATAACGTCACCGCCACCCAGGTAAGTGGAAATACGTTCACCTTCACCTTTCCTTTACGATTTCGGGACGTTAACACCACAGCAACAGTTCTTCCATTCAACGCGGAGTTATTGGCTTCTCTGCGCACATGGATTGAGGCTTTTCGGTTCTCACTTCTCCCGCACTCTGGCACAAACTCAAACACCTCTCTCCACAAAAACTCCTTTTTTCTCTCCTCATTTTCTTCTTCTTCTTCTTCTTTTGATTTTATGGCGGGTTGCGAACCAACTTTTAAGGTGCATACCGCCACCTACTGTGATGGAGTGTGAAGAGAATGAAACTAACTACTTCTATATCCTATTAAATAACCCGCTGTTCTTAATATATCTCATAATTGCATTTATTTTTTTACCTGAATTAGGTCCATCATATAATAATTTAGTTATATTGAATTCCTGGCAACCTACTGCTTTTAATTCTTCCTTTAAGATCTTCCTTTCTTCATTATAAGCTTTACATTTCTCCAATACATGCTCTACTGTCTCCTCCATTGAACATTCCTCACATAAACCAGTATTATGTTTCCCTATAATGTGTAAAGTATAATTTAAATTTGAATGTCCTGTTCTCAAATGTGTAAATATAACTTGTTCTCTTCTACTTAAATTATGATTTATATTACTTCTCTTTATGGTTTTTTGTATCCTGTAATATTGCCTACCTGTATGACCCGAGTCCCTTTATCAGGTCTAACTTCATAAACCCACTCTAATGCCATTAGAATAGCCGTCATCTCAGCTGTATATACTGATGTTCCGTCTGTTAACCTTCCAGCCTTCCTAACCTTAAATTCTGGCACGTAAAATGCAATCCCTGTCCTTCCAGACTCAATGCTCTTCGACCCATCTGTATATATTTGTAAAAATGAGAAATATGTATTACTTATATACTCCCTAACATATTGATTTATATTAACAACTTCATCCATTTTACTTCTATTTTCATGTAATTTTATATCAATTTCAGGTTGAGACAACATCCAAGGAGGAATTGGGGAAATTACTATTATTGGAGCAAATGATTTTAAGTCTAGACCATCTTCATTAACCCACTTCTTTATTTTCCATGCAAAACCTTTACCTGTTTTATTAAAAATTTCCCAACTTTCGTTCAAGACCTCCTTTACAGGATGGTTATCTCTTTGTCCCTGTAAATTTATCCAGTATGCCATAGCCAACTTTTGTCTTCTTATAAATAATGGCATTTCTGATGCTTCTATTTGCAATGCTGCTATTGGAGTGGATTTAACTGCTCCTAAAATGATTCTTAGTGCCTTAGCTTGCATGACATCTAATTTCTTTAGCAAAGTTGATGATGCTGACTCGTAAACTATGCACCCATAGTCTAATGTTGACCGCATAAGACCAGTATAAATTCCCTTTAATGACTGTTTATCAGCACCCCAATCTTGACCTGCTACTGCTCTCATTAAGTTTAAAACTTTACCACATTTCTTTAAAATAAAATCAATATGTTCCTTCCAGGTTAACTTGTTATCAAACCACAATCCTAGATATTTAAACTTTGACACTTTCTCTAACGATGACCCATATAATGTTAGCATTTTATTTTCCTTACTCTTCTTTTTTGTAAATATCTGATAACATGTTTTAGATATTGAAAATCTAAAACCCCATTCTAGTGACCATTTTCCAACTACTTCTATAGCATCTTGGATTTTATCCATAATAAAAGATATATTCCTTCCCCTTTTCCACATTATCCCATCATCCGCATATAAACCAGTATTAATTCCCAACGCCACTTTACCAAAAATATCATTAATCATAATATTAAAAAGTATAGGACTAATCACACTTCCCTGAGGTGTGCCATTTTCCACACTTAGAGTTTGAGATACCTCACTACCAACTTGAACTTGAATTGTCCTATCAAATAAAAAACTTAAAACCCAATTAAACATTCTACCTTCTATTCCAATACCCTTCATTTTAATAAGTAATCCTTCTTTCCATAACATGTCATAAGCTTTTTCCATATCAAAGTAAACTGCTACTAATCCCTCTTTGACTGCTAAAGCTTTTTTAACCTCTGTTTCCAGCTTTACTAAAGCGTCTAAAGTTGATCGCCCTTTTCTAAAACCATATTGATTAGGTGCTAATGCTCCCTTACTCTCAAGTACATAATTTAATCTATTTACAATTATTTTTTCCATCAGTTTACATAAATTTGACGTAAGTGCAATTGGCCTGTAATTCCCTGCTAATGATGCATCTTTTCCCGGTTTAGCTATTGGAATTACTATTGCATGTTTCCATGACTTTGGGATTCAACCTTCCTTCCAAATTTTATTATACAAGTCCAAAATTATTTTTAGAATACTATCATTTGCATACTTGAGCATAATATAACATATTCCATCTTGTCCAGGTGCAGTTCGTTTTGTCCTGTTTAATACTCTTTTAAGTTCCCATATCTCAAAATCAGCATCTAATGCTTCTTTTCCATCCGGTCTTTTAATATATACATCTTGATGTAAACTTAAAATTTCCTGTCTTTTCCTTCTATAACTCTCATCGAGATTTTCTGTACTATGCGCTTTTTGAAATGTTTTCACTAATAATTCTGCCTTATCCTTTTCTGTAATGGCTGTCCTTCCTTCTCCTGATATTACTGGCATATTCCTAGTTTTATATATTCCCATCATTTTCTTTAGCATACTCCATACCTCTCCTAATTCCGTTTCCTTCCCTATGGTATCACAATAATCTCTCCAGTATTTCTTTTTTTCCTGTTTAATTGTCCGTCTAGCCTTTGCTCTCTCCCTTTGATATTCTATAACTGCTTCTGATGTCAATGTTCTTTTCAATGTTTTAAATGCTTTATTCCTGCTTTTAATTGACTTACTACATTCATCGTTCCACCATGGAACAGCTTTCTTCCTCCTATTTCCTTCTACTTTTGGTATGCTTTCTTCTGCTGCTTTGATCAAACATAAGCTTACTTTCTCTGCATATTTATCAATATCATCCTCTGTACTATACCTTTTTAATTCTAATTCGCATATTTTATTATATTTCTCCCAATCAGCTTTCTCAAATTTCCACCTATATTGTTTTATCTTCAAATTTCTTTCCATTTCTAATCCTATTGAACAAAGTATTGGAAAATGGTCACTTCCAACTGATGAATCCTCTAGCACCTCCCACTGACATTTCACTGCTATTGATGCTGACACTATTGTTAAATCTACACATGATTTTATTTGTCTCCTGATATCAAACCTTGTCCCCCTACCATCATTTAAGCATACCAAAGAATTATCCTCCATATATTCTTCCACCACTGTGCCATTATTATCTGATTTTGGACTTCCCCATACCATACTGTGAGCATTAAAGTCCCCACACCATATTACTATACCTTCTTCTTTACTCCAAATATTATTTAACTCCACTAACGATATTTGTTCACATGGGTTATAATAATTTATTACTGTTATTTTTCCTATATTTGTCCACACTTCCACCTTAATGCACTCATATTGTGTTTCTACCTTTACTTCCCTATAAGCCACCCCACTCTTTATAAACATTGCACACCCTCCACCTGTTGCTCTTGATCTATCTTTTCTAATGGATAAATATCCTGGAATGACAAAGTCTAAATGCGGTTTAAGCCAAGTCTCTTGGATGCATATTAAATCAGGAAGGTCTAATATATCATGTACAACCTTCTTAAACTCTTGACCATTCGCAGTCAGACTTCTAGCATTCCATTGAACTATCCTGCATGTCATTTTATTATTTTACCCTTGCTCTGGTTTGGGCCTTCCTGGGAGCTTGCTTTATTCTCAGATTGTTCCAATAATATCTGGATTTCCTCAACTGTTACCTCATTTATACCCAGCTGACGAGCTGCTGCTGCTATTATGATTTTCAGTTTCTCTGTTCTTTTGTTTGTTTGTGCTGTACAGTTGATAACTTCAGCAATAAATGCAATGAAGCTTACTTTGCTAACCATTAGCATACTTGCATCTATATTTGGCTTGTCTCTCTTGATTCCCCTGTCTGATGTTTCAATTGCACTCGACCTACCCTGAATCATCTTACTTCCTTGTTCATTTTGAACCGTCTTTACTGCCTGAGCATATGAAACATTATGCTCTACCCTGTACTTATTTGCTTCCACAGCTAGTTTTTGTGCATTACATCCTAGATAAGCTGCACTATGAGGACCTCCACAGTTGCAACACTTAGGTTCAACTAGATCCCCACATTCCCCATATCCGTGCTCACCTCCACATTTACAACAACGCTTCTTTCCCTTGCATACTTCCGCCACATGTCCTAACCTTTGGCAATTGAAACATCTCAATGCAGGTTTTATAAAAGGTCTAACTGGATAGCACACATATCCCATTTTAACATTTGCTGGTAACAGTTTCCCTTTCATTAATATCATGACGGTTGTACTTAATTCTTTTTTCCCATTTCTGTTTGCTGTCAGTCTTTTCACATCTATTACATTTTCACTTAATAACTGGCTCCTTAAAATGTCATCTGATAAAGACAATGGGACACCAGTTATTACCCCTTTCACGCCATTCACCTCGCCAGGTACATGACATTTAACTCCTGTTCCTCCAAACTCCTTCATTTTAACCAACAACTCTTGTTGCTTTTTGTTACAACAGATTACAATCACTCGATTGTTAGTTAGGTATCTGGCTGATTTTATTTCACCAACAGATTTTTTCAGTAGTTTCGTCAATCGCATAGGGTTACTCATTTCACCCATTGTTTCAAACATCAAGATAACTTTGTACTCATCCTCCTTCTTCATCGTTTTAATTCTTCCTTCTCCTCCTCCAGCAAACTCCTCAGAGTCTGAACCTCTGTCCTTGCGCTTCTGCGACATCTGATCAACTTGAGTCCATTCATCAAGATTCATTTCATTTGCTTCATCTTCTTCCTCTAAGCTAACATTACCCCTATCATTCTCTTCATTCACAACACAGCCGTCGCTTAACCTGCCTTGCCGTTTTTCCTTCGCACCCGCTGGGTTGCCAGACAAGGAATACGCCATCTCCCCCAGCTCGTGGTCGCGGTCCTCCTCATTTTCCATTTAAAGTCCTCCTTTTATCTGATTACCTCATTTCCTTTTCCAATTTGGCCACGGAAGTGGGCGGAGATTACATTTGTTTTTGTTTTTTGTATTTCAGCTTTGTTACAAATCTGAGCACAGTGTGTGATGTTACAGAGATCTCTTACGAAGCTTTAGAGGAGATAAATGTGAGAGTGTGAGTGTCTCTGGCTAAAGAGAATAATCTGAGCATGGTGAGTGATGTTAGAGATCTCTTATGAAGCTTTAGAGGAGATAAATGTGAGAGTGTGAGTGTCTCTGGCTAAGGAGAATAATCTGAGCACGGTGAGTGATGTAGCTGAGATCTCCTATGAAGCTTTAGAGGAGATAAATGTGAGAGTGTGAGTGTATCTGGCTAAAGAGAATAATCTGAGTACGGTGAGTGATGTAGCTGAGATCTCTTATGAAGCTTTAGAGGAGATAATTGTGAGAGAGTGTGATTGTCTCTAGCTAAGGAGAATAATCTTAGCGCAGTGAGTGATGTAGTTGAGATCTCTTATGAAGCTTTAGATGAGATAAATGTGAGAGTGTGAGTGTCTCTAGCTAAAGAGAATAATATGAGCGAAGGGAGTGATGTAGTTGAGATCTCTTATGAATCTTTAGAGGAAATAAATGTGAGAGTGTGAGTCTATCTGGCTAAAGAGTATAATCTGAGCACAGTGTGTGATGTTACAGAGATCTCTTACGAAGCTTTAGAGGAGATAAATGTGACAGTGTGAGTGTCTCTGGCTAAGGAGAATAATCTGAGCATGGTGAGTGATGTTAGAGATCTCTTATGAAGCTTTAGAGGAGATAAATGTGAGAGTGTGAGTGTCTCTGGCTAAGGAGAATAATCTGAGCACGGTGAGTGATGTTACAGAGATCTCTTATGAAGCTTTAGAGGAGATAAATGTGAGAGTGTGAGTCTCTCTGGCTAAAGAGAATAATCTGAGCACAATGTGTGATGTTAAACAGATCTCTTATGAAGCTTTAGAGGAGATAAAGGTGAGAGTGTGAGTGTCTCTGGCTAAAGAGAATAATCTGAGCACGGTGAGTGATGTTACAGAGATCTCTTATGAAGCTTTAGAGGAGATAAATGTGAGAGTGTGAGTGTATCTGGCTAAAGAGAATAATCTGAGCACAGTGAGTGATGTAGCTGAGATCTCTTATGAAGCTTTAGAGGAGATAAATGTGAGATTGTGATTGTCTCTAGCTAAGGAGAATAATTTGAGCGCAGTGAGTGATGTAGTTGAGATCTCTTATTAAGCTTTAGAGGAGATAAATGTGAGAGTGTGAGTGTCTCTGGCTAAAGAGAATAATCTGAGCACAGTGAGTGATGTAGCTGAGATCTCTTATGAAGCTTTAGAGGAGATAAATGTGAGAGTGTGAGTGTCAATGGCTAAGGAGAATAATCTGAGCACAGTGAGTGATGTAGTTGAGATCTCTTATGAAGCTTTAGAGGAGATAAATGTGAGAGTGTGAGTGTCTCTGGCTAAAGAGAATAATCTGAGCACAGTGTGTGATGTTACAGAGATCTCTTATGAAGCTTTAGAGGAGATAAATGTGAGAGTGTGAGTGTCTCTGGCTAAAGAGAATAATCTGAGCACGGTGAGTGATGTTACAGAGATCTCTTATGAAGCTTTAGAGGAGATAAATGTGAGAGTGTGAGTGTCTCTGGCTAAAGAGAATAATCTGAGTGCAGTGAGTGATGTAGCTGAGATCTCTTATGAAGCTTTAGAGGAGATAAATGTGAGAGTGTGAGTGTCTCTAGCTAAGGAGAATAATCTGAGCGCAGTGTGTGATGTTACAGAGATCTCTTACGAAGCTTTAGAGGAGATAAATGTGACAGTGTGAGTGTCTCTGGCTAAGGAGAATAATCTGAGCACGGTGAGTGATGTTAGAGATCTCTTATGAAGCTTTAGAGGAGATAAATGTGAGAGTGTGAGTTTCTCTGGCTAAGGAGAATAATCTGAGCACGGTGAGTGATGTAGCTGAGATCTCTTATGAAGCTTTAGAGGAGATAAATGTGAGAGTGTGAGTGTCTCTAGTTAAGGAGAATAATCTGAGCGCAGTGAGTGATGTTACAGAGATCTCTTATGAAGCTTTAGAGGAGATAAATGTGAGAGTGTGAGTGTCTCTAGCTAAAGAGAATAATCTGAGCACAGTGAGTGATGTAGTTGAGATCTCTTATGAAGCTTTAGAGGAGATAAATGTGAGAGTGTGAGTGTCTCTAGCTAAAGAGAATAATCTGAGCACAGTGAGTGATGTAGCTGAGATCTCTTATGAAGCTTTAGAGGAGATAAATGTGAGAGTGTGAGTGTCTCTGGCTAAGGAGAATAATCTGAGCACGGTGAGTGATGTTACAGAGATCTCTTATGAAGCTTTAGAGGAGATAAATGTGAGAGTGTGAGTGTCTCTGGCTAAGGAGAATAATCTGAGCACGGTGAGTGATGTAGCTGAGATCTCTTATGAAGCTTTAGAGGAGATAAATGTGAGAGAGTGTGAATGTCTCTAGCTAAAGAGAATAATCTGAGCGCAGTGAGTGATGTAGTTGAGATCTCTTATGAAGCTTTAGAGGAGATAAATGTGAGAGTTTGAGTCTCTCTGGCTAAAGAGAATAATCTGAGCACAGTGTGTGATGTTACAGAGATCTCTTATGAAGCTTTAGAGGAGATAAATGTGAGAGTGTGAGTGTCTCTGGCTAAGGAGAATAATCTGAGCACGGTGAGTGATGTAGTTGAGATCTCTTATGAAGCTTTAGAGGAGATAAATGTGAGAGTGTGAGTGTCTCTGGCTAAAGAGAATAATCTGAGCACAGTGAGTGATGTAGCTGAGATCTCTTATGAAGCTTTAGAGGAGATAAATGTGAGAGTGTGAGTGTCTCTGGCTAAGGAGAATAATCTGAGCACGGTGAGTGATGTTTCAGAGATCTCTTATGAAGCTTTAGAGGAGATAAATGTGAGAGTGTGAGTGTCTCTGGCTAAAGAGATAATAATCTGAGCACAGTGAGTGATGTAGCTGAGATCTCTTATGAAGCTTTAGAGGAGATAAATGTGAGAATGTGAGTGTCTCTGGCTAAGGAGAATAATCTGAGCACAGTGAGTGATGTAGCTGAAATCTCTTATGAAGCTTTAGAGGAGATAAATGTGAGAGTGTGAGTGTCTCTAGCTAAGGAGAATAATCTGAGCGCAGTGAGTGATGTTACAGAGATCTCTTATGAAGCTTTAGAGGAGATAAATGTGAGAGTGTGAGTGTCTCTAGCTAAGGAGAATAATCTGAGCGCAGTGAGTGATGTAGCTGAGATCTCTTATGAAGCTTTAGAGGAGACAAATGTAACGTGGGGAATGACGTGGCGGTTGTCCATTGGTTGTGTGTATAGGGCTAAATAAGGAAGAGGGTATTTAAATGAACGGCGTTTGTTACGTGATGCGCTCTGTTGTGAGACCCGCCCATTTTGTTGGCATCTCGTGGGCTCGACGTGCTGCAGGTTAGAGGTATGCTCAAATGATGGTGTTTTTTTTCTGTGAATGCGGTCGGATTATAAATTGTTTGTTGTACTGATACAGACAGGAAGTAGCATACGAACTATTGGACCACATGAAAACCGAATACATCGGGGGTTGGCTGGTTATTCAGGTGAGTGGCGTTCACATTGACTCGCGCTGGGTGTACGTGTGTTTATAATGCGTAGCCTATGATTACAGTATTTCAACGCTTTGGTCGCTTAGTGGCATCGGTGCACCAGTTGCAGTTCACTCACGCAGGGAATTCTTCATATCATCGGTATGTAGGCCAAATCTCCTCCCGTTACGTTCTGATTCAAGAGATCGCTTTGTTGATTAACTTGTCGTTGTTTTAGATAGGCCGGGCATGACGTGTGGGGAAACCTAAAGAGCTGGGACATTTCTCACCAGCGTTGAACAGGCCGGGCATGACGTGCTGGGAAACATAAAGAGCTGGGACATTTTTCAGCAGCGTGAACAGCACGTGTAGCAGTCCGGGCAGCTCTGTTGCTTGATTTGTTTTCTGCTTCGTTTTGCTTTATTTCATGTTTTACTTTTTTTGCCTTGTTTTCTTTTTCTGCTTTTCTACAGTTATTCAAGTTTATTTGTTTATTTTCATTTAATTTGTTATAATTGGGACTTTGGAATAGTTTGTTTTTTTTGCTTTATATTTTTCCTTTGTTTGGTCGGGCCCTATTTTGGTTTATTTTATGTGAGTGTGATTAAGGGAGACTGCTCCCGTGGATGAGCTAGTGAGTGTGCTTTTGTGTGTTGTGTATTCATTTTCTTTAGAAGTCTATGTATGAAACTAAGGGAGTTTGTTCCTCCCATTCTGGATTCTTACTTTTGTGTATTTAATTTTGGGGAGTTCTGGAAGTAATTCCCTTTTGTTTATTTCTCTCTTCTTTTTCATTTTTCTCTTTTTGTGTGGCTTGCTTTGATTTCTGAAAAGTTTCTTATCGTATATTTCTAATAACCTGTTGTATTTCCATGCAGGAGCTGAAGGCCGCTCACGTGGGTGTCCTGGTGCTGTGGTAGTGGGGTCTTCGTTCACCTGAGAGTGCTGTGTTTTCACTTTGTGTTGTGGGGTATAAGTATGAAGTGATTTGGTGCTTTTCCTTTAGACCACTCTCAGCAGGGGTGCCCAAGGTGGATGTCCTTCAGCCCTGCATGGTTATGTATTTTGTTTTTTTTGTTTTCTTGTTTTGAATGGTGTTCTTTATTGACACTATACATTTTTTCTTAGCTCTGTAATGTGTTTCTTTAGTGTACTTTTTGTTTAGTGTGACTGACCTGTGCAAATTAATTATTATTCTCTCTGCTCCATTGAAGAGCGGGCATTTTTTATAGGAGAATATTAGAATTTTATAAAATTAATAAAAGTATTTCTATGGGGAACTCAAGTCTCAGACCATTTCTTTTATGGCGAACCTGTGTGCTTTGACATAAGCCGGTGGCTTATAGGGAGTTCCTGGGGTGAAAGTCCCTAGGTGGCGTAGTCGACACTAGAAGAGAAAATTGTAATCATTCTCCTAATTAGATTTTTTTTTGTGAATTGCCGGCAACCGCTTCGCCACACAAACATGAGAGAATATAATTTTTTTGTCTCAGAAGAAACATGTTAGAAGCAGGAGACTTAGCCTTATGTCTCAATTTGATATTCACTTGATCTAATTTCTGTCTAGGAGAAAGATGTGAGTTGAGAAAGAGATCTCATGTTTGATTTTCCTTTCCTCTGGGATGGCAAAGTATTTTCTCATAAAATACTGTCATGTGTATATTGTTGCTATGTTATATTGTATGTACACAATGTGAAAGTTTCAATATAAGTACCTGAAGTGCTGATAACTCTTGATCTGTGGGAGACTACGGAAGTGGTCAGAGTCAGATGCTCCTAAAGACAGGTTAGAGCCAGAGCAAATCTTTCTGCAGGCAGCAGTCATGTCGTTGTACACATACCAAGCTCCTTAGCAGACTTCACGTAGAGACGCCACACTGAGGCCTTGGACACATGATTTGGCAGCAACTTCACTGCCAATCCTTATGCCCAGGCTGTCAGCCAGGCAGCATGATGGCATTGTCTTCTGCATAGTTTTTTATGAAGTCCACAACTCTGTTGATATCCTCAGGGCTGATGAACCTGGCTGGTGGACATCTTGCCCCATTCTCCTCATAGTGTTTGACTATATCAGCCAGGGTGTCTCTGCCAATGCTGAAAAAAGGAAGAAAAAAAACGAAAAAAAAAAACGTTTAACATCATGCCAACAGGCATCTTGTCACCTATATCAGAATGTATTGTACAAATTATATGTACTTTTACTTTACTGAAGTAAATTTTATGATGAATACTTTTTACTTTTACTTCACTACATTTTAGAGTCTGTATCTGTACTTCCTGGTATAGTCTTGGTTTATTCCTGGTTTAGACCTCAGTTAGTGGTTAGACCTGGTTTGAGTCAAAGGATTAAAAAAATCCTGTACATTAAACTCTTCATAAATACTTTTACTTTTGACTTATAACGCACATTTTACGGCTACGGATACTTTATACTTTTACCTAAGTAGGAATTTAATCTGATACATTTACTATTACGTTAGTAAATCCTTGTTAAGAATATTAAGTAGCACTTCCTCCACCACTGGCTAAAATTATTAGCATCACATTCAATTCAACAGGCAGGTTTACGTGGGCTAAGTCATTCACAACACTCAATTCAAGCAATTGAAGCATTATTCAAATGATTAGCAGATGCTAACTGTAATGTTGGTTCGGCTATGTGGGTATGGGAAGGAAGAAGACGGGGTCGGCGTGACTGGGACTGCACTTAATTTATTACTCAGAACAGGTTCAAACATAAAGCACGCACAAGGGCGTTCAGCTCAGAACAATCAAAACACTCAATATTCAATATTTCACTCAGTTTCAGCTTTTCAACACTCTTTCTCCCTCTGGCAGAAATATGCAGTCCCAGTCCAGATCTCTCTCTCCTCTCTCTCTCCCGACAGCGGCTTAAATGCGGTCTCTCCACGCACTTACTGCAACGAGACACAGGTGTTAATGATCTGCACTTGACCTACTTACTCACCGCTCGTCTCCTCTCTCTCTCTCTCCCGCTACAGACTTCGTAAAACCATGCCCCCTCCGCCACATACCCCCACCGCCCGCACCAGGCCGGGGAGCCGTCCGGCCTGCAGCCCCCCCCCCCCCCCCCCCCCCTCCTGGAGAGGAAGTCAGCTACCGCCATCTGAGCACCCGGCCTGTGGACCACCTTGAATTTAAAAGGCTGAAAAGCTAGATACCAACGGGTGATCCGGGTATTGGTATCCTTCATGCGGTGGAGCCACTGCAAGGGGGCGTGGTCCGAACAGAGGGTGAACTCCCGCCCCAGGAGGTAATAACGGAGGGTGAGAACGGCCCACCTGATGGCCAAGCATTCTTTTTCAATGGTGCTGGACATCGTCTATCTCTTAGAGAGCTTGCGACTGATGTACAGCACCGGCCGCTCTTCACCCTCCACCTCCTGGGACAGGACCGCACCCAACCCCCCATCCGAGACGTAGGTCTGTAGGTAAAAAGGGAGAGAGAAATTAGGAGCTTGTAGGAGCGGCCCACCACACAGAGCAGCCTTTATCTGGGTGAAAGCCTGCTGGCACCGCTCCGTCCACTGAACTGTATATGGCACTTCCTTTTTAGTTAGATCAGTCAGCGGGCTAGCGAGGTCCGAATAATTAGGCACAAACCTTCTGTAATATCCCACTAGCCCCAGGAACTGTCTAACCTCCTTTTTGGTCTTGGGCCTTGGACCTGTCCATGTCCCAAGTGGAAGCCCAGATATCTTACCTCCACCCGCCCAATCGCACACTTCTTCGGGTTGGCCGTGAGCTCCGCCCTTCTCAACGACTTCAGGACAGCGCGCAGGTGCTGCATATGCCGCTGCCAGTTCGCACTGTAGATGATGATATCATCCAAGTACGCAGCGGCATACGCAGCATGCGGCCGGAGAATCCTGTCCATCAGACGCTGGAAGGTTGCGGGAGCCCCGAACAAGCCGAAAGGAAGGGTGACAAATTGGTGTAACCCAAACGGCGTGGTGAAAGTGTTTTTTTCTTTGGACATTGGAGACAAGGGGATCTGCCAATATCCCTTGGTTAAGTCCAGTGTCGAATAAAAGCGAGCGGTCCCTAGCCGATCAAGCAATTCGTCCACCCTCGGCATTGGGTACGCATCAAATTTCGACACCGCATATACTTTCCTTTAGTCCACGCAGAAGCGGACCGAGCCGTCAGGTTTTGGGACCAAAACTATCGAGCTCGCCCAATCGCTGCTGGACTCTTCTATTACCCCCATATCCAGCATAGCCTCTAATTCATCCTGAACTACCTTTTTCTTGTGTTCAGGTAAACGGTATGGCCGGCTGCGAACAACCACGCCCGGCTCTGTCTCAACATGGTGTTGAATAAGGTCTGTGCGACCAGGCAGGGGCGAGAACACGTCAGCAAACTCTGCTTGTAATGCTTTGATGTCATCCTCTCCGCTCACCACCGTCGCAAGCATCACTGACTCCGCCTCAGACCATTTTTTTAAGAGGTTGAGGTGGTATATTTGACGTGCTCCCTCCCTATCTGAGCGCACCACCTCATAGTTGAGGTCCCCAACTCGCCGTGTGACCACAAAGGGCCCTTGCCACTTTGCGAGTAATTTAGAACTGGAAGTGGGGAGTAATACAAGGACTTTATCTCCCGGTGCAAATTGACGAAGTCTAGCCCCTCTGTTGTACAGCTGTCTTTGTCTGTCCTGAGCCTGTAACAAATTCTCCATTGATAGCCGCCCCAAAGTGTGGAGTTTTGTTCTCAGGTCCAGGACAAACTGAATTTCATTTTTACTCGTGGAAGGTCCGTCCTCCCAAGCCTCCCTAAGGACATCCAGCACCCCCCGAGGCTGGCGCCCATAGAGAAGCTCGAAGGGGGGAAACCCCATGGAGGCTTGCGGGACCTCGCGAACAGCGAACAACAGAGGCTCTAGCCACTTATCCCAATTTTTGGCGTCCTCGTGAACGAACTTACGAATCATGGATTTCAATGTGCGATTAAATCGTTCCACCAGACCATCTGTTTGTGGGTGATAGACACTAGTGCGAATCGATTTAATGCCCAATAATTCGTAAAGTTTGCGAACCGTCCGTGACATGAATGCCGTGCCCTGATCGGTGAGAATCTCTTTCAGGATTCCCATCCGGGAGATTAACGAAAACGTGCGCTCGCAACACTTTTCGCCGAAATAGTGCGGAGCGGAACTGCCTCCGGGTATCGCGTTGCATAGTCCACCAGAACCAATGCAAAGCGATGCCCACGTGCTGACCGTTCTAATGGCCCGATGAGGTCCATGCCAATTCGCTCGAAGGTAGGGTGACCACCCGTCCCGCTTTGCGTTGTACCGCACAGCATTTTCACCCCTTGTCCCGCACGCCGCATATTGAGAAAATGTCCCGCATTTTCATCAGTCTGTTGGTTTTTAATTTATTATCATATAACGCATGCGTTCTTTTGCCTTTTTAAGAAAGCGTTTCATTTATTCTTTTTGCGGCATCGTTTTTCACCTAGACATATTTAACAGCGCTTCGTCAGACGTAACATCCCGCCTTTCACAAATAAAACAACAGCCGTTTTTAAAATCCTATCCAATGGTTGAAAAGAAAGGAGTAAATACGGTCGCTATAGGTTGTGACGGCTGTCAATCAAAATGTGGAGCGGATTCGTTCCATGTACAAATGGATAATTCGGTAAATTGGTTATATTCTTAATATATAATATAATATATAAGACTGTCAATGAACTAATTTCATGTTGCTTTATAATTTATTTGTTCATTATTGGACTTGGTCAGATCTGCTGCCTGCTGCCTTTGGGCTCAGTGATGTTGAATTTAAATGACATGTACAATGTTACATTGTGATGTAATGGTGTTTTCTGGAAGGGACTAAAGAACAAAGTATTTTTATCATCTGAAAGGCAGAATACATATGTTTTTATTAAGTTAGATAGATATTGTGTAACAGTTTCAGGTTATGTTTTAGTGTCGGTAACATGTCCCACATTGTCCCACACAAACTTAGTAATTGTCCCACATTTGGTTTGTTTGATGGTGGTCACCCTACTGGAAGGGGACCTGCATCAGAGGGAGTGGGCACAATGGTGCTTTTGGGGTGGCCGGTGGATTCACCAACTGACATTCACGACAAGACGCACACCACCTGCGTACATTCTGGTGAATGCCCGGCCAGAAGAACCGGGCCATTAGACGGTTAAGTGTAGCCGTTTGTCCTAAATGCCCGGCCATCGGCTTAGAATGAGCCGCCTGGAAAAGCATTTCCCGGCGGCTTTTGGGTACTAACAACTGGGTTGTATCTTGTTTGGTCTGGGCGTCTTGGGTCACCCGATACAACCTATCTTTTAAAACGCAAAAATAAGGATAAGAGAGCGGCTGGTCAGGGTGGAGGAGGTGGCCGTCGATGGAACGGACCTGACTAAACGCATTTTTAAGCGACTCGTCCTGGGACTGTTCCAGGGGAAAATCATCGCGGTCTGGGAGAACGGGCACCTCGAGACCGCTCTGTTCCCCCGGAACAGCTCCCAGAGGCCCCGAATCCACCTCTCCCACCTGAGCAACTGACTCTTTCCTGTTTACACGGTTTCCCCAAGAAGCATCCACACACAAGTGCCCCAATAATTCATTAAACGCTGGCCAATTGGTCCCCAGAATCAGCGGATGCCGGAGGTGCGGGTTAACTGCTACCTCAACACTATGCTTTTGACCCCGAAATAGAATATCCACGGGCAACAACGGATAGTTCATCACTTCCCCGTTGTTACGATCTAGGTTCTTAAATCGCAACAAACAAAGGGAGACGACACACAACCGCTACATAAATAATAAGATTTATTTAATTAACGTAATAAAACATGAAGTGTCAAGTATTCAGTGTACATGTTAGTCAGCGTGTAAGCGGGTGTGTGTAAGTAGGAAATGCAAATGTAATCAGTCCAACCCAAACACAAACAAAAGGAAAGTCCAAATCAATACAGTGAAGATGATTCCACGTGAACTCCAAATGCGGCTGTGGTCTCCCTCCAACTCCCACACAACGTCAAATCTCAGGCACTCTCATGATGAACGGATGAACGAATGAACGACAAACAATACACGCGCTGCCAAGCCCAACTTGCTTTGCTCTCACACGCTCCCCATCACTTGCTCTCTCACTTCGTTTGATCCAGTCCCTCTTAAAGGAACCTGATTAGGTTCAGGTGCGAAACCACACCCTCCATCAGCCAGTCACCTGTAACTCAGGGATAAACAAACTCACAATATACGGGTCCGCAAGCAGGTCTTCGTGGGTTTGTTGGTGAAGATCGGCGAGCGATTGGACGAGGTCTGCAAGCGGGGTCTGCATGGCGGCGGCAAACTTCTCCCTTCCCAGGTTTCGGCACCAGTGTAATGTTGGTTCGGCTATGTGGGTGTGGGAAGGAAGAAGACGGGGTCGGCGTGACTGGGACTGCACTTAATTTATTACTCAGAACAGGTTCAAACATAAAGCACGCACGAGGGCGTTCAGCTCAGAACAATCAAAACACTCAATATTCAAAATTTCACTCAGTTTCAGCTTTTCAACACTCTTTCTCCCTCTGGCAGAAATATGCAGTCCCAGTCCAGATCTCTCTCTCCTCTCTCTCTCCCGACAGCGGCTTAAATGTGGTCTCTCCACGCCAATTACTGCAACGAGACACAGGTATTAATGATCTGCACTTGACCTACTTACTCACCGCTCGTCTCCTCGCTCTCTCTCTCCTGCTACAGAAATCGCAAAACCATGCCCCCTCCGCCACACTAACATTACCATCTAAAAGCCCATTATAGTATTGGGGGTTTTTGGCAAGTGATACGATGCTAACGATTACAGTTAAAACGACAGTCCTGAGCTAGCTAATAACAATAGGTTATTAACATGGTAAGGTCTAAACAAGGACTAAACATGAGATAACGTGTACGTGTTCTTATAGCACTAAGTGCTTTATGCCTACGATCTTTGACCAAAATTTAGACAAAGAGAACAAAAGACTCACAATCACAAGACAAAGAAACAAACCAGATCTCTGTCTTCTCAATGACCAGTAAATGAACTCCGCGTGACACAGCTAAAACCCATCCATCCATACATCCATCCATCATCTTCCGCTTATCCGGGGCCGGGTCGCGGGGGCAACAGACTAAGCAGAGACGCCCAGACTTCCCTCTCTCTAGCCACTTCCTCCAGCTCTTCCGGGGGAACCCCGAGGCGTTCCCAAGCCAGCCGGGAGACATAGTCCCTCCAGCGTGTCCTAGGTCTTCCCCGGGGCCTCCTCCCGGTGGGACGTGCCTGGAACACCTCCCTGGGAAGGCGTCCAGGAGGCATCCGAAATAGATGCCCGAGCCACCTCAGCTGGCTCCTCTCGATGTGGAGGAGCAGCGGCTCTACTCCGAGTTCCTCCCGAGTGACCGAGCTCCTCACCCTATCTCTAAGGGAGCGCCCAGCCACACTACGGAGAATGCTCATTTCGGCTGCCTGTATCCGGGATCTTGTCCTTTCGGTCATGACCCACAGCTCATGACCATAGGTGAGAGTAGGAACGTAGATTGACCGGTAAATCGAGAGCTTTGCCCTGCAGCTCAGCTCCTCCTTTACCACGACAGACCGGTACATCGACCGCATTACTGCAGAAGCTGCACCGATCCGTCTGTCAATCTCCCGTTCCATCCTTCCCTCACTCGTGAACAAGACCCCAAGATACCTGAACTCCTCCACTTGAGGCAGGAACTCTCCACCCACCTGAAGCGGGCAAGCCACCCTTTTCCGTCTGAGAACCATGGCCTCGGACTTGGAGGTGCTGATTCTCATCCCAGCGCTTCACACTCGGCCGCAAACCGTCCCAGTGCACGCTGAAGGTCCTGGCTCGAGGAAACCAACACGACAACATCATCCGCAAAAAGCAGTGACGAAATCGTGTGGTCCCCAAACCGGACACTCTCCGACCCTTGGCTGCGCCTAGAAATTCTGTCCATAAAAATTATGAACAGAACCGGTGACAAAGGGCAGCCCTGCCGGAGTCCAACATGCACCGGGAACAAGTCTGACTTACTGCCGGCAATGCGGACCAAGCTCCTGCTCTGGTCGTACAGGGACCGAACAGCCCTAAGCAGGGGGCCGCCGACCCCATACTCCCAGAGCACCCTCCACAGAATGCCACGGGGAACACAGTCAAATGCCTTCTCCAAATCCACAAAACACATGTGGACTGGTTGGGCAAACTCCCATGAACCCCCCAGCACCCTGGAAAGGGTATAGAGTTGGTCCAGTGTTCCACGACCGGGACGAAAACCACACTGTTCCTCCTGAATCCGAGGTTCCACTATCGGCCGAATTCTCCTCTCCAGTACCCTGGCATAGACTTTCCCGGGGAGGCTGAGAAATGTGATCCCCCTATAGTTGGAATACACTCTCCGGTCCCCCTTCTTGAAAAGAGGGACCACCACCCCGGTCTGCCAGTCCAGAGGTACTGTTCCCAACCGCCATGCGATGTTGCAGAGGCGTGTCAGCCAAGACAGCCCCACAACATCCAGAGACTTGAGGTACTCAGGGCGGATCTCATCCAACCCCGGTGCCTTGCCACGAGGAGCTTTTTAACCACCTCGATGACTTCAGCCCGGGTGATGGACGAGTCCACCTCTGAGTCCCCACCCACTGCTTCCTCAACGGAAGACATGTCGGTGGGATTGAGGAGATCCTCGAAGTATTCCTTCCACCGCCCGACGATATCCCCAGTTGAGGTCAACAGGTGCCCATCTCCACTGTAAACAGTGTTGGTAGGGCACTGCTTCCCCCTCCTGAGGCGTCGAACGGTTTGCCAGAATCTCTTCGAGGCCGGCCGATAGTCTTTCTCCATGGCCTCACCAAACTCCTCCCAGGCCCGATTTTTTGCCTCCACGACTACCCGGGCTGCAGTCCGCTTGGCCTGCCGGTACCGGTCAGCTGCCTCCGGAGTCCCACAAGCCATCCAGGCCCGATAGGACTCCTTCTTCAGCTTGACGGCATCCCTTACTTCCGGTGTCCACCACCAGGTTCGGGGATTGCCGCCTCGACAGGCACCAGAGACCTTACGGCTACAGCTCCGAGCGGGCGCAGCGACAATGGAGGTGGAGAACATGGTCCACTCGGACTCAATATCTCCAGACTCCCTTGGGATCCGGTCGAAGTTCTGCCGGAGGTGGGAGTTGAAGATCTCTCTGACAGGGGGCTCGGCCAAACGTTCCCAACAGACCCTCACAGTACGTTTGGGTCTGCCGGGTCTGTCCAGCTTCCTCCCCCGCCATCGGATCCAACTCACCACCAGGTGGTGATCAGTTGACAGCTCCGCCCCTCTCTTCACCCGAGTGTCCAAGACATATGACCGAAGGTCTGATGACATGACCACAAAGTCGATCATCGACCTCCGGCCTAGGGTGTCCTGGTGCCACGTGCACTGATGGACACCCTTATGCTTGAACATGGTGTTCGTTATGGACAAACCGTGGCTAGCACAGAAATCCAATAACAGAACACCGCTCGGGTTCAGATCAGGGGGGCCGTTCCTCCCAATCACGCCCCTCCAGGTGTCACTGTCACTGCCCACGTGTGCGTTGAAGTCCCCCAGTAGAACGACGGAGTCTCCAGTCTGAGCACTTTCCAGCACCCCTCCCAGAGACTCCAAGAGGGCCGGGTACTCCGCACTGCCATTTGGGCCGTAGGCACCTCTTCGGGCCTGGCTCCAGGGTGGGGCCCCGGCTGCGCCATGCCGGGCGACGTCACGGTCCTTGGTGTGGTTGTGGACATAAGGGTTTGTGAACTGTTCTTGGTCTGGCCCGTCACCAAGGACCTGTTTGCCTTGGGAGACCCTACCAGGGGCATATAGCCCCAGACAACATAGCTCCCAGGATCATTCGGGTACTCAAACCTCTCCACCACGATAAGGTGACAGTTCAAGGAGAGGCAGCTAAAACCCTACAAGAAAACTCACAGAAACTGTGTTGCATATGAACTACATAAAATCATTGATTATTGGACTTGCATTCAAATAGCCTTCAACGGCATAGTTTGTTAGTGTGTCTACAACCAATACACGTGACTATTATGCATGTATCTCACTCCCAATTCATGCAATTATGAATGAGTGGATGAAAAGGCACCATGTTTGATATCTTTTTGTTCGTATGGGTATAATCCAACAGATGAGCGGAATGACATCTTTGTAGAATGGATCATGTCCTTATAGTAAGAAATTAGGTCTAAATTTACTCTCTGCTTAAGAGCAGGAAACTAAATTACCATAGATAACCTAATTTTATCTGAGGGGTTAAAACACAGTCACCCCTGAACCCTAATTGGCCAGAACCCATCCAGGGGATGGGCAAATATTTGAGTCTTAATCACAGAACACGAACAAAGAGTCCAGCAGTTGAGTGCAGAAGAGTGGAGAGCTCCCAGCAGAGTTCTGCTCAGTTGAGTCTCAGTTCTGTTGAGAGCTGTTCGCAGTGCAGTCCTAGAATCCGGCAGACCAAGATCAGAGAAAATGGGTTAAACAACGATTTCATTTGGGCCATCTGAATACTATCCTCTAACTTTCCTTTCTTTTACTTAAGTTTATTTTCTTTCCGTTAAGTCTCGTGTTCTGTTAAGTTTTGCTGCAAAGTTTTTCAATGAATCTCCAACAGCGCGCTTCAACTTCATCCAGCCGCCAACACGCCACGTGATTGGCTTCCCAAGACGTCGATCAAAAGACACGACCAGACCTTCAGCGAATCAAAGATCCGGGAAAACCCCTCTCCAGCCAGGAAAAAGGGAATCCCCACTCAAAGACAACACGAGACACAAACGCAAGTAATACCTCCAGATTCTAACTGAACAGGTGCATTGAGATCAAATTTAATAACCTCGCCTAAGAAATGATAGGAGGTAAATTAGTGATCTGTGGTTTCTTCAGGTCATGTGTCATAAATGCATATATTGCTTGGGATTTCATAATTTCTCTCTCTTAAAACTCATTATTTCCTCACTTTCTTCCTTTCTGCAACGCCTGTGAATGTGTGAGTGTGTGTGTTTATGTTAGATATTAGTTAGAGTAATCAATAAAGTTCCATTTGTATTCAAAGATAAGTGTTCTTGTGTTATGTGCTTACGAATTTAATGTCTTGAACTGCCGATCTAAGTTACCTGGCTGTTAAATAGTGTTTCACCATTATTCGGATATTAATATCTGCTGCAGAGTTGATAGTTACGGCCCGTTGAAATGAACACTGGACGAGTAATTTGCTCGGCCGTAAAATAGACTCTCAAAATTCCCTATGAATTCATTAATTCATTCATTTGAGCTAAATAGACCTGTTTCCCTTTAACAGAGTCCCCCTTTAGTTCTTACATATCGGTGGACGAATAAGTTAAGGTATTAAACATTAATGCTGAATTATTTATATGTAATACCAGTCTCTTTCATTGTAATTCAATTCCCTGTTTAGTTATTATAAAAGGGGGTGTAAAAAGGGGGTGAGTGTTAATTGTACAGTATGTATTCAGTAGTGCGCTGTATTTTTACTGCACAATTGTAATTAATGATTTACAGTACTCTTGTAAATTTACAGTCTTACTGGCAACCAAAATTGCCAGTAAGTTGCTGAAAATTTACAATACATTTTTTGTTTAGACTGTTTAGACAATATTTATTTGGCCTGTTTTGGACAGATTATGAAGTGTTAACTGTAAAATAGCCTAGTGTCAAATCAATCAAGCTTTTGGGTAACGCTTTAGATTACGGCCCGGAAAGTACTGCGTAAGTAAAGAGAATTTACAGCATAATTTTCGGTAATTATAGTGTAACTATAAAGTAAGTATGTGTAGGTATAAGGGAACAATATGTAATAGTGGGGGAATAAAGGGATAACTATCAGGAAAATTAACACATTTTTTATACTGTAAGTATTTTTTAATTAAGGGGTAATTATCCGTGTAGTTACAGGGTAAGTACAATAAACAACATGTACAAAATCTGATATCACTCGGAAATATTTATTTGAAAAACAACTTAATCCAAAACAGATTTGACACTTCTTATTCATTTTTTTTTTTTTTTTTTAAATAAACTTTCCATTTCAAATAATAACGTCCGGACAGAAAGAGGCACGTTTTTTCCCTTTTTTTGTTTCTCTTGCTTGTCTTCCTCTTCTTCTTTATCATTATTTCCACTGATGGATCTTAAGATGAATCCCATGTCTTTTGATATTTTGTATTATTATTTAATAAAATAAAAAGTACACCAAGAAATGCTCTCATAATTTACTAATCTTTTCGCCTCCGATCAGCTGTTACCAGCGCGTGCATGAGTAAAGAAGCTTCAAGCTTTCATGACGTTCTCGCGCGCGTTTAATCTGAAACACACGTGAGAACTGCTGGTCGGAAGCGATAGTCTACAGTTTAAATTTTTTTAAATATTGTTCTTTTTCTTTCAAACACTTATCGTTTCACTTCAGAAGACATTGAATCATCCATTGGGGTCGTATGGATTACTGTAGTTATTACCTGTATGTGCTGTTTGATGCTTGAACTTTTAGGAACCCAAATGAGTTTTCATTAGCAGAGATTATTTATTTTTCTGTGTTCATATGAAGAAATAAAGTTGTATGTACATCTCGGATGGCATGAAGGTGAAAGACGAGTAAACGGTGAGGACATTTCTGCGTGAACTGTATTTTCAGTGTAGCTGATACATAATACAGAATAGCTAGAGACATCCTTCTTAAGATTCATCTGTGGCAAGGACGAAAAAGTAGAGGAACTAGACGAGGATAAAGCCAAGCAAGAGAAACTAATAAATGTTGTAAATCTGTTTTAAAAAACTTTTAGTTTCCGAGAGATATCAGATTGTGTACGTGTTTTTATTGTACGTACCCTGTAACTACTTGAAACAAGAGGGGAACAAGAACCACTTTAATTTACAGCCCGCAGATTCATACTTACCCTGTAACTACACGAAACAAGAGGGGAACAAACACCACTTTAATTTACAACCCGCAGATTCATACTTACCCTGTAACTACATGGATAATTACCCCTTAATTAAAAATACTTACAGTATAAATAATGTGTTAATTTTCCTGATAGTTACCCCTTTATTCCCCCAATATTACATATTGTTCCCTTATACCTACACATACTTACTTTAAAGTTACACTATAATTACCGAAAATTATGCTGTAAATTCTATTTACTTAGGCAGTACTTTCCGGGCCGTAATCTAAAGCGTTACCGCATTTTTCAGCGCGCTTAATGTGGCTTAATTACAGACAGGGATATTAAAAGAACAAATTCTGTACATACCTCACTAGTAAAGAATACGAGAGCTATGTAGTTGTCACAGGGTGTTTTGGTGACGGTTCATGTTCATTGTTCATGTTTTAAGTTTGTCATGTTCTTGGTTAAGTTTTAGTGTGTCATGTTCAGTCTTGTCATGCACTTCCTGGTCTTGTCATGTGACTCCCATGCCCTCATGTGATCTTGTGTTGTGTCATGTCATGGGTTCATTGTTTAATCAGTGTTCACAGGTGTCACTTGTCTTGTCATTAGTCTGTGTGTATTTAGCCCTCATGTTTGCCATGTGTCTTCGTCTGTTGATGTCATTGTAACCCGTTGTCAGGCAAGTCTGTTTATGTCCTGTTTTTTGCTAAGTCTTTGTGTCAAGTCAAGTCAAGTCAAGTCAAGTCAAGTCAAGTTAAGTCAAGTCCTTGTTTTATGTTTTGATTTATGTTAAGATTTATGTTTAAATAAAGAACTGCACTTGGGTCTTCAACTTGCCTCCAGTGGATAATTGTTACAGTAGTAGCCTTATGTACATTAAAAAAGATGAGCACATTACGTCTTACTTTATAACGGGTTTCCTAGATGTTGTTTAAAACGGTGATATTAAAAGTAGGCTATACACTTTATTGAACATGCACTATATTGCATATTAAGCATTTTATAATGGTTTTCTATGGGAGAAAAATGTTGTGATGAACAATGTTGTGTTCATAACCTGATTTAATCTGCTTTCCTAAACAAAGTAGCCTTTAACCTGTTAAACTGCAACCCCACTTTGGGGCTCACAGCTGAAAACGACCTACCTGAATTAAAACAATTATAGCTCCTGAGAACAGTGTGCTACAGGCACAATTAAGGTATCTTTGGAAAGAAGACACTTGGGACTCTACTAAAAAGCAATCAGAGTTGATAATTCTCAAACAGATAAAAAATTATAATAGTTGAAATGCCTCAAAAATTATTTGCACTACACAGAATGTTGTATTATTTCATGTAAAAATATATGAAAATAGACCTGGAGGAATCCAGTTCAGTTATGGATTGAAAGCCACACGACTTATCAGTTTATATTTCAAGTTTGAGGAAGATATAATGAAAAATGTGGTTCCTGCAAGCTTTTTTCCAAGACTATGTCTGTTCCATTTCTCCCTCCGCCTGCTTGAGGCACATCCCCAGAAATGACATCTCCCAACTAAAACAATTGCAGTTGCTAAACAATTTGCACTACATGCACAATTTAGACATCTTTAAAAAGAAGACACTTTACAGTTTATTACCCAAACATTAAAGTAGAAAAAAACTTAGAAAGACAAACAGTTATAGAAGTTGAAGTGTCTTGAAGATGATTTGTGCTACAATGAACACTTTATTATTTGATGTAAAAATATATGAAAATAAGCCTGGATGAATCCAGTTAGTTAATGAATTGAAAGGCAAAAGTCTCATCAGTTTATATTTAAAATTTGACGAAGATATCATGAAAAATGGGGTTCCTGCATGCTTTTTTCTAAGAATATGTCCAGGTGCCAAGAAACCTACAGGAGACTTGATAACCTAATGTTATGAAGTGTACTGCAAGCTGTTTTAGCCATCATATATGATGCTTGAATGCTTTCTCAACTATAAAATAATAGGCAGAACCATAAGACTTTGTATTAGTGATTTATTTGTACAACAGAACTTATAAAAATATAATAAAAATGAAATATTAATAAAAAAGAGCTAAACTTCTTTGCAACTGAAAATACAACAAGTAATATAAGTATAATAACTATAAATATAACTAGTAATATAAATAACAATATAATATAAATGTATAGCTATAAAAACACACACAATTTGCAAATGTTAAAAAAAAAAACATTTACTGGCCTTTTACTGGCCGATTCAGGTCTACAACAGCAAGTGCAGATCTTGAAGAATCTGAAAGCGTTCTTCTCTTTTCTGCTGGTTGGCTGGTGCTTGGATGCCATAGCTCACCTGAAGACTCAACCTGATGCCTGTAGAATGGCAAGGAAAGGAAAGAGAATTAGCACTGCATGTCCTATTTCTGTATAGTTTGCCCATTCAATCAACAATCACACTGTCATCATTCACTCTAATTACAGGCCATCCCATGAACAATGAAACTGATGGGCAGTCGGTTAGACAGCATTCATATTGACGGCCACCTATACATTCTCACACAGCCCAAGCATCAATCTAACGGCCGGCTATACAGTGAGCATTCATATTGACGGCGGCCCATACATTCTCACACAGCCCAAGCATCAATCTAACGGCCGGCTATACAGTGAGCATTCATATTGACGGCGGCCCATACATTCTCACACAGTCCTACAATCAATATAATGGCCGGTGATACAGTGAGCATTCAACAATCACACAGATGGTCGGCCGTCCAGAACTTTTCTTTTTTCGTCAATTCGTTTTTTGTAGCATAGGGGAAAAAATGCATTTTATATATTATATATATATATATATATTTTTTTTTTTCTGTGTGTGCTAGAAAAAATGCTAAATATCAGTATATATATAATCTATACTGGTATATTGTAATTTTTCTAGCACACAGGAAAAACATAAAATAAATACAGTCTCAATATATATATATATATATATATATATATATATATATATATATATATATATATATATATATATATATATATAAACAATTACATGTGTTATATATATATATGTTTTATTTACACACACATGGGGAAAAATTATTTATACTTTTTCCCCATGTGTGCTAGGAAAAATGCAAAATATCAGCATATGTATAATGCATACTGGTATATTGCATTTTTTCTAGCACACAGAAACAATAAAATAAATACATTCTCACACACATTCTCAATATACATAAACAACTACACATCAACTCACCGGTGTGTTATTGGATCAACTTCTCTGTCAACAAGCACCGTCATCGCTGTCTTGACTCTCCTCAATGGTTTTCCACACCGCTGCTTCGAGTGAGCTCAAATAAAGCATCTTCAGCACAATACAAACTTCTTTTGACGATCCATTGGATAATAAATTCCGTCCAGTTAGTAAGATTAGCAAACAGTTACTACAAAGAGACCGTCTGTACTAGCCCGTTAGCTTTAGCTGTCAGATGACGGGGAGGGGTTTGTGTGTGTGTGTGTGTCACAGTCACACAGACTTGTCTCAGCCTCTCGTGGGAGAGCGCGCCACATTCAAATGAATAAATATTCACGCCCATGTGACAAATACACACATGAGAGGTCTCGTTGGAATCGTGTGTTCATTGGCTACATTTTCTGTCAGTCATGACGATTCAATGCTTTTATTGGCTCCAGATAAACAGACAATATCATTGGATGAGCACATCATGACATCAGCCAAAACGAGTGCAATGGTTGGATATTTTTGACTATATCGCGGCTATCTTTGCATGTTTTTGAGTGGGGTTAGTTGTAATATGTTCGTAACATTCTAAGCTTTAAACCCATGCCACTTTATGCTACCGGGAGACTGTTTTTGGTGCATTATTTTATTGCATAACAGTCTAGTATGATACTCCGCTCCGCAGAAATGCGATGTAAACAAAGGATTAACCATCAATATTACACCATTATCGTTTCGTTGGATTAAAAATGCTCTATGGGATGTTATTCAGTGGACCCTCACCTTTCCATTCATTCTGGAATTGTTTGCAGTGGATGCGTGTGTGGCTCGTAATTAGGACACAAAAGGTATGTGCTCTGTTTTTATTTATAAAATCGTTGATGTGTATTGCTTACATTGATGCAAAAATACAGCCGTTATAAGCTTTTCACTGAAAAACAGTGGTCTGTCCTCAATGCTTGAGGTTTAGACCTTTAGAATGATATATAGTTTGTCAAGATTAATGATGTTTTTTTACGTTAAATCTATTAACAAACATTACACTCGTGCTAAAAATAGCGCTTCAACCCGTGCACGCGCTCATGAACTTTAAGGAGTTAATACCTTTTTAACGTTAGCCTACTGTTAAGCATTCTCCTCATCTTTATAACGAGGACACATAAACCGTCTTATAGGCAGAATAACGCACATGGTGCCGTTGTCTGTTTTGGCAGAATACTGCCATCTAGTGGCAGCAGGTTTTCTTAGTCAGGTGTGTGTGTGGATCGTGCAAGGCAAAACCGGCGAAATGAAAGTCTCAAAATCCAAATGAATCAAATAGGATCGACTCACAAACGAGTCAATGAATGCATGCGCGTCACTGGATCCACAAATGCACATCTTACTCGTTGCAGGCACAAATTCTGACTTACATTAATACAAAATTGAAGTTTTGTATTCACAACTATGTCTCTATTTGTACAAATCGCTGCAAATTCATGTAATTCTGTATTTTTGCACACACACGTTAAAAGGCATTTGTTTGTGGATAGTAAAACATGTCTGCAACATTTATCAAATTCATGGATAATTGTGTGTGCATTTATTAATCATTTTGAGTATAAAATCATCCCATACCCGGCAAAGCATAGTTGTCAACTCAGGGTCCGATTCGGCCACCCCGACTCCCAGTGTTACAATACAGAGGAGACACGGAGAACTGAGACAGGGGTAAACAGAGTTTATTAACAGAACCAGGATGTGAGCAGATGAGGTGAGTAACAGAAGAGTATATCCAGCGGAATGGTAATGTCAATGGTGATACTGTACGTCTGGTTGCAGGTGACAAGGAGAGCAGGACGATGGAGCGATAGAGCAATGGAGACAAGGAGCCAGGAGACAGGACGAGGAGACACTCAGGAGACTGGGAGAACAGGTAGGTAACACAGGTGAGTCCGTAGAAGCAAGCATGAGTGTGAGCGTGTGCAATCGAGACCGGACAGTGACTGAGTGAATGCGTGGGGCTTAAGTGCAGGTGGTGATTGCAGTGATAATGAAGTGCAGGTGCGTGTGATCAGTATTCAAGTGACTGTGAACATTGTGTCTGGGAGAGGGTGGAGCCTGGCGTGCTTGTGACACCCAGAGAGAGGCAGCGCAGCCGAATCTTCATCCTCCGAGGACTGGAACTCCCCCTCCGATGCAGCGATCGACATCTGTTCCCGGTAGAGGGAACATGAACTATCCACAAAAGCTGCCTCAGCATGCTGAACGCCCAGGCACGTGAGACAACGATTGTGACCGTCAGCTGGCGACAGGGAACGACCACATGACCGTGATGTTCTTTTAGAGGAAACCGCTCTTTTAATAGTGCTGAAGCACCCAGGGACAACCGCAACAGAATTACAGGGGATAGTGCAGCGTGTATCTGCTCTCACTGTGGGGAATGCCCTCATCGAACCAACAGGAAATGGTTTGAAAACAGCAGTTTGTTTAACAGGAAGTGAGCATGCGGTCGCGCTGCAGTGTGCCTTTTCCCCAGCACAAGGCGATTTCACTCGATCTCTCTCTCTCTCTCTCTCTCTCTCTCTCTCTCTCTCTCTCTCTCTCTCTCTCTCTCTCTCTCTCTCTCTCTGCTTGATAGGCGCAGGAACAGTCTCGTCTTCATCAACGCCGTTCGGCTCTGAAGTGAATGATAAAGGTGCGTTGTATCTCCTTTCCGCGGGGCGGAGCGCGAGATGCAAATCTCGCACACCAATGGCTATTGGCCCGTTCTCTATATCTCGAAGCTGATAGGGGCTCCAAGAAGTGATCCCCAATTTGTCGGTGATGTCCGACATACGTCGAATGTGACCGACTGAAAGGGAACAAGTATTTGATACACTGCCGATTTTGCAGGTTTTCCTACTTACAAAGCATGTAGAGGTCTGTCATTTTTATCATAGGTACACTTCAACTGTGAGAGAGGGAATCTAAAACAAAAATCCAGAAAATCACATTGTATGATTTTTAAATAATTAATTAGCATTTTATTTATTTATATTCAATTTCCATGACATTTGATCACCTACCAACCAGTAAGAATTCTGGCTCTCACAGACCTGTTAGTTTTTCTTTAAGAAGCCCTCCTGTTCTCCACTCATTACCTGTATTAACTGCACCTGTTTGAACTCGTTACCTGTATAAAAGACACCTGTCCACACACTCAATAAAACAGACTCCAACCTCTCCAACCTGGCCAAGACCAGAAAGCTGTGTAAGGACATCAAGGATAAAATTGTAGACCTGCACAAGGCTGATTTTCAAGATTTTCGACCCCGTAAACGCCTGTAGACTCCCAGAAATCTTCCTAATTTTCGGCAGTTTTCGACAATTTAGAGGCAGCGAACGTCGCGTTCCTCTGTCCCACAAATTGTCGTAAACGAACCATGACGTAGGTGGAGAGCCCCCCGCTGAGAGACAGCGTGGAGGTGTGACGCCTCTAATTAGCATATGAATAGCAGCGAAACAAGAGAGTCAACGGCCAGACTTGAATTTACTCACTCAGTATTGGCTGAAGCCACTACTTTTAAACAAGAAAAATCCCTAGTGATTGGTTGGCAGATCACTGCAAACCAATCATTATTGGTCACCCTGGCTCATTATAAATGTAAACCCCAATAATAATAATAATAAATATATAATTTATGTTGTTATAATTTATGTTTTATATTAATGTTATTGTGCTATGAACTTCACTATTCATACCATCAAGGAATATATGGGAAAATTTGCCAGGACCGTGCCGTTTATTCAAAGAGAGAGCTTCATTTATAAACACACAGCTGTTTATTCAAAGAAAGAGCTTTATTGTTAAACACACAACTATGTACAGTGCAGCAGTAATGTCTCTTATGTTGTCCTCCAAAAACGTCAAAAAGAAGCACCCAACACATTCGGGAAACACAGGCATATATGATGAGTTGCCCTGTATTTCGGTATCGCCTCTAATCTGGATTGCAAAGTGGCAGAGAGTTCAGAGAGCTCCAGGCTGCGAGAGGGCGGTGGTCGCAAAATCCATCCAGACAACCCCGTCAACAATGCCGTCTTCCTCATCAGCTATGAGTTCAATGGTCGCGGACTTCCACATGTCCATCTCATCCTCAGCCAGCACACTTCGTCTTGCTTCCAGCAACTGTAATACAATCCATAAAGACAATAAGCAACCTGAAAAATACTCACACTGACAAAAAATAATAAATCTTACCCTTTTTCTTCTTGATCGACTCCGAGCTAAACTTCGCAGTTTCCGCTCCGGTGTGTCGATTCATAATACGTCTTACAGGCAGCTGGAAAACAATTACATGAGACTGGTATTAATAAAAACAGTCACGGTAAAATTAAACAAGGAATGAGAAAAACATTAGACGTTATACTTAAATACAATGTCGTCATGATCAGCGGTTAAATCTGGACTCGCGGAAATCGCTCCAAGCAGATAAGAGGTCACGGCTTCGTTATGAGGCGAGGATAGTCTGTGAAAACAAAATGTGCAGTTTTAAGCTCGGATCTATTAATGCATCCATGTCCTTGTACAGCTGAATAAAAGCATATTCTTTAAATCGTAACGTTACATTACCCATGCTCTGGTTCATAGCGCCTGCAGTTTGCCTCAGAGTAGTGAAGACGAAGACAGCCTCCTGAAAATGAGTCCAAAAAGTTGGTTGCGTCCATGCAGAGGAGTTGACGACGGCGTCCTGTCATTGTTGATCACGAAAAAGGAAAGCAGCAAAAACATAGGAAATGTAAAAAAAAAAAAAGTCTAAAGCTCATCTTCTACGCGTCATGGCCATGACCTCGCACGTGATTGGACTAGGGCGAGAAGTTCTACTATGGAACGCGCCCGGGGCCAAATCTCTTTATACGAAACGCGTGACTTTTGACCGTGTCGACACGCACTGTTTGTCCGCGTCAACGCAGCAATTTTTTACGTGTTTCTTTTGTATGTGTAGACACGCATATTCTGGTCGTGTTAAGGCATCAGTTGTCGTAGCGTTTCTTTAGTACGTGTAAAGACGCACAGTTTTAACATGTTAAGAAGACACATTTGAACGTGTTTCTTAACGTGCACATTCTGTACATGTCGAAGTGTAATATTATTTTTTTTAAAGCAGACTTACCTTTAGATGTAGCCTAGGCTACATACATATTAATATAAGATATTAATTAATTAATTGCTTAACTGACTACTGTGCTAGAGTAAAGTAGCCTGTACAATGTATATTAAGTAAATGCTTAATATTATACAATTATTATAATTTATCTATATGGGTTATTGTTTGTTTTTTAAAGTTAGGCTATATATATATTTCTAAAAGTATATATAGGCTAATTTACACAGCACATATTTATAACTGAAAACACACACACACACACAACTTTATTCACTTTCACATAATAATGTTTTTGCAATTTGGTGTTTAGTTTGTTGTATAGTTTGTTTATACTGTTCTGTCTCTGTTTTGTTTCCAGGAACATCTGATGAGTGCTATAATAAAATGACTTCATTATATTTAAAATATGTTTTGATATTCATTTTATTTATATCATTAATATTTTATTTACCCATAAACGTGTCTTTAGGAAGCCATAAGTTATAGAAACAAGAATAACTTTTGCCATTTACATGCCACATTCATTTACTGAGGACCTATACAGCCAATGATCATGTATGAAAACACTTATACATAAATTGATCACTTAGAAATCAAAACTCAGGTTTGAGAAAGAAAGAATATGCATACAAACAAAATATATTGTTTCATAGCAGCTTCAGTAACAAGTTCAAAACAAATTCTGCTGTAAACCGGCTCTAACATAGTGTCAATATTCAGCTCAAGTGACTTCAGTGTTGATTCAGTTCAGTTGATTTCAGTTCAACTGTAAAATTCCTCAGTTGTGCATATTTGTGTGTAGTTAGATATATGCAAAAACAACATTTTTGGAAGAGTTAAAATAGTTTTGCACAAAGTGTTGCTTTTGCAAGCGATGTCTGATGTTTTGCATGTTGTGTGTTTTGTGTGTAGAGTTACAAGAAATGGAGCCATATTTTCAGAAATTGTGTGTAAGCAATTTGATAAAACTGTAAATGAATCCAGTTTATTTTAATTCAGGACTCATAGTCCAGGTGTTAGTAATCTGTGCTTAATCTTTGTTCCAGCAGGCAACAATTTTTTAACTCACGATTAACTAGATTAAGGCCTACTCTTGGCATAATTTAAACCCTGTCCAGGAAACTTGAAAATCTGCATTGATAATTCATAAAATGTGGTGTGAGCTCAATTTAAATGACAATTACAGAAAAACACAATCTGACTTAACTATTAACACACAAACTTGTACTTTTCACATTTATGATTAATAGCCATTTATAAATCATTCACAGTGCTGGGTGGAAAAATTAATTTTGGTATGTAAACTGTATGCTTTACTTGATTTATTTGTGTGCTTTGGTTCATTGTCTTGTTGCATCACATAACCTCTCTAAAGGTTGAAGACATGAACTGCTGTCCTGTATTTTTTTTTTTTTACATAACATTGGTTATTGCTAATGACATACAGAGTAATTAATATACACTGTGAGCCCGGACAAGTTGAATCTACTTAAAAAATTGGAGCAAACTGGTTGCCCTAAAAATTTAGTAATGTGAACTAAAACGAATGCATTTAACTTAAAGGGCCCTATTTTAACGATCTGAAACGCAAGTGTCAAAGCGCAAAGCGCAAGTAACTTTGTGGGCGGGTCTCGGCGCTGTTGCTATTTTCCCGGCGGGATAAATGGCTCTTGCGCCCGGCGCAAATCTAAAATGGGTTGGTCTGAAGTAGCTTCAGACCAACCATAGGTGTGGTTTGGGCGTAACGTGAATAAACGTGAACGTAACGTGAATAAACCAATCAGAGCGTCATCCAACATTCCCTTTAAAAGTAGGTGCGCAAGTTCCATTATGGATTGCTATTATTATGGCTTATTTACCAGGCGCACGCCAGGAGCGGTTCACAGCCAAGGAGACTGATGTTCTTGTAAGAGCAGTGAAAGACAGAGACGTTGTGTTGTATGGGGATGGGAGAAACCCACCCAAAATAGCGTCGGTTAAACAGGCGTGGGAGGAAATAGCCACAATTGTTTCATCAGCTGGCATCCCCAGGACGTCGCACCAGTGCCGCAAGCGCTACAATGACATCAGAAGACGGGGAAAGTCCAAGCTTGCCAGCATCAATCAGACACGCCGTGTAACGGGAGGTGGATCTGCCTCTACTCAGGACCTGACGCCAGCAGAGGACATCGCTGCGTCCACCCTCACCGATTTTTTTTCCTGGTTCTTGACGGTCAAACCAATTTGTCAGATGTCCTTATATACATATATGTCTTGCCACTATTGGGCAAACAGGTCTGATCCTTAATTATTACAATTAGCCTGAATAATTTGTAAGCTAGATTTATGCCTATTTTTTCACATTGTCGTGGCACACCACAATGATTTCCGTCATCTCATGTGTTAATATTTTTTTAGTGTAACAATTTATGATTTGCAAAAATAACTGTTGCATCTGTGTAGATTACATGAGCAAAGTGTATGCGCGTTGTGCACGCTATACATTATGGTCAAGCATGCGCCCTTAAAATAGCATAATGAACAACGCGCAACGAGCCACTGACTTTAGACTAGGTTTTTTCTGGTCAGTGGCGCAATTGTTTAATGGAACAGCAAAATAGCACCAGGGATTGTTTGCGCCGGAACACGCCTCCTTTTTTGTGCTGAACCGCCCAGGGAGCGCAAGTTCATTCACTAGTTTAGCGACGTGCTTCTGTGGAGGGAAAAGCGCGCTTTGCGCGGGTGCAAAATAGGAATGACACATGCGTCGGTGTACAAAGTCAATAACGCTGGGTGCAAGATAGGGCCCAATATGTTTTAGTTAAAAAAATTCAGAACCTAGATAAAACTCCCCCTGCTGCTACTCTGATTTGCATTTGTGTAGCTCACAGCATGTTCATTTACATGTTAAAGCCTCCCCTAGAATTAAGGGGAGGGGGGGTCATGGGGGGACAACTGCCAAGCAAGGCCCACGTCAATTTCCGACAATTTACGGCAGTTTTCGGTGTTGCCTGCCAATTGCCGTGCACAGTCGTAAACCTGAAGTTCCACGGCAATCTACAGTGCCACATACTGACGAAAATCCCACTTTTCATGCAGTGTCACTCACAGTTGAAGAGTACCTATGATAAAAATTACAGACTTCTACACTACATTTGTAAGTGGGCAAACCTGCAAAATCGGCAGTGTATCAAATACTTGTTCTCCCCACTGTATATAGCGGGCCTGTAATTTGCGCGTTGCCCTGGATGCAAGATCCCGAGCCACTAGGTTCTTTATTGAGAAGCAGCGGACGAGAGGACGTCGCGATATGGAAAGAGAACAAGAGAAAGGGAGGACCTGGCTCCTCAGCCAGATAGACTTGCGATATGCAAGATGAAAGTACTTCAATGGTAACAACTCACAGTGATTGAACTCGCCATTCTCAAACACAAGCACTCGCTCGTGCATATCATAATCAGGGATGGGCTGTGAGCAGGGCAACACACATATCTTGCTGGATTCTCTCTTTTTTTAAACTATTATATTTTCGTTGTTGAGAATGAGAAAGGCTTTATTCCTGCCTGACAAAACTAACTCCTAACAAAAGGGATAGTTTTCAGAAAAAAGGAGCACACACGGCACACAATGCGGTCCTGAAGACAAAGGAACCTGACAGTGCACCTGTCTTTCATCTATTTATAGCCTCTGATGTGCGCATTCCGCTGACATCATCATAATTTATTATTTAAGCCAAAATTGTTGTTTTTGCCACACGTTCACAACCAGTCAAGTCAAGTCAACTTTATTTATATAGCGCTTTTTACAATGCAGATTGTTTCAAAGCAGCTTCACAGTGTTAAACAGGAAAATAATGCAACAGAATTGTATTTGGCCGCACAGCCGCTCCGGAGAAAACGGTGATGTCTTCTAGCTCATTTCAACTATCATACAGTGACAATGTGGGCAGATCAGTAATTTAGTTTATATGGTTAATTTAGTTCACTAATTAGGTTTATTTGGATATTTAGTTGAAAATGTAGTGTCCCCAACTGAGCAAGCCAAGCCAAAGGCGACAGTGGCAAGGAAACCAAAACTCCCATCAGGTGGCCTAATGGAGAAAAATAAATCTTGGGAGAAACCAGGCTCAGTCGGGGTGCCAGTTCTCCTCTGGCCAATTAACAAACAGCGTATGATTATTATTCTGGCAACTTTACAGGTCAGGGGTCATATTAGATCGGAACATCATTCAAAAGATCGGAGTCATCACGCCGGAGACGGGTTTTTTGAGGATGACATATCGATGAAACAATTATTGGTAACACTTTACAATAACAGTACATGAATAATCATGTATTAATACATGAATTAATAGTTTATTAAACATGAACTCATGATTAGTGAAGATATGAACTAATCATGAACAAATGAGGAGCTATCATGAACTAAGACAGGAGTCATAAGGATTCATGCGTGAATAACAGCAGCATTTATACATGTTAGCACATGTTTGATAATTAATGCATTAATTAACATGTATGGTTAAACTAAATCAAACAGGCTCCTTAAGAATAAATAAGAAGTACTCTGGCTTTGAATTAAACATGTGATTTAATACTGTCATAATTTAAACTGTAATAGCCTATTATAATCTGCCATCTGCAGCTTTGTGATTTTTAGCCATTTTTGTGAGCCATTAATTACACACATTTGTCTAATCAAATGTGGAAAATAGACTAATAACTATCACTAATGATTTTAATTTGATATAAACCGTTTTCAGATTTTTATAGTTCAATTATAGTTGATTTTTTGATTTTTGATTTTTTTTCTGCGCATGCGCAGGTTGTGAGCGCGTTGTTTGTGTTTGAGCTCCGTCAAATTGATTCATATTCCTTGATTTTCTTCTTAAAGCTACACTATGTAACTTTTCCGTCCACTAGAGGTCGCCTGTTCAAAACAAAAGCGTAGTTTGATGACGCCACGTTTGAGCGCAGAATCTCGGGACATGTCTTCACCTCACAGCCGGTGGAAAAGAGTCAGGATAGGACTCGGGCAGAAATCATGTTCATGGATGCGATTATTAACGTTACTGTAGTCTGAAGCAGAGCAGGAGCGAGTGTTGTGGAGCTGAGCAAGGCCGCAGGAGCGATTGAAGAGCGGGACTGTTATTATGGCATAGTCGCTGGCGGGACTTTTATTATGACACGGTTGCCGGCGGCACTTCCTCTTTTCCAGTGCTGAGTGTGAGGTAACGCAGCTCTGTTTATCGTATTAGATATATCTGAGTGTGTTGAGAAGGAAGTTATGACGTTCGCTCGGCGGCTGCTATGACACTTGTTCACAATGCAGTGAGAGTAAAGTGTTTCACTGAATAAAACCAGAGACCGAGGGTGACGCAGATATGACGCAATCGACAGGCGACTCCCTCAAACGCATAGCTCACACGTCCCGGCTCCTCGGTTAAAATAGCAATTTTCTCACGATTTACAAATAGTTGAAAACATTTGGGATATTCTAAGTATTGGGATATTCTAAGTATTGGGATATTCTAAGTATTTACAGCGTGTGAACTTATCTCCGATACGATTCTCTATAAAAAACAATCGGATTGCTTTGATATCGCTACTTATATCCGAACTTCCGCTACTAGCCGTAGCCCGCTAGCATTGCACGCGTGGTAACTTGTTTAACGTTACACCCGGTAACCACTGATACCTACAATTCGCTATCGTAGCACATCTGCTACAATGGCGAATAACTCGGATGTGTGTCTAATGTTACCTTTGAGTGCAGGTGAGGACACGTTCGAGCTGCATTCGGTGCAGTTGGAGTCGTTGGAGAAGCAGATTCGCGGCCTTCTAGACAGACAAGCTGTGCTGAGAGAGCGGCGAACAGCGCTTGAAACATCGCGTGCCGATGCTCTCAAGTCAGTGGATAGTAACCTTTTGACTCCGACCTCGTCTACTCCGCGTGTTTCTCTGCACAGGACCCAAGCACCCAGGACGCGATCATCATCCCTGGTTTCGTTCACTCCGGCACCGACACAGCACCATGGACCCTGGGTGTTTCCACAGCGGAAGACGCGAGCCAGGACCAGAGCTAGGACCTCTCCGCCCCTCCCGGTCTTCGAGATCTCCACCCGGAATCGCTTCTCCCCTCTTCGCGAGACGGAACGCGACGCTGTGGTCATCGGTACTTCCATCGTCCGGCATGTCCACGCTACCTCAGGTAAAGGCAAGGTTATCACTCACTGCTTTCCTGGTGCTCGTGTTCTCGATGTCGCTGCGCAGGTTCCCGAGATCCTGAACGGTGACGAGCGCATCGGAGCTGTCGTGCTGCACGCGGGAACGAACGACACCAGGCTGCGGCAGACGGAGGTTCTGAAGAAGGACTACAGGAGCCTGATCGAGACGGTGCGCAGAACATCGCCAGAAGCAACGATCGTCGTTTCTGGACCGCTTCCCACGTACCGACTAGGGCATGAAAAGTTCAGTAGATTATTTGCTCTAAATGAATGGTTAATGTCATGGTGTAATGAACAGAAGCTGCTCTTTGTAAATAATTGGAATCTGTTTTGGGAGCGACCTAGGCTCTTCCGTCCTGATGGCCTTCACCCCAGCAGAATCGGAGCGGCTCTTCTGTCGGACAACATCTCCAGAGCGTTGCACACCATCATATGACTAGTAAGTCAAAGACCACAGTATTTGCTGTCCTAACTTAATTGACATAAGTACCAATGTAGAACATTATATAGAAACTGTGTCTATTCCTCGTTTAGTGAGGTCAAACATTAAATCTACTGTAGGATCTAGGAAAACGTCTCGGTTACGTATGTAACCCTCGTTCCCTGAAGGAGGGAACGGAGACGTACGTCGGAACTGACCGACGAATTGGGATCTGTCTTCAGAGACCAATCTACTTCGAGTGTATAGAAACAAGCCAATAAACATTGGCATGCGGTTCACGCACCGCCCCGCAGCGCGGGTATAAAACACGGACGTGAACAACGCATACCGCTTTTACAACTGAGGAGCCGAGATGTGACTCGGGCCTGCAGCTGAAGCACAGCGCCTGGCGACGGGACGTACGTCTCCGTTCCCTCCTTCAGGGAACGAGGGTTACATACGTAACCGAGACGTTCCCTTTCAGTCGGTCACGTTCGACGTACGTCGGAACTGACCGACGAATTGGGATCCCTAGAAAAACGCCAGGGTGCTGGCCCTTCCAGCGCCCTGCTTAAGCTCACTGGGTGCTCCCATTAGAGCAGCAGACAGGGCTTAAGGCAGGGAGGTCCGACACTGCTGTTTCTGCAAGACCCACTCAGTGTGACTATTGGATAACGCTGGGAAAGCGTGCCCGTCTCGGGAGATGGTACGCTGCGGAGCCACGTCCTCCGGAGGAGGAGAGGTGGAAATACTCATATGGACTAGCCTGACTGGGTAGCAACTACATATGGCAGTCTCTGGGGTGGATCCAACCTGGTCCCAGGGGGGAAAGAACACACCCAGAGACGACAGAGCGGGCTCTGTCAAGGGAAAGACACGGGGCTAGCCGATAGGGTAGCTGGAACCGTGGAGAATACACATATGGGGTCGCCGTGAGGGAACCGCTACATATGGACCCAGCCTAACACACACGTTCCACAAGCATACGGGTGCAGGCCTGGCGTCAGACGGCCGCAATGTCTGACACCGCAGGGGTGGCGGAGGAGCTCGACAGGGTTCACCAATCTGGGGAACACAACTGGAGAAGATAAACGCACGTATCCGGCCAAAGGCGGGAGTGGCGTAGCAAGCCGACACAGGAACGGGTACTCCGCGTTTACCGGCCGTTGGAGGCGAGTACACGGGAAGAAACCGGTACCACACGGAGGCTATAAAATCTAGCGAACGTGTTAGGTGTCGCCCAGCCCGCAGCTCTACAGATGTCTGTCAGCGAGGCGCCTTGAGCCAGCGCCCAGGAGGAAGCAACACTCCTAGTGGAGTGTGCTCGCAACCCAAACGGGCAAGGCATGTCTTGCGATTGGTACGCTAAGACGATAGCATCCACTATCCAGTGGGCTAACCTCTGCTTGGAGACAGCCTTTCCCTTCTGCTGGCCTCCGTAACAGACGAAGAGCTGCTCTGAGGTCCTAAAGCTTTGTGTCCGGTCAACGTAAGCGCGAAGAGCGCGGACGGGACATAAAGCCAGGGCTGGGTCTGCTTCCTCCGAGGGCAGCGCTTGCAGGTTCACCACCTGGTCCCGAAAGGGAGTGGTAGGAACCTTGGGCACGTATCCGGGCCGGGGTCTCAGGATGACGTGAGAGTTACCGGGCCCGAATTCTAGGCACGATTCATTGACCGAAAGTGCATGCAGGTCCCCCACCCTCTTGATTGAGGCCAATGCAGTCAGGAGTACCGTCTTCATAGACAGGATTTTTAACTCAACGGACTGCAAAGGCTCAAAAGGAGGGCCCTGAAGTGCTCTGAGCACCAGGGCTAAGTCCCAAGAGGGTAGCGAGATAGAACGAGGAGGATTTAGTCTCCTCGCACCCCTGAGGAACCTGACGATTAAGTCATGCTTCCCTAAGGATTTTTCCTGCCACTACATCGTGATACGCCGCTATTGCTGCGACGTACACTTTCAGGGTGGAGGGAGACAGCCTTCGCTCCAACCCATCTTGTAGGAAAGAAAGCACAACATTAATCGAACACTTCCGGGGGTCTTCGCGGCGAGAAGAACACCAGTCAACGAACAGGTTCCACTTCAGGGCATAGAGGCGCCTTGTAGAGGGGGCTCTAGCTGAAGTGATGGTGTCTACCACTGCCTGTGGCAGGCCACCTAGAACCTCCGCGTCCCGTCCAGGGACCAGACATGGAGTTTCCAGAGGTCTGGACGCGGGTGCCATAGAGTGCCCCCTCCCTGAGAAAGAAGGTCCTTCCTCAGGGGAATCGGCCAGGGTGGGGCTGTCGCGAGGAGAGTAAGTTCGGCGAACCAGGTCCGGTTGGGCCAGTAGGGCGCAACTAGCAAGACCTGCTCCTCGTCCTCCCTGACCTTGCACAGAGTCTGTGCTAGAAGGCTCACTGGGGGAAACGCATATTTGCGTAGGTCCCGGGGCCAGCTGTGCGCCAGTGCATCTGTGCCGAGGGTACCCCCGTTCAGGGAATAGTACCACTGGCAATGGGACGAGTCCGGAGTGGCAAACAGGTCTACCTGTGCGGCTCCGAAAAGGTCCCATATCAGCTGGACGCTCCGGGGGTGGAGTCGCCACTCTCCCGGAAGTGGACACTGACGAGAGAGCTTATCGGCTGTCTGGTTCAGCGCACCAGGGATGTGAATGGCACGAAGCGACCTCAGATGCTTCTGACTCCACAGGAGGAGGTGGCGGGCGAGTTGGAGCATGCGACGGGAGCGCAGACCACCCTGACGGTTGATGTACGCAACGGCCGCAGTGCTGTCCGTGCGGACCAGTACGTGTTTGTGCTGAAGCAGCTTCTTGAAGCGACTTAGCGCAAGACGTACTGCCATTAACTCCAGGCAATTGATATGCCAATGCAGCTGGGGCCCCGTCCACAGACCCGAGACTGCATGCCCGTTGTACGTGGCCCCCCAACCCGTGGCTGAGGCATCTGTGAATACCACAACATGCCTGGACACCTGTCTTAAGGGCGCTCGGGCCCGTAAGAACAAGGGGTCGGACCAAGGGTTGAAGGTTTGGCGACAGTACGGGGTAACTGAGACCCGATACTGGCCGCTCTGCCACGCCCACCTCAGGACTCGGTCGTGTAGCCAGCGTTGAAGCGGTCTCATATGAAGCAATCAGAGCGGCGTTACCGCGGCTGCAGATGCCATATGCCCCAGGAGCCTCTGAAAATTTCAGTGGGACCGCCGTCCTGCTCTTGAATGTATTCAAGCAGTTCAACACTGACTGGACTCGTTCCTCTGAGAGGCGCGCAGTCCGGTTGACCGAATCCAGCTCCATACCGAGATAAGAGATCCTCTGCGTGGAACAGAGTTGCTCTCCTCTCGGTTGACCCGAAGGCCCAACAGGCTGAGGTGGCTGAGCACCAGGTCCCTGTGTTCGCACAACTGCTCTCGAGAGTGGGCGAGAATAAGCCAGTCTTAGAGATAGTTGATAACGAATGCCGCGTTCTCGGAGTGGAACAATGGCCGCCTCAGCGACTTCCGTGAAGACGCGGGGCGACAGGGACAGCCCGAAGGGCAGGACTTGTACGGATATGCCTTCCCCTCGAACACAAAGCGTAGGAACGGTCTGTGTCGAGGAAGGATAGAGACATGAAAGTACGCGTCCTTCAGGTCGATCGCTGCAAACCAATCTTGGGGACGGATGCATTCGAAAATGCGTTTCTGCGTTAACATTCTGAACGGAAGCTTGTGCAGGGCCCGATACAGAACACGCAGGTCCAAGATTGGCCATAACCCACCGCCTTTCTTGGGTACAATGAAGTGGGGGCAGTAGAACCCCGACTTCATATCGGCTGGAGGAACCGGCTCGACCGCGTCCTTCGCCAGTAGGACATCGATCTCTGACCGCAAGACATGGGCATCGCAGCTCCACACGGAGGTGAAAAAGGATGCCCCTGTACTTGGGAAGCCGGTACGCAACTGAATCGCATAGCCGAGACTGATAGTACGGATGAGCCAGCGAGACAGTCTGGGAGCGCTAGCCAGGCTCCCAGACTGAACCAGCCGGACCAACGGCACCACAGACGTACCCGGGGTGGGGCAGCGAGGTGGAACATTCAGACCCAACCCGGACGGCCCGGAGGCGACCCGAAGTGTTATCTGAGCGTTCCAGGGTGGGGCAGTGTGTGGGAGAGAAGGCCCGGGGGCGTCCTCTAGCCTCACACCGCCCACTGGCGAAGAAGAGAGGGGAAGCCAGGAGTGGCAAGGCCTGGGGGCGTCGCACACAGCCGGCTTGAGCCTCTCTGGCCCAGGGAGGAAGAAAACTGCTCTGAGAATGTGGGTACCGCTGGACTCCGGAGAGCCAGTGGCAGAACCGAAACCAAAAAATATTCTCCCCCCCGGTCCTCCTCCGGGGGAGGGAGGGGTGCGGACACCGTCTCCCTGAGCAGTTCCCCTCCTGCTGGACTGCCCGTTTCAGGGCCGCTTGCCCTTGTGCTTGCTAGCGGACTCGCAGGACCCTGGACGGGTTGGGCGTCTCCCTTGCGTCCGGCCACCTGCTGCCTGGGTGGAGGCTGCTGCTTGGCTAGCAGGGGCGGACGCAGGGAGATGCCCTCGGCGACAAGCAGATGGAGGCACTGCGGCCGACGACTGGGTGGAGGCAGCAGCTGGTCGTCAGGGCAGGATTTTTTTTTTTTTTTTACCACCTCCATCTGCTTCTGGGCCATCAAGAACTGCTGGGCGAGTTCTCGACAGCGTCGCCGAAGAGGCCAGCCTGACAGACAGGGGCATTGAGGAACCGAACTTTGTCGGGCTAACGCATATCTGCCAGGTTTAACCCCAGCTTTCTGGACCACTAATGTGGACATCGCCTGACCCAGGGAGCGTGCAGTGACTTCCGTCACCCGGTGAGCGAGGTCCATCACTGCACACACTCGCTGCCACTCGCTGACTCGCGCCGTCACACCAGCACCCAGGTAAGAGAGCGATCCTCCTCGAGACTCGTTTAAACACTCTTCGTAGAAACAGCTTGATACAGCAAACCGTTCGGCTCCGAAGTTAAAAGCGGTATGCGTTGTTCACGTCCGTGTTTTATACCCGCGCTGCGGGGCGGTGCGTGAACCGCATGCCAATGTTTATTGGCTTGTTTCTATACACTCGAAGTAGATTGGTCTCTGAAGACAGATCCCAATTCGTCGGTCAGTTCCGACGTACGTCGAACGTGACCGACTGAAAGGGAAATCTAATTGTGATTAAACCAGAAAATCTCAATATTAGTGAACAAAAACTATTTTGTCCTAACTTAATTGACATAAGTACCAATGTAGAACATTATATAGAAACTGTGTCTATTCCTCGCTTAATGAGGTCAAACATTAAATCTACTGTAGGATCTAGGAAAAATCTAATTGTGATTAAACCAGAAAATCGCAATATGTTGCAACAATCTATAGAGATATTCTTAATGTTACCCAGAAAACAGGTCACAGGTTTAATTCGTTTGAAGTACTAGTGCTAAATGTTACGCTCTTAGATGTAAGAAAGAAATCCGTATTATCTCTAGCCCTGGCTACTGTATATAGACCTCCAGGGCCCTATGCTGATTTCCTAAAAGAGTTTGCAGACTTTCTCTCAGGTCTATTGGTCAACGTCGATAAAGCATTAGTTGTTGGAGATTTTAACATACACGTAGATAACACAAATGATGCGTTAGGGGCTGCGTTTACAGATCTATTAAATTCCTTTGGGGTCAAGCAAAACATCACTGGTCCCACTCATTGTCTTAATCACACACTAGATTTAATTATATCACATGGAACCAACCCAACGATATAGATATTATACCGCAAAGTGATGATGTCACTGACCATTACATGGTAACTTGCATACTACGTACTGCTGAAATCTGTCATGTTGCGCCACGTTATCGACCAGGCAGAACAATCCTACCAACCACTATAGATAGATTCTCAAATAGCTTACCTGATCTGTCTCAGCTGCTAAGTGAACCCAAACAAACAGATGAACTAGAGGAAATGACTAGCAGTATGAGCACCATTTTCTCTAGTACATTAGAAATTGTGGCACCAATTAGATTAAAAAAGGTTAGAGAGAAAACTAAAGCACCATGGTACAACAGTGCTACACATGTTATCAAGAGAGAAACTCGTAACTTAGAGCGTAAATGGAAACAAACTAATTTAGAGGTCTTTAGAATCGCGTGGAAAGATAGTATGTCACGTTATAAAAAGGCCCTAAAAGCAGCCAGAGCTGAGCATCTCCGCAAACTAATAGAAAATAACCAAAATAATCCAAGGTTTTTATTTAACACTGTGGCTAGACTAACAAATAAACAATCATCGCCTGAACAAAATATTCCGTTACAGTTTAGTAGTAATGATTTTATGAATTTCTTCACTGAGAAAATAGAAAGCATCAGAAACAAAATTGTAAATGTACAATATTTAATGATGTCTTATGATTCAACCGCAATTATCGCCCCTCAAGAACTACTACACCGCTTTACAACTATAGGACAGGAAGAGCTAAATAAACTTATCATTGCATCTAAACCAACAACATGTTTATTAGATCCAATACCCACTAAACTACTGAAAGAGTTGTTACCTGTAGTGGAAGAGCATCTTCTCAATATTATTAACTCGTCTTTATCTTTAGGTCATGTTCCAAGAATATTCAAGTTGGCAGTCATAAAACCTCTCATTAAGAAGCCACAATTAGATCATAATAACCTAGCAATTTACAGACCAATTTCAAATCTTCCATTCATGTCGAAAAAACTAGAAAAAGTTGTGTCCGCTCAATTGTGCTCTTTCTTGCAAGAAAATGATATCTATGAAAAATTTCAATCAGGATTCAGGCCGCATCACAGCACAGAAACCGCGCTCGTTAAAATCACAAATTATTTACTTCTAGCTTCTGACCAAGGCTGTATCTCAATACTAGTTCTACTCGATCTTAGTGCTGCGTTCGATACTATAGATCATAAAATACTATTAGATCGACTTCAAAATTACACTGGTGTTCAGGGACAGGCATTAAACTGGTTTAGATCGTATTTATCAGACCGCTACCATTTTGTCTTTCTAAATGGGGAAAAATCAAAGATAACGTCAGTAGACTATGGGGTGCCGCAAGGATCCGTGCTAGGCCCTCTGCTATTCTCAATATATATGCTGCCACTTGGTAATATTATAAGAAAACATGGAATTAATTTCCACTGCTATGCTGATGACACTCAATTATATATTTTATCACGACCAGATGAAAACGCTAAATTATCTAAACTGACAGCGTGTGTTGATGATATTAAACACTGGATGATGTGTAATTTTGTGCTATTAAATTCAGATAAAACGGAGGTATTACTTATTGGTCCAAAAAACTGCCCACAAAACCTCTCACAATACAACTTTAACTTGGAAGGATGTCCTGTCACTTTATCCACTACAGTAAAAGACCTGGGTGTTATATTAGACCGCAACTTGTCTTTCGAAAATCATATTTCATATGTTACAAGAACGGCATTTTTCCACCTTAGAAACATTGCTAAGCTACGTAACATGCTATCTATTTCTGATGCAGAAAAGTTAGTTCATGCATTCATGACCTCGAGACTAGATTACTGCAATGCTTTATTAGCTGGTTGTCCTGCATCATCAATAAACAAGCTACAGTTAGTCCAAAACGCAGCTGCTAGAGTTCTTATTAGGTCAAGAAAATATGATCATATAACACCAATTTTATCATCTCTACACTGGTTACCTATTAAGTTCCGTATCAATTACAAAGTATTGCTACTGACCTATAAAGCCCTAAATGGTTTAGCTCCAGTGTATTTAACGGATCTTCTATCGCCCTACAATCCATCGCGCTCTTTAAAATCACTAAACTCGAGGCTTCTGGTCATTCCTAGGATATCTAAGTCCACTAAAGGAGGGAGGGCATTTTCACATTTAGCTTCTAAACTCTGGAATAGTCTTCCTGATATTGTTCGAGGTTCAGACTCGCTGTCCCAGTTTAAAACTAGATTAAAGACGCATCTCTTTAGCCAAGCATTCACATTATAAATACGTTTTATACTACAGTTAAATCGGATCAAAAGCATTAATATTCTGAACAGCAGCTATGCTAATTATTTCCCATCTGCTTCTCTGTTGTTATCTCGGGACACTAGTCCCGAGGTAACTAGTTCGTCAGCTCCAGTTTGTATCCAGCCTCTCATGGAGACTTCAGATGCCCCAACACCTGTGATGAGACGACTCGCCGCCTGTGAAGAGACGACTCAACGCCAGCGTTGTTATGGCCTAAAATAATACATGATTGATTAACTTATTCTAACATTTTTCTTTAACATTCTCTTTGTAACATTTTTCAATGTATGTATGTAGGGTTTGTTCAGTATGTAGGGTTTGTTTCTGGTGGGATACTCATTAGTGGCGCTCTCGGTGCTCCTAGCGCGTTAGTTGTGTTCCTTCGGTATAGGCCTTTATCACAGAGGAATTGAATACCGGAAGTGTACGTCGAAGCAGTGCGCTGATTCTTCCGGTTATGCATGTTTTCAATGTGCTGTGAACACCTGCTGAACAAATGACAATTAAAATAAGGATCTGGAGGATGATTAAAAATCCGGACATTTTCCGAGACAGGAGAAGAGATAAACTGATCATTACTGTGTATAGAATTTTCCAAACTCTGCTGAACTTGTAGTTTTTTAATCCAACATAAGCAGAGGGTCGTAAACATACGTGATTATTTCACCACATGGTGTCAGTGCACGTCTAAATAGACCGCGATGAAGTATGTGTGAGACCTGACGAATAAGATCTGAATCAACATATTGATTTGTATTAATATTTTAGTCATTGTTCTGTCACTTTTCATTGACAATCATTTCACTGTAGCCTATATGTAATTCACACATTTATGCCAAAATTCAGTCACGCTGTTAACGTATTACTGTTTAAGATTAATTAAATGCTTAACATCGTTAACTTTCTTTAAGGCAGTTACCGCGCATTCATTCATCTATTTAATACTGTCATGAAAATTAACCATGGTTTTATTACAAATAAAATAAACATAGCTATTGTAGTTTAATCATGGTATTTGTAGTAAAACTAAATGGTAGTCAATCCACACAAAAAAACATGGTTACTACATTCTTACTATAATAAGCACATTATGATTACTTCACTGTTAACTACTTATCAAATTCAGCTCATGATTTATCATAAACTTACTATCAAATACACATGTATTAACTAGTATTCAGCCCAGTTAAGAGAATGGAGGTACAGTATCATCACGGCCTGTGTCTGGGTGGCTGGTTTCCTGTTTGGTTATTTTTTGGTAACTGATTTCTCAGGAACTGTTATAAGTCACAGTAGGTTTAGTTTGATATGAAAGAGAATATCACAAAACAGGACAAAAAAGAGTCCTTTTGAGATAAAATATAGCAGATTTAGTATTTTCTATGTTTGATAAGGGTGATCAGTGAAAGTAATGAAAAACTATTCCTGTGGCTTTCAGTAATATTTATGATGAAGCTTCTGATAAAAATGGTTTAAATGATGACAATAATACATTTTAAAATGTATTTCAAAGTCAAAATATTTGTTATTCATTCTTAGAAAGCCTGTTTGATTTAGTTTAGCCATACATGTTAATTAATGCATTAATTATTGTAAGCTTCCATCCATTAGCCCAAAAAACGGATTCTAACGGCTTGGTCAAAAGGAATTCTGCGTGTAAGCCTTTTCAGCATTTCGGTGAAGTTCTCTTAATTTATTGACATCTCATTTCAAATCTGAGGCTAGTGTCGCGAATCACTAGCTCTCACGACACAAATTAGTCAGTTCTGATATTACAGAGGATTGCAGAGTGAACTATTTTAACTTTAAGTGAGTCCCACAGGTTTACTCATAACAAAAAGTGTAATTTGATTAATAGGCACGGAAGCTGCAACTTATAATACCAGCGACAGTCAGAAATCTGATTTTCTCTCGTGCTTGGCTCGATGCTCCCGCTATGGAGTCCTCAGTTTGATTGGTCCCAACAGAGAGATTTGCAGAATAAATCAAGATTAACATTTATTTTGGCCAGACAGGAAAAGTAAATAACTAAACAAGAATCCATGGTACACAACTGATCAGCGTAAAAACATAAAACACAATTGCAAAGCAATATGAAAATTATTTAAAAGAGTCATCTTGTCTGGCTCATAGGCTACATGCGGTGTGTGTGTGTGTGTGTGTGTGTGTGTGTGTGTGTGTGTGTGTGTGTGTGTGTGTGTGTGTGTGTGTGTGTGTGTGTGTGTGTGTGTGTGTGTGTGTGTGTGTGTGTGTGCCCCAAAGACACTGACACAGCACCACATGGGGGTTCTGGCTACAGAATTTTTCCCCCTGAAAGCTATGTTACCCTCCCTTAAATACTCCAACTAGAACAAAAGGTTGTAAATATTTGCAACACAACCACCTGGTTTTGGGGGAGTGGATCAGATATCTTTGAAGAGACTCCTCAAAAGGAGAACTGAATTCTCATTAGTTTTCAAGTACTCAATTACAATGTACAACTCCTTTAGTGAGACTTGATGACCTCAGCGGAAAGACAGCACGTTTTTCTCAATAAAGAATCCTGCTGAAAAACCTATCCAAGTTCTCCTGGTCTCTACTTCAAGAAACAAAAGAAGTTCACAACAGTATGATTATGGCAATGAGTGCTGACACGTGTTGCCTAACTCCAATAGAGTTTAAAATGTCTCTAAATGCTAATCCCAATGCGTCTTTTTCATTGTCTACATGGATATTAAAATCACCAACAATTAGTACTTTATATGCGGCCAGTACTAACTCTGATAGAAAATCAGCAAATTCTTTGATAAAGTCTGTATTGTGGCCTGTATACAGTAGCTAACACAAATGTTAAACAGGATTTATCATTTACACTACATAACATTACATAAACCACCAAGACTTCAAAGGAATTATATGTGAAACTAGACTTCTGAGTAATACTGAAGATATTATTATAAATTACAGCAACCACTCCCCCTTTGCCTTTCAGACGCGGCTTATGTTTATAACAATAATCTGGGGGGTGGACTAATTTAAAGTAATTTAGTCGTCAGGTTTTAGCCAGGTTTCTGTCAAACACAGCACATCTAGATTATTATCTGTAATCATATTCAATTCAATTCAATTCAAATTTATTTGTATAGTGCTTTTCACAATACACATTGTTTCAAAGCAGCTTTACAGAAAGTGCATTTCATAAATGTACATTGAAAAATGTTAGAAAGAGAATGTTAAAGAAAAATGTTAGAATAAGTTGATCAATCATGTATTAATTTAGGCCATAACAACGCTGGCGTTGAGTCGTCTCATCACAGGTGTTGGGGCATCTGAAGTCTCCATGAGAGGCTGGATACAAACTGGAGATGACGAACTAGTTACCTCGGGACTGGTGTCCCAAGATAACAACAGAAAAGCAGATTTGAAATAATTAGCATAGCTGCTGTTCAGAATATTAATGTTTTTGATCCGATTTAACTGTAGTATAAAAGGTAATTATAATGTGAATGCTTGGCTAAAGAGATGCGTCTTTAATCTAGTTTTAAACTGGGACAGCGAACCTCGAACAATATCAGGAAGACTATTCCAGAGTTTAGGAGCTAAATGTGAAAAAGCCCTCCCTCCTTTAGTGGACTTAGATATCCTAGGAATGACCAGAAGCCTCGAGTTTAGTGATCTTAAAGAGCGCGATGGATTGTAGGGCGATAGTAGGGCGATAGAAGATCCGTTAAATACACTGGAGCTAAACCATTTAGGGCTTTATAGGTCAGTAGCAATACTTTGTAATTGATACGGAACTTAATATAACTTAGTCTAATATAACACCCAGGTCTTTTACTGTAGTGAATAAAGTGACAGGACATCCTTCCAAGTTCAAGCTGTATTGTGAGAGGTTTTGTGGGCAGTTTTTTGGACCAATAAGTAATACCTCCGTTTTATCTGAATTTAATAGCAGAAAATTACACGTCATCCAGTATTTAATATCTTCAACACACGCTGTCAGTTTAGATAATTTAGCGTTTTCATCTGGTCGTGATGAAATATATAATTGAGTGTCATCAGCATAACAGTGGAAATTATTTCCATGTTTTCTTATAATATTACCAAGTGGCAGCATATATATTGAGAATAGCAGAGGGCCTAGCACGGATCCTTGCGGCACCCCATAGTCTACTGACGTTATCTTTGATTTTTCCCCATTTAGACAGACAAAATGGTAGCAGTCTGATAAGTACGATCTAAACCAGTTTAATGCCTGTCCCTGAACACCAGTGTAATTTTGAAGTCGATCTAATAGTATTTTATGATCTATAGTATCAAACGCAGCACTAAGATCGAGTAGGACTAGTATTGAGATACAGCCTTGGTCAGAAGCTAGAAGTAAATAATTTGTGATTTTAACGAGCGCAGTTTCTGTGCTATGATGCGGCCTGAATCCTGATTGAAATTTTTCATAGATATCATTTTCTTGCAAGAAAGAGCACAATTGAGCGGACACAACTTTTTCTAGTATTTTAGACATGAATGGAAGATTTGAAATTGGTCTGTAATTTGCTAGGTTATTATGATCTAATTGTGGCTTCTTAATGAGAGGTTTTATGACTGCCAACTTGAATATTCTTGGAACATGACCTAAAGATAAAGACGAGTTAATAATTTTGAGAAGAGGCTCTTCCACTACAGGTAACAAATCTTTCAGTAGTTTAGTGGGTATTGGATCTAATAAACATGTTGTTGGTTTAGATGCAATGATAAGTTTATTTAGCTCTTCCTGTCCTATAGTTGTAAAGCGGTGTAGTAGTTCTTGCGGGGTGATAATTGCGGTTGAATCATAAGACATCATTAAAGATTGTACATTTACAATTTGGTTTCTGATGCTTTCTATTTTCTCAGTGAAGAAATTCATAAAATCATTACTACTAAACTGTAACGGAATATTTTGCTCAGGCGATGTTTGTTTATTTGTTAGTCTAGCCACAGTGTTAAATAAAAACCTTGGATTATTTTGGTTATTTTCTATTAGTTTGCGGAGATGCTCAGCCCTGGCTGCTTTTAGGGCCTTTTTATAACGTGACATACTATCTTTCCACGAGATTCTAAAAACCTCTAAATTAGTTTGTTTCCATTTACACGCTAAGTTACGAGTTTCTCTCTTGATAACATGTGTAGCACTGTGGTACCATGGTGCTTTAGTTTTCTCTCTAACCTTTTTTAATCTAATTGGTGCAACAATTTCTAATGTACTATAGAAAATGGTGCTTATACTGCTAGTCATTTCCTCTAGTTCTGCAGGAAAGACTCGGGAGAATTATATCGACAATAGTGCATTTAATAATAGCTCAGCAAGCTAATAATATACAAAGTCAATTTGGCGTAGGCCCCGTCCGTAGGCATAATCCGAGGGTATCGGATCTGCAATTCCTGCCTGAAGACAAGGGCAGGGGCGCAGCCGACCCCCCGGGAGGTATGGACAGGACCATCCTGGTGGTGGTGGGGAGGATGGGGGTAATCGTCGCTTCAGATCTGCGTAATCGTCGCTTCAGATCTGCGTAATCGTCACTTCAGTATCTGCGAACTCAAACATGTGTAAGTACCGGGCTTTTATACGGTGAGCATGAGAATATAATTGGGTTAGAATGAAGGCAATAAGTGACGTAGTAATTGAGTCTCCCCAGCAGAACTTATGCTAGAGCTTTCATTTCTGCAGGAAAGACTCGGGAGAATTATATCGACAATAGTGCATTTAATAATAGCTCAGCAAGCTAATAATAAAAAAGTCAATTTGGCGTAGGCCCTGTCCGTAGGCATAATCCGAGGGTATCGGATCTGCAATTCCTGCCTGAAGACAAGGGCAGGGGCGCAGCCGACCCCCAAAAGTAGGTGGAGTATGAATACACCGGGACGGGGCCCGCCAACCCCCAAAAGTTGGTAACTGAGTATACCCACCGGTCTAGAATCCTGGGGTTCCTGAAAAATAGAGAAGAAAATTACTATGTGGTAGAATTAAGATGTGAAGAGATACGGCATGCCTATAGCTAGATAAAAAGACAATTTATTTATTTGTATTATATATATATATATATATATATTTTTATTTTTTTATTTTTTTTTTTTTATTATATATATATATTGCCAGTTCACTCCTAGGAAAACACATAGACAAGGCCTCATTGGACCATACAGGCAGCCGCCTTGGCAAAAATAATAAACAGGCCTCATTGGACCACACGGCCTCATTGGACCACACACGGCCTCATTGGACCACACGGCCTCATTGGACCACACAGACAGAGCCGCATTGGCTATAATAGAACGGTCACATTGGACCACATATAGCAGGCCACCTAGGGCCGTACATAAACCACACATATTCTGGCCTCATTGGACCACACGGCCTTTATAGACCACAGAGACAAGGCCTTGATGAGCCACCCGGCCTATACAGACCACAGAGACGAGGCTTCTAAGCCACAACGGCCGCTAATGCCACAAAGAGACGAGGAAGACTGGACTGCACGTGAACGAAGCCACTTGGCTAGAATTTTTTTTTTTCTTTTTTTTTTTTACAAAGACTTATGCCCCAGGGGGCGACTGGCCACTGTTGGCATCTTTTAAGGACAAGACCAAGCCACTAGTGCCACACAAATACAAACCACACGAGACTAGGGCATCTAAGCCACATTAAACATATGCCCCAGGGGGGCCACTGGCCGATCAGGCATCTTTTTAAAGGACAAGGCAAACATATGCCACAAGGCGCCAAGCCCCACATGAACACAAGGCCCACGTGGCCACAAGGCCACTAATGCCACACATAGACAGACATACTTGAATACAAGGCCACTAGGCCACATTTAACCATGCCATGAAGGCCACAAGACCACGAGACAAGGCCACATTAGGCTACACGGTCACAGTAGACCACACAGAACATAGAATGTTTCCTAAACCATAATCCCACACTTAGACGAGACGTACAGACGATGGCCACTAAGCCACACGAAACGAAGCCATAAAGGCCGCACCCTTGAAGGCCGAACATGGAACAAGGCAACATTGTACCACAGAGACGAGGCCCGCCGGGCCACAAGGCTGCTAAGCCACACTGAATGAGGCCAACGAGACAGAGCCGCTAGGCCACACAGAACATGCCATGCTTAATGGCCACAAGACCACGAGACAAGGCCACATTAGGCTACACGGTCACAGGAGACCACATAGAACAAAAATATCGCATTAAATAAGACATTCAAGTTTTTTTTTTTTTTTTTTTTTTTTTTATAATATTATTAACTTAAGATTATTTAAATAACGAACATGTAACAAAGGCACAACGGCTGCTACAGCCACATAGAGACGAGGCCACATTGAACAGAGCCGCTAGGCCACACATATTAGATGACTAGAAGTCGTTGAGGAGTGCTGGCTAGAATGATAACTGGATGAGGGAAATATGATTATGACACCACCACCAGTAGTTGCATAGGAATTTACCTTATGGTTACTGTAGAGCTTGCTGGGCTTGAAGAATGGTTTTAGAATCGGGTCTTTTGTATGATTCAAAGGCCGAGGAGACCATCTACCCAAACTTTGATGGCCGGCATGGGGATTATTCGTTCAGCTGCTGTAGTAGCTGCCCCGATTCTGAATGAGTGGCCGGTGTAGAGAGAGGGGGATAGACTGCAGCTTTTAACGACAGTTTAACTGGGTTCTGAACCAGCCTTTTGAAAAGAGGTGCACCGTTAGGTAAGATAAAGAGAGGGGCATAATTAGAAGTTTTAGGGTGGTTTTTAAGGAATTTGACCATAGATGAATGGACAAAAATCATTATTGATTTTAAGAAAGATAAGGTGACGCCGTAGCCTTGAGCGTTTTTTTTTTTTTTTTTATGTTTAAGAATTAGAGTGGAGCGATTAGGTGAGAACGAATATCAGAAAAGGAAATACCAAAGGTAGGATCAAATGTATTAGTATCTGAGGAGAATTCGCCTGGACGCATGAACCGTAGAAAGCAACTAGAAACACTGCTTCTAGCAGAATATTGATGTAAAAGGAAAGAGACCGTTGCGGACGGAACTGATAAACCTATGCCGCTACGGGAGAGTAATGAGCAGACGTTTATCTATTTGTTTACTAGAGGATTTAGCGAAGCCTTTAAGGAGTAAACAAATGGAAGTTTCGGAGAAAAGACTTGGAAAATTAGGACTATAGATTTTTGCATAGGATTTGATGCCAGCGAGGAGTCGGCGGATGTAAGAGGTCTTTTTTTTTTTTTTTTTTTTATAAGATAAGAAGGGAACAAATGGTCGAAATCAAAGTGGGAAATACTGACATTTGAGGCGAAACAGAACATAGAAAAAACTGACGATGCGGACGTGTAAGTTTTGAAAGTTGAGGAAGCGACACTTTTAGGAATATATTTTCTAGCCTATATTAGCAGATAGTTTAATATAATATTAATGCTGCTAGGGGAGGACAGGGTGCTGGGTCCGGGTTGGCTTATGCAGAGCCGTCTGAAAGTCTTGGACGATGTTCGCTCTAAGAGGGAACGCTGTAGCTGCGGATGGAGAGACAAAACGCCTACCGAAAGACTGAGCTGGGATTGCTGAAGAAAACCATCTTGACCATCATGGCATCCCGCATACTTAATAGAGGAGACCTTGGTAGAGGATGCCAACTCCACGCATTGAACTATGTTCGTAGCAACACTGACCTGAAAAAATGTCCCATGCACGTGCGAGTTGGAGAACGTATTTCTTTCCATCTGCAATTAGGGGGATTCTAAACCCTTGCGTAACTCCCGCTCACGTCTTGATAGAACACCATCTAACCGTCAACCTGCTAAGAGAGCCCCTAAAGAAAATAAACCAGACAGCATGACAAACATCACATGGGCATGTGATTGAGAACATCAGACGATGCCCTTGCAAAAGGATAAGAATGTTTTATATGTTTAAGCTTTACTAACTAATAAAACCATAGCTAGCTATATAGGACCCGGCACGGCTACTGAACCTATGAAAAAATTCATCATTTGATAACCTAAGCCAGGATAATACTGTGATGATTGTGGCCACATTTGGCAGTATGAGACGAATATCACAATCCTAAAAATTCCTTTGACCCTGGAATAACATCTGAAGTCTATAATAGTTAATTTGACATACTCACCAACGCCATGATATAATTTTGGCCTGAATAATTTCACTAAGGTGAATGGGTTGATGTAAACTCCGGACAGGTCCTCGTGGATCTGATTAACGTACCTGGCATTAATGCACTGAAATCCCACAGTATGACATCAGATCGCAGTCTGAAAAGCAACGAATCACAAAGATTATAAGCGCACTGTGTGCCAGCTTTAGCGAAGAGAAAAGCTCACTGCGAGAGAGCTCGTCATTTGCGGTGCACCCGGAAATCAACACTCATGTGCAGACTGAGTCAACAGTCAACGCTATATTTACTCCCCTGTATATTGTGTTAGACTCAATAACTGAAAATGTTGCGTTAATGGTGCAGTGTAGCCGATTACAGACATGTCTTCCTGTAGCTCGAACAGTAGAGCGTGGCACCAGCAACGCCAAGCCACGGGCCCGGCTCCCAGGGAAAGCAAGACCGGACAGAATACTGAATGTGCACCCCGAATTCAAGCAAGTCGCCCGGACAAAGCGTCTGCCAAAAGCATAATGCAATGTAAGGTCTGTTGAGCGCTTGGATGCAGTGACGAATTGGAGGAGTTAACATGACAATACACGCGATCGCATTTGAATGGTTCAGCGCTTGTTCGCTGGCTAATTCTGCCTTCTAGTGCATACATTTGACCAACGAAGAATAGAGCATGCAATAGATCATGATTCGGTGTAGATTGACCGCAGCAGTTTCCACTAGTGTAGGAGTTTATCTGAACTAAAGCACTTCCGACGGTTCCGTGCATTTATAAAGGGAGCACACTCTGCTCACTTACTGTTTTCATTAAAGATTTGAATAAGTGTTCCCGTGCTGCGATTTAGATGCAATCTTTATGTAATACGGGTCGATTGAGTACGGAAATATATTAGTGCTGCAATCGAATATCGAAAACTTGTTTAGTATGCAAACCTTACCTGACCTATGGTGCTGTGAGTACAAGCGAGATATACGTTTGTTTTATACTAGTTGCAGCCATGGCGTCCTAGCACAGAAGGACCAAGTGAGCCGTAATACTAAATTCTAAAGTTACTAAACTAGAAAGAGGTATTCAGATATCAGCTGAATAAAACACAAGTAATTAACTGGAGTTAAGCGAAAACAAAGCATCAATTACTATACATAACGTGTTTATTTCAATTGACTAATATATAATATAGCGCATATTTATAATGCAATAAGACGACACCTTTATGGAACACAGAACGCTACAGTACTTCCTCATCAGAAAGGAAGCCATGTCAAAAGGGAAACCATTTCAACGCTGGGTGCCCCGTATGATTGAGCAGATGATGTACTCTGCTGGATGACAGCCCAAAAACACTTTTAAGCTTAAAACTTTGTGTCAGTTTTAATTGCATGTTGTATGTGACGAACTCACAGTGCTGCAAGAGAATAACACCATTGATGAGAACGGATCAAAGCACTGATGTCGGTGCTGTAGCCTACTTAAAAACTATGCTGAGCAAATTAGCATATTTAATTCAATTGTATTGATTAATAACACAGAACCCATTGCGATTCCAGCTTAACTCTGTTAATCATGAGCCCCGATTAACTGGGTGCATGTTGCTTTAAACTCATGTTGTTTCCTTGCGTTCATAGGGAGAGCATACCTGTCAAGTTTTGGATTTGAAAATAAGGGAAATTTTTCGACGCCCACCGCAAGCAGTCCCACCACCCCAACCAAGCTCCAGTATCCCTTACATTTTAAGACAGGTGTTATAGCCCAAATGAAAACACAAAAGGGTATATATAATGAGCATTTATTTAAAGGCTTATTTGCATATTTTCTGTTCATTTAAAATTGCTTGTCTTTACATTTTATTTTCATTCCACACATTCTTTTCATTTCATATTGCTTTTCTTTTACAGTTTTTCTTTTCTTTTCATTTCACACAACTTTTCTTTACTCTTTTAGTGAGTTATTGTGCACATTTGTTGCAGACTTTGCATTCTTTAAGACTGTTTTGGAAGGAGTGTATTTGTGGGCTGGGCCAGAGTGGTTCATTTTACATGAGAGTAGAGCACAAACAGTTCTGTTGTCTAATGTCATCCTATTCTCTGTAACAATCTTTCGTACCATAAATACCCTTTCTGAACTTGCATTGCTATGGGCAGGTCTCGACATGAACGCTTGTACGCTTGACAAGTGAATTTTTTGAAGGGGCAAGTGAAAAATAATTTTACTTGCCCAACAGACAAGTATCTTGAGTAAAATGTCAAAACAAAAAAATAACTAGGGAATCACCAAAATGCAATAATGATTCTGCATTCAGTTAGTGTAAGTGGCGATCGATAGTGGATAATAATATCAAACGAACTGACAACAATGTTGAGTGGTTGAGGCTCGCGCAGCCTCTCGACGAGAAAATCGAAAACAAATGAGCGGCGCTCACACACAGAAACTCAGTTAACATACACGGTTAAAATGGTGTAGTTATTATATTTATAACATATGATACAGTTAAGCAACATTACACTAACAAGAGTGTTGTTTTCCAGAATACCATCACGACTGGAAATGACACTGATTTCATACGCCAGTTCCATAAACAATTAATTAACATTAAGTCACTTACATTTTATAATTAAATTCGCTGTCCCATTGATCACGGTATTTACACGAGGGTTTTTTTTTTTGTTTGTTTTGGCAGGAGTGCCTTAATCCGTCTCTATCGTTACGTCCATCATCCGTCTCTGTTTTGTTTTTTTCCCGCGTTGTCACTCGTCATCTGACCTCAGTCACACACTAGCCTCGCGACAACTGGCACCTATACTGTAGGCTACTGCAGATGCCAGTTATCGCGATGCTAGTTACAGAGCTCAGATTGGAAATGTTTTTGTTTTTTTACTCCAGTATTATTGTTTTTTAATAACGCAGGTTAAAATACGGGAGATTTACAGGAAAATACTAATACGGGAGGACGGCGGGAAAGAAGGGTAAAATACGGGACTTTCCCGGCCAAAACGGGATACTTGACAGGTATGAGGGAGAGTGATAGAGGCTAATATGCTGTGCCATCTGATTTGTTTCAGCTTTTCTAAACAATTTGCCATCAATACAGGCCGTTGTCATGCGAATCATTTACAGCACTATGGATTACGACACAAGTGAGCCCTAACGAGCGCTCACATTGCACGAGCAGACCGGCAGACACCTGTGCGCGTCTCATATGATGCTTGTGTCTGCACTGTACAGACTTGCGACAAAATTGAGAAAGAGTACAATACTACACCCAATCGGCATCGGAATGTATAATCATATACATATCGCTGTGGTGAATGCTGATGTAGAGATGACGCCAGAATGGTGATGGAGATCACAGCCGTGTCTTTGATAACATGCCCAATAGTCCTCCGTGGAAGTGATTGTTCTGAATCTGAACGCGAGATTGCTCTCGTTAGTGAAGGCACTCGTGTCTATTGCCGCGACAGCCCGGTGAATAGAATGATGGCTGACATGGACTTAGAACGCCACTGTGTGCATATTATTAACTTTATAATAGGACCAGCGATCGACCGCTACGGAACATCCAGAACGTTTACTGAATCGTCGCTTCAGATCTGCGTAATCGTCGCTTCAGATCTGCGTAATCGTCGCTTCAGATCTGCGTAATCGTCGCTTCAGATCTGCGTAATCGTCGCTTCAGATCTGCGTAATCGTCACTTCAGTATCTGCGAACTCAAACATGTGTAAGTACCGGGCTTTTATACGGTGAGCATGAGAATATAATTGGGTTAGAATGAAGGCAATAAGTGACGTAGTAATTGAGTCTCCCCAGCAGAACTTATGCTAGAGCTTTCATTTCATCTGTTTGTTTGGGTTCACTTAGCAGCTGAGACAGATCAGGTAAGGTATTTGAGAATCTATCTATAGTGGTTGGAAGGATTGTTCTGCCTGGCCGATAACGTGGCGCAACATGACAGATTTCAGCAGTACGCAGTATGCAAGTTACCATGTAATGGTCAGTGACATCATCACTTTGCGGTATAATATCTATATCGGTTGGGTTGGTTCCATGTGATATAATTAAATCTAGTGTGTGATTAAGACGATGAGTGGGACCAGTGACGTTTTGCTTGACCCCAAAGGAATTTAATAGATCTGTAAACGCAGCCCCTAACGCATCATTTGTGTTATCTACGTGTATGTTAAAATCTCCAACAATTAATGCTTTATCGACGTTGACCAATAGATCTGAGAGAAAGTCTGCAAACTCTTTTAGGAAATCAGCATAGGGCCCTGGAGGTCTATATACAGTAGCCAAGCCTAGAGATAATACGGATTTCTTTCTTACATCTAAGAGCGTAACATTTAGCACTAGTACTTCAAACGAATTTAACCTGTGACCTATTTTCTGGGTAACATTAAGAATATCTCTATAGATTGTTGCAACACCGCCGCCACGACCAATCAGACGGGGCTCATGCTTATAACAGTATCCTGGTGGAGTAGACTCATTAAGACCGGAATAATCATTTGGCTTAAGCCAGGTTTCAGTAAGGCAAAGTACATCGAAACTATTATCTGTGACCATTTCATTTACAATAACCGCCTTAGGTGTGAGCGATCTAATGTTTAGAAGACCTAGTTTTAGAAATTGCTTTTGTTCACTAATATTGAGATTTTCTGGTTTAATCACAATTAGATTTTTCCTAGATCCTACAGTAGATTTAATGTTTGACATCACTAAACGAGGAATAGACACAGTTTCTATATAATGTTCTACATTGGTACTTATGTCAATTAAGTTAGGACAAAATTGTTTTTGTTCACTAATATTGAGATTTTCTGGTTTAATCACAATTAAATTTTTCTTAGATCCTATAGTAAATGTAATGTTTGACCTCACTAAACGAGGAATAGACACAGTTTCTATATAATGTTCTACATTGGTACTTATGTCAATTAAGTTAGGACAGCAAAGACTGTGATTTGGACTTTGACTTACTAGTCATATTGTGTGACATATCATTAACAATAAACGCTTTTAGGGAAAGGGATCGAATATTCATCAACCCAAGCTTTATCAATTGTTCATCTGTAATATATCTGTTGTTTATTTGTTGGACATCAATTAAATTCTTACTGTTGAATGGTTTTGATGTTTTTTTGTATTTACTAATTCGGGGAACAGACACAGTCTCTATGTGATAATATCTAGGTGAAAGAGTCTCTATGTGTTGGGATTTATCTGACTTCAGTGACGTGAGACAGCTAGCAGACGGTCGGTTTAGCCAGTTTGTCTGCTTCCTGACCTGGGCCCTAGTCAGTCAAGGTTTAGCTCTAAGACTATGTGCCAAATTACTAAAGAGAAGAGCGGCACCACCCCAAGAAGGCTGGATGCCATTCCCTTCAACAGGGCAGGTGTGCCCCAAAAGCTTTTCTAATTGTCTATGAATTGCCTATGTTATTTTGCGGACACCACTTAGACAACCAGCCATTGAGTGATGATAGTCTGATTAGTATCTCATCACTCCTTTTAACGGGGAGGGGTCCGGAGCAAAAAACTGCATTTGACATCGTACTTGCGAGCTCACACACCTCTTTAATGTTAATTTTGGTGATCTCCAACTGGCGAAGTCGAACATCACTAGTGCTGACGTGAATAATAATCTTAGAGAATTTACGATTAGCTTTAGCCAGCACTTTGAAATTTGCTTTGATGTCAGGCGCTCTGGTTCCCGGTAAACATGTGACTATGGTGGCTTGTGTCTCTATTTTCATGTTCCGTGTAATAGAATCGCCAATAACTAGGGCACTTTCAGTTGATGTTTTTCAACACAGATGTTTTTTTCCATAGCGCTAAATCAGCCCAGCATTAAGAGTAGCTTTTGAAAAGGAAAACAGTACTAGCTCAGGTCAAAAGGCTCCAGCATCCTTGGATATAATAACCACCATTCCAAAATGTGCTATATCAGGCCTCATCCACACAACAGCCAGTGGCACAGATCCTCAATAAAACCTGTTACATACCGGTGTGATAATAATAATAATAATAATAATTTGTATATTTATATAGCGCCTTTCCAACACTCAATTTCACTTTATAATGATGATTTTAAGGAACAGAAACAAATAAACATCAACATCAAAGCACAATACACATACCAAGGGCTGAAAATAACAAACAGAGGTCGCTTACAAAATTAGGTTAGAGCAGTGGTTCTCAAACCTGTCCTGGGGACTATGGGATCAGATTCTCGCCAAATTTATTGGTCAGCACGAATCAAAATTTTAAAAGCACATGTGAAAATATAACGCACAAAACTGAAAAATCAATGCAAAGTTTACCAAAACCACAAACAACGCAGTCACGGAAATAAAAATATTAAGTGTAAATCAAATATTTAAACAAGTTTAAAATGATATTGCTCAAAACTGAATCATGAATTCAAAATTATCTGAATCGCTCACAAAATCATGTTTTCTGCTCTTATTTTCATTTTTTGCATGTCCGTGCTCTTTTCTCCTTTGCTCTTGTTTCCACATTCTGTGCTTGCGGTTTCAAATGTTGCAGTTCAAGTCTCATGTAAATTAGGGCGGGTCTTAGTATCACCATTGGTCCACTAGTTCTAGATTGACAGCTCATCCTCAAACCAATTAATCGAAGAGGGAAGTTCATTCCGCAGTTCAGCCAGCCGAGCTATGAGTATAACGCATTCTCTATCACTATATCTGCAAGGAAATACATTATTGTATTGTTGTGAATACACTGTAAAAAGTGATTCTGAGTTTTAGTCAGGTGGACAAGTAAAATTATGTCCTGTCAACTTGCAGTGTCTCACTACACAATAGGATGAGTTATAACAACCTCAACTTGAAGGTAAATGGAAAACTTAAAATAACGTGTTCATATAACAACAAAATATAGGTTCTTTCAATTTTCTGCCTCATGTGCATGTGCCAGAAATTCTACGTCATGATGACGTACTATTTGAACGCATTTGAACCAGACGTGCCATGCCATTTTCTGCACGAGAAGACAAGATCACGACACGAGTTGCTGATGCGAGAAAAAAAGAGGAAGGAGATCTTATTTGACGACTACAGATGGATTTTTATAGCATGTCATATTTGACGTTTGCTTGGGAATTGAAGATAGTTTTATTTGAAGTTGTTAACAATTTGTGTCTATTGGAAACAGAAGTTCTTATTAAGAATTAACAGGTTCAGATGCAGAATTTTTTATTGAAAATTTTTGGTCTCCATTTTGGTGATGAGTGTTTCCTTTTGTTGGGTAGTTTGACTCCTGGCGTTTTATGTGAGTTTGTGGTTTTTGTAACAGTGTTTAGCAAAGCACTTAATTTGTTACAAAAAAAAGCTGTAACCAATGATCAGGTAATGGATAACAGCATAAAGTGGGGTAGTTTACTACTTTATTCCTGATTAAAAGTGATTATTTATGAATAATATTATATTTACCAACAAAAGTTTTATGCAGCAGATCAGTAATTCTAAATTTAAATTCTGATATTTAATACGCAACGTATACAGGAGTTTTTTTTTTTTTGACAAAAACACAGACATCAAGAATCAGCATGAATCTCAACAATGGTGACATGTTTCATGCCACAATGCATGCTGGGAGCCATAATTTGAATACTTTGTTGGCTCCCAGCAGGGACGTCACTAGGATAGGAAGACAGGGGGGGGCTTAGCCCCCAGGGTTTTTGTAACTTGCATTTGCAAAATCTTTGCTCTCACATCTAGAGCTACACTTATGTCAACAACCAGTTGAGAAACCAAGATGTTAACAAGTAAAACGTGACAGACATATCCTCTTCTTCCATTTCTACTCTGTTAAAGAAAAGTTACTGTAATGTTAGCTTTTAGACACATCAAAGCTGATGGGGGAATTTACTTATAGGCCAGACTTTGCTCCTGATGAGTTACTATAAGCAATAACTTAAATGCTATCTGTCTGCTCATGTAAATGTATGATAAAGTAATAGCATAGCCTACTATATCTAATTCCTCTCTATATAAGATAAGTTGTCCACAGAATGCTATTTAATTACACAGAACCCCATGTATTCAACCCATTTTTGAGCTAAAATACAAATATACAGCTAAACCTATACAAATACCAATTTTCACACCCTACTTAATTTACCCTATACAATAGCCTAGATATGACAAAACATTATTTCATATTTGAATCACAGATCATTTAACGTGTTTTGACATCGACAACCCAAGTGCATTTTACCTCAAACTTGCGACTAACTTTCTAAAGTAGCAATCGCTTCTCGGGTCGACATTAACACACTGACAAAATAATTTTCTGAATTAAAAATCTTTTTATACCACTTTTTAATGTGGGATTGTGTAAAGGTGTTCACGAGATACCAACCTTTCGCGAACTTGGCTTGCTTTCACGTCGAACACTCGTTCTCAAGAAGACAGCGGTGTGCACGGACGGAGGGGAGGGGCTGTGTGTGTGTGTGTGTGTGTGTGTGTGTGTGTGTGTGTGTGTGTGTGTGTGTGTGTGTGTGTGTGTGGCGCACGGTGAGAGACGCAGGGAAAGGAAATGCAGCTGAACGTTATTTGCTCTGTGAAAGACATTGATAAAGACGAAAACTAAGGACATTTAATCTATCATTTTATTTTAGTTAGTTTTGCCAAACACACATTACAGACTTGGTTAGTTACCGTTTTTTGTAATGCCTCGTTTTTATTTTTATTTCCGTTAACGACAACCCACCTAGTTTTCGTTAACGATTATAACCTTGGCGACGAGACGAGATGAATCCCCCAGGCAGTTACTTGCAGTAGCACTCCGGTCTGCAACGCTCTGAAAGCTGCCACAGCTCACACCAATGAGACGAGACGCGGTGCATCATCTTGATAGCACGACTCTTTGTACTTCTGTCCAACTTCCGACTTCTCTGCTATTTTTTTGTAGCTGGATATATATAATTTGTTGCGTCTAAATATGAATGAGGATACGGTTATTGATAAATCAAATTGTTATTGTTGTTCTTATTATCATTTAGGGGGGCTTGGGAACATTTTGGGGTAGCTTCAGCCCCCCTAAAATAGGCCTAACGACATCCCTGGCTCCCAGAATGCATTGCGGCATGAAGCATGTCACCATTGTTGAGATTCATATGCTGATTCTTGATGTCTGTGTGTTTTATTCCTGTAATGTATTTTAAATTCAGATTTCATCCGCTGATTGTAAAGCCTTTTTGGGTGATGCAAGGCGCTGCTGACGCGAGCATTTGTAGTGCAATGCACTATGGCCTACATTAAACCTTTAACTAAAATATTTATTGAGCTGTTTACACTGTCATTTACAATAAAAGAGCCTGCACAGCAACAGGAAATAAAAATGAACGCAAAAAACCTGCCAACCATAGCCTAGAGCATGTGACTGAAGCGGAGCGGAGCTCCACTCTTGAACCGCTCACCGGTCCAGTCAACTTTATTTATATAGCGCTTTTAACAATGCAGATTGTTTCAAAGCAGCTTTACAGTGTTAAACAGGAAAATAATGCAGCATAATTTTATTCAGCCGTCTAGCCATTCTGGAGAAAACGGTGATGTCATCAGTTCATTTCAATTATCATACAGTGACAGTGTGGGCTTTAGATCAGTAATTAGATCAGTAATTTAGTTTATACGGTTAATTTAGTTTAATAATTAGATTTATTTGGATATTTAGTTGAAAAATGTAGTGTCCCCAACTGAGCACGCCAAGCCAGAGGCACCGGTAAAACGACGTGTGCTCAAATCCCGCTCCAACATGACATTTCTCTGTACTGTAGCCTACTTTACTTGTTTAGTTTCATATGTTTAAATATTATAATGTTATTTTTTTATTTCATTTATGTTGATTATGAAATATGGTTATGATATATGTAAGAAGACATGGGGGTCAGAAATAATTTCGACCACTTTAAGTTTTGTTTTGTTGAAAGCCTTTCTTTAAATTTAATTTCGTTTTGTATAAATTGTATCTTAATTTTAATCAATGTTTTGTCAACCAATTTCGTGGATTTAATAAATAATAAGCAAATATAGCAGACAATGGCTTGGAGGCGCCAACGCAGCTTGAACAACGGCTTAAATGAACAACTAGGAAAAAAAACTTTAGTTGGGGGCAGCCCTAGCTATTTATTTCAGTATGCCTATATTCGAACCAGCATGACACAAAGGGCATGAGCTTTAGAAATGAACAGAATCTTCAGAAAGGTGCTCTCTCTGGAGGAAATATTACCGTTCTATGCATTCTCTATTTGCACACCACAACGGTCACAATATGACCTCATGTATGTATGTTTTAAAAACATAATTCCACATATAACTATTAAGCCTTTTTTTAATGGCCACTTAAAGTGTACAAATAAATTACTAAATGCTAAAAATGAATACAGCCTATTGGCTATGAATAGCCTATTGTACCCCAGAATATCAGCAGGGAACTGATCGGCGCACAGGGACAAAAATAAATAAACACCGTAAATAAAATGCACATCGGCAAACCTGACATTACCTGAATAGGCTACTGTACAATTTTATCATTGTAATAAAAAACGCAATTTGGCACATTGTTTCAACATGCTGCTATTAAGCCTATTACTAATTGCCTATTGCAAAAAGAATAAAATAACAAGTCATTCACATTATAGGCTAATTAACTCTACACACTGTCATGTCAGGGTGACGACTAGGACTAGCCTGAAGAAATTAAACCGTTAATTTTGACTGCATGGGAAGAGAGCGTGTCTTTTTCAGGCAGACAGTGCAACTTGTTTTATACCAGCAGGCCTAACAATCATACAAGAAACAAACTATGGAGCCTCGATATTAAAGAAAATCAGACTATTTGTTCACTGAAATTCGCTGAAAGTCCAAATGTTCACATTTTAAATTTTCCATAACAACTCCAAAACTTGCACGTCTTATTAAAGGGCAAATTTTTCTGACTATTTTTTCGTTTTCTGCTGTGGATGTTATTGAATTTGTAGAAGTTTAGCTCTTGCGTTCTCTCTCTTAAATGTCTATTCCCCAAGTGATTACAATGCCTGGCTGTTTTAAGATATAACTAATATTGAAACAAAACCCAGGCAGTCTCATGTACGAGATGTTTAGGCCTCCATACTGACAGCTGGGCTCATAGCTTGCAGGTTTGCTTAGTGGCCTACCAGGTGCTGCAACAATATTTAAAGGGATAGTTCACCCAAAAATTAAAATTAGCCCATAATTTACTCATCCTCAAGTCATCCTAGGTGTATATGACATTCTTCTTTCAGATGAATAAAATCGGAGTTATATTACAAAAGTCCAGGCTAATCCAAGCATTAGAATTGGATTTATAGTTGCCCTGTTTTTGAAGTCCATAAAAAGTGCATCTGTCCGTCAAACAACATGCTCCACGCGGCTCCGGGGTGTTAATAAAGGCCTTCTGAAGCGAATCGACGCATTTGTGTAAGAAAAATATCCATATTTAAAACTTTATCAAGTAAACGTTCGGCCGACCACCTTCTGTGGAAAAGTGTTGAATGTTGAAAGTGAAACTCAAGATGCGTACGTGACGTCATGACGAGCCTACCTGGTCGCGTTAGTCTTTCAATCGGCAGGGGAACTTTCAACAATATTTCCATATATTGAACAGGGAAGGCGGTCGGGCGAAAGTTTACTTGATAAAGTTTTAAATATGGATATTTTTCTTACACAAACGCATCGATTCGCTTTGGAAGGCCTTTATTAACACCCCAGAGTGTTGAGCATGTTATTTGATGGGCAGATGCACTTTTTATGGACTTCAAAAACAGAGCAACTATAAACCCAATTCTAATGCCTGGATTAGCCTGGACTTTTGTAATATAACTCCGATTTTATTCGTCTGAAAGAAGGTCATATACACCTAGGATGACTTGAGGGTGAGTAAATGATGGGCTAATTTTCATTTTTGGGTGAACTATCCCTTTAACAATGTAGGCCTATATCTTTTTTTTATTATTCATTTGAATGGTTGAACCACACGCCCGAATTTAATTAAAATATTATTTTTCGTCACGTCATCCGCCCAATCCGTGGAGTCCACGGCTGTAACCGCCAACCGCGCATCTCTAATGTGGCGTTCACACCGGACGCGATTTGCGCGAATAATTCGTGCTGATCGCGCGAAGGTGGACGCTTGAACATTTTGAGTTTACTCGCTTCAATCGCACGTGCAATTCGCGCGACATTCCCTGCACAACAGAAGTGGATTCGCGTCATGGGCGGGGCTTCTGCCAGCGGCTCGTCTCATTGAGAAATGGCTGACATGGGCTGTGTTTACACGTCTTTTTTTGTTAAAATCTACTGTTAATGTGTGACAAAACGTAGTTTTAAGACTTTTTCAGTCGATAATGTAGTTGTTTAAAGCTCAAATATGTGGTCTATTTATATAAAGAGTGCCTATTTGAACATTTTATCTGGCGTTTTCGGAGTTGTGAGCTCCAGCGGACAGCGGCGCTCAGCGCTCGTCAAAGCCGGCGAGGGCAACCTTTCCTCGGCCAGTCCTTCTGCCGTCAGCCTCTGGCTCTGATGTCTCTGTGGTGTGTCTCGAGCTATAATTCGTCTTGTAACGGCCGATCTTTGGTCTCATGGATCTATAATTTGTTCCCTGGCAAATCGTTTAGACTGAAGGCAAAGAGAAGTTTCATTACTTTATATTTTTAGGCTATAACTGTACGTTGCAGTTGTAACGTTAGCCTACTAACACTGACTTTGAATGTTTGACTGAATTGTTTCAAAACGCTCAATTCACGTCCTTCGCGCCGCCTCAATCGCGCGTATCTTGCCGCCTCATTCGCGCGAATCACGCCGCAGAATACCATTTCCCGTCTCTACATTGATTTAACATGTAAATCACTCGCGCGAATCGCGTCCGGTGTGAATGCACCATAAGGCCCACTGTTTGTGCAAGGAAATATATTTGTTTACAATCATGAATATATTATTAAATATATCAATTTACACAATCAACATTTTAGAGAGGTTAATCAGAAATTGGTCAAATGATCATGACCCCAAGTAGTTGGTTAGTGCCACTCTCATTCCAAAGAAATATTTTTTGACAGCCAGTGGTGGAATGTAACCACATATGAATAAGAAACATTATCATGTCTATAAAACACGTCAAAACTCGTTGAAGCACATTTTTTACATTATTATTACTTCTTGTAATCATAATGCAATGGACTAGGACTATAGGGCATACATTAAACCTTTAAACAAAACGGTTTTTGAGCTGTTTAAACTATCATATACAATAAAAGAGCCTGCACAGCGACAGGAAGAAAAAAAAATGTACGCAAAAAACAGCCCAGAGCATGTGAGCAAAGCGGAGCGGAGCTGCACTCATGAACCGCTCACCGGTAAAACGACGTGCGCTCAAATCCCGCTCCAACATGACATTTCTCTGTACTGTAGCCTACTATAGGCTGCTTGTTGTAGATATTAAAATACGTATTTAATTTCATATGTTCAAATTTTATAATGTTTTTTTATTTATTTAATCTACGTTGATTATGAAAGTGAACAGGATAAGATGTGCAATGTGTCAGAAGACATGGGGGACAGAACTGATTTTGACAACCCTAAGTTTTGTTTTGTTGAAAGCCTTTCTTTTAAGTGAATTTTGTTTTGTATAAATTGTATCTTAATTTTAATCAATGTTTTATCAACCATTTGCCTGGATTTAATAAATAATAAGCAAATATAGCAGAGTAAGCCGACAATGACATGGAGGTGCCAGCTGTGTGAACAACGGCTTAAATAAACAACTAGGCTACTAGAATTTTTTTTTTAGTTGGGGGCAGCCCCATCTACTTATTTCAGATACTTATTCCTATATTCGAACCAGCATATGTCACAAAGGGCATTTTGGGTTGAGCGCGGCGAATGGAATGAGCTTCAGAAATTAACGAAATCTTCAGAAAGTCCCTCTCCACTCTGGAGGAAAATGACCGCTCTCTGTACGCAAACTGGGCCACAGATGGTAAGCACAATTAGCCTACATTAACCCAAAACTAACTTAATTCATTTTTTTTTTACAATTATTAGAATAGACATTAATAGAATAAATTGTCTTGCAAGTACTTTTAATTCTCATAAAGTACATTTCAAATCAGGTACTTTTTTACTTAAGTAGGGTTGTCATTGTGGTACTTCTACTTTTACTAAAGTCAATATGTCTCTGGTTATTTGTAGCCTATTACTTCCACCACTGGTGATAGAGAACGCGTTATACTGTTAGCTCAACAGCAGCTGCTAGATGGCCAGTCAAGCATCAGTAAGTGATAATGTTAATTTGACTGCTTTAATTATAAGAAACCCCCCTAAAACGTCTATCATACAAAATAATAGAGTCCTAAGATTATATTCATAACAATTCAATAATGTATTTCCTTGCAGATAGTGATAGAGAACGCGTTATACTCATAGCTCAACAGCGGCTGGCTGAACTGAGTGGCATGAGTCGCATTTGAGTGACGTAAACTTCCCTCTTCGATTGATTGGCTTGAGGATGAGCTGTCAATCTAGAACTAGTGGACCAATGGTGATGCTAAGACCCGCCCTAGTTTACATGAAACTTGAACTGCAACATTTGTTGCAAGCACAGAATGTGGAAACAAGAGCAAAGGAGAAAAAAGCACGGACATGCAAAAAATAAAAATAAGAGCAGAAAACATGATTTTGTGAGCGATTCAGATAATTTTGAATTCATGATTCAGTTTTGAGCAATATCATTTTAAACTTGTTTAAATATTTGATTTACACTTACAACCCCAAATCAGAAAAAGTTGGGACAGTATGGAAAACGCAAAAAACAAACAAAAAAGAAGTGATTTCTAAATTTACTTCGACTTGTATTTCATTGCAGACAATATGAACACAAAATATTTCATGTTTTGTCTGGTCAACTTCATGTCATTTGTAAATATGCATCCTTTCCTGTCATTCAGACCTGCAACACATTTCAAAAAAAGTTGGGACAGGAGCAATTTAGGGCTAGTAATGAGGTAAAATGGTTAAATAATGATGTGATTTGAAACAGGTGATGTCAACAGGTGATTGTAATTATGATTTGGTACAAAAGCAGCATCCAAGAAAGGTCTAATCCTTTAGGAGCAAAGATGGGCAGAGGATCGCCAGTTTGCCAACAAATACGTGAGAAAATTATTGAAATGTTTAAAAACAATGTTCCTCAAAGAAAGATAGGAAGAGATTTGGATATTTCACATTCAACAGTGCATAACATAATTAAAAGATTCAAGGAATCTGGAGGAATTTCAGTGCGTAAAGGACAAGGGCGCAAGCCTAAGCTGAACAACCGTGATCTCCGATCCCTCAGGCGGCACTGCATCAAGAATCGTCATTCATCTATAAGCGATATCCCCACATGGGCTCAGGACTACTTTGGCAAACCTTTGTCAAGTACCACAATACGTAGTTACATCCACAAATGCCAGTTAAAACCGTACTGTGCCAAAAGGAAGCCCTATGTTAACAGTGTCCAGAAGCGCAGTCGACTTCTCTGGGCTTGGAGGCATCTGGGATGGACCATCACACAGTGGAAACGTGTACTGTGGTCAGATGAATCAGTATTTCAGGTATTTTTTGGGAGGAATGGACGCCGTGTGCTCCGGACCAAAGAAGAAAAGGATCATCCAGACTGTTACCAGCAACAATTCCAAAAGCCAGGGTCTGTCATGGTATGGGGTTGTGTCAGTGCCCTTGGCAAAGGAAACTTGCACTTCTGTGAAGGCACCATTAATGCTGAAAAGTACATAGAGATTTTGGAGCATAATATGCTGCCTTCAAGAAGACATCTTTTCCAGGGATGTCCATGCATATTTCAACAAGACAATGCAAAACCACATTCTGCACACATTACAAAGTCCTGGCTGCGGAGGAAGAGGGTACGGGTACTTGACTGGCCTGCCTGCAGTCCCGACCTGTCTCCAATAGAGAATGTGTGGCGCATTTTGAAGCGCAAAATGCGACAACGAAGACCCCATACTGTTGCCCACCCTAAGACTTGTTTTCAGGAAGAGTGGGACAAAATTACACCTGAAACACTTCATCACTTGGTGTCTTCAGTCCCTAAACGTCTTTTAAGTGTTGTGAAAAGGAATGGCAACATAACAAAGTGGTAAATGCTTTACTGTCCCAACTTTTTTTGAAATGTGTTGCAGGTCTGAATGACAGGAAAGGATGCATATTTACAAATGACATGAAGTTGACCAGACAAAACATGAAATATTTTGTGTTCATATTGTCTGCAATGAAATACAAGTCAAAATAAATTTAGAAATCACTTCTTTCTTTTTTTTTTTGCGTTTTCCATACTGTCCCAACTTTTTCTGATTTGGGGTTGTATTATTTTTATTTCCATGACTGCGTTGTTTGTGATTCTGGTTAGCTTTGCATTGATTTTTCAGTTTTGTGCGTTATATTTTCACATGTGCTTTTAAAACTTTGATTCACGCTTATTATTATTTTTTAATGCGTGACTGCAATAAATTTGGCGGGAATCTGATCCCAGAGGGCAGGGGTGTCCAATCCTGATCCTGGAGGGCCACTGTCCTGCAGAGTTTAGCTTCAACCCCAATTAAACCCCACACCTGTACTAACTAATCAAGGTCTTATTAGGCATACAAGACACTTCCAGATAGGTATGTTGAGGTAAGTTGGAGATAAACTTCAGATCTCTGGAGTTGTGCGAGGTTCCCTCCTGCTTCAAACGCTCCACCATCATCCCCGTTCCAAAGAACTCCAAGATAACAGGACTTAATGACTACAGACCTCTGGCGCTAACGTCTGTCGTCATGAAGTCATTTGAAAAACTGGTTCTGGCTTATCTGAAGGACATCACCTTACTGGACCCCCTGCAGTTTGCTTACAGAGCAAACAGGTCTGTGGATGATGCAGTAAACATGGGTCTGCACTTCATCCTCAAAACCAGGGACTTCTGTAAGAATCCTGTTTGTGGACTTCAGCTCGGCTTTCAACACTATCTTCCCAAACCTCCTCCTGCCCAAACTAAGTCAGCTCTCTGTGCCCACCTGTCTTTCAGTGGATCCTCAAGGCTGTGTTCTCTCCCCACTCTTCTCCTTCTACACCAACGACTGCACATCTAAAGACCCCTCTGTCAAGCTCCTGAAGTTTGCGGACGACACCACAGTCATCGGCCTCATCTGGGACGGAGACGAGTCTGCTTACAGACAGGAGGCGAAAGAGCTGGCTGTCTGCAGTAGTCATAACAACTTGGAGCTTAACATGCTCAAAACAATGGAGATGATCGTGGACTTCAGGAGAAACCCCCCCCCTGCTCTCCCCCCACTCACCATCATGGGCAGCACTGTAAAAACAGTAGAGTCATTCAGGTTCCTGGGCACCACCATCTCTCAGGACTTGAAGTGGGACATTCACATTGCCTCCATTGGGAAAAAAGCCCAACAGAGGTTGTACTTCCTCTGCCAACTGAGCCACAGGAACTGCTGAAACGGTTTTACTCTGCCATCATTGAATCCATCCTATGCACTTCAATTACCGTCTGTTACAGCTGAGCGAATCACTGGTACAACCCTCCCCACTCTCCAAGATCTGTACTTATCCAGAGTACGTAAAAGGGCTGGCAAAATCACTCTGGACCCCTCTCATCCAGCACACTCCCTCATCGAACTGTTGCCATCCGGTCGACGCTATAGAGCCCGGAGCACCAGAACGACCAGGCACAGGAACAGTTTCTTCCCTCAGACAATCCATCTCATGAACACTTCACAATAAATGAGAAACTCACACACATATACACACACACACACACACACACACACACACACACACACACACACACACACACACACACACACACACACACACACGGAGAGAGAGAGAGAGAGAGAGAGAGAGAGAGAGAATTGTACATTCCTTTTATTCACTTATTTTTAACACACTTATTTACATTTCTAATTTAAACCTAAAATATGTGTACATAGTATGTTGCTTATATTATTTATTTTTATATTGTGTCTTTGCTATTTTGCACATTGTCTGTATATTGGATATTGTTTTTTTTAATTTTTTATTATCTGTGTCTTTTCACTGTCATTCTGTGCACTGTGGAGCTTCTGTCACTACAACAAATTCCTAGTATGTGTAAACATACCTGGCAATAAAGCTCATTCTGATTCATTCTGAATCATTCATTCTGATTCTGATTCTAAAATCTGCAGGACAGTGGCCCTCCAGGACCGACTTTGGACATCCCTGCCATAGGGGACCCCACACCATTGCACATTTTGCGTGTCTCCCTAATCTAACACACCTGATTCAAATCATCAGGCTCATTAGTAGAGACTGCAAGACTTGAATTGTGTGTGTCTGGTGCAGTGGTGAGGGGTCCCCAGGACAGGTTTGAGAACCACTGGGTTAGAGATACAGACAAGGAGGGATGAAAAAAAATAACAAACATAGCAAGGTGTGATTTACAGACCAAGAGCTAAAAAGTAATAGTCAGAGAATTTTTTTTGGTTTTAAGAGGTTTTTGAAGGAGATGATGAATCCAATCTTCAACCAGATGGAACTGGATTAAATATTTTGAATGTTCCAATCCCAATCTGACTTCTGACCTGTAATGCTGCCTGAAACATAATCATACATCATTTGTTTGTTGGCAAGAGGAGAACTGCTCCCCGACTGAGCTTTCTACAGACGACAACATTGTCAAAAAAATCCCAGTTTAGCATTGAGAGCTTTTAAAAGGGAAGACAGTACTAGCTCAGATCAAAAGATTGGATATAATAACCACCATTCCAAAATGTGCTAATAGGCTATAATTTGACATTAAGTGTGTTTTTACATATTTCCATTAACATATGCAATAACAGTATGCTTAATTCAAATATCCAGAAAATGTTTGAGTGAAAAATTGAGCGCAATTCTTCAAAATAAACAAAACAGCAAACTCCAAAACATATGTACTGAGGATTTGACCATTTTTCTTCATGGATCATAGAACTGGCTGTTAGAACCGACCATCTGTGAAAAATTTGTGGAAGCTTAAAGCATATATTCAACTAATAAATGCATTTTTAACCACGATTTACACACACTAGATTAATATTAAACTTCTATTTTGACTATTATGTAAACATTTCAACATATGATAAACAAGCCATCTTTTTAAAATATATAACATATAAAACATATAAAAGTATGTATATTTGCCACATTTCTATCAGAAATTATCTTCAGGTTGGCAACACTTCTGCACACAACCAAATTCCTCACTTGCAGTGCAAGGAGATAATCTGCGTTCTGGACAGTGTTGTTTGAAAGCTAAACACAGATATGATAAGGTCTGGTAAACATATGTAAAACTCCCTTTTCACTCTCCTCTTGAGAACAGAGCGAAGTTTCCAATTCAAGACATGGATGCACAAACTTTTAGCAGGAAACTTTTTTTATTTCTATTTCTTTGTAATGTATACATTTATTGTACTACAACTGAAATTTGCTCCAACAGCATTCTCCCTGGATCAAAAGGTATTTAATTGTTTTATTTTTTATTTTTATGAAGAAAAAACATTTTAGTACAGAGTAGAGATTTCAGAAAAGCCCATTTGTAATTTATTATTATTACTATTATTATTTGCTCTGGTCAAACATTGTCATTAAATATTAATCTGGATAAATAACCTTCACTTCAATAATTTATGTGGTAACATCTAAATTAGTTAAAATGTTATTTAACATTAATGTTAAATTACATTTATTCTCCAAACTGCTTGTCCTAAGCAGAGTTGCAAGGATGCTGGAGCCTATTTCAGCATCTCGGGCCAAAGACAGGGAAACACCCTGGATGGATGGCCTGTCCATTGCAGGGCATGACTGTATCAACCTAAATAACTTAGGTTACACTAACAAATCTAAATGTAAGGGCAAGATCAGGTAGAAATAGCTTTTTAACAATTCCAGATTACTACTTTTTACATTGTTGGCTTCCTGCTGGTTTGTTGTTGTCATACTGTTTATATAGATACAATTATAATTTTAATTTGCTACAGTAGCTTCTCGTATGATTGGAGCCATGCTGGTAAACCCAACAATGTGCCTTTGTTAAAATGTTGCTCTGTCATTGAAAGGATCACAGTCTTAGCAAATGAAATTGTGTGGAAAGTGTGTCAGTGATTATTCCATTACGTTAAACAGCATGCATATAAGAATTGCTATTTCTGGATATGAGGTGTGTATATGTACAGTGGGGAGAACAAGTATTTTATACATTGCCGATTTTGCAGGTTTTCCTACTTACAAAGCATGTAGAGGTCTGTAATTTGTATCATAGGTACACTTCAACTGTTAGAGACGGAATCTATGCAAATTAATGATTAAAAATCATACAATGTGATTTTCTGGATTTTTGTTTTAGATTCTGTCACAGTTGTACCTATGATAAAAATTACAGACTTCTACATGCTTTGAAAGTGGGCAAACCTGCAAAATCGGAAGTGTATCAAATACTGGTTCTCCCCACTGAATATGTATATAATTATGTTTTTTACTATATAAATATATATATATATATATATATATATATATAGTAAAAACATAATTATATAACTGTAGCTTCTCGTGTCTTTGTCTGAATAGCTCTGCTAATACTTCCCTTTTGCTTATATATATACGTATATATATATATATATATATATATATATACGTATATATATATATATATATATATATATATATATACGTATATATATATATATATATATATATATATACGTATATATATATATATGTATATATATATATATATATATATATATATATATATATATATATATATATATATATATATATATATATATATATACGTATATATATATATATATATATATATATATATATATATATATATATATATATATATATATATATGTATACATATATATATATATATATATATATATATATATATATATATATATATATATATATATATATATTTATATATATATATATATATATATAGTTTTGTTTGTTTTTATAAACAAACAAAAAAAAACTGTTAAAAGGAAATGTCTCTCCCCACAGCTCATACTTTTGCCAATGCCAATAAACTTGCCCTTCTTGATATTGAATAACTGTCTGTATTAAAACAGCTGCAGTGTAACGGAGAAGCATGTTTGGGTAAGATCTGTCTGTGCATTTTCTGTTTGAGAGGCCCCAATCTCTAACTTTGTCTTCATCTAACAGGCGATCCAGGTGACGTGGGAGCAGACGGTGAAGAGGGCAGAATGGGGAAAACCGGCCCACCTGGCCAGCGAGGTCTCTGAGACGTTGTTGGTTTGTTATTTAATGAATCAGTGATAGATTAAAGGGAAGTTGGTTAAAACATTTCTGTTTAATGTTCATGGCCAAAAATATCCAGTAAACTCAAATCAGCTGCTTTAATAAAGCTTTGTAATGTAGTTGCTCTTTCTGTTTTTCAATTTAATTAATTTTGTTAATTCAAAATTAATTTATTTTGTATAGCACTTTTCACAAAACAGATTGTTTCAAAGGCTCTCCTTTTTGCAAAAATCCTACCACAATAGGTAGTCCAGAGTTTTGTGAACTTATATGAGTTTTGTGGAGTAAGCAATGTATTTTTATAACATTAGGCAGTAATGCTGCTCAGATAACAAGATTCTGAGCTGCATTACACTGATGGAGCTGTTGTAATTCCCTAACTGCTATACAGTAGCTTCCTCTGTACCATTCTAAAGAAGTGGTAGCATAGCATCTGTACTAAGTTTGACCTAAAGTTAGCTGTTTGATGTGTCCTTGCCCTCACTGGGCATCAGAGTGTAGTTGGAAGACAGTCTGTTTCTGCCAGACCACATCTTCCCTTGAGGGAAGTCACGTCAGAGGCAGGCAGACATGTTAATTGAGGCCAAGGGCAGCGGTGTCGCCATGTGTTCAAAGATGGAAGTGTAATCTGTGGAGCTCTCAGCAGACATGCCTCTTCCAGGCAAGCTGTTAATCAAACCAGTACAAGAACGCCTGGAATTGCAATCACAAGAAGACATGCCCTCTCTTTCACACATAAACGTACTTAACCCTCTGGTGCTCTTCTGTCATTTCTGACCGGAAAATTTTCGGTTTTGAAATTCTAAAAATCACAGCTTCATCGGAATGATATGAAACTTGGTGACTTTATGGCATTAGGTATGTGAACACTAGGGATGCAACAATACAGTTAGTCCACGGTTCAATACATACCTCGGTTTTTAACCATGATTTTCAGTTCGGTTCGGTTCTGATGGCTTGTCACATCAGTTTTTTGCTATTCTATTTTTAAGCGACAGGAACAGCAAGAGGTGAAGGAGAAAAAAGACTATTTTTTATTGCAATACTCTTTCTTTATTTTACGTAAAAGAATTGAAAAACCTTACTTAAACTTAAAACTTTACTTAAAAAAAACCTTATACACATTCCTAGTGTATTGTATAATATAAAATAAATAAATATAAAGATGTACACTGGCAGCTCAGAGCAGTACAGCAGCATTTAAGTATGAAATTGAATGAATAAATGTAAAAATAAAACACTACATAGACTTCACTATAAAATATACATTGATTCTTAAAGCTACTGTATTAGTTTTTCAGTCAAGAGTAATGAGTGATTTTCTATTTGTCTTTTGTTGTCGTATTAACAATATTAGAGTGAGTAAATAATTACATATTTTTAGAGATGAACTGTCCCTTTAAGGACAGCGTGTTCACTAGACTGCGCTGCTGTCAATTTAAAGGGATAGTTCACCCAAAAATGAAAATTCTGTCATCATTTACTCACCCTCAAGTTGTTCCAAATCTGAATGAGTTTCTTTGTTCTGCTGAACACAAAAGAAGATATTTTGAAGAATGATTGTAACCAAGCAGATAGAGCAACCATTGACTACCATAGTATTTTTTTCCCTACTATGGTAGTTAATGGTTGCTCTATCTGCTTGGTTACAATCATTCTTCAAAATATCTTCTTTTGTGTTCAGCAAAACAAAGAAACTCATACAGGTTCGGAACAACTTGAGGGTGAGTAAATGATGAAAGAATTATAAATTTGGGTGAACTATCCCTTTAAGACCTGCATGCATCTAATACAGACACGATTTTACTTTCACTTTAGACATAACCGACTGTGTTTATGTTAATAAACTTGTGTGTATTTGACCATATTAGCGCAGTAAGACGACTACTTAGTCCAGTAATCGTCTGTTTGACAGGCGTTTAGTGTGCGCGCTCGGAAAAGCGCATGTTAAAATCGTGCATAAGCACGTGAATGAAATGTTTAACCGGCAAGGCTGTAAAACGCATGCATATAATGAACTTTCGTGATTGTGAATAACTATAGTGTTCCGTGAGTATAACTCTACCACTAACGTGTGATGTGAATGTATGTCGCGTTGTTCAGTATATTGGGATGGAGGCAAATTATAGAATTAGTAGAAAAATTATTAATTAAATGCAAAACCGCGCGTATTGAACCGTGAATGCCGTACCGAACGGTTCAATATTATATTGAGAATTGTGGCATCCCTAGTGAACACACAAAAAATTGAGGGCATGAATCAAGCATGCTAAGTGATCATACAAAAAATACTACCTTTCATTATCTTCGGTCACAAATGACCGACCATAGGAAATTAATGGGAAATCAGCAAAAACACAAAAAATCACCGATTTGTGTGCACAATCTACAAATCGGCCACAATGCTGAAAAAAAGTACACAGCAGTAAAGGGGTGACACTCTAAAACATCAAGAGTTTGATGTGGACACATCCACTCACACACGCGCACACACACACACACACACACACACACACACACATACACAAACACACTTATGAATCACTGAACCTATGAACCACATTTATAATTTATAATAAATAGTCTTTGAGATTGTTTAAATATATATTCAAATCCATCTAAAAAAAATCATTAAATGTGTTCAAAATAGAACTAGGGAATAAACAAGCCTCTCCATATAGACCTCTAGTGGTTACACCCATGGTTACATGTTTCCATAAATAATTCCAAAAGAGGGTGCTAAATAAAAATATTTTTTTGAAGGCATAGACTCTATTTTAACCTGAAATACTGTTTAAAAATTACTAAAAACAAAAAAAGGTATTATTTTCAATGGCACAAATAGACCATAATTATTGCATAAATATTAATAAGTACCATCGAACCATCTCAAAATACAAAAGAAAATAGAAAAATATTATTGAAGAAAAATAAATTACATTGGTTTTACTGGGGTGGAGGAAGTTTAATTTTTACGGGTCCGGTCACATATGACCGGGAAGATAACCAAAGCTCCCCAATAACCATATCAAAGATAACCAAAGCTCCCCAAAAGAAGGGTTAAAAAAAAGGAAGAGAAAAGTTCCAGGAAGAGAAAAATGCCTGTTTTTTTTCACTCTACAGAGTGACCACAGAGGCGAATGGCTGTTTACTGCAATTTTTATGTTTTATTTTTAGCTATGCATCTTAAAACATATTAGCAAAATGCTATACATAACAGCTAAATGTTCCTCTTAAAAAGGGGAAATCTGAGAATTAGTGGGCTTGACTGGCAAAACCATGGCAGACTCTGCTTTAATTCATTTTAAACAAGTACAGGGAATTATTATTCCAGTGTTTAAAAATCCTCACACCCTCAAAGCAAAAATGAAATCATTCACAAGAATAGAAAGAGAAAAAGTTCCAAAGTTTAAAAATGAAGTATTGCCGGAGTTCACTGAGACATTCAGATGGTTCAGTTCCTCTTCTCCACATAACTTGGTTTAGACATTAGGATGGTTCCTCTGCTCTTCAAATTATTTCATAAATGATGTCTGAGGTTTTCCAGCATATTTTGCCTTATAACTGAAATATTTTAATAAATGGAGCAATCACTGAAGATTGCAAACAGCAGCTGAAAAAAAAGAAAAGAAAAAATATCCATACAGTATGAGAAAATATGTATGGGAATGCCATTGCCACTAAGCCAAAATGAGTGATCACAGAAATTATATTGAATGACACTACAGAAATGAAAGCAATTGTATCCTATTATTGCTTTGGCAGTTGTATAATATTATTGCTTTGCAAAACTCAGGAATGCCTATTACCCATTTCCAGATGGATATTTAATTAGGAACTTTGGTCCAAGGCTGTCACAAGCAGTCCCAAAAACAGCTGTCTGAAAGCTTTTAACGAGCTGGAAAAATTTTATGTCAAAGACTACTGACACAATATAATTTCGCCACACACAAAATGCAATGATTGAGGCTAAAATAGTATGCACGTAAAGAGACTAATTTTGCTTTGATATGTGCTTGATTCCTTTGGAAAGGCATTGTGAGACAATTTTCTGGAATTTTGGCAGAGTCAGATAACTAGTAACCTTGTTGTCTTCTTTCATAGGCCTGACTGGTGAATGTGGAGAAAAAGGAGAGATGGCCCAAATAGGAAAGATGGGCCCTAGGGGAATGAGAGGTTAGACTCTAAACTGAGATTGAATGCTGTTTGTTTATGTATGCTTACATATTATGTATGCTATGTTGATAACATAGCATTGTATCTGGGAATCGTCTACAGAAAGACACTTTCCTTTCCATCCATGTGCAGTATTTTCTAATTTGTCTATGCCCTTTCATTCACTATAGTTCATGTTTAATCATTCCTTCCAGACACTGAACATTACACTTAAATAGAACTAAACAGAAATGTTTGACGGCAAAGATTTCTTGTGGTTGATCTGTAAAGTATGTTGAAAATGTACTGAGCACTGAAGGTTAAAATACAGTGATCATTGATCTATTAAGTAATGTGGATGTCCTAATGCCCGTCTAGAAAGTGAAGGTATTTATTGTCCTACATTAATATTTTAAACCAGTAATATTCCAGCAAATTTTCCACACCAGGAAAATAAATAATTGACATGTATAGTATGTATAGTTTGAACTTACTCTGAAAATAATTGCAATATAAGAGAAGAGAAGAGAAGAGAAGAGAAGAGAAGAGAAGAGAAGAGAAGAGAAGAGAAGAGAAGAGAAGAGAAGAGAAGAGAAGAGAAGAGAAGAGAAGAGAAGAGATGAGAAGAGAAGAGAAGAGAAGAGATGTTATTTTTATGAGAGGACCAAACACTAAGGTTAGGGAAGGAAAGGTTAAGGAAAATCATGGTTAGTTGGAGACTGACATAATTTGCCCTGCAGATAAGTGGGAAACAGTGTAAAGTATGTGCACTGCTGCCATCTACTGGTGATTCATTGTTATTACTGGATATATAATATTTAAATAATATATATGTGCATGTAAATTGAATAATTAGTGGCTAATGTTTAGTTAGATTAGACTGTATGTTTTAATGGAATGTCAGAGGTTGAATTGTAACTGTTAATCTATTGCTGTGACAGGTAACAGGGGACAACAAGGAATTGATGGTCTCCGAGGGTTAAAAGGAAAGCCTGGTAAATATCAAAGCATCTCTGTGTTTGAAGGCATTTCATATAATAAGAAAAATACTTGTATCATACCTCTGAATAAACAGTAGGCATTAGATTTTCTTCATATTTATTATTATGGATGACAACAATTGAACAATTTGTGTGACAGGTATGACCTGTGACTGTGGGAGGTACAGAAAGGTTGTCAGACAGATGGAGATCAATATAAGCAAACTGAGAAATGCTGTCAAGTTTCTTAAGAACGGTGAGACTTGTGTGTTTAATTAATCGAATTTGCTTGTGTGATCTTGATATTGTTTTAATGTTCTCCATTGTGATAATTATACAATTTCCATGATATTAGACTGCATAATAAACAATAAACAAACCTTGAATGTTTAATCCTCTTAAATCTTCACACAAATGGTGCAATAAAAAAAAAACCCATTGCATTTGTTATTGACTCTAACAAATGCATTATAAATTGTTGACTGGCTTAACTACATGAACACATTTTAATTCACAACAACTGCCAAATAGTGAGTGTTATAAATGCTTAGTAAATATATTCATTGACTCAAAACCATATTCACGATGCAAAAAAAAGAAAAAAAAGAAAAAAAAGAAGAAGACTTCTATAACTGAAAGATGTTTTTCTCATCACTAAGAGTCATCTTTGAAGAGCTTTTAAGGGAGCTTTTGGAGCTTTTCTCAGAACTAACTTCACTTATTTATTTTTACTTTTTCAACTGATGTCAACATAATTTTTAGTAGTTGTATGAAGTCAACTTCTTTTTTGGAAAAAGATGTTTTGTATGATTAAAGAGTGTGGTAATTTCTGTAAGTAATAGTGAGACAACAGCTCCATTCCATATTGCATATCACACTTATTTCCACTGAAAACACAGACAAATGATTACAAGACACTAACCAGTACTATGTTTTGTCAATTTCATTAAAGTGGTTCTAGGTATCAGGGAGACTGAGAACAAGTTTTACCTGCTGGTCACAGAGGCACGGAGGTATGAAGACTCACTTCTAAACTGCAAGTTGCGTGGGGGGTCTCTTGCTATGCCCAGAACCACAGAGACAAACACCTTGCTGGCCAACTATATCAGAGAAGCTGATCTTACTCATGTGTTCATAGGGCTACAGGTAGGGGTGACAGAGGTGGGGTACATGTATGTTGATGGTAACCCCCTCTTGAATACCACAGTCTGGGCACTGCAGGGGCCACGCAGCGGCAAAGGTGGCTGTATGCAGCTTTGTAGTACCGGAGTCTGGAGCCAGGTAGAATGTGGAGACACACAGTACTACATATGTGAGTTTGTCAAAAACAAAAACACTTCAGCAACTTAAATCTTGTGATGGTTTAATGGCCACAGAGGAAATTTATTTTTATATCATCATTATTTTTAAAATGATAAATGTCATACATCTTTTCATCATGTTTTTGATGTTTCTGATTTTATGAAAATTATCCACCACCGTTCAAATCACCTAAATTAAATAAAAAGTAAAAAAGATAACAAGGGGTCTGTGAGTGTCGATGCCTTTCTTTAAATAACAGTGAGGAACTTTTAATTCTAAATCTTGATTATTTTTTTTTATAGCAAAATACTGGCAATACTGCAGCAAGTGATTGTATAATGTAATGTTATTTTATTATTACAGTAAATCATACCTGTACGATGTAAAATAAAAAATGATAAATTAACAGCTGTTTTATTATTATTAATTTGCTGACTCGACTCACTTCTTATAATTCAGTAAAACTGTTGCTTCATCGTTTACAAAATAAAAAAACAAGTGATTTATTATTGACATTAGGTAATACTTATCAGTCTCTGCACAGATAGCACTTCTTTTCAAAGCAGATAACTAGAAATGCGTGCTTGCTATCTGTTAATCATGGCAATGTCACATGTGAAACTAAGGAACTTTTATAGCTCTGACAAATGCCAAGTAACTTCAAATTTCTGCGCACATTAATTACAGTGTTCAGCATATCCCTCATTATTGTACAAAGAGTTACAAAAGCTGTGGTCTTATCCTCAAAACTAGGCAATAATTTATGAATGGGCCTTTGCACTACATCTCTATTCATGGATGGAGAATGTTTTCAATCGACTATCATATTTCCAGAAATCCTTCCACCCCTTTCAATTGTATTCCACTTCAGCTTTTATTGATTTCATTCAGTACATGAAATCAAATCAAACAAGTACTTTTAAACTCCATATATGAATTTTATTACTCCACAAAGCACTGGAGGAAATGTACATTATCCGGGCTTTTCTTAAAAATAATTTTTGGGTGTAACAATATTTACTCAGGTATGTTGAACCTAAGCATATATGCATTAATCATTAACCAAAGTGGTGAAACTGTTATTTTTGTACATTGCCAAACAAAAGAACAAAAGTCTTATGTTGCAAGGAAAATAAAAACTCAGAGACATATATTATATAGAACTACTTTTTAAATAGGCATTTAAACTTTTTAAGTAAGTACTTTTTAAAAGTAAGTATTCATTCACAGTAAATGAAACTGCATGCTCTCAGTCCCAGGGGTTTGGCGGAATTGTGGGAGTGAGAAAGGACCGAACAAAATGGGAGTGGCTGCACACCGGTGAGACCTGTTCCTGATACATGACTCCAGCAGAATTTTCCAATGCGTTAGTCTTTTGTTCAACCTGTGCTTGTCGAGCTGAATGAGGATGGCGGAAACACAGAACCCGGCCACTACCTCCTTCCCAGCACCGACTATTTCTCTACCCCTCGGAGTGGAAATACTAAGGACGTATTCCGGGGCTCTGATTTGTTTGGAAATTGTAAGTGTTGTTGTTTATAGCTATTTCAAGACTTACTGGGTTAAACTTCTATAATTCACAAAGGCGTGTCCCTTAGAATTATGCAGTATACACCTTGATAGCTAAAAACATGGCCACAAAATGGAAATCATAATAATAAGGCTGTTATGATGATTTGTAATTGATAGTCTGAGAGAGAATACAGTAATACTATATTTATTATGTCTGTACACACCAATTATACTACACAAACTTAAAGGTTTTTGAATTCAGAAATGTATTTTTCCCCCTCTCTCAAACATTAGGTTTTTGGCGGATTGGTGTGGATATTAGTAGCGTCGACGAATGTGTCCGTGCCATTGTTGCAAGGATGGGTGATGTTTGTGTCAGTAACCATGTTCATCTGTTCATCTGTTTACCTCGCCCTGTTTCTGCTGGGCCTGGCTGACAAGATTAACACTGATTGGAATTTCATGGTGAGTGTGTATTACTTAAAAAAATCACAGTGCTCAGACTAGCACATACATTGAGTTGACATTTTATTGTAGATTATTGTACACTAATTGCCTGGACAATCTTCCAAGTAGAGTTTGGGGTTAAGCACCTGGCTCAAAGTCACAGGGTTGGTAGAGCAGGAAATACTAGTGCTTGCAAGATTTGTCAAGGTCATTTTGTCAGGTTATTTTATACGCTAAAACTTTTATTAAATCTACATTATTTATGTAATATAAAGGTCACCTTAAAACATTTTGGAAACTATGCCTTTATTCAGGGCTCGACATTAAGCATGTTCACGTGCTTGTCCTTCGGACAAGTAAATCTGTCATCCACTTGTCCGAGTAAAAAAATGTGCTTGTCCGGAAAAAAAAAAGAATTTTTTGTGTGTGTGTTGTAAATAAAATTTATTCTGAAGCAATATTCTCACCAGTGTTCAATCAGCTTTGACATATGCATATTTGTGATATTTTTACCTTTTATAAAGGGCATTTTCCCCCTAATCTTATTAAATAGGCTATAGGCTATGATTCAGATTTCCTTTTATATTCTTAAATTGGATCAATCAATTAAATGACACTGCTGTTACCAGTCAAATTAAATAATTTACACTGAAAAATTACAACTGCATTAAATAATGTTATGAGATTGTTTTAAATATACAAATAAGAAATGTTGGAAAGATGAAACTAAACCACCAGTAAGTGGCAGCCTGTGACCGTCTGAAGGAGCGAGTCTTGAGTCGATTTGCTCAAACGCTGATTCATTCAATAATGAGGTAGGCGTTTACGAATAATTAATTGAATCTTTGATTCTATCGATTCATTCAAAATGCTGAATCATTCACTAACACGTTGTTGCTGTTACACGCCGCGTTCTGCTGTGATCTTTTGGAGCTATTTTCGCTGCTGAAATAGAACAAAAACTCTCAATATTGCATCTAAAATGTAAGTGACTTAATGTTAATAATTGTTTATGGAGTTGGCGTATGAAATCAGTGTCATTTTCAGTCGTGATGTTATTCAGGAAAACAGCACTCTTGGGAATGTGACGTTGCAACTGTATCATATTATAAATATAAATAAACTCCACATTTCTACATGTTTACGGCAGTGTGTTAACTGAGTTTCTCTGTGTGAGCGGTACACAGCTTAATTTCGATTTTTCCTCGAGAGGCTGCGCGAGCTTCAACAGTGCAACGTTACTGTCAGTTCATTATACATTATTATCATTCACTGACGATCGCCAATTACAGTAGGCTAATGAATGCAGAATCATTCTTGCATTTGGGTGATTCCCTAGTTATTTTTGTTAATGACGATTTACAGACATCCCAAACAGTCTAGGAGTTTGTTTTCATGTAGCCTTGGCAACTAGCCGACCTGAAAAAATATGCACATGAAATGAAACTTGTTTAACTCAACCATAACATGTCAGTTACAAACTGTACAGCGTGCAAGATTGTAATTATGTACTTTATACTTTCGTTTTTTTGGGGCACTCTCCCTCTGCCATGGCTCTCCAGTTTCTAGATACACTGAACTGATTAAAGGGGTGGTAAAACAAATTCTTTTGAAGGCTTGATTGTGTTTGTGGGGTGCACTGTAACATGTATTCATGCTTCGTTTAAAAAAAAATTGCCTTATTTTTCATATATTTGACCTTTATTCTACACTGCTCTGTCCCTCCTTGTAAAACGGTCTGATGCTTTCCGGGTTGTATGAAGCCAGTCCCTCAAAAATACGCGATGGGCTCAGATTGGTCAGCTGGCCCAGTGTGTTCTGATTCGCTAACCGCAGTGCACGTCGGAAACGTCACGCCCCTTACCGGAGGCTGTGCTTTGGTCGGCGTCAATAAAACCATATGAGCCCGAATCAGATCCAGAACATTTGAGTGAAGATGATCGAGCAGAACCTGTTCAGTCCTCAAGAGTAAAGACTGCGGGTCTATAGTGATCGCTACTGAATGGCACTTTAACTTTTGTATTTTTAGAACGATTATAGCCAAATATCTGTCGCAAGAACTAACCCAAAACGAACACTAAGCACTGGCTTTAACTAGTAAGTTAGCCAAATCACACACAGAACCATGTTTAGCATGCCTGTAGATAAACAATACATAAAAGCTCTAATCAAAGAATCATTTACACTAATGCCAGGTTCGCTGTTGAGATTTTAACGTTAGTGTTTGTAACGTTAGGTGTTCGTCGGATAACGTTAAGTATGAATGAGCTTTTAACAGACTGGTTTGCAGAACAGTGTTGTCATCTGTTTACTTCCTTGCTACAACCTATTACAGGAAAACACATCGATGAAAAATAAATCAGACTTACAGGTTGTGGCCCGTAAACAGCTTCTGTTTGTAAATCCAGCTTTCAGGACAAGCCGTTGTGCATATCCTGTATTGAACTCGCGAAGTTTGTGGAAGATTGTGTTGTCCTCCGTGAAATGTGCAGCGCGCGCGTCATGCATCCACGCACCGGCAGTGTTTTTTTCACGCAGCTGACGTTGTGCAAATCTGGCATTGAAATCGCGAAGACGGTGGATGTTTTCCTCTGTTAGTTGTGCTGCAGGGAGCCCTGCGCGCGCCTAATTCCCCGCTGACGCAAACACACGTGCATATAACATGCTGTGTGTTAAACGCTCTGCAACGCACCCCCGTCCCAAGGAAGGCTGAACAGAGCAAGTACCCCAGACCTGCAATCCGGATGAAAATAACAGCGTTTCCTTGGCATCGCGGCAACAACACTCCAGCCTAACTAACGTTATACCACAACAGCGCCGCGATACAAAATGCCCCCCCCCCCCTATTTAATATTCTCGGAGGAGGGGTTTATGTAAATATTGAGCCTGTTGATGTCACCAACCCTGGAGGAATGTCTGTAGTCGCCTACTGGCCGTTTGCTGTAGTCCTTAGAAACTGATTTCTTTAAAAGCAAATATCTCCCTTTGCTTTAAACTTTGAACGTTGTAACTTTGCAGATGTTGTTTATGCTCAAGCAGCAACATTACACGTTAGCTAAAGTTAGAATAGTGAAATCGTGGTTTACCACCCCTTTAATTCGGTTCAGGAGAAGAGATAAAAGCCCGCCCACACTGACAATTGATTGGTTGACTTACCGAAACAGGCCAATCAGGATGCTCTCCGTCTTACATGCGCTTTATTAGGTGCACACTAGCACACACTCAAGGTCTCTCGCTCTCTCTCCCTCTCTGCCGTGCGCGCGTGCACAGTTTGTGTCTCGCATGCGCACTCTTGCTCCCTCGCTCTAGATTGCGGGAGAATTTAATTTGCGGGCATCAGGGATCCGCTATCAATATGCGGGAGACTCCCTGAACTTCCGGGAGACTTGGGATGTCTGGGTTTATCAGGCTTGTCCATCGGGCAAGTAAAATTATTTTTCACTTGCCCCTTCAAAAAATCCACTTGTCCCGGACAAGCGTTAATGTCGAGCCCTGCTTTATTATTTATCCATTATATGAATCACTATGTTAGTTATTACATAGCTATTACACTACATTAAAATGATGATTTGAGGTGTCATTTCCACCACAACTAACAGATTTGCACCAATTAATTTTTTGAAAGTTGCTGTAACAAGAAATACCTGTGAACAAAACATCAGATTAGACCCCATTTGACAGTGCCCACACATTGTCATGTTTTTTTCTTTTTTGATCTCAAAAATCAACACACAATAAGTTTAATTTCATTCAATGTGAAAATATATACAATATTAAGAAAAGACAAATCACAATTCAAACAAATATCAGCATCAATCAATTGATTTTCGTGATTTACAAGTCGGACACTTTCTGCTTCCCATATTGACGCATACTTTATCACAGATTAAGTGGATTAGATGCAATATTTGTCAAATACACAGATTTCAGACCTATTCATGAAGCAACAGAAACATTTTTCATGTGCTGCTTAAATGGATAGTTCATCCTAAAATGAAAATGTTGTCATCACTTACTCACCCTTAAGTTGTTCCAAACCTATATGAGTTTTCTTCTTCTGTTAGAAGAAAATAATATCTTCTTATTTTCTTCAAAATAAGAAGATATTTTGAAGAATGTTTGGTAATCAAAGAGTTGATGGTATCCATTAACTTCCATAGTAGGAAAAATACATTGGAAATCAATAGCTGCCGTCAACTGTCTGGTTACAAATATTCTTCAAAAGATCTTGTACTTCTTTTGTGTTCAGCAGAAGAAAGAAACTCATACAGGTTTGGAATAACATGAGGGTGAGGAAGTGATGACAAAATTTAAAATTAACTCTCCCTTTAATACAGCACAATCTGTACAAGATCTGTACAAGTTCAACATACTATTTTACTACCAATAAAGTGGGTCTATATATATTTAATCAGTGCTATTTTGACACAATATAACATTATGGTTGCATAAAAAGAGTATTTACTGCAGGGCTCCAGAGTGCGACTAAATGGTCGCATTTTGCGACTAAAATTTGAGAGTGTGCGACTGAATTTTACATCCAGTCGCACATGTGCGACCAGTAAATTTGCCTGCTGTTGGTACTGGATAAATTAAGAAAATACACTTACTAATTATAATTGATAGACGTTATGTCTGGCAAATTCTATCTTTGCCAGCCGTTTCTATATGAGATAATATTAAATCATTTGTCCGTGATGCATTTTTGCCATTCGCAATCCAGAAGAGAGAGAGAGAGAGAAAGCGAGCGAGCTCTCTCACGTGGAGCTGCAGCGAACACAACACCACAGTCAGCTTAATGAGTGAGGATGGCCAAGAGAACTACACAGAAGTTTAGTCTGCTTAAACTTTAGGGATGTGCTGTGATATTAATCTAATTTTATTTTCGATTTTGGCTTCCAAGAATTATAAAAAGATGATATGAGGTAAAACTATTCCTATAGCCGTGTTCCGTCGAGCGCGACATCCTTCCCTTCACAGCTGCGCTGTCATTTCTCCCTAAACCTAAACTAAACGTCAGATTCAGTGATTGTTGTAAACTGCGGTCTCTACTGTTGCTAAACTGCGGGATGTGTGTGATAATAAATAGCTATTAAATGCAGTATAATCCGCGCAAGAGACGCTGTTTCCAACTTCAAGCTTATGTGTGTGTGCTGCGAAATGGACCGACTTGCACTTAATATTTTAGGCTTCGTGTGCGCGTCTAAACCATCAAATAAACAACAAATAGCCGGTGTCAAATTGACCGGATTGGAGAGTAGTTATTTTAACAGTTTATATCTTAAATGGGCGTAAATAGTTTGGAGAAATAGGAGAATATGATATTATTAGTTCTACATTCGATCGGTCTTAAAGGGGCAGCGTCTAATAAACCTGCTGACGATTGAGCCATTAATTCGAATCGAACAATTAAAGGCAAATAGAAAAGATTCACATCTCTTGAATTAATAACTTTAGCTTTTATAAGCATTAATCTATCAATTTATACAGTGAAAACTATGCAGTGTTATTTTACATTTCATTACTTTATTAGATTTCTTTGTAGGTTTGTTCTTTACTGTAATATTAATGTTAGCAGACCTTCCGAATGCCTGCACACTGGTCCATTTACAAATAGATGTTTTATATTTTTGTTCAAACTTTGCGGTTTCTTTTGCTATATATATTTTACTTTTTCAAGCCATGTTAATTATGTTCTTAATTATGTTTTTTTTTTTTTATAAAAAAAAAAAAAGTATAATAAAAAGAACCGGTAAGAATACTGTTAAAGTACCGGATCGATAAGCAGTATCGGTAAGAGTAGTAATACCATTAAAACCTTAACGATACCGATCCCTATTAGTAATACAGTGGAAATTAGTAGATTTGGTTAGCATGTTGATTTATGGTGTGCGCCCCTAAAATTTCTGGTTGTGCCCCTAAAATTTTCAGTAGGGGGCCACTGGGCTCCAAGTGAAAAAAGTTAGTCTGGAGCCCTGTTACTGATAAAAAAAAGATTTATGAGCATTAGCGGAACTAAAGGTGTCAGAATAAACAGGGAACACAAGTCATTGTTGTCATCTGTGAATCCGGCCAATGGTGAAAAAGCTTTGTTGTCTCCAGTGCTTGTGCAGCCGCTCTGGAGAAGCTGCAGCGGCTGAGTCAGCCGTCTGCTCTTGAATCACTCTTGCTGTACTTTGATGGCATTCTCACAGTGACATGGCATCGGCTCTGTCTTAAGTTGGACAAAATTTCAGCATGCACTGCTGCAAGTCAGATGCCGATCGGTCTGAGCAGCACTGCATGAAGTCGTACAAGCCTATTGATCTAGCAGAACAGAGAAACACATGACTAGAATAAACAAATAAAAACATAACACATAGAGCAAAGGAAGCACATTACATGATCACACAAGGAACAGGGGAATTACAATGATCATAATGTAATTCGTCCTTTCCTGCAGGTTAAAGGGGTGGTAAAACACATTGTTTTGAAGGCTTGATTGTGTTTGTGGGGTGCACTTTAACATGTGTTCATGCTTCGTTTTAAAAAGAAAATCATTATTTTTCATATATTTGACATTTATTCTACACTGCTCTGTCCCTCCTTGTAAAACGGTCTGATGCTTTCCGGGTTGTATGAAGCCAGTCCCTCAAAAATACGCAATGGGCTCAGATTGGTTAGCTGGCCCAGTGTGTTGTGATTCGCTAACCGCAGTGTACGTTTGTCGGAAACGTCACGCCCCTTCCCTTCACCGGTAGACTGTGCTTTGGTAATATTAGAAACGATGGCGTCAATAAAACCACACCAATCTGAGCCCGAATCAGACCCAGAACATTTTAGTGAAGATGATCGAGCAGAACCTGTTCAGTCCTAATGAGTAAAGAAAGACTGCGGATCTATAGTGATCGCTACTGAATGGCACTGTTACTTTTGTATTTTTAGAACGATTATAGCCAAATATCTGTCGCAAGAACTATTAACCCAAAACACTAAACACTGGCTTTACTATAGTAGCCAAATCACACACAGAACCATGTTTAGCATGCCTGTAGATAAATAATACATAAAAGCTCTAATCAAAGAATCATTTACACTAATGCCAGTTCGCTGTTGAGATTTTAACGTTAGTGTTTGTAACGATAGGTGTTCGTCGGATAACGTTAAGTATGAATAAGCATTTAACAGACTGGTTTGCAGAACAGTGTTGTCATCTGTTTACTTCCTTGCTACAACCTATTACAGGAAAACACATCGATGAAAAATAAATCAGACTTACAGGTTGTGGCCCGTAAACAGCTTCTGTTTGTAAATCCAGCTTTCAGGTCAAGCCGTTGTGCATATCCTGTATTGAACTCGCGAACATTGTGAAAGTTTTCCTCCGTGAAATGTGCTGCGGGAGGGAGCCCCGCGCGCGTCGTGTATTCACACACTGGCCGCGTTTGTCTCACGCAGCTGACGTTGTGCAAATCCGGTGTTGAACTCGCGAACATTGTGAAAGTTTCCCTCCGTGAGATGTGCTGCGGGAGCCCCGCACGTGCCTGTTCCCTTCTGTCTCATACACACGTGCATATAACATGTTGTATGTTAAACGCTCTGCAACGCACCCCTGTCCCTATGAAGGCTGAACAAAGCAAGTACCCCAGACCTGCAATCCGGATGAATATAACAGCGTTTCCTCGGCATCGCGGCAACAACACTCCAGCCTAACTATACCCCAACAGCGCCGCGATACAAAATGGCGCCCCCGCCCCCCCTATTTAATATTCTCGGAGGAGGGGTTTATGTAAATATTGAGCCTGGTGATGTCACCAACCCTGGAGGAATGTGTGTAGTCGCCTACTGGCCGTTTGCTGTAGTTCTTAGAAATGGATTTCTTTAAAAGCAAATATCTCCCTTTGCTTTAAACTTTGAACGTTGTAACTTTGCAGATGTTGTTTATGCCAAAGCAGCAACATTACACGCTAGCTAAAGTTAGAATAGTGAAATCGTGGTTTACCAACCCTTTAAGAGCCTGTGTGTTATTCTGGATAGCACACTTTCCTTCGAAGCTCATGTTAATAATATTACATGTACTACATACTTTCATCAGTGTTATTTCATTGTCTCCGTCCTTCCCTAACAATGAACAATACTGCAATCCTCATTCACGCACTATTTACTTCATGTATCAATTATTGGAAATCTCTTCTTACTGGTCTTCCTTACAAACTTCTCTATAAACTTCAGTTGGTTCAGAACTCCGTGGCTCGTGTTCTTATTAGAAATCCTTACTGAGCACATTTCACCAATTCTCCAGCCGCTACACTGGCTTCCAGTGAAGTATAGCATTGATTTCAAAATTCTACTTCTCACATTCACGGCACTTCACAACTTCTCTCCTCTGTACCTTACTGATCTTCTTCATATTTATATCCCTTTGCACGCTCTAAGATCTTTACTCCCACTTTCTCTGGTGTCACCACGTATGCATTAACTACCATGGGAACTAGAACTCTTAGCCATGCGGCCCCTCACCTATGGAACTCTCTCCCTCTTGATATTCGTAATAGTGACAGTCTGCATACCTTCAAATCCCGTCTTAAGACCCACCTTTTTCCCCAGGCTTTTTTATGACCTGATTTTAATAGTCTGCATGTAATTTCTACAGTATCTATGGTGTGTTCTGATATGTTGTTATATTCTATGGTGCAAATGGAATTTATTTCTTTTTATTCATTTATTTCTTTTTATTTCCTTGGGTGTTTTGAAAGGCGCCATTAAAAAAATGCAGTATTATTATTATTATTATTATCATTATTATCACATTACATAACCAGGAACATCACAAAACTAGGAACATAGCTGACAATTACAAAATAAATGACATGAAAACCTAAAAGTGATTCAAGGTCCAAAACCAAACGTGACAATTTACATAAACCATCTGTCAATGTTTTTTAATAACTGAGATTAATAATAGTGCAATGATGTATACTGTATACAATTATGTTGCTCATTTTAATCTGTGAATACATTTAAAAAGGAATCTATTATAAATATCTATTGTCACATTTTCACAGAGTTATTATTATTATTATTATTGGAAATATTGTCTGACAGGATTCTCTGAAATACATCCTTTGATATGCACACACTATAAACATTATAAATTGTCTTCCATTTACAGGATATGTTCTACCATTTCATCGCTTTGCTGTTTTATTTTGGTGCCTTTTTGCTGGAGGCTACAGTTTCATCTGCGGGTACATATGTAAACAGCACCTGTATACGCAGACCCCGTGGCAATATAATGACATTTCTGGACTATCGGGAATACAGCATTAATGTTGCTGCTGCGGTGAGTTGTTAACACTACCTTTATTTTTCCCCTTGGTTTTTTTAAATTGGTCACGAGACACACAAGAGTTTATGTCATGATTTCAATCGGATATGTACAATAATCTGGATTTGGTCCAGATTTGAACTGACAATTTGAACGTACCCTTACATCAAAAATGTAACTGTTACATGGTACAATGTAGTTATTGTGTTCATGTTCTATGGCAAAACACTTTTTGCTGGTATTGAGGTGGGATACGGATAAGTTTGGAGACAGATTTGGTGGTATGAGTAGGTTTAAGGGTTGGTTAAGGGGTCAACAGTGTACAAGGGTCAATTTGATTACTAAAAGAGAACACTGTTCAAACTGTTCATTACTTCACTGTTTATCAAAACAATATAATGAAAACAATGAAGTATTTTCTTGAAAAAGTTTATGCATGATTCAAGGAATATCCTCTCTTTAAGGATAAAGTATACTAAGTGTTGAGGTAATGAAAACATGTTTTGTACCGAAATTACATTTATATCTTTATTATGTCTTTAGCAAGCATTTAGCTAAACTTAATGGTGTTACAGCTAAAAGTACAATACTCTAGGTACTAAAGGTATATAAAGGTACTAAATGATGCATAGTATACATATAACACTTATAAACATTTACAATTTAAGATTGTACATTTAACTTTAGATTGGGTACTGCAAAACCATGAAAAAATTGTTTAAAATGATTTGTAAAGATGTTTAAATATGGTGAATTCAGGTCATTTGGGAGACTTTATGCCATAGAGATTACTGGGGAAAGTGTCCTAAGTCCACTTCCCATAAAGGTACTAAATGATAAGTAAACTTTTTAAACATTTACAAATAAGGAATAGTTTCAACTTTAGATGGGGCACTGCAAAAACTGCAATCATTAATAAATTATGTGTAAAGATGTATAAATAGTAGAAGTCTGTATACAGTGCATCCGGAAAGTATTCACAGCGCTTAATTTTTTCCACATTTTATGTTACAGCCTTATTCCAAAATGGAATTAATTCAATTAATTATTTTAATCAAAATTCTTGAAACAATACCCCATAATGACAACGTGAAAGAAGTTTGTTTGAAATATTTGCACTTTTATATAAATAAAAAAAAAGTCACATGTACATAAGTATTCACAGGCTTTGCTCAATACTTTGTTGAAGCACCTTTGGCAACAATTACAGCCTCAAGTCTTTTTGAGTATGATGCTACAAGCTTGGCACACCTATTTTTGGGCAGTTTCTTCCATTCTCCCACAGGACCTCTCAAGCTCCATCAGGTTGGATGGGGAGCGTCGGTGCACAGCCATTTTCAGATCTCTCCAGAGATGTTAAATCGGGTTCAAGTCTAAGCTCCGGCTGGGCCACTCAAGGACATTCACAGAGTTGTCCCGTAGCCACTCCTTTGTATCTTGGCTGTGTGCTTAGGGTCGTTGTCCTGTTGGAAGATGAACCTTCACCCCAGTGACAGTCTGAGGTCCAGAGCGCTCTGGAGCAGGTTTCAATCAAGGATGTCTCTGTATATTGCTGCATTCATCTTTCCCTCGATTCTGACTAGTCCCCCAGTTCCTGCTGCTGAAAAACATCCCCACAGCATGCCAAACATGCCACGACCATGCTTCACTGTAGGGATGGTACTGGCCAGGTTTCCTCCAGACATGATGCTTGCCATTCAGGCCAAAGATTTCAATCTTTGTTTCATCAGACCAGAGAATTTTGTTTCTCATGGTCTAAGAGTCCTTCAGGTAAACCTTTTGGCAAACTCCAGGTGGGCTGTCATGTGCCTTTTACTGAGGAGTGGCGTCTGGCCCCTCTACCATACAGGCCTGATTGGTGGAGTGCTGCAGAGATGGTTGTTCTTCTGGAAGGTTCTCCTCTCTCCACAGAGAAATGCTGGAGCTCTGTCAGAGTGACCATTGGGTTCTTGGTCACCTCCCTGACTAAGGGTCAGTGTATATTCTGGTAAACCGTGTAGCAACAATGAGTTTCGGGGAATAATTAACTCAAATGGTATTAATATTCATGAGTCTATGAATATTATTTGCTTGTTGTACAGACAAAATTTACGTATAACGGAACCTTTAATCATTTAAAAGTAACCTTTATCCAAATTGATTTCTTCATCAATTATCAATCTTACAAACCTTAAGAAACATTGATCTGTTTGATCAGGACAAATAATATCTCTTATGTTTGTACGATCTGCACTACTGAAGTAGTATTACATGAAAATCAAGCTTAAATGGGTAGCTTAGATCTTACGCTTCAGTGACTTCGAGATTTGTGAGCAAAACAATACGGATTCAATGTAATGCAATTATTGGGTTTTAATAAAACAACTACAGTTTACAAAGCTACGATTCATACGGGGAAATATTCATATATATGTAGGAGAAAACAAACAATATGGTACAAACAAGGAAACATGAAACTTAACGAATAATAAAAAGGGAAGAAGAATTAACAAGAGAGAGAGAGAGAGAGAGAGAGAGAGAGAGAGAGAGAGACAGACAGACACAGAGAGAGAGACAGAGAAACAGCTTCACAGTCCTTTCGCAAGAGCCCACAAGAAATTCATATAAATTCATAATTCAGACAACCTTTCCCAAGCAGTTTGATTGTGAAATAGAATACTTGCATTACTACGGCTTCTCGTGTAAGTGTCTGAGTTCGAATCGTCGGGGAAGTTCGCTAAGGATTTGCGAGTCCCAGGTGAGTTTCTTTGAAGTTTAGGAAAGTCGCTCCAGAAGTCTGCCGGTTTCTCTCTCCGTGGAGGCCTTCTCTCAGGGTTGGGAAGACCAGGGTTGGTCTTCCCCTCCATGGCGAAATGCCAAGATGTCCGTTCCTTGTGGTGGCGAGAATGCAAAGAGCTGATGGTCGGTTGCAGTTTATATAGAGGGGAAGGCCGACGCCCAAAGAGTTCAACTCTCCAATCTCTTGCGGCTACATGATGCGGTTCGGATCTAATCAGCGTAACACACAGGCCCTTTGTTTAAGTATGATTTGATTAGACAAGTCACGAGGGCTGTGAGGTGTTCAGACTTTGGTCTATCCTGCCACATGACTGATTGAATCATTACTGTTACAGTCCCCCTTTTTGTCAGATGATGTCCTATGGTCATTATCGGACAACCCCCATCACAATGGTCGGATGGCAGGTGAATCGGGACGGTTGGATAGCAGGTGTTCGTTGTGGCTGAGGAGCCAGCTCGATGAGGTTCGCATCTGCTTCTGGCGTGGTACCCTCCCTCCGGGGTTTCCATCGGAGACCTCCAGACACAGCTGTCGTGAGTTTGGCTGTAGCGGGTTCTCATCTCGTTGAACTTCCTGTACAGGAGAAAGGCTATGCCTAGGGTTAGGGTATTGCTGATGATCATGGAGATACATAGCGCAGTGTCAGAGGCTTGCATATCCGCAATGTCGTTGTTGGACATCTGCGGAGTTAGCGATAGCGGCTGCGGTGCGGGCATTGTAGCCGGGGCCGGTCGCTTGCTGCGGGTTACCACTGCAACGTTGGGGCTGGATGTCGGGTTTGTGGGTACCCACATGTCGCCGTGTAGTGCGCCCGACTTGGCGAGGGCGTCGGATTGGTCATTTAAGTCTTTGTCGAGACCTGGTAGCTTCGAGTGTGCTTTTACCTTCTTCCAGTACACTGTCAGGTCATGTGTTCTTGTGATGTTGTCACAATCCTGGAACAGGTGTTGGTGTTTGACTGGCTTGTTGTTAGCAGTCTTGAAACCATTCTGTTTACAGCTTGGAAGGTGGCACACGAAACTGAGTCTGGCATAGTTAAAGTCTGAGCAGATGAGCAGTTCTCTGATGTCGTGTGCTGATGCAATCTGTAGGGCTATGAGAATAGCTGCTATCTCTGCATATTGCGATGACTGAGGACCCAACTTGAAGTGTTGTGGTGGGCACGGCTGATCGTTCACCCACAGCACTCCTGCATCTGCCTTGAGGATGCCGTCGTGGTTGTAGGAGCACCCATCGACGTAGGCCATGGGCATGCCCTGGCACGCATTCGGTTCAAAGTGTCTTTGACAGGTCAGTTGTTGTTGGGGTTCTTGTGCATCCGACCAGACAAAAGGGCAGTCTTTCTTCAGCAGGGCTGTTAGAGGTCTGGCCATGTCTGAGTAGTTTTCAATGAACTGTCGGGAGAAATTGCATACCCCTAGAAAACTGCGCAGCTCAGAGGTGTTAGTAGGAGGCTTGATGTTTTGAATGGCATGAATACAGTTTGACTGAGGTTCAATGCCTTGGGATCCGATTAGCAGGCCCACGTAGTTGACCTTGGCCCGGCACCACTGTCCTTTGTGGAGGGCGATCTTGGCACCGGCTGCGGATAGTTGGTTCAAAACATAGTCTCTTTCTTTCAGGTGGTCGGCCACCGTTGTGCTCTTCATGAGAACGTCGTCTACATAGATCAGGTTGGTCTTGAGAGGTGTAGCAGGTTCATCAGTCTCACCGACAGGCTGGTGGGAGACTGTGTATACTGCGAGGTGACTGTCCTCAGTCAGCTCCGTTCGGCCCACCTGGTCTTTGGTCATCGGCATGACAGACGTGATGGCAATGAATTTGAAGGGTGCAGTGAACAGCGTGTTATCTGTACTCCCTTCGTGTATCAGTGCAGGTGGAATGGGCCCAATGATGGGTAGTTCAAGTTCAAAATCATGAAAGTCATGGCTCACTAGCCATCCCAGCCGGTAGGCCTTGGGAATGTTGATGTCAGTTGCAGTGCAGTTGTTGAAGAGGATGTAGACTACACGAGATGACACTTCAGTGAGGGGTGTGGCTTCAAGTGTGAGTCCGAGTTCCACACATTCAGGTGAGGGTTTGAAGAAACCCAGCGTGTGATTTAAGGTTTGGCCACATCGCATGTTGAGCCGAACAGCGACCCCTTTGGTGTATGCTGGTATCACCGTTCCCTGTTCCGGGATGGTCTGTCCTGACATGAGGTTGCCATGACTGATGGAAACGGGTGGCTGTAAAGTCAGTGGGGTTTCAAGTCGACCTTGCCTGAGGTCCACAGCAGCAATTAGTCCCTGGTCTGATTCTGGATCAGAGTGTTCATGAATTAAAGCTCGTCGTAGCTGCCAGTAGTCTGCTTTGACAGTCTCTGGTTGACGGTCTAGAAAGCTGTGTACGTCCCGGTTAGACGTGATTCTGAGTTGGAACAATCTGTCCCAAGTGTTCGCGTTAGCGACAGTCTGCAGGTGAAAGTCTATGTCTTGCAAGTAGGCGTCAACGTCGTTTCCTCCTGCAGGGTCTGGGCTGAACGTAGGGATATTTCTGGCCAGCTTGTCAAGGTCTTTATGAGCTACGTGGCTGCTGGCCCTGACTTCCTGGAAGTGCTTCCCTTTCTCCGCTGCTGGCGGGGGTTCGTGGAGGCTAGCAGGTGACAGTCTTAGCAGTGGGTTGTCACCCCCCTTTCTAGCTCTTGGTTCTTGGCTAAAAGGTGCGGACCAGCTGGTCGGGGGAAACTTTGTGTGGTGCGTTCCCCCTTCCCGGTCACTTTGCAGTTTATAGGAATGTTTCAGTTCTCTGTGAACAAGGTCAAGTTCATCTTGGAGCTCATGTCTTTGCTGGACAAGCTCATTGATCTCGGCTCGGGCAGCCTGCAAGTGGTTTTCGGAGGCTTTGGCTTTAGCATCTCTGTCTTTGAGTGCAGTGTTGGCTCTCTCTAGGAGAGCTTTGCCTCGCCGGAGCGGTTCGTTGAGTTCTTCCCTGGTGTCTTTCTCTGACTGCTCTCTGCGGTCTGTGTCCAGACGCAGATCTTTCAGGGCCTTTGGAAGTCTTTTTACTTCTTTCTCTCGTTCTGTGTCCGTTTCACCCTTTTTCTCTGTCTCTAGAAGTAGCTGGTCTAGATGACGCTGGATGAGGGCCTGGTTTCTCCGGGCCTCCTCGGCTTGGAGCTTTAATGTTGCCGCTTCCTGTTCCAGGTCGGTGTGGCTCTTTTCTCTTAGCCGTGCCTGGGCGACAAGGTTGTGGGCGAGGCTCCCGAGGATCTTGGCCAGTTCTTTGTGAGAGTAACTCTGCGTCGGGTCGTGTGCCGTCAGCTTGTCTTGCTCTGTGTCCAGTTCCTCCTGGCTCAGCTGTTGCAGATCACTGGTGTCCTCTGACGGAACAGTGCTAGTCATCGCTTCCAGCCATACCGCTAGGCGATCCCAAGGGACAGTGGGACTGGGTGAACGGGGCATACTGGTTCACTGTGGGCGAGAGAAACACAGCACACACACACAAAGAGGCCAATGCAAGTTTTTTTCTAAGGTTAACGAGCTCTTGTACGGACCATGCCGTCGACAAGAATTTTGGCTAACTGATGTAAACAGTTAGACAGTTAGGCAATTAGGCGGGCCAATTTTTGGGCTGAATTTTTTTATCTGAAATAGAGACTTTGACAGGCGGTAGCCCTGTGGGTCACCTGGTGACGCCGGCTGCTTGGTTGTCACTCTATTACTTAGCTTTCCTTGGGGTCTCTTGGTGAACTGAGAGAAACAAGATTACAACAGTCCGGAAAGTGAAGGTAGGAAAGAAACAAACACAAAAATGAATTGGTCTGCAATAAAAAGGAAAATAAGCGCGAACGCTGGGAGTGTTAGAGAAACACTAAAGGGGCTAAGCCTGCTACCTTTCGTGAGAGTTTCTGGGGCCTACAGCATGTGTGGCTATCGGGTTAGGAAACCTAGGAAGAGGGTGCGGCTTAGAGAGGAAAGGTGGGCCAAACGTTTAGGCTATACTCGGGGGAGTATCTAATATTCGGCTTATAATGTGGGTTTTATCACATTTAGTTTATCCGGGGCGAGTTGAGGTCGCTCAGGTGGAAACCAGCGGCGCAGTCGGCCTTCCGGGCGTTCCCAAACACCCAACTGCCGTGTCCTCCGTCCTTCGTTACTCTGTATCGCGTTATGCCCACTCAAACAGTTTAGACTTTAAACACAACCTGACAGCACCCACCCGTCAACCGCCAGCCAGCACAGCAAAATCGGCACGTTCCCTAGAACCCTCTTTTTCAAGAGTGGCTCCCTATTAAGCCATGGTTTAGATACAGGTGCCAGACATTGCCTTGTGTGTGTCAGCTGAACTGGTTGACTGGCTTTGGAGTGTCAAATTGCTGATGTCGCCACTGCGGGCCGCAACGGCGGACAGAGGTAAAAGAAACCGAGATTCACACACAGCCGGTGCAGGTCACGTCGGTTGGACAACCTTGCTCGTGGAGACCACGTTGAGACGATTCTCAATTCACCACCGATGCTTGTGAGCCCTACAATAAATACACAAAGAGGGTAAACAGGTGAAATCAAAAATGAATTAAGACTCGCTTGTTTACCGGATCAAGTGATTTATGGTTGCAGGTGAAAAGGAAGTGGGAAAAGAGAGAGAGAGAGCTGTAAGCTGACTTAGCAGGGTACGGCCACACGGTGGTGTCCTTCCTTCCAAGTGGACTGTCAGTATCTTTAAGAACCTAATTTCAATTTAAGCTAGAGGAAATTCATTTTTCCTTTTAAACTCAAATTCAAATAAGTGTGTTTAATCAGCGAGAACGGAGACCTGGTTGCTGCCTAATGCTAGTAAAATTGCATAAATGAAAACCTTTCTAAAAGTAATCAATAAACAATTCACATGCTCTTCTTAGGAAGGAAATTAAGTTTGTTAAAACAAAATCAATAGCGGAGAGTAGAACTATCCGAAAATGCCCACGAGATGGCGCAGTCGAGTCCACCCAGACTAGAGTTAGTTAGGAGGAACGCTCACCAGATGGCGCTGTTGCGCCCGCTCGGGATAAAGTTTTGGTGAAGTGTAATTCGAGAGCTGTTATGTCGCGCCCTCTGGTGTCTAGCACGCAGAGTTGCACCTGCTCGTGTGACTGAAGACCAAAAATCAAATGATGGCCACGCACAGGATTAACACAAATCACAATTACTTTTTTAGACCACGGCGGATCTTTTCGTGCTATATTGGCACAAACAAATTGGCAGGATTCATTCGCTGCACAAGAAAATGTGGATACAGGAATAAACATCTGCTTACGTCACATTTAAAAGAACTCCAATAGACATTTATCAAACTGGCTGACGGTCAGTCAGCATTTATGAGTCAAATGTTTTAGGTCTCCGATTTGGGTAGCTAATCCAATGTTAAACCAGGAGTTATCGTTTATCTTAACGATTTAATATTATATTAGGCCTATTATTGAAGAGAGGAAACTCGCTCTATTTCAATCTTCCGCTTGAAAGAAGATTTCTTCGTTCAAGTCAAGCGGGATAAAACAATATTACGCATGTACGGACTGTACAGAGATTTCTTTATCTCTGCAGGACATCTAATATTGCTAAATTAGCATCTGTTAATATGCTTAAGTTGAGCTCGGCGTTGTGCCTAGTCAGTAAGTGAGTTCGCTTTGAGCGATTTGTCTCACAGTTCGAACAAACGAACGAAAACGCGCGTGCATAATATTAATACCCAAAAATACACATGAATATGAATATTAATATTGCTCACAAAAACAAAGTTTGAAACTGCCACAATAATTCTCCACCACTGTAGCAACAATGAGTTTCGGGGAATAATTAACTCAAATGGTATTAATATTCATGAGTCTATGAATATTATTTGCTTGTTGTACAGACAAAATTTACGTATAACGGAACCTTTAATCATTTAAAAGTAACCTTTATCCAAATTGATTTCTTCATCAATTATCAATCTTACAAACCTTAAGAAACATTGATCTGTTTGATCAGGACAAATAATATCTCTTATGTTTGTACGATCTGCACTACTGAAGTAGTATTACATGAAAATCAAGCTTAAATGGGTAGCTTAGATCTTACGCTTCAGTGACTTCGAGATTTGTGAGCAAAACAATACGGATTCAATGTAATGCAATTATTGGGTTTTAATAAAACAACTACAGTTTACAAAGCTACGATTCATACGGGGAAATATTCATATATATGTAGGAGAAAACAAACAATATGGTACAAACAAGGAAACATGAAACTTAACGAATAATAAAAAGGGAAGAAGAATTAACAAGAGAGAGAGAGAGAGAGAGAGAGAGAGACAGACAGACACAGAGAGAGAGACAGAGAGACAGCTTCACAGTCCTTTCGCAAGAGCCCACAAGAAATTCATATAAATTCATAATTCAGACAACCTTTCCCAAGCAGTTTGATTGTGAAATAGAATACTTGCATTACTACGGCTTCTCGTGTAAGTGTCTGAGTTCGAATCGTCGGGGAAGTTCGCTAAGGATTTGCGAGTCCCAGGTGAGTTTCTTTGAAGTTTAGGAAAGTCGCTCCAGAAGTCTGCCGGTTTCTCTCTCCGTGGAGGCCTTCTCTCAGGGTTGGGAAGACCAGGGTTGGTCTTCCCCTCCATGGCGAAATGCCAAGAGGTCCGTTCCTTGTGGTGGCGAGAATGCAAAGAGCTGATGGTCGGTTGCAGTTTATATAGAGGGGAAGGCCGACGCCCAAAGAGTTCAACTCTCCAATCTCTTGCGGCTACATGATGCGGTTCGGATCTAATCAGCGTAACACACAGGCCCTTTGTTTAAGTATGATTTGATTAGACAAGTCACGAGGGCTGTGAGGTGTTCAGACTTTGGTCTATCCTGCCACATGACTGATTGAATCATTACTGTTACAACCGTTTGCCAATCGCATCCAGCAATAGGCAAAGCAAACTGTTGTACACGCCATATACGAACACATGATGGATAACTCACCCAGTGCGATATTGATGAAGGAATTAAGTATAAGAGAATGAAGCAGCAGGATGCGGGTCAACAGTTAACAATTTCAAAGTTAAAGTTCGTAACTCAGCACTTGTATATCCTTTATTCAATAACATTGAAGAATTATTCTGTTTACTCCATTTTTGCCCATTTTTAAATACCCATACTTTAATTGGAGATATGTAATAACAGCAACAGCGATTCAAATTGAATGATTTTACTCAAGTAACCTAGAGGTTTTAATGAATATGTAGCTAAGATATCTGTAATGTACAACTTTCTTATTGAATTATTTAAATAACCCCATGAACTACAACAGAGTGAGTTCCGGAAGCCATCCGCTCACATTACAACAGTAAAATTAGCAGAAAATTCCATCAATCAGAGAGTATAAAAAGGTAACAAAATAGCTCTTTAGCTCTGCCCTCTCCCATAAAGCACTGCAAATGACGTAATCGAGTTGATCTGCCTACGCTCACAAAATAACTACTGTAAATGTTTGTATGTATGTGCATATTTTGCAATATATAAATGTATTTTTGTCTTTCAAAGACGTTTTTTTGTAGTTTGAATTGTGATTGTGATCGTAGCTGTTAGCTTGGTTCATGGCTTTTTTTAAATGAGTGGAAAAAATACTTCCAGAAACCAGCATTTCTGAAAAAGGGGGTGGTCACTAATGCACTCTATAAGTATTATACATTTTAAAATAAAAACTATTAACATGCCACTTCGTCTTCTGTGCCAGTTCTTGGCATTTTCCACAAATCAAATCCAAAAACATTAATGTGTCCACAAATCCCTCATTAACAAAAACCTATTCAGCATATTACAATGTCATAGATTGCTATTTTCCAGAGACACAAATTTTATAAATTAACAAAACTGTTTCGAATGACTAAATCTCACAAATGCTGATATTCAGATGAAATTACAAAATTAAAAAGAGCACAGCCATTCATTAAAGGTGCAGTGTGTTTTAGCGGCATCTAGTGGTGAGGTTGTGAATTGCAACTGCCCTCCGCTCACCCCTCTTTTTCGAAGCACATAGAGAAGCTACGGTGGCCAACACAGGACAAAGATGTGGTCGTCTGAGACAGCAGAGAGTAGCTAGCACTCTGTAGAGAAGTTTGTCCGTTCAGGGCTACTGTAGAAACATTGCGGCACAAAATGGCGACTTCACTGTAAGGGTGATGTAGATAGAAATGGCTCATTCTAAGATATATATATATATATATATTTTTTTTTTTTTTTTTTCCCGCTTTGGTACTATTTTCACAAGCAAGGTGTACATTTTCAAAACTCAGTGCTAATATCACAACAGGTCATCAAAAGTGCACTTTTTTTCAAACATTTCAGCATATTTTCAATTGTGTTAGTACAATACACAAAACCACAAAGTATCCATTTCACTACACAAAATAAGTGTTTCATTCACAGTAACTGCCTGCCTCTCTCTCTCTCTCTCTCTCTCTGTGTGTGTGTGTGTGTGTGTGTGTGTGCGTGTGTGCGTGCGTGCGTGCGTGCGTGTGTGTGTGTGTGTGAGAGATTTTCAATTTGTGAATAGAATATAAGGTAGAGTAACAGACTGATCAGAAATCAGAAGAAGGTAGACAGATGGTATCAAATATAGCATTTTACATTACAGTATGTATGCCATGTGATACTGTAAACAGATTACCATGGTAGAGATGGTCACATTATTGTAACTCACCCTTATAAAGCTCAACTACAGTAGATTCAGTCATATGGTACAGTGAGAAGTGAGAACATTTATTGGCAGCAAACTCTGTTATAGCACAGAACCTCAGGGCTGTGTCATAACTTTATCACACCTTTTGATAACACACGGAATACTATCACAAACATTATGGATTCAATTACATAAGTTAGGTAATGCAAGTGTATTTTCTAATGAGGCATATGTAGCCTGTGTTACTGTAGATAATTCAGCAACGAGGGTGATTTGAAACATGTATCTTGCATTGTTTGCTGTTGGATGAACTGATTGTTAAAAGTACTAAACTGAAAGAAGATCACACTGTTGTGTTTCAGTGATTAAACCAAATGTTCTCATTACATATTATAATAATCTTGTGTTTGAAGCAATGATTATGTGGACTGAAAATATGTGCAACTGAATGAAAGCATGAGATCAGGTTTTGAAAGAATGACTAGCTGTTACAAGTGTGATCAGTTTGGATTTTTGTACTAAGAGTTTTGAAAATGTACACCTTACTTGTGAAAATAGTACCAAAGCGAATAAAAAAACTGTAATAAAAACATAATGGCCTTTATACACTATTGAAAACTTGGTTTATGTATATTCAATTGAATTTCTGTCAGTAGATCCTCATAAATACTACAAACTGCACCTTTAAATTATATGAGATTTTGTTTCATCTATGGTCAAAAGAAAAAAATGTGTGATGTGAGTGATGGATGGAGTGATGGAGGGATGGATGAAGTGATGGATGGATGGATCGATCGATCGATAGATAGATAGATAGAACTGAAATAATGATTACGGTTATTTCAAATAGTTATGCACTAAAATAAAATTAAAAAGTCAACAGGATTTTTTGTATTTATTAATAGGTAAATAGTTAATAGTAGTATAATAGTTGCATTGCTTTAAAAAAAATATTTAATAATAATAATACATTTTATTTGTACTGCACTTTAAATTTGGAACAAATCTCAAAGTGCTACAGTTAAGATCATTTAAGAAGGATAAAATACTTATAGATTGAATGGTTAAAAGTCATAAGTTCTCCTAAAAAAGTATTTACGTGTACAACAGTTTGCTTTGCCTATTGCTAGACGCGATTGGCAAACGGTTTGCCAGAATATACCCTGACCACTAAGGCCCTTCTCCCCCGATCGCTCAGTTTGGCCGGGTGGCCAGCTCTAGGAAGAATCCTGGTGGTTCCAAACTTCTTCCATTTACGAATGATGGAGACCACTGTGCTCATTTGGGACCTTTAATGCTGCAGATTTTTTTCTGTACCCTTCCCCAGATCTGTGCCTTGATACAATCCTGTCTTGGAGGTCTACAGACAATTATTTGGACTTCATGGCTTGGTTTGTGCTCTGACATGCACTGTTAACTATGGGACCTTATATAGACAGGTGTGTGCCTTTCCAAATCATTTCCAATCAACTGAATTTACCACAGGTGGACTCCAATCAAGTTGTAGAAACATCTCAAGGATGATCAGTGGAAATAGAATGCACCTGAGCTCTTTGTGTATTATGGCAAAGGCTGTGAATACTTATGTACATGTGAATTTTTTTCCATTTTTTATTTTTAATACATTTGCAAAGATTTCAAACAAACTTCTTTCACTTTGTCATTATGGGGTATTTTTGAGAATTTTAAGGGAAATAAGGAATTTAATCCATTTTGGAAAAAGGCTGTAACATAACTAAATGTGAAAAAAGTGAAGCGCAGTGAATACTTTCCAGATGCACTGTACACACCACAACAAACAAAGATTAAATGGGTGACCTTTACAGACTTTGGTTATGAGTTAGTGAATAATGTGTTAAGATGAATAGTGTCAGCAATGGGGTTGCAAACAAATAAAATAAAAGAGCTGGATCTATTTGCAGTCAGTACATACTTTAAATCAAAATATACTCCAAAATAAATTTTTGGTTAACTAGGATCCTAGGAGCAGAGCAACATCTAAGACAATGACAAGAACAGACAAAATGTAACTGAAACACAGGCTGTATAAATACCAAAGGCAAACAATGGAGATAATCAATGAAATTCAAAACAGGTGTGACTCCCAACTAAGGCAACAAACATGGTAATCAAACAAGCAGGAAAACTATAACAAAGGAAACATGCACAAAAACCTCTCGGGTAACGACTGTACGCCTGTGCCATTTCTCCCTGAGAAGGGAACAAGACGCTGCATTGTATGATGAAACTTTGCATCTGAAGCACATGTGAAACTAGTCCAATCTTGATTGGCGCTGCATCATGACCTGGCATGTGATGTAGCACGCGTCAGTGGAATGCGGAAATTATGAAAGGACACAGGCACATAATAGAGTTAGTTTCTGATAGGTCGAAGACACTCAGGCATATGGAGGTGTGGCAAGGAGACGCAGCATCTTGTTCACTTCTCAGGGAACAAGGGTTACAGTCATAACCTGAGACGTTCCCTTTCGAGGGCACTCAGGCTGCGTCGTATGACGACACTTTGGGGAACAAAATACCCACTAGGCCACACCAACTAATGCCTGTCCTAATGTGAAACGGTCTAGGCACAACTAAGGCGAGAGTAGAAGGAAGGTGTAGACTGTAAAATCTCATGAAAGTATGCTGGGTAGCCCAGCCTGCAGCATCACATATTTCTTGTAGGGAAACCCCAGAGAGAAGGGCTTTTGAAGACTCCATGCGTCTAATAGAGTGAGCCCTTATGGCCAGAGGTGAAGGCATGCTGCGCACCTGGTTGGCCAGAAAGATTTCCTGAACAATCCAGTTACTAATTTTTTGTTTGGAGGCCGGGGATCCTTTCCTGGGTGACCCAAAGCACACTAACATTTGGTCTGACTTTCTCCATTGAGAAGACCTCTGAACTTAAACCTCTAAAGCCCTAACAGGGCAAAGTGAATGAAGTCTCTCACAAGCAGTGGAGGGTGGAAGGCCTCTAAAATTGTAGACCATGCCACATTGGAAGGCACTTTAGGCACATAGCCTCGTTTAGGGTGCAGGATAGCTTTCACACTCCCAGAATCTGGGAAAAGATGGCGCCGCCGTGCTCGGTCGCCGTTCAGGTCGCTCCGCTAAGACTTTGCTTTTATTTATTATTCTACTCTCTTTTACTCTCTATTTTTTCCAACGGATCATCTGCTTTGATCTGTTACGACAGCAAAACACTTCTGGAAATTGGTTACCGCTACACTGACCTGTTTCAGGACACTTTCTCCAATCTTCCATCTGAGATTCGCCGGGACGCCGAGTTGAACAATGGCCACTCGAGTCGACGGCGAAGATTCAAAAAACACCGCGGGAAACGCGCTGGGATCCGCAACAGACTGAGAAAAAGAGCATTCAGTCCTCCTCTCCCGAGCATTTTGCTCGCAAATGTCCAATCCTTGGAGAATAAGATGGACGATCTTAGAGCCAGGATAAGTTTTCAACGGGACATGAGAGACTGCAACATCTATTGTCTGTCCGAAACATGGCTCACGCCAGCGGTCCCGGATACAGCCGTGACGCCGTCCGAGAACTTCTCTGTTTTTCGGATGGACAGAACAGCCGAGGCCGGGAAATCTAAAGGCGGTGGAGTGTGTTTCATGATAAACAAGAAATGGTGCGATCCTAGGAACATCTCCATTCTTTCGCGATCCTGCTCGCCTCACTTGGAACATTTAACTCTCATGTGCCGGCCTTTCTACCTGCCGAGGGAGTTTTCCTCGGTCATCGCCACTGCCGTTTATATTCCACCACAAGCAGACACGGGGCTGGCTTTATCTGCCCTCCATGATGTGACCAGCGGCTTCATAAACAAACACCCCGACGCTGCTTTCATCGTCGCGGGTGATTTTAACAAAGCAAACCTAAAGAAAGTATTGCCAAACTTTCACCAGCATGTCTCCTGTCCCACACGAGGAGCAAACACACTGGATCATTGCTACTCTCCGTTTAAGAACGCCTACAAAGCTCGTTCACAGCCAGCTTTTGGCAAATCGGACCATGCCGCCATTTTCCTCACACCGGAATATAAACAAAGGCTCGTTCAAGAGCCCCCGGTGAGGAGGGAAGTCAAACGCTGGTCATCCCATTCAGAGATCACGCTACAGGCAGCTCTTGATGACGTCGACTGGGACATGTTCCGCGCGAGTTCTGAGGACGTCAGCGAGTTCACAGAAGTGGCGCTCTGCTTTATTAACACACTGACAGAGCAAGCCACACAAACATTAACTATAACGTCCTTCCCTAATCAGAAACCGTGGGTGGACAGTTCAATTCGCACTGCAGTAAACTCGCGCACCACCGCTTACAATGCCGGTCTCCAAACGGGGGATATGAGGGAGTACAAAGCTTCTTGTTACGCCCTCCGGCGCGCCGTTAAAGCCGCAAAACTCCGCTATAAAGACCGAGTGGAATCTCATTTCCAACTCAACGACTCCCGGCGGATGTGGCAGGGACTGAGAACCATCTGTGCTTTTGGAACTAAATCCTCTGCAGAGGTGAGAGCTGATCCGTTGCTGGTGAACGAGTTAAACTCTTTCTACGCTCGCTTTGATGGTAATCGCGGCAGCGCGACTCCGGCGAGTGACGCGTCAGAGAGAGTCCCTCAGAGCAGCAACGGTCACGTGATCTCTGTCTCGGAGGACGAGGTTCGGAGGGCACTCAAACGTGTGGATGTCAGGAAAGCTGCTGGGCCGGATGGTATTTCAGGTCGTGTTCTGCGGTCCTGTGCTGATCAGCTCGCAGGGCTCTTTACATCCATATTCAACGAGTCCCTTGCTACATCTGTTGTCCCCACCTCCTTCAAACGATCCTCCATCATCCCTGTACCTAAGATCAGTAAACCCTCTTGCCTAAATGACTATCGTCCAGTGGCTCTCACATCTTTAGTCATGAAGGTCTTTGAGAGACTCATTAAAAACAACATTTGCTCCTCCATTCCTGACACTTTGGACCCTCTTCAGTTTGCCTATCGTCCCAATAGATCGACTGAAGATGCCATTTCTCACGTCCTTCACTCCTGCCTCACTCACATCGACAGCAAAAGTGGGAACTATGTCAGGCTGCTATTTATTGACTATAGCTCAGCCTTTAACACCATAGTTCCCATTAAGCTAACACACAAACTCCTGGATCTAGGCCTGAATTCTTCTCTCTGCCTCTGGATTGAAGATTTCCTCACTGGCAGACCCCAGGCGGTGAGAGTAGGCCAGTTCACCTCCACCTCCATCACCCTGAGTGTTGGAGCTCCACAGGGCTGTGTGCTGAGTCCCCTGCTCTACTCTCTCTACACCCATGACTGTTTGTCCACACACAGCTCCACCTCGATCATCAAGTTTGCTGATGATACTGTTGTCCTGGGTCTCATCTCCAACAACAATGAGACGGCATACTTGGACGAAGTGGAGCAACTGACATCATGGTGCCAGGACAACTGTCTCTCTCTGAATGTTAACAAGACCAAAGAACTGATTGTGGACTTCAGGAAGAGACAGCATCGGTCATACTCCCCTCTCATGATCAGCGGGACACCGGTAGAGAGAGTGAGCAGCTTCAAATACCTGGGTGTGAACATCTCCGAGGATCTGACCTGGACTACACACATCCAGACACAGGTGAAAAAAGCCAGGCAAAGACTGTACCACCTGCGCCAGCTGAGGAAATTCAGGGTTTCACCAGCCATCCTGAAAACTTTCTATCGAGGGGCGATAGAAAGTGTCCTGACTCAGTGCATCACAGCGTGGTACGGGAACAGCACCAGTCACGACTGCAAAGCCCTGCAAAGAGTGGTGCGCTTATCCGAGCGCATCTCAGGCTCAGCTCTCCCGTCTCTGCAGGACATCTACACCAAACGCTGCAGAGGTAGAGCTACTAAAATCATCAGAGACATTAATCACCCTGCAAACTCTCACTTCACCCTGCTGCCATCTGGTAAGCGCTTCCGTAGCCTGATGGCAAAGACTGAAAGACTCAGGAGGAGTTTCTTCCCCCAGGCCATCAGACTCCTGAACTCAGTCACGTGACTCACTTCACCCCCGCACACACATAAACATACAGTCTTTTAACATTAACATCCACATACTGCAATTGCACTGCACTTTACGTCCCTATTGTTACTGCGTAACAACCTGTAATAAACCTTGCACATTATACTTCTTTATATATACATATTATATATTTTATGTTAACCACTTATTTTTAAGTCTACAGTTTATCTCACTTATCATATCCACATATTTTTTATATTTTTATTTTTATCTTATTTCCTATTTTTATCTTTTACTTGATTTATTTATAATTCTACTTATGTTAATACTTTTTATTCTAATTTTATTCTATTTCTATTTAATTTCTTGTAACTGTTATTTGCACTGTCCATGGAGCGGACCTGTTTACATTTCACTGCCAGTTGTATATTGTGTATATAACTGTGTATGTGACAAATAAAACTCTTGAATCTTGAATCTTGAATCTTGAAGGAGCCAATTCTAAACCGGGAGGAGAAATGAACAAAGCTTGAAGGTCCCCAACTCTCTTAAGGGACGTAATAGCCAAAAGGAAAACTATCTTAAGCATGAGATATTTCTCAGACACTGACTCCATTGGTTCGAAAGAGGCCAGGGATAACCCCTTGAGAACCACCACCAGATCCCAAGCTGGAACCCTGGCATGAGGCCAGGCCTCATCCTCCATGCTCCAATGAGTTAATTTTGCCACAGCGTGAGTCACAATCTCCAAGAGCTCCTCATAAGCGGGGGCATGAAGTGGCGAGTCCTCCTTTTCCCTCGCATCGATGCTGAGCACATCCACTTCCTCAGATCAGACAGCTCAAGCATCATTCTCCCGCCCCGGGCTGAAGAAGCCGCAGCAGAGTGGGCTTCCACATTAGGATCTGGAGCATCGGAGCTGGCCGATGAGGACTGAGATAGTGCCTCAGCAGTAGCAAGTCCCTCTGCCAGCTCTCCCTCTGCGATCTCCAGGAGCCCAGAGGAACGCGAGCCTGACCGGCCTCATTGAACCTGTGTGGGAGCGGAGCATTCTGAGCGGCAGTAACTCACAGCGATCACAGGCAGCCTATGCCTGCTCTGCACCCAAGCAGTGCACACACAGCTTGTGTGTCAGAGTCAGAAGAATCAGAAAAAAGCTTTATTGCCAAGTGTGCTTGCACAAACAAGGATTTTTCTTGGTGCTGAAGCTTCCAGTGCACATATACAATGCAAACACAACAAGAACATAGTAATACAAATTCTAAGAATTAAAATATGAAAATAGCATACAAAAATATTAGGTCACAGTTACGTTTAGTCAGAATAAACATTTACAGATTATAAACATATTTACAGTATGTGAGTAGTACACTCTCAAAAAAAAAAAAGAGTACAAAATTGTACCTTTTAAGGTACAAGTGGCCGTCACTGAGGTGGTACCCTTAAGGGTACATTATTGCAGGGTTCCTCAAATCTTACCCTGGAGGTCCAATGCGCTGCAGAGTTTAGCTCCAACCCTAATCAAACACACCTGAACATGCTAATCAATGTCTTCAGGTTCATTAGAAAACTACAGGTAGGTGAGTTTGATTAGGGTTGAAGCTAAACTCTGCAGCGCATTGGACCTCCAGGCTAAGATTTGAGGAGCCGTGCATTATTGTACCTCTAAGTCAGGGGTAGGCAAGTTCGGTCCTAGAGAGCTGATGTCCTGCAGAGTTTAGCTCCAACCCTACTTAGCCACCACAGTATAACATTTACATTTACATTTATGCATTTGGCAGACGCTTTTATCCAAAGCGACTTACATTGCATTCAAGGTACAATTTTACATTTTGTCAATTCTTGCTTTCCCTGGGAATCGAACCCATGACCTTGGCGTTGCTAGCGCCATGCTCTACTGTTTGAGCTATAGGAAAGCTGTATAAAACGCATGGCTCCCAGCATGCATTGCAGCATTAAGTCTGTCACCATCTTGATATCTGTGTGCATCTTAACTTTTTTCCCCCAAGAATGTATTTAAAAATCAAAATTCAGAATGCCTGATCTGTGGCAAGAAAGCATTGTTGGTGAATATAATTTATTAATAGTTTTAGTCAGTGATGCGTTCAGTCAAACATTTTTCTTCATGACAATATTTGTTTATGGCTTCTTTTGATTTGAACAGATTATGTGTTTTGTTAATACTGTAACAAAAACCACAAACTAAAATATAAAAGCCAAGAGTTAAACTGCCCAACTAAAGGAAACACAGATCGCCATAATGGTGACCAAACATTTTCAATAAAACCAACATCTAGACCTCTGTTAATTCTCAATAAGAGCTTCTATGGATGTCTTTTAGGGTTGGAGCTAAACACTGCAGGACATGGGCTCACTAGGACCGAACTTGCCTGCTAATGGTTAATTGTAGGGGAAATTGTACCCTAAGGACCAATTGTGTACCTTTAAAGGTACAGTTATACGTTTTGTTCCCCTAGGAAATTCTGGAATCCGAAACCGAATACTGAATCCTACTCCCATCTGCAGTCCATTATCAGAGTAAACACCTTAATAAAGTTAACAACGTCCACAGCAGTGTAGGGATGCTCATATTGCAAAATATGCTATGAGATATTTAAATACAGCAGTAGAACAAGCTCTAGACTGGTGGAGAGCAAATGAAAGGCACTTCCCGAGGCTGGCCACTCTAACGAGGCGTTATCTCTGTATTCCCAGGACATCAGTACCATCGGAAGCCTTGTTTAAGGCTTTTTGTAGTGTGGTTTTGGTAGGGCTGTACGATTAATCGAAAAACAACCGAAACCGACATTCAGAACCTCTAACCGACGTATTTTTCCCATGTCGGTTATTTCGGTTTTCACGTGACTCCGCCCCGTCAGTCACATCAAGTGCAGTTTGAAGGCACACAGAGATGCAGGAGCAGTTATCTGTGTTTATAGATACCCAGAATCACTATAGTAACTGCATGTTTTACACAGTTTATACAGGTCAGTTAATTGCTGTTCTTATAGCCTACGCGCTGACACACACACACAGACGGCGCGCGCAAGCCCCGAAGCCGCTTTCACTTTCGTGCTCATAAAGTTTGTCAAGTAAATGCGTTTAAAGGCTTGCCAGTTTCAACATTTAAAGCGATTGTGAACTATTCAACAACAACAATACGGAAAACTTCTCCACGTTCAGTGCTTAGCTTTTTTCAGTGACACAGAGCCGAGCTGTGTCGCGTCTCTGAAAACGCGCGCGCCCTGAAGGCAGACCTCTCTCACCTGCGTCCTCACAAAGCTTTGTCATTTGTATGTGGTTTAAGCCCTGCCAGTTTGAACATTAAAGCGAGTTTCGACCATCAGATGTGTATTATGTTGAACTAATGCCTGATATATTTTGACAAACGAACACTCAGACAGAAGCTGTGACTAAAGTAAAGTCACTAAAGTAGCTTAGAAACTCAACCGTTATAGGCATACATTTTAATACCTTTGAAGTAAGTACAAACCACAGCTTCATAATGAATAGAGACAGTAAGAGTAATTCACACACACAATCACTCTCTCATTAATGCATTCAAATAAATGTAATGTAGGCCTACAGTGTTAATTTATCTGTATCTGATGTACAACAAACAGAAATCTTCTCCATAGACAATAACTGCTGAAAGTGAACCGTTTCCTTCAAGTATTTTAAAATCACAATGCACTTTTTCATTAGAAAAAAAAATTCCACCTTTAATAGTAGAAAATATTTACAGTACAAACCTTATCAGTGAACTTACTCAAAAACCTTATGAGGGCAAAAAATTAGGGCAAAAAAAGAAAGAAAAATAATCGTTCATTAATCGTAATCGAGGTCAAATGTTCAATTAATCGAGGTTTTTATTTTTGGTCAAATCGTTACAGCCCTAGGTTTTGGTCAAGTTTACTAAAGTAAACATTGTCATGCATGTTCTTCTCGCCACTGTTTCCTGATGGTTTATTGACCAATTACACAGAGTTGCCCTTTGTCGTTTCAAAGAACAGCACAACAGAGAGCACAAAAGGTGCTTGCGCAGAGGAGACAGAAGGATTGAGAGGGAGTTTTCTGCAGCGGGTTTAACTGTCAACAGACTGCTCTCCAGACTAACCCACATCACATAGACATGTTACTTAAAACATTTAAAAATAAAAACCCATACGGTGAGGGTTGAGGTATAGGCCTACTATTTTTATTTGACAAAAAAACTATTCCGGTTCTTCAAAGCTTCAAACGGATTCAGTGTATTTTCGTTTTGTCATCTTAATTAGGTAATTATTTAAGAGAAAAAATATTTAGTGTAGGAATATTTATTTTGTTATTTTTATTTATATTTTATCTGATCTGTATGCTGATGTTTTCACGGTAAAATAAACCAGTGAAAAAAAAGGGTAATTTTAACGGGACACAGACACTCGTCAATCGTATTTTTATTGAATGCCAATTCAATATTATAATCTTAACAGTTAACGGTTAATAATCGGATAACGAGCAGCGGTTGTCTGTTGGGAACATTAACCGAATGAGCATCTCTACAGCAGTGTATTTTTAATTTAATTAAATTTTAATTAAGAATAGGCAACATTATGCCAGGATGACTGTCCTTCCTTTGCCGTACCTGAAGTTGCTGCATTTTGGCTGCTGTCTGTAGATTCCTTCATGCACAACTCATATTCTTTCGGATGTTTCATACGCAAATGTTTTAACAGCGGCTATTGTTTAGGGTCCTTACCACTGAGAGACAAATCGGGATTGCAAATTGAACATGTAGCTCAACTTGAATCGCCTTTTTTTGACTGAGAATACTGCCAAACAACACATTTTCTGTGCACGAGTTCCATTTTCACTTTCTCACAGCCTACTGGATTCAAACGGTCCACCTAGTAAACACATTCCCAGATAGCAGACCAACACTGAATCATCGTTGAATCAATGTTAATGCATTAACTAAAATATCATTGAATCAATGTTGAAATTTAACATTGATTTTTCATCAGGTTTGCACCCTGAAATAATGTTATTTCAATGATGAAAAATAGATCAAGATGGGCTTAAAATCAATATTGTTTCAACTACAATTAAATCACTTATTTAACACTGAATCAACATTGAATCAATGTTAATGCATTAATCAAATTATCATTGAAACGATGTTGATATTTAACATTGATTTTTCATCAGGTTTGCACCTTGAAATGTTATTTCAACGGTGAAAAATAGATCAAGATGGGCTTAAAATCTATATTTTTTCAACTTAAATTAAATCACTTATTTAACACTGAAACAACATAGAAACACTATAAAATCAATCTTGCTTTATGTACAGCAGGATTCTATGCCAGTTCATTTTCATGTATGGCAGCAATATGATTTTGTATCAAAAAGTCAAAGTAAACAACATCCTTCAGTTTACATGCAAATGTATTTATTTATGCCCCCACATAAATTTCAACAGGAAATCTCACATTGACTTAAAACAATTACATCTGAATTTATAACACAAGTGAAAAACATGACAACCTGCATCTGCAAAATGGAAGTAAATACAAATGGAAACTCGCCAATAAAGACAGAAATGGGACAGTAGTACTGAAAGAAAAAAGGTAGAAGAAAGAATGAAATACTCTGAATACTCTAAACTCAGAGGTTTCCACCACGAGCAGTGCCCCCAAGCCTTTCAGGGGCGTAACAGAGCAATTTTTACACCGTCCCAGCAAAGATGAACTCTGATGCCTCCTTTTTATCAGCATTCACTTGTAATGCACCTAAAACAACAAGTTAGTAAATATTTGGAAATGTGATTAATTATACATTACAAATGTACTACAAAATGAAGTGAAACTTGAAATGTGATCAAAAACTTTACATTCCAGTTAAAACACGCTGAATTTAAATTCAATACTATTTAACTAATTTTAATATAGACTTTCCCCTTTAAAGCACCTGCAGACACACAGGAGGAATGAATGGAAAAGCAAGGTGAAAATATCTTCAAATATCTATCTTGTTTTATCTATATTAATACTGTATTTAATAGTAAATAATAGTAAATAAACAAATAACGTGAGAAAGTGAAACAAGTAAATCAATAATCAAGTAGCTAAATTAATACAAGAGGAGCTGAACAGGCTACACAGTGGTTTGTAAGAGATTATCCATGTTACAACACGAACTGGAGGTGCAGCAGTTTGCTAAATTTCTGCAGTTTGATATAGCTGCCTACAGAACTTAAAGGTCCCATGGCATGGCATCTTTCTATTATTTTATAGTGTTTCCTGAGGTGTACTTATATTGTTAGTATGATTTTTACATCATAAAATGTCATAATTTAGAAATAAAAGGCATTTTGTCTATACTGCTGTTTGCCCTGTGGCTGACTGCCCTGTTTCAAGAGGCGTGTCTGCTGTGAGACTTCAGTAAAAACGCCCACTGTTGTGATTGGCTGACATCTTTGCATTTGAAATGAGCGGAGGGGGCGTGGTTTAACGAGGTCTACGACGCACGAGCTGCTGCCAGAGAGACGGATGGACCTGAGTTCACTTCTCATCAGTTCTCTCAGCGTGTCTCAGTTCAGGGTGAACTGTTGTAGTTACTAGAATATACTTCAGGTTATTAGTTTATTTCTAGTCGGAGGGGCTGTCACTCATGTCAGAAAGTTAGTAACTTTAGTAAATTATGGATCAGCGCTGACTCGAGACGCGAACCGTTTAAAACGATTCAGTCCGATTTGGTGAACTGGTTCGGTTCACTAAAAAGAACCGATTCAAAAGAATGATTAATTCGCGAACCGGACATCACGGAGACGGAGCGATTGCTAACAAAGTTATTTATAGTAACTACTGAGTTGTGAGAGCGCTGTCTGGCAGCGCGAGTTTATTGTGTTTGTATCTGAGAGTTCTGAATAAACACGAGTCCCAGTCACGCCGAGTCCGTCTTCATCATTATTCTACCAACTTTGTAACACATGCAATGCACCATTACAGCAAGATGAACGAGTTAGTAAGTTTGATTAAAGCATTATTTCTAGATATGTTCCAATCATATGAAAAGCGTCAGTGACGCGCATTGAGTAACTTACACAGCGCAAACAAAGACACAACAGCAGTAATCGAATGTAATCCAGTTTATTGTGGGGAAAGCTGGCTAGCCTAGCCGGATACCCTCACGCTTACCCTCCTTCTGCTTAATCTCACGCCGCGTTTGGTGCCTCCGCTGTGGGCCAGATGCAGTAATGGGGGTCGGGGATGTTGAAGGCCGAGCTTCGGCGTGCGTGAGGTTTATCTCTAAAGATGTGGCTCTGCCGATGTTAAGCAGAAACTCCCGACTGTATGCACATTTAAGAACAGATCGACGCGACGAGGACGTACAAAAACACTGACTCACAAGATAGAAAACACGAAAACACCGTTCTGTCGGGAGAGAGAGAAGCCGCAGTGTCAGGGTTTTTCCTACATTGAAAATTTTTTGGCGGCCGCCAAAACAAATTTTTGTCCCGCCAAAGCTTTATTTGATGAGTTATTGTGATTTATGAATGATGTAGAATAGATGCTGCGCATAACCGACTGTCAGAGAGAACGATCAGAGAGCTCCTCCCCCGCTCGCATGCTCTCTGTATTCAAAATAAGCATTCTTAGCTTTCTAATATTTCACATATTACGTTAATCAAAATCAAAAGGTCGGAAGACCGAATCCATGTTGCACGTGGCGCTATCAGACAATATGTTTTCCTTTAATAACCGCTGGGTGTGAAATGCGCTCAAAAAACATTGACTGATTCTCTGACCAGCTGACATAAACCATACTTTCAATAAACGGGAAACAAATCCTATCCGGTTATGAAGTGTTTTCTGTGTGTTTACAAATCTTTCGCGATGTTCTAACAGACGGGATTCGCACACAACGCGTCTGCTAATGTCCGATTCGCCACCTAATGACTCATTTGAACCGAATCATTTCAACGACTGGTTAGAACAACTGATCTGTCCAACACTGAACTCACAAATCAGTTTATTAATTTACTCAGAACAATCTGAAATGAGAACACAAGTGTGCTTACCCAATTTAGCAAGAGTGTAAGAGTTAGTTTTAATTATCCACAGTCTTACAGCTTATTTATGTTCATAATGTGTAGTAAAATAAATAGCCTATAAATCACTTAGTTTAGACTGGAGTGAGGTGAACCCAGAACAAAGTTGTTGTTAGCTAGCTGATAATTTTATGAAATTGTATATGGCAGAAAATTAGGCTATTTGTTCATTTTTTTAATACTACTTTTTAATATTGATATGATTGTATACCAAAACAATTATCAGTAAATAGTGTAAAAATGAGGAACAAAAACAAACATCAAGGTATCCCACATGGAAAAATACTATAGTAAAATTACTATAGTGTTTTTGAACCATACTATAGTAAAGATACTACAGTAAATTGTAGTATATTATAGTATTTACTACACTTTGTTAATTTACTGTAGTATATTTACTATAGTACGGTTCAAAAACACTATAGTATTTACTAGAGTAATTTTACTATAATATACTATAGTATTTTTTCATGTGGGATCAAAATAAGATAAGGAAAAGTTACAAACTTTCTTTGAATTTATATAAAATGTATTGTCAGTATTGTGCTTGCAGATCACGTGGGTAGGGTACTTTTTTACTGTGTGTGCGTGCGTGTGTGTGTATGGATGACCATGTCTGTCAGCCACCACCGAAGACCATTTTTGACCCAGGAAAAACCCTGAGTGTGTGCACGAATACTAAATAATTAGCTACACATAAGAAATCACTGATCACAGATCAGAAGGAACTGAAAAAAGACTTCTGATTTCATTTGTACATCCAAACACTGAGAAACTGCCAGCATTCACTCGTTCACAACCCATGATCTCTCAAACGTTTGCATGGGCGTGACAGATTCTCTGGGCGGAGGAAAGGGAGGTAACCGTTCCTGCTTGGACGTCAAACCAGGAGACTTCAGGATTGGCTAGTCTGGCCTGTCATTTTCTCAAAGGCAGAGAAAGACAGCCAGAACTCGGTTTTACACCAATCAACATTTCTATCCACTTGGGGACAATATTCAGGCTAGGGGAACTCATATTAATGTTGAAATACCTCATAAAATGAAAATTTCATGCCATGGGACCTTTAAAGATCTCACTCTTCTTTTGTTTTCTTTCTTGCTGGATTAAAGATTAAATTGGAATTATGTAATTCTGGTCGGCCCTCGTGAGCTAATCGCACAGCTGAAGCAGGGCTACGAACTGATTGTCCTATTTCCCCTCACCATGCCAACAGGGCAATCAGTTCTAGATCTGCTTCAGCTGTGCGATTAGCTCACGAGGGCCGACCAGAATTACTGACATGCTAGAAATTCATCCGATTGCCGCTCGTTTCTCCCTGTACACTGGACAAATATGGGATGATTTTACTATCAAAATGATTAATAAATGCACGCACAATAATCCATGAACTTGATACATTTTGTAGACATTTTTACTGTCCACAAACAAATGCCTTTCAACTTGTGTGCTAAATACAGAATTGCATGAATGTGCAGCATTTTGTACAAATAGACATTTGAATGCAAAACTTCAATTTTGTATTAATGTTGGTCAGAATCTGTGCGTGCAACGAGTAAGATGTGCTTTTGTGGATCCGGTGCCACGCATGCATTCATTGACTCATATGAATCAAATAGGATCGACTCACAAGCGAGTCAATGAATGCATGCGCGGCACCGGATCCACAAATGCACATTTTACTCGTTGCACGCACAGATGAATCATTTTGATTCTAAAATCACGCGAACACCTCACAGCAAACGACGCACGACAAAGCTGAAAATCATCCCGACCCAAATAACGTTGCACGAGTCAGAATTCAGCTCGAAATCGGACGAAAATTGTACCGTGTATGCCCAGCTTAAGAAATAAAGCTTAAAAAAAAATATGATAGGGTTTGGTGAAAAACAAACTGAAATTCAATGTATTAAAGAATATCCTTGGCGTTGGTTGTGTACGGAGGGCATTCACGTGACTCTATTAACGTTGCAGTTCACTCTGACTCGCCTAGGAGAAGCACACAAGTTGTAAGAAATAAAAGATAAATATAAACACGAAATGAAAATTGAGATGAATTGTATTAATCTTTTTGTACTTACCTCTAAAAAAAACACTGTTGCTGTCCTGTCTCTGTCTTTTTCACGCTTGAAGTCTGTTAAGCCACGCTTTGATCTGAAGGTGCATTACCGCCACCTACTGGATTGGATTGTGGCGCATTCGATCGGTAGGGGAAAATATTCTAAATTCTTTATTAATCCCTGTATTCTTTAAATAAATAATTAAATGTATGTAAATTCTACATGATTTTTTTAAAATAATAATAATAATAGCCTACATTTTATACATTTAAAACAGGCTATGATTTATATAACTGGATGACCACAAGAATTAAGGACTCTGTGACAGTCATTATATATCTCTCTGCATGTGCCAGCTAGCCGAAAACACTAGAGGATTGGAGATGTTTTCCATGATGGAGGCGATTTTAAAACAATAATTAAAACAATATGCCTACTAATAATAATCAACTGGTTCATCCCATTGAGTTCAATTTATGGTAGGAGTTCTTTGTTAATCCACACACTTTTTGGCGGTGATTCATCCTTTGAGGAGAATGTGCTCACATTTCACAGAAATGTACCCAATTGATTTGGATTGGCTTTAACATGTTGATGATGGGACAGATAGATTGACAGCAAGCCTGACCAGTGGAGAATTAAGCTGACCAAAAATCAACATTGACTCAATGTTTGTCTTTTCAACACTGAAAAGCATGGAATTATCAACATGATCCAATATTATTTAGCATTGCATTTTCAACATTGATCCACTATTTATTTTGCATCGAATTTTCAACATTGATTCAATATTATTTAGCATTGACATTTCAACCTCACCCAAATTGATGATTGTGATGGAATTTCAACATTGACTCAATGTCACAATGCTATCTGGGCTTCCCATAAACAACGCCGATGTTCGACCAGCGGAGTGCGCGTAGTGCAAGCCTAGGTTCGGTGGAAAAAAATTCTAAGGTTCGGCAGAAACTGAACCCGTCAAAAAGCCCAATATTCGGCTGAATCCGAACCCGGTGCATCCCTGGTCTATAGGGGAGCGCGGGGCACAACCTAAGCCGGGGTTAGTTGTAACACGCATGTTTTAACCCTTTCCACACATGCCAGAATGACGAAACTTAGTGTATTTACTAGTTGCCATATCAACATTATTTAGAGAAAAAAATTGCGGCAAAATTAAAAAATCTCCTGAAGATATTACTGAAAATTTATTTAATCATAGCAAAAGTAAATTTCTTACTTAAGTTTAGTTCTCTTTCATAGGTTCACTCGACGCTGCGTCACTTTAATGACGTAATGGGACACCCTCTGGGTGTGCCGATTGTCTGAAGCCCTTATAGAATCACGCCAATTGATTGGCTGATGGCGCGCACGACGCCCCACTTGACGTAGTCACCTATATTAGCGTGTGCGCGCCATCTGCTCCTCAGATTTCTCTGCCTTCACGAAGCGGACATTTCATGCCCTTCGGTTTTCGATTTTCGTGGCCCAAATTCTAAGGATTTCAGTCGATATCTACCGCAGCACTTCAGCGACCGCGGATTGTGGAACTTTGTTCTCCTTGTGGTGAAGTGCTATGGAATTCCGACGTTGCCCACCGCCGTGCACTCGCTTCATCGTGATCGACGATCCCCACAGTAAGTGTATTAAATGTCTGGGATTTCCTCACGCATGCGACGCGGTTCAGGGGTTCTCTAATTGTAAATACTGCGATAACCTCCTTCTCAAAACCCTCCGCTCGAGGCTCGTGGTTTTTGAGAGGCAGTCATCCATTTTTCCCCGTCGCGCTCCCGAGGCCACGCAGGCCTCTCTTGGATCCACGACCTGGGGTTCGGATGTAGAGCTCGAGGATGTGGAGTGCGAGCAGACGGGCCTCGCCCTTTCTTTCCCTCTCTCCCCCGAGCACGTGCGCGGGACTCCGCCTGTGGAATACTTGCGTGATTATCTCTGTCCCAGCCCAGAGGCACGCGATGCGGTTTCCTTCGGGCTGGAGGATGTCATTTTCACTGCAGCATCCGACTCCGAGGATTTCGGTGCTGCAAATACTGACGACGCTCTCCCGCCAAGCGGCCAGGAAGCGCGGCCATCAGCGGATTATGACGAGCTCGTGGATGTACTCGCGCGCGCTACACAGAAGCTCGCCATCGAGTGGCCGGATGAACCCCGCGAAGCTCAATCTTCTCGGTTGGATGAGAGATTCCTCAGCGGCCCTAATTCTAGGCCTCCACGGAGGAAGCTACCATTCTTCAGTGATCTACACAGTGAGATTTCCAGATACTGGAAGCAGCCGTTCTCAGCCCGCCTAACTAACGCAGCAGCCGCTGATTTTACCAACCTCGTGGGTTTTGAGGAACAGGGCTATTCCGCTATTCCCGCGGTTGAGGAAACGCTGGCCACTCACCTCGCGCCATCTTCAGCTCCCTCGTGGAAGTCCCGCCCCCTTCTTCCCACTAAGCCGTGTAGGACCACTTCTGCCCTCATCGGCAAATCCTACATTGCGGCTGGTCAGGCTGGCATGGCCCTTCATACAATGGCCATTCTCCAGGCCTATCAGGCGGATGTACTTAAGGAAATGGACGAGGACACCGGTTTGACACCGGAAGCAGTGAAGGAGCTTCGCAAAGCCACGGATTTGGCATTACGGGCTACTAAACACACAGCTCGCGCTGTCGGACTCTCTATGGCGGGCGCGTATAGGGCATATATGTACGTATAGGGCATATATAGGGCACCTATGGCTCAATCTAACTGAGATTCGCGATAGGGAAAAAGTTTATGGACGCTCCGATTTCTCAGTCCGTATTGTTTGGGGAGGCGGTTAATACTGTGGTTGAGAAGTTCAGATCTGCAAATTTTCAGTCTGCCGCTCTTAAGCAGTTCATGCCGAGGAGAGCGAGGGACGCTCCTTCCCCTTCCCCCTCCCCCTCTCAGTCCAGAGATCGCCCCTCTTTCAGAAGAGAGTTTACCGCCAGGAGGAGCGACCAGAGTTATCCTCCACACACCACGGTCTGGGGAGCTCCCGGTCGTCCATTTCCCCGTCAACGTCCTCACAGACGCATCGACCCAAAGCGGCCCAGCAAACCTTCTGCTTCGGCCACTTCGAGTCGCTCCTGACCCTCTGGTCAGAAAAAGGGGAGCTGCAGTTCACGACCGGGGCTGGGTCAGACCGCGCAAGCGTTTCTGCCCGCCCCCCACCAGCTCTCCCTATCCAGCTCTGTCATTTCCGCCGCCCAGCTCGCCTCGGAATACAGAACCGATTCTATCCTCGCCTTTTCCGGCGCTGAAGGAAGGAGACGCTGTTTGCTTTCTCCCCTCACGTCTGATTGGCTCACCATCCGCCGCTCGTCCAGACGGAGACACATCCTGTCTTCTCCGGGAACTGGAGCGGCCCAGCCTTCCACTGCCTACTCCGCGCCAGGACGCCACGTGCTCTCCTCTGCGGATGGCCACACCCCCCTCAAAGGTCCAGCTCGACACCCTATCTCAGGTATGTCCACCGCACCTCATCATACCTCCCACTTTGTCAAATTTCTTCCACGAGTGGAAGCTTTTGCCAGGGATATCATCCTGGGTCCTCCGCACGATTCAGTCAGGCTACACGCTTCAGTTCTGTCACAACCCTCCTCGCTTCGACGGGGTCACTCAAACGGTAGTAAACAGCGCCTCTCAGGCTTCTGTGCTACAACAAGAGCTCTCTTCTCTCCTCCTAAGGGGGGCAATAGAGGAAGTTCCGGTAACAGAGGAGAAATGTGGCTTCTTCAGCCGTTATTTCCTTGTTCCGAAGAAAGACGGCGGTCTGCGTCCCATCCTGGACCTCCGCCGCCTGAACTTCACCCTTTTCAAAGGGAAGTTCAAGATGCTAACGCTCAAGACTATCTTGTCTCAGATACGTGCGGAGGACTGGTTTGTCACTATAGACCTGAGAGATGCTTACTTCCATATTCAGGTTGTCAGACGACACAGGAAGTTTCTCAGGTTCGCCTTCAAAGGGAAGGCTTATCAATACAAAGTCCTTCCCTTCGGCCTTGCCCTGGCACCAAGGACGTTCACGAAGTGTATGGATGCTGCTCTGGCCCCGCTGAGGCTCCAGGGCATCCGTATTCTCAATTACCTGGACGACTGGCTCATTCTGGCCCACTCCAGGGAGTTAGCCTATCATCACTGAGATGTCGTTCTTCGACACGTTCAATCTCTTGGCTTTAGAGTGAACACCGACAAGAGCGTTCTTACTCCGGCTCAGCAGACCACCTTCTTAGGTGTTCGTCTGGATTCCGTTCCGATGCAGGCCCGTTTGGCCCCTGCTCGGATTTCCAGTATCACAACATGCTTGGTCCGCTTCAGGCTAGGCCATCATGTTTCTGTGGGTACGTGTCGCAGGCTCCTGGGTCTCATGGCCGCAGCTTCCCCGGTGCTTCCCCTGGGACTGCTCCATATGAGGCTCTTCCTCTGGTGGATGAAACGCTCAGGGGCTCGGTCAACAGGACCGCTCCGCCTACAGGACCCTTCGCCTATTAAAGGTGTCACGCGGCTGCTTTCGTGCCCTATCAATGTGGTGAGACCCTCTCTTTCTTCGGAAAGGGGTCAAGATGGGGGCTGTTTTCCGTCACCAAATGGTTACGACGGACGCCTCTCTTACCGGCTGGGGTGCGGTATTCGAGGGCAGACCAGCTATGGGGATCTGGGAGGGGGAAGTTCTCTCCTGGCACATAAATTGCCTGGAGTTGAGAGCGGTATCCCTGGCCCTTCAACATTTTCTCCCCTCACTCAGGGGGCATCATGTCATTGTCAGGACCGACAACATGGCAGTGGTCTCACGTAAATCGCCAAGGAGGATCACGGTCGCGCACCCTGGACAGGCATGCGCGCCGACTCGTCCTGTGGTCTCAGGACAAGTTTTTGTCCCTGAGAGCAGTCCATGTACCCGGAGTCTTAAACCTCGCTGCAGATTATCTGTCGAGACAGAAGCTCCGGTCGGGGGAATGGATGCTGTACCCTCAAACTGTGTGACAGATTTGGGAGATGTTCGGGAAAGCGGAAGTGGACCTCTTTGCCTCGAAGGAGTCGTCCCAGTGTCGGCTCTGGTTTTCTCTGAGCTCTCCGGCCCCGTTGGGGATAGATGCCTTAGCGCATCCATGGCCCAATCTGAAACTCTATGCGTTCCCGCCCATCAAGCTGATTCCGGCGGTTCTGTACAGAGTAAGGGAGAGTGGGGCCAGCCTCCTGCTGGTGGCTCCACACTGGCCATCCCAGACTTGGTTCTCAGAGATGGTTCTCCTCCTGGACTCCTCCCCATGGGAGATACCGGTCAGGAAGGACCTTTTGACACAACTTCAGGGCAGGATTTGGCATCCTCACCCGGAGATTTGGAAGTTGTGGGTATGGCCCATCAAGGGCCAATGACACTAAACACTGGTCTTTCTGCAGACGTTCAGGAGATCATTGCTAATGCGAGAGCCCCCTCCACAAGGAAGCTCTATTCCTCCAAGTGGAGGGTCTTTTAGTCGTGGTGCTCGACTCATGCAGTAGATCCAGTTAACTGCCCGGTTGCTTCGGTTCTGGAGTTCCTGCAGGAGAAGTTTGCTGCTGGAGCAGCGGCCACCACCCTTCGGGTCTATGTCGCAGCTATCGCTGCCGGTAGGGAGTCGGACGAAATCCCTCTAGGCAAGCATAGATTGGTTTCATCTTTCATGCGAGGGGTTAGGCGCCTGAGACCAGCACGCTCCCCTGGAATTCCCTCTTGGGACCTCTCCGTGGTCCTTGAAGGCAGGGCTCCAGACTAACTTTTTTCACTTGGAGCACAGTGGCCCCCAACTGAAAATTTTAGGGGCACAACCAGAAATTTTAGGGGCGCACACCATAAATCAACATGCTAACCAAATCTACTAATTTCCACTGTATTACTAATAGGGATCGGTATCGTTAAGGTTTTAATGGTATTACTACTCTTACCGATACTGCTTATCGATCCGGTACTTTAACAGTATTCTTACCGATTCTTTTTATTATACTTTTTTTTTTTTAATAAAAAAAAAAAAAACATAATTAAGAACATAATTAACATGGCTTTATAATCTGAAAAGTAAAATATATTTAGCAAAGAAACCGCAAAGTTTGAACAAAAATATAAAACATCTATTTGTAAATGGACCAGTGTGCAGGCATTCGGAAGGTCTGCTAACATTAATATTACAGTAAAGAACAAACCTACAAAGAAATCTAATATAGTAATGAAATGTAAAATAACACTGCATAGTTTTCACTGTATAAATTGATAGATTAATGCTTATAAAAGCTAAAGTTATTAATTCAAGAGATGTGAATATTTTCTATTTGCCTTTAATTGTTCGATTCGAATTAATGGCTCAATCGTCAGCAGGTTTATTAGACGCTGCCCCTTTAAGACCGATCGAATGTAGAACTAATAATATCATATTCTTCTATTTCTCCAAACTATTTACGCCCATTTAAGATATAAACTGTTAAAATAACTACTCTCCAATCCGGTCAATTTGACACCGGCTATTTGTTGTTTATTTGATGGTTTAGACGCGCACACAAAGCCTAAAATATTAAGTGCAAGTCGGTCCATTTCGCAGCACACACACATAAGCTGCCTTGAAGTTGGAAACAGCGTCTCTTGCGCGGATTATTGTGCATTTAATAGCTCTTTATTATCACACACATCCCGCAGTTTAGCAACAGTAGAGACTGCAGTTTACAACAATCACTGAATCTGACGTTTAGTTTAGGTTTAGGGAGAAATGACAGCGCAGCTGTGAAGGGAAGGATGTCGCGCTCGACGGAACACGGCTATCGGAATAGTTTTACCTCATATCATCTTTTTATAATTCTTGGAAGCCAAAATCGAAAATAAAATTAGATTAATATCACAGCACATCCCTAAAGTTTAAGCAGACTAAACTTCTGTGTAGTTCTCTTGGCCATCCTCACTCATTAAGCTGACTGTGGTGTTGTGTTCGCTGCAGCTCCACGTGAGAGAGCTCGCTCGCTTTCTCTCTCTCTCTCTCTTCTGGATTGCGAATGGCAAAAATGCATCACGGACAAATGATTTAATATTATCTCATATAGAAACGGCTGGCAAAGATAGAATTTGCCAGACATAACGTCTATCAATTATAATTAGTAAGTGTATTTTCTTAATTTATCCAGTACCAACAGCAGGCAAATTTACTGGTCGCACATGTGCGACTGGATGTAAAATTCAGTCGCACACTCTCAAATTTTAGTCGCAAAATGCGACCATTTAGTCGCACTCTGGAGCCCTGGAAGGGCTAACGTTGGCTCCATTTGAGCCTTTGGAGTCAGTTCCTGAGCAAATTCTGACTCTCAAAGTTGCTCTTTTGTTAGCTCTGTCTTCTTTGAAACAAGTGGGCGATCTACAGGCTCTCTCTGTTAACGGGACCTGTATGGATTTTGCCCCTGGCCTAGTCAAGGTTACCTTAAGACCTAGGCCGGGTTATGTGCCCAAAGTTTTGTCCACGTCATTTCGCTCTCAGGTTATTACTCTTCACTCCTTTCACCCCCCTCCGTTTGACTCGGAGGAAGACGAGAAACTTCATTTGCTCTGCCCAGTTCGAGCGTTGAAGTGTTATGTTGACCGTTCCGACGGTTGGAGGAAATCTAACCAGCTGTTGGTGTGCTTCGGTGCTGGCCGCCGCGGGCTTGCCGCTTCGAAGCAAAGGGTTTCCCATTGGGTGACAGAGGCTATTTCCTTAGCTTATGAGGTGCGTGGTTTACCTTCACCTCTTGATATTAGAGCGCATTCTACTAGACGTGTGGCTTCCTCTCAAGCACTTTTCAGAGGGGCTCTTTTGGAAGATATTTGTGTGGCGGCAGGTTGGTCCTCTCCGCACACTTTTGTGAGATTCTATAGTTTGGATCTCGACATGGCTCCGGGTTCGCATGTCCTGTCTGCTCAACCTAGTCATGCAGGTTATCTGGTGTTCTTTGAGCCAGATACGGCAGCGCTTTAGCTTGGCGTGTTTGGTATACCGTTCCCATTACGTCATTAAAGTGACGCAGCATACGCTGTCAAGTTCCTCGCGCTGCCGACAGGCCTTTCTTTTCGGCAGAGAAATCTGAGGAGCAGATGGCGCGCGCTAATATAGGTGACTACGTCAAGTGGGGCGTCGTGCGCGCCATCAGCCAATCAATTGGCATGATTCTATAAGGGCTTCAGACAATCGGCACACCCAGAGGGCGTCCCATTACGTCATTAAAGTGACGCAGCGTCTCGTTCCCTACTCAGAGAACATAGGTTATGCAAGTAACCTGAGACGTTTTCATCTCTGTTTTTTGTGTTTATTTAAAATAAGACAAATCCGATATTATTTTAATCTTATATCTGTTATTTAACAGTTGAGATCGTTCTTTAATGCTGATCTAACAGCACGAGCCACGAGCCGCGGTTTAAATCCCAGTGGGGTGTGTTGTAGCTCTGCGTTACAATGAGCCTCTATTAGAAATAAGCCATTATATTCTATACTTTTATGAATTCTTTTGAGAAACTATGAGAAAACGGTGAATAATGACAGAGTTAATGTTCAGAAATTATTAATTATTATTATGTTTTGAACTCTGCTGTATAGCTGTATTTAGCGATGTGTTTGTCAAACTCAAAAATGAGTATATATTTAATGATAAAAAAATGCCATTATTTTATTTTAAAAAGTTAAAAATTGTATTTTGTTGACAAAATAATTTAGTTTGTCTTGTATATTTTTTTGATTATATCAGGTAACATTTTAAGCTGTTATTTGGTCATGTTACAACATGCCCCACCACATGTTACAATGTACCCCACCTACAGGGCATGTTGTCACATTTCACTTCCATTCTTTCAGGGTAAATCAAGAAAAAAGTATACACTGTATTTATGAAACAAAACCACATAATTGTACTAGACTTGTGCAATTAATGTGGGAAACAATAAATACTCTGAACCCCAGGTGGATTTACACAAACTAAGAAAGTCAAAAAGCATTAGGTTGTGCCCCGCTCTCCCTTACTACACTCAAAAAATTATTTTATGATGCTGTTCACTTTATTTAAGCAATTCATCTTGATTTGCACAATTATATCAGGTTTCTGGTTCAAATGTAATTGATTCATGTTAAACAGACTTAAAACCGTTACTCTTTGACATAACTTGATGTTTTCATTTTGAAATAACATGTTTCAATCAAGTAACCCAATCAAACAAGACTTTCACTTCCCATCATGGTTTGCAAAGGGGCTGAATTCGGAGAGTAAATGTTTAAATAAAGTGCTAGTTGATGCATTTTAAACAAGATGAGAAAATGGAGACTTTTTAATGCTTAATGTTTTGTTATGTTGGTATTTAAAAGTTTTTGTTATGTTAGTGTTTTTGGAGGTTACCATTGTGGTGAAGTGTAGAGCATGTGCTTGGGGTGAGGATCTGCTAATAATATTTAAAGTTGTTTAAATAATAAAATAAAAACCACCATTTTGGGCCTGTCAAGTATGTAACTAAACCATTTTCTGGCTAGTAGCCAGTAAGACCTTGTAAATGTTGTAAAAATAGTATTTCTCTAAATAAAAATAATCAATTAAACTGGATTACTTGTTTTGGTTTGTTTTTTATATTCATTTTAGAATAATTAAATGTAATAGTTTTGGACAAAATTAAGAATGTTATCCCGATTTCACTATATGGCAATGAATTAACCTTAAATAAACAATTTTAATTAAATTCAACATAACCCAATTGCGTGGATCCTGTTGACATAAAAAAATAAGTAAAACCCACGTATCATTTTTTGAGTATGCAACCTTCACCATTCACATTCTAAAGCAGAGAAACAATATTGTAATATTTTTGAGTCATGCTTGCAATTGCTTTCAAGCTATTAAAATACTAAACACTTACAGTATGTAAATAATTCTGTTATTTCTCTCTCCACAGATATTTGCATTTATAGTGACTTTGTGTTATGGCTGCAGTATGTTCATGGGCTTCAAGAGATGGAGAAAATAGCACACAAAGTGAAGCATATTTGACTGTCAACTGTACTATTATGGACATTCCACAAGGTGATAATGTCACCACTGGTTTACCACAATGGTAATGTTTCTTTATTCACATTAAAGTAAAGAGACATTTAACAGCTGTAAAATATTTACAAATTTTGGTGATTTGGCCAAAAAGTATATCAAATCATATTTAAATTTTTCTTGTTTTAAGAGATTATCCTTAAACTTCACTGGTGGTCAGAGAGATTTATTATCAGTCCCAAAAAAACTAATTGTACATCCATTTTCCACCTGATAGTCATTACTGTAACAACACCAAGGCAAAAAAAAAAAATAATTATGACAAATGTGCTTACAAATTTAGATGCAACTGTGTATGTAATAAGCATAATATATTTAATATAACTTTTTTTTCTCATGTTACATTTTATAACAGCCTTAATAAATCATAATTTTTTTGTAATAACCTGTGGATTTTTGTTTTTAGTAAAAGTGTAGCCACTAGAGGGTACACTTTCATGAATTATGAAAACTAAAATGCAACTGCCTGATTCTTTTTTTCAGTGTATTATCAGTACCCACAATATACTGTTAAAGTCATTGCAAAATGCCAGGTACAGAGGCATCAATCAAATAAATTAAATAGAATCTATTTGATAAAGATTTGTTTGTATCAATGTCTCATTTCACATGCAAATATTAAACAATGTGTTTTAAAAAATGTTTACACAGACACACGTGTTTTACACAGACGTCAGGGTCTGTGATGTCGGCTTGATTGACCTAAGAATAGTTTTTTTGGCTGGACAGTAAGATTGGACAAACACAGGAAATTGTTAAATGAGAGAAAACTCCTAGAAAAAAAAATAGTTTATACATTTGTATGCTATTTTAAAAAATATAAATGTATCCAGGTAGTATACTGATCATAGATTTTTTACAGAGGCTTTTATGAAATATTTAATCAAATTGTTACTGGTAGTTGGGTCTGTACCTGTTGAATCTTAAAAGAAAATGTGGTAATGTTTCACTCTTTAAAAATACATATTGCCTTTCATTTATACTGATTTAAATAATAATAATAATATATATATATATATATATATATATATATATATATTTTTTTTTTTTTTTTTTTTAACTTACTGTTATTATTATTATATATATATATATATTACAGTCATTAAAATGTTATTAGATTTACAATTTTCCAAAATAACAGCATTGAATTTAAAGGCGTTTTCACACCTGAAAGTCCGCACCAAGGTCCGAACCGAAGTTTGTGTTTTGATACATTTTATACATTCGGTTAGTTTTGGTTTGGTTTCACATTGCAATTATGCAAGCGCACTAAATAACTTTACATGACATGCTTGCGCCCAGTCGTCATCATCTATGTTGGCTGCATCTTGACATTGATTTGTTTGTAAACAAGACATGCGTCTGACATCAGCATGTTGTCAATTCGGCGGGTAACTTCGACAAGAATGAATAAACAGACGCATAATGTTGCCACTATACTGTTATTATTATGGCACTACTACCTGCAGCACCAACTATACTTAAGGCTTGTTCAAATTCACCAAATATCAGCACCATAAAAAGGACATTTGTCCTTCGCATTTGTCGATGCACCACTTTTTTTCACTCTCTCTCTCTCAATCCTCTCTGAAAATACTTGGAAAGTGTCTGCATTTTTGTGCGTTTTTTTCCAGTTGACTTCTTATGTCGTCAGACCATATTTAAATTAAAAACCTTGTCTCCTCCTCTCCCCATGTGCTACCCAGGCTCATTTTTCCTGCTATCTTCTGTCTTCTCTCAGTTGTTTAGGCTACGTGGGAAACACCAGAACTTCCGGTAAATGGTCTGAAAGTCTGAAACATAAAGAAAATGCTTTCACACAAGAAATAAACCAAACCTTTCCAACCAAACCATCTGGACCGAGACTACCTTGTAGCGACTGAGACAAATCAGACTCCATTATTTGTCCAATTTAACAAGTAATCCGTAGAACTCACTCTGAAGGTCTATGGACCCATCCCCCGAAAAGGCCCATGAGAGCAAAGAAGAGCTCTCTGGTTACAGGACACCTAGAAACACCTAGGTTTACAACTAGAAAGTATGCACAGGGAGCTGCGAAACTCAATTCTTTTTACAAACAAACCATCTAAAACCCATATAGCCTATATATAACCACTTGAGAAATATATAAAGATAGACCAAACCCTATAAAAACAAATCATGAGATGGATATGTGTTAATTCAATCTCTGTTGGATTTATGTTTCAGAATTGCATACTATGGTTAACGAAAATCATGTGTATGGCATTTTTGATGTCTACGAAGTTGAGATTTAGAGATCTGAATGATTGTGTATATGATATGTCGATCCTTGTGCAACATATTAGTATTACAAGAATCTTTAATAGTTCCTTCATCTGCAACCAAGCTGCAAATTACCTGCTTGAACAAAGGGCCATAAATCCCCCGCAGAGGAATTTCCCGCTGAGAAATCCCAACAATCTCATTGGTCTACCCCAGGAGGGTGTGACTACACCCAAAGCTTAAAAAGAGATGGCTCAGATCCCCGTTCTCTCTTCTGCTTCTCCCTTGTGCATACAACTGACATGCTGTGCCAGTGGGCTTCCACCCAGCAGGCCAGATAAGGCCTTCACACAAAGCCTCACGTTAGTTTTAGTCTTGTCCGCGCTTTAGTTAATAAAGTTTGAGCACAATATATGTTTGGTCCTGACTCCCTGCCTGCAAACGAATTGTCCCTTAAATGATCGATCTTGTTATGAGCTCTAAATGTAACGGGTCCCGGCCAGGGGTCCGCTAGCAGATATATAGACAATCCTAGTCGAAGTGCTCTGGAAAATGTTGTAAATAATCACAGAGAAGTTAAGAGACGCAGGACAACAGTTGCTCTTTCTCCATTCAACCGGATTATGATTTATTCATAAACATTTCAACTTTGTATCTGCAATCATGAATTATTACTGTTATTTGTTGTTGCTCTGTATTAAACAGGTTATATCCACAATTGGATAACATGAAGTCACACCTTCTTCAAAGTACATTTCCAGATAAATGTATAATCACATATTTCCTCAACATTCACTTTTCACAGTTTGATCTAAACCATAAACACATTTTCTCTCTAAACCATATTCTGTTCTTTCTCATTAAACAAGTATTTATGTATTCATCATACATTTTTGTAAGTGTTCACTTTTTACAACAGAATAAATCCCATTTGCAGTTAAGTTGAATTATATTTACATTATATGGAGTACAAACTTCTCCAATACACATATTTGTCTCATAACTAACACTTTAAACCGAAACTGTGTAATAGTGTAATACTACCACGTGCGTTTGACACTACCATGTGCGTTTCATACTACCATGTGCTTTTCACTCAAAGCTGCATCTGTAAACTGCCTTTACTCTGTACATTAGCTATATATAATACCTGCAATGCATAGTCTCACACAGTTACTTTTCACAAGAAACAAACTAAGAAATATCGTTATATACATATACACGTTATATACATTAGGAATATATATAAAAGAAAACATTAATACGAGCGTCGGCTGCCATTTCCTCATCTTTACATCGTTATCATTAGACTTGACTATTTACACTACTCAAACACACATCACCAGGGATTCACATTAGCCTATAAACATTTGCAGTCACACAAAAGATGTAAAACTAACCTGGAAAATGTTGTAAATAATCACAGAGAAGTTAAGAGACGCAGGACAACAGTTGCTCTTTCTCCATTCAACCGGATTATGATCTCGTCTTACTCTGTGCCTCGCTAAGGGTCCCAGAGTGACGCGGCTGAACGGTACTGCCACCCTGTGTCCGCTCTGTGTAACAGCATGTCATAGTGCTCTGGTGCATTCTCTCAATCATTTAATTTATAATAAAAGGAAAGAAAACAAAAAGATAATCTCAACAAAACTATTTTTGTGAGTGTCACATCCACCCCGACAAACAAAAATGGCTCCCGACATTTCCCCATGAACACAAAATTAAAACTTCTACTCTGTTTGTTTCCTAGTAAACTTGTGTAGTGACGGGCATGTAATATGTGCAAGGCATGTACATATGGGGTGTATAGGCAGTAGGTAGAATGAACCGGCTATGCATATGTGGCATGAAAGGTGGGGGGTTTGAGGTAGACTGTAAGGAAATGGACTCTACATGGGTTTGTAAGGAAGGTTGGCCCAGTGACTCATAAGTGAATATTGGTGTAGGTCTTTTCTCTCTAACTGACCTCCTAACCTCTCTTTGTGTCTCTTCTTCAGGCCAGGTCCTAGTAGAGGGAGAACTCGGTCTTTCCTCTTGTACTTGCTCCTCATGTCCATATGTCTCATCCTCTTCAAGCTGAGATAGGTAAGTATCCCCAAGTTGTTCACTTGTCTGTGCTTCTTCCACTACCTCCACTACCCTGTCCTCCGTATTCTGTTCATCCTCTTCAGGCTGCGGTAGGTAAGTATCACCAGATGGTTCACCTGCCTGTGATTCTTTTCCCACTACTTCCATTCCTCTATCCTCTGACTGTTGTTCTTCAGGAAGGTGTATCTCTCGCCCCTCGGGTAAGTATGTGTCCATCATTACAGTTTCCCTCGTAGGTGATATACTTGACCAGTCTTTGCGAAACGTTGTCTGTTTCTTTGGAGTCTGATTAGGTGCTTCTGCAGGAGATTCCGTTGTAATTAAAGGTGCTCTCAACCAATAACCTCCTGTCCACTCATCATCGTCGTTATCTGTGTCTGGGGTCTCATCATTGTCAGCAGAGCTTGTCCCCCATTGCGGTTGTTGTCGTTTCTGACGGGGAGCTACCACAGAGTCCGCTGGCTGTGTCAAACTCTCAACAGGTAAGTCATTTACTAACAACAGCAAGTTTCTGTGTATAGTCCTATTCCTCGCACTCGGATAACCTTCAGGATGAATGACATATACAGGATTGTCTGAGATTTGCTCCTTCACCACGTAGATCCTCTTCTCCCAGTATGAGCGTAGCTTACCAGGTCCACCTCGTTCGCCCATGTTTCGAACCAGTACTCGATCTCCTGGCTTGAGGACCACGCCCCTTACCTTCTGATCATAGTGAGTCTTGTTCTTCGCACTCGATGATAGGCTGGATCTGTTTGCAATCTTGTACGCTTCCGTCATCCTTTTTGACCATTTCTCCGCATATCCTTTGTGTGTCGCTGATTCAGTGTTTTCCATTAATCCAAACAAAAGATCCACGGGCAGACGGGGATGTCGTCCATACAGCAGGTAATGAGGCGAGTATCCTGTCGACTCGTGGCGTGTGCAGTTATATGCGTGTATCATCTGTGGTAAATGTTCTTTCCATCTCTCCTTTTCTCTGTCTGTCAGTGTCCGTAACATTTGTAGCAGTGTACGGTTGAACCGCTCAGCAGGATTACACTGTGGGTGGTATGGAGATGTTCGTGAGTGTCCGACTCCTGACAGCCGTCCAAGAGTGCGAAACAGATTGTTCTCAAACTCACGTCCTTGGTCATGGTGGAGACGATTTGGATAACCCAAACGAGGTATGTAGTCATTTTATATCCGCTAAGCTGCAGTTTGTCCTGATTTGTTTTTGGTGGGGTAAGCTTGAGCAAATCTGGTAAAATGGTCTATTACCACCAGAATGTACTCATAGCCTCCTTTGCTTTTCTCCAAATGTAGGTAATCTATGCAAACCAGATCAAGAGGGGAAGCAGAATTCAGACCACCCATTGGCGCACGCACATGTGTGGTGGGTTTCTTTTGCTTTATACAGCTGCATTTCCTGGTTACATACTCCTCTATACATCTCTTCATGTGTGGCCAATAGAAACGTTCTCTGGCGAGATGAAGCACACGTTCAGTGCCAACGTGTCCCATTTTGTCATGGAGATACTTTAGGGCAACCGATCGATACTTGGTAGGTAGGACTAACTGTTTTCTCTCTGACGTTTGCCGGTACAGGACTCCACTCTCCAAGTGTAATTGATTCCACTCATGAAGAAGCTTGCGAGTGAGCCCACTCACTGACTTTCTGGCCTCATCAGTAAGAACATTAGTTGTCTCTTTCAGTTTCATTATATCTCCTATTCCAGGGTCATCTCGTTGAGCTTGTGCCAGCTCTTCGCGACTTATTTCAGGCAAGTTTGAACAAAGCTGTGGTATTACATCAGCAGAGGAGGTGTAGAGTGCAGCTATCCATGCTACATCTTTCTTCTGGGCTGCTCTACCTCCTTCCCACGCCGCATGTAGTACTTCTTGGGACAGTTCTCCAGTGCATGTCTCCATATAGCTGTCAATGTCAAGTGGAATGCGAGAGAGTGTGTCGGCATCTATATTGCTTTTTCCCGGTCTGTATTTGATATTGAAGTGGAACTCTGACAATTCTCCAACCCAACGATGTCCAACTGCATTGAGTTTCGCAGTGCTCATGACGTAGGTGAGTGGATTGTTATCAGTGTAGATGGTGAAATGTGGAGCATAGAAGAGATAGTCTCTGAATTTCTCACACACTGCCCACTTCAAAGCAAGGAACTCGAGCTTTCCACTGTGGAGCCGGTAATTCTTCTCCGCCGGTGTCAGAGTTCGTGATCCATATCCGATGACTCGCATCTTTCCATCTTGTCGTTGATAGAGAATTGCACCGAGTCCCTTCTCCGATGCATCCGTATGTAAGGCGAATGGTTCCTCGAAGTTCGGGTATGCAAGTACTGGAGGTTTGGTGAGTATACTAACAAGTCTTTCCAAGGTACTCTGATGCTCATCATTCCATAAGATAGGTGTTCGGGATGGAAGTTGTGGACCCTTGGACTTGTGGTGACGTGCAAGAGGTTGGGGCATGGAGGATTTCACTTGTAGCAATTCATACAACGGCTTTGCTATTTTGGCGAAGTCCTGTATGTAGGAACGATAGTAACTCAGGAAGCCGAGAACCCGTCGGAGGTCACCAACTGTTTGGGGTGTTTTGGTTTTTAAAGCCATCACTGCCTCGAGGTCTTTAGGGTCAATTCGAACTCCCTCAGCCGATACCAAGCGTCCAACATAGCGAACCTCCTTCTGGAACATCTCACACTTTTCTGCTCGTAGCTTAACTCCATGATGCTGCAGTGCTCTGAGGACTTTGCGGATCACCTCCACATGGTCACTGAAAGATCTGGAGTAGCACAGAAGATCATCCAGGTAAGGGATGCAGTACTCATCTCTCAGAGAGCCTAACATCTCCTCCATGCTCCTTTGAAAAGCTGCAGGTGCGTTAGATAGTCCAAACGGAATCCTGACCCATTCGTAAAGGCCCCAGGGGGTGATGAAGGCCGTGAGATGACGTGACCCTTCTGCCATGAACCCCTGGTGGTAGGCTTTACCTTGGTCAAGTATACTGAACATGGAATATCCTCCTAGCGTGTCTATCAAATCTCGTATTCGTGGCAGCGGATGCCTGTCGGGTACGGTCTTTTGATTCAGAAGACGATAGTCTATGCAAAGACGAAGCGTGCCGTCCTTCTTCCGTACACACACCACTGGTGCAGAATAAGCAGACTTAGATTTCACTATCCAACCCTTCACAAGAAGATCTTGAATATACTCTTTTACTTCTTTGAACAATGGTTTGGGAATTGATGTGTATGCTCTTTGCACAGGGATATCGTCGCTCAGATTGATCACCATCTGTAGGTTTGGGATACAGCCAAGGTCGTTTCCGTCTCTTGCAAAGGCGTTTGACTCCTCGTGAAGCATCTTCCTAGCAGCCTCTTGCTGCTCTTCCTCCAGATGGTCAAGGCTTACAGGTGGGTCCCACAGTGGTGAGTCTGAGTTGCTGTCTTGAGTGGTGGTGACCTGACTGATAGTCGCTGCAGGCTGTGACCTGTCCAGGATATCCGCCTCCACCACATTTTCAACACGCTGCAGGATCCCTAAAGCTGTTTTACGTGGTATTGTGATGTCATGATTGGTGTTATTACCAATTGGGATGGTGACGTATGGCTTTGTCGGGTCCTGGACTTCAAACAACCCTGGCCCTGTATCCCACTGTCCAGGTGATAGGCTATCTTCATCTGTCTCGAACAACATTAGTCGGGTGGAGGCGTCCATGTTTGGCGGAACCCGACACCTCACCCACGACACTTGACCAGCTGGGAGCACAATATCCTTGGCCCCTGTCCTTATGCGTCCTTGTCGTGTGACTGGCTTTGTTGTCTGAATAAAGTTGACGAGAGCTTCGGCTGTTTCTTTGGGAACAGATATGGCGTTGCTAAGCAAGTTAGAAAGGGTTGGCACTAGCCTCTCTGGTTTGCCACAAATGAGTACTTCCAAAACGTTAAAGCCGATCAACGGTTTATCCATGGGGTAGCTGCTGATGAGGAATGGCACACTGATGGACAGGTTGGGGTCCAAGTTCCCTGGCAAGTTTACTGTAATAGCTACCCACCCATCATATGGAATGATACTGCCATTTGCCGCAATAACCTTCAGTTCCTCCTCTCCCAAGATCTCAGAGACTGAGTTGATCCCAAGGTCAGGTAAGTACTCTTCTTTCCAAGCACGGCTAACTATACTAACTTGTGACCCCGAGTCGAGCAAGGAGGTGACTGCTAAGCCATTTAGATAGCTCTGAACTAAGGCCCTTTTCCCAATTAAACTAGCAACAGCTTTGGCTTTCGCTACACGTGGTGACTGAGGAGTAAGCTGAACTGCTTTGTTACAGTGACTGGCTGTTCTTGTCGCTACTGAGGTTGGGAGTGAAGAACGGTGCAACTTGTCATTACCGACCTCAGTTTCTGGTTGGGACTTGCTTTCCGATTCGGCCACTAGATGTCCCTCTCCAGTGTCCGATTGGAGTTTCCCTGCTTCCTTGGTCGTTTTAGACAGCCCGCTGCACGGTGTCCTTCTTCCCCACATGTGAAACAGTGTTTACAGTCTTGTTTGTCTCGTTCCACGCAGCTTGGACAACCATAGGGTTTTCCCCATCTTGTTTGTGCCCTGTTCTGACCATACTGACGCCCATGGTGAGTGGGTTGTTGTTGATTTTGCTTCTGCATGGCTTCAATCAGCTTAGTGAGTTCCTCTACCTTGGTCGTGAGATCCTTCAGAGGATCTGGTTTGGCTTGATGTGACTTGGACGCCGCACTCTCTGGCTTTGTGCTAGTTGTCTTCACCACCTCCGACCCGAGCTGTGTGCTGTGTACATTGGTTACGGTCTGTCGGCGTGAAGGACCAAGTCTTTTCATTCTCTCATTTTCCTCACTAGTGATTTTCATCACATGACGCAAAATCATCTCATCAGCGACCTCTCTGTTTGCCAACAACGGTTTGAGTTCTCTACGTACATCAGCGTGCTTGTGCCCAAAGCCTTGGTACACAGTATGTAGGAAAACATCTTGCACTGTAGCTGCAGTGTACTTGATGTCTGTATCAGCTAATCTTGATGTCAACAGAACACGTTGTTTTAGTCCTATTACACGATAAAGAAACTGTAGTGGTGTCTCGTTCTCATCTTGTTTCGTGCACATCAGCTCTTGAAATAACTCTGTGCTGTTCTTTTCTCTTAGGTGAGTTTGAAGAAACCCCTTGAGTTCAGTCACTGTCATGTCGTCTTTGTTTACCAACATTTCCTTGAATATGCCTGGTTTCATGATTCTTAGCACACCACGAACAATCTCTGAATCGGGGAATCCTTCTTTGATTCCATCATCAATTTGCCTACAGACATTATTGTAGCTGATGTCTGAAGATTGGTCACCGATCTGTCCGCCCTGCACTTTGAACTCTCTCCGAGGCAGGTAGCTGAGTTCCCTTAAGGACACCATCCCCTCACGCGCCGACTGAGAGACAAGTTCACTCGGTTGTTTTCTGTCTGGCTGTTGAAGAAGGCCTGAGGATTGGGTTAACTGTGTCTGTGGCGGTACAGTATGTTTTGGTAAGCACTGTATGAGTTTCTTGCTAAACTCTTCATAGCTAGCTAGCACTTTAAGCAAATCGGTGTTAGCTGTGTCAGGTGTACTTAACATTGCTGCTTCTATTGGGCCTGAACCTAGTTCAGCAATATCACTAGGTGGCGCAGCACTAGCTACATTGAATGTGTGGTGGCTCTGTTTGTGCATGTCTGTGGTGTTTTCAGGGGCTGTTTGGATAATGACTGACCCTTCAGTAGAATCAACACGGTCATCAAGCTTATCCCTACCCTGCTCAGTATGTAACTCAGAATCATCTTTTACATTTGACATCGACACATCATCAACACGACATTTCACCACATCATCAATAGCGTCTTTCAACATCAACAACTGAACCATTCCCTCGTCCTCCGTTTCAAGTAACTGCTTACTGTACATGAACGAGTTGATGTAATCGTAACATCCTTCCTGGTCTCCCTCCACAAGCTCTGACTGGTCCTCGCTCGACACTGGCTCCACCGCTCTGGCGACCTGAAGAAGCTCTCCAGCTGACAGGGTGAGTAAGCTTTTCCTAATGTCCCACACTAGGCTTTTCCTCCCACCACTCGACATGATGGCTTCTCGTTCCTCCACGGCTGGACACGGTTCGGCGATGATGCAGTCAGCTCCGGATCCTAGACCTCCACTCGTTCGCAGTTCCACGGCTGGACAGGGTCAGTCGCTGGTCAGCGTTATCATCATTCGGCTCCCGCTCCGCTAGGTGGCGCCGAAGATCCCGGACGAGCCCCCAAGAATCTGTAACGGGTCCCGGCCAGGGGTCCGCTAGCAGATATATAGACAATCCTAGTCGAAGTGCTCTGGAAAATGTTGTAAATAATCACAGAGAAGTTAAGAGACGCAGGACAACAGTTGCTCTTTCTCCATTCAACCGGATTATGATTTATTCATAAACATTTCAACTTTGTATCTGCAATCATGAATTATTACTGTTATTTGTTGTTGCTCTGTATTAAACAGGTTATATCCACAATTGGATAACATGAAGTCACAACTTCTTCAAAGTACATTTCCAGATAAATGTATAATCACATATTTCCTCAACATTCACTTTTCACAGTTTGATCTAAACCATAAACACATTTTCTCTCTAAACCATATTCTGTTCTTTCTCATTAAACAAGTATTTATGTATTCATCATACATTTTTGTAAGTGTTCACTTTTTACAACAGAATAAATCCCATTTGCAGTTAAGTTGAATTATATTTACATTATATGGAGTACAAACTTCTCCAATACACATATTTGTCTCATAACTAACACTTTAAACCGAAACTGTGTAATAGTGTAATACTACCACGTGCGTTTGACACTACCATGTGCGTTTCATACTACCATGTGCTTTTCACTCAAAGCTGCATCTGTAAACTGCCTTTACTCTGTACATTAGCTATATATAATACCTGCAATGCATAGTCTCACACAGTTACTTTTCACAAGAAACAAACTAAGAAATATCGTTATATACATATACACGTTATATACATTAGGAATATATATAAAAGAAAACATTAATACGAGCGTCGGCTGCCATTTCCTCATCTTTACATCGTTATCATTAGACTTGACTATTTACACTACTCAAACACACATCACCAGGGATTCACATTAGCCTATAAACATTTGCAGTCACACAAAAGATGTAAAACTAACCTGGAAAATGTTGTAAATAATCACAGAGAAGTTAAGAGACGCAGGACAACAGTTGCTCTTTCTCCATTCAACCGGATTATGATCTCGTCTTACTCTGTGCCTCGCTAAGGGTCCCAGAGTGACGCGGCTGAACGGTACTGCCACCCTGTGTCCGCTCTGTGTAACAGCATGTCATAGTGCTCTGGTGCATTCTCTCAATCATTTAATTTATAATAAAAGGAAAGAAAACAAAAAGATAATCTCAACAAAACTATTTTTGTGAGTGTCACATCAACACTTGCGTTAATTCAAGGAAAGAATAATTTTTCTGTGGCCATGAAAAATATCCTTTTTTTAGAACTAATTAATAATCAATACTGAACGTTCACGTGAGGAACTAATTGATTGTAATGTTAATGTAGCTACATCAAGTTAATGTATTTAACTGATTCAAATATTCATAATTAATCATAATGAGTTATGAATAATTATTAATATTTCCCCTCAGAGCTAATTCGCTACAGAAATGGTGGAGAAACGCTGGCATCATTTTAAACAATTGTTTTCAGACGGACTCAGTAATCAATCATGTGTTGTTCCATACATTTTATTAACATTATAAATGCACGTTCAAGTTTCTGATAAAATCAGCAAAACTATAGCTTAAGTGCGCCTTCCTGCAAACAGCAGAAAGTTTACAAATGCATGTTTAAATTGTACGATAAGAAACTAACCTGAAATTGTCTAAGAAATCATAATTTTAGTCGTTTAACGAGCGTAAGCGCTTTTCTGATGAAGAAATCCCAGATTAGCAGCACGTATAAATGGTAACTACCAGAATAAATTATCCTGATCATGGGTGAAGAAAACACCACTTTCAGCCTTAACCCCCTCGAGTCGGCGGTCAGGCAGACGCGATCTACTCGCTTTTTTTCTTATCAGTGCCAGAAGAAAACCAACATGATGCGCGATCTTTAGCCTCTCTGTAAATAATGTCTAATCTGATTCTCTTCAGAAAATGACCTATAGCTTAGTGAAAACTTATCACACAAACATGAGACATATGTCTAAAGAAACGTTAAAATGTCAATCAAAATTAAATCGAAAACAAATATTCTGTGTTTATGTAATCTGCTTGAAAAGAGAGATGTCAGTCATTCGCGAGCCTCTTCATTATCCGGTAATGCGCCACACCCACGTAGCAAGCGCTCTTTGAGTTTCAAACACTGAGGCGATCCATGCATCAACACCCACACATCAACCCAAACAAACACTTCAAGTGTAGTGCTACACTTCAGCTACATCGTTTTGAGACGCGTTGAGGAATAATCCTCCATGGAAAGCTGTTCATGTTCTTTTCAGAGCAACGGGTTCAGCCGCTGATTGTGGTAGGCTTATTCTGTTAGCATCTGTGAATATTAAACGCAAAAAGACTGTTTAAAAATGAATCCTGCTGCAGCATAAATTGTACGTCATAGACGCAAGACTGTTTAGACAAGATTTATTTGGCCTGTTTTTATTTTGTATAAATTGTATCTTAATTTTAATCAATGTTTTTAATTGATTCAAAAAAACATTTTATTTAATAAGAAGCCAATATAACAGACAATAGCCTTAGCGCTGGTGATCATGCATTGCACGCATGTCTCAAATGAACTGAAGCTCAAAATAATATTTGAGTATCGTGTGTATTGGATAGTTTACAAAATCAAATGATTCAGAAAATGTTTGCCATTGAAATGACTGGGAAAAAGTGTCCCAATCAACTTGAATTCACCCTATACTATTTGAAATCATAATTGCATTGCATTATGTTGTTTTAAATCCCAAATATTTTACTTATAACACTCATCGTTACCAATTATTCAGTTATTTGTATTTGCTAAATACTGAATTGGGTTCAGTGTCATAATATTACTGTTTTTTTTTAGACTTCTTTCAAAAACATTTCTGATTTAAATATTGTTTCTTGTTTTGGCAGATAATTTAGCTTGTTTTAAGCAAAAACTCACTTCATTTTGATTTTTTCCCCCAGAAAATTGTACTTATCTAGTAAATTAATCTTGATTTAATATGTTTTTATATTTGGACTGGAAACAAAAAAATACTAAATAAGAAGAGCATTTTTTTGCAGTGTAGTCAAATCTTTTGATCATTTAAAATATAACAGGCCTTTGTTGTGTACATTCTAAATAAACTACAAAAAATATTTATTTCCTTTGTCCTGTTGCTCCCTCTCAGTCATATACCTGAAGCTCATTCATTATGCTGGTCATTATGCGGCCCATTATGCGTTCTTTTGTTATCTCAGGTGTGATACTCAGCATTATTCATTAAAGGTCCCATGGCATGAAATTTTCATTTTATGAGGTTTTTCAACATTAATATGAGTTCCCCTAGCCTGAATATTGTCCCCAAGTGGATAGAAATGTTGATCGGTGTAAAACCGAGTTGTGGCTGTCTTTCTCTGCCTTTGAGAAAATGACAGGCCAGACTAGCCAATCCTGAAGTCTCCTGGTTTGACGTCCAAGCAGGCACGGTTTCCTCCCTTTCCTCCGCCCAGAGAATCTGGCACGCCCATGCAAACGCTCGTCGAGAGATCATTGCATCATTGCTTGTGAACGAGTGAACGCTGGCAGTTTCTCAGTGTTTGGATGTACAAATGAAAACAGAAGTCTTTTTTCAGTTCCTTCTGATCTGTGATCAGTGATTTCTGATGTGTAGCTAATTATTTATTATTCGTGCACACAATGCGGCTTCTCTCTCTCCAGACAGAACGGTGTTTTCGTGTTTTATATCTTGTGAGTCAGTGTTTTTGTACGTCCTCGTCGCGTCTATCGGTTCTAAAATGTGCATACAGTCATGAGTTTCTGCTCAACATCAGCAGAGATAAACCTCACACACGCCGAAGCTCGGCCTTCAACATCCCCGACCCACAGTACTGCATCTGGCCCACAGCGGAGGCACCAAACGCGGCGTGAGATTAAGCAGAAGGGGGGTAAGCTTGAGCATATCCGGGCTAGCCAGCCTAGCCCCACAATAAACTGGATTACATCCGATTACTGCTGTTGTGTCTTTGTTTGCGCTGTGTACTCAACGCGCGTCACTGACGCTTTTATTTTATTTTAAAAATAATGCTATTATCAACACTTACTTTTAACTCGTTCATCTCGACAGCTGTAATGGTACTTTGCATGTGTTACAAAGTTGGTAGAATAATGATGAAGACTCGGTGTGACTGGGACTCGTGTTTATTCAGAACTCTCAGATACAAACACAATAAACTCGCGCTGACTGACAGCGCTCTCATAACTCAGTAGTTACTATAAATAACTTTGTTTGCAATCGCTGAGCTCAGTCTCTGATACATTAGTGATGTCCGGTTCGCGAACGATCTTTCTTTTGAACCAGTTCTTTTTAGTGAACCGAATCAGTTCACCAAATCGGACTGAATCGTTCTAAACGGTTCGCGTCTCCAGTCAGCGCTGATCCATAATTTACTAAAGTTACTAACTTTCTGACATGAGTGACAGTCCCTCCGACTAGAAATAGACTAATAACCTAAAGTATATGCTGTAACTACAACAGTTCACCCTGAACTGAGACATGCTGAGAGAACTGATGAGAAGTGAACTCAGGTCCATCCGTCTCCCTGGCAGACTCGTGCCTGCTCGTGCCTCGATAAACCACGCCCCCTCCGCTCATATAAAATGCAAAGATGTCAGCCAATCACAACAGTGGGTGTTTTTACTGAAGTCTCACAGCAGACACGCCTCTTGAAGCAGGGCATTCAGCCACAGGGCAAACAGCAGTATAGAAAAAATGCCTTTTATTTCTAAATTATGACATTTTATGATGTAAAAGTCATACTAACAATATAAGTACAGCTCAGGAAACATTATAAAATAATAGAAAAATGCCATGCCATGGGACCTTTAACGTTCACGCCTCCTCGCATACTGCCTTTGTAACGAAAAAATGTCTTACAAATTAATATATTGTTTTATGTGAATGAGTAGGCTCAATGATTCTCACATCAGTTTGAAGCAAAAACTCTAGGCAACCACACCCATTAATCAAAAGTCTTGTGGACACATATCTATTGTGGTCAGTATACGATGAAATATGTATATATCCATCCATCTTCTTCCGCTTATCCGGGGCCGGGTCGCGGGGGCAGCAGTCTAAGCAGAGATGCCCAGACTTCCCTCTCCCTAGACACTTCCTCTAGCTCTTCCGGGGGGACACCGAGGCGTTCCAAGGCCAGCCGGGAGACATAGTCCCTCCAGCGTGTCCTTGGTCTTCCCCGGGGCCTCCTCCCGGTTGGACATGCCCGAAACACCTTCCCGGGAAGGCGTTCAGGAGGCATCCGGAACAGATGCCCGAGCCACCTCAGCTGTCCCCTCTCGATGTGGAGGAGCAGCGGCTCTACTCCGAGTTCCTCCCGAGTGACTGAGCTTCTCACCCTATCTCTAAGGGAGCGCCCAGCCACCCTGCGGAGAAAGCTCATTTCGGCCGCCTGTATCCGGGATCTTGTCCTTTCGGTATATGAAACATCTAAAAAAACATGTAGTGGAGAGCTCCACCTATGAGAAGGGCATCCGTACCTGACCTCTGCAGTAGCATCCAATTGTACCAAGTCTGACAAGACAGGCAGAAGCGTGCAGCCAATGCCCAGTAAGGCCCCACCCCTTACCCATGGGCATATATAACCTGCATGCACTACTGTACATCAGTAAGTTTATTCGCTTCTCGTGCGGCAAGTGGGGCAAAGCTGGTGGATCTCTCCACTCAATGTTTCAGAGAACTGGGGTTACGACAGTAACCTATTGTTCTCTTTCATCATCTCGTGTTCGAGATCCACCTATGGGAGAGACATGAACAGCTCCCCGATTGCCCAATACACTCACAGTGAGGTCCTGTTTAGCCAGAAAAAGACGGTCACCCGAAGGGGCAGTGCTTGACACGTCTCATCATCATGAACCCGCTACACCGACACACACACGTAACTGCAGTGTGAAAGCAGAACACAAAACCTGTGTGGGGCACACACAACAGAAGGCAGGCTTAGGAAGACCCCACCCCCAAAACCGAATGTGCTACCGAGGTTCTGGTGACATCCAGCCTATAGTAACGCACAAACGTATGGGGAGAAGCCCAACTGGCAGCCGAGCAGATATCCTGCAGTGATACTCCCCTGAACAGAGCCCAAGAGGCGGCTTAGTCCCTCGTGGAATGAGCTCTGATGTCCCCTGGGGGTTGCACTCCCTTTGATACGTAAGCCAAAACTATAGCGTCCAGGTGGAGGTTGTGGAGGAAAAGGGCGGAGGGTGAAAAGCAGACAGCTCTAACACCTCCGATGTGAAAGCAGGGAAACATTTCGGCATGAAGGCTGGATTAGGTTTAAGGAAAACCTTATCTCCACTCAGAGAGAATTTAATGCCCGAGGGGTGAACCGAGAGTGCATGTAACTCACTGACACGTTTGGCTGACGCCAAGGCCAAGAGCAAGGCTGTCTTGAAGGACAGCAACTTTAGGGAAATGTTCCCCAGAGGCTCAAAAGGGAATTGAGACAGAGCTTCCAGCACCATGGAGAGGTCCCATTCAGGGATCGTTCTCCTACTGACTGGCAACGCGCGATGGGCACCCTTCATAAATCTGAGGATTAGAGGATGCTGCCCAACCGTTGAGCCCACAAAACCTACATGACAAGCAGGGATAGCTGCCAGATAGACCTTAATAGTTGAAAAAGACCTGCCCTTATTCATAAGGTCTTGGAGGAAACACAAAATGTAAGTAGAAACTGAGCACTGAATATATATGAAGTGAAACCCCGCCCATCACACCGCTCATTGAACAATTGCCACTTACAGCCATATAAGGACCGCCTTTGGGCCACCTGGGTGCTATCAGAATGAGAGACAGACCCCCCTCTCTCACCCTGGCCAGTGTGGGAATTATCAGGCACAGGGGAGGAAAGACATACAGCAGCACTCTGGACCATGTGTGCGTCTTTAGTGAGAAGAACATAGGACAATGGCTGTTTTCGCACGAGGCAAATAGATCTACGGATGCCTGTCTGAATCTCATCCATATCATGTCTACTATCTGAGGATGGAGACGCCAATCTCTGAAGAGTGGGTTCCCCCTCGATAGAAGATCCGCGCCTCTGTTCAGAATCTCTGGAACATGAGTGCGTAAAGACAGAAAAAAAATAAAATAAAAAAATCGCCTTATGCCTGTCTTGTCAGACTTGGTGCAATTGGATGCTTCTGCAGAGGTCAGGTACGGATGCCCTTCCCATAGGTGGATCTCGAACACGAGATGATGAAAGAGAACGGCTTACCTGAACTCCTGGGCTTGGAATTAAAGTGCCGTTAACTGCATGCTGACGTCAATGTAAAGTATTTTTTACAGAATTCTTCTGAAACATCCCTTCTCTTTTTCTATAATTCTATAATTAAATTAACTGAATGGATGAACACACAAACTCAGGTGCGAAATACCTGAGACAGCCTAGATGAAAATGTCAATAAAACTCATCAAGCATTATACAAAAACACATTTTATTTATTTTGGGATTTAAGATGTTATAATAATGTTTGTAATTATATTAAAATCAATTAAACAATAATACATTAATGAATATAATATATATACAATAACTGGGGCCTATTCATCATAGTGGGCAGGCCTGTGCTCATCAGACCCAAATAGGTATAGCTGCAGACCGGAGATCCACAAAATCAGTCAGATTCAAACATGCATATATGATCCAGAATCTGCTCCGGAGGCTGAAATTGAACAGGAGCAGCAACAACGACGACTACAGCAGGACGTCTTTATGTGGTATGTACTGTAACTATATATATTTGCTTAGTGGCTTGTCATGCGCGAGTTTTACAACATTTGTGTTTACTCATGGTTTATGAGGACATAATTTGGTTTATGGACTATTGTATGCGATTTAACGATAGCAGTAGCAAGCGGAACGGTTTTGCACGTCAGACTAGTACGACGTTCCCCCTTCCGGGGGAAGAGCCCGTACAAGGACATTCCGCCCTTGTTGACGTCACGCAGACCCATACTCAAAAAAAACTTTACGAAACTTGTGACAAACCGGAAGCCGTATTTTTGGCACAGAAATACTCCCATCAAATGTCCAACTTATTTTTTGAAACTTTGTCCATGTTTAGCATGGGAATCCAAGTCTTTAACAGTGTAAAAAGCTCAGTATGCATGAAACAGCATACCTTAATGTTTACTTCAAACCAAAATACTGTTAGATGTAATGAACTCTGCATAAAAGAGACACAAACTCAACACAAGGCTGTTGTATGTTTATTAATGATCAATAAAATAAAACATTGTGAACAACAAAGGCAACATATCCAAGACGTAATGTTGTGTTCAACGTGTTCAACAATAACCTGCAAATATAATATATGCCATATAACCACCAGTCGGAGCTATTCTCTTTAAAAGGCAGAAAATCCGGAAAAAAAAATGTTAAATTGTTAAATGTTAAAGGTCCCGTTCTTCGTGTTTTTTTGAAGCTTTGATTGTGTTTACAGTGTGCAATATAACATGTGTTCATGTTTCGCGTGTAAAAAAACACAGTATTTTTCACACAATTTACTTATCTGTGTACCGCTGTTTCCACTGTCCTAAAAACGGCTGGTGATTTCCTTGTGCTATGAAGTCCCTCCTTCAGAAATACGTAACGAGTTCTGATTGTGCAAGCGGTTCCTGTGCTGTGATTCGACCACAGAATAGCGCACGTGAAAGCGGTTCCTGTGTTGTAATTTGACAGCAGTTTAGCGCACGTTGGAAAGGTCACGCCTCTTAACAGAGAGATGTATGCGTTCAATAATCTCTACAGCGTCCCTGGGAAAGCCAAACAGAGGTGATTTGACTCCTGGATGAAAATAACAGCGTCTCGATGACATGGCGATAAACACACTCAACGCAACAGTTCCTTTTCTCCACGCGACCGTCCGCTTCTCCACGTGGGACAGCAACAAGACCGCACCCCCTTTTTCGCGTTTCTTTGTGGGCGGAGGTTAGTCTGTTCTACTGCTCTACTGACGTAATTAAAGCAGGAAGTACCAGGATGTAGTCCAAGCCAGCCGTTCGCTGTAGGCTTTGAAAGGGAACTTCTGTTAAATAAAATATCTCGCTTGGCATTGAACTTTGAGCTTTATAATTTTACAGATATTATTTATGCTCTAACAGCAACATTACACACTAACTAAAGTTTGAACAATGGAATCGTGAAGAAGGGGACCTTTAAAACAGTACAGGCATTAAATGAATACACATTTATACAGTATTATTAAGACTGATAAACAACAAAAAAACTTTACTCATGCGTATAAATTAGTCATAAAGTAGGAGAATGTAAAAAACATACACTTAAGGTCTAGCAATAAAAAAATTAGGCAACACTATTTTACAGTGTCCTTGTAACATGTTACATGTAGTTACTATAGTAATTACTATAAATTGTGCATAATTACATGCAACTAACCCTAAACCACACCATAACCCTATAATGAGTATATGTAGATAATTATTATTACTCAGTAAATGTATAACACTGCAACACGGACACCTTAAAATAAAATGCAACCAAAAATAAATATGATCGATTTTATAAAAATATACATCTTACTTCTGCATCCTGACAGTAAAGATGTAGGGAATGCTAATGCAGGGATGCAGTGGTTTAGATCTCACTCTCGTATGTGTGTAAGTACACTTTTAGAGAGAGAATCTCCTCATAGGTCTTGCTGATGCGACGATAAAAGTCCAGTCCTGTAAGTAACTCCACGTCCCGTAGGCGCGCTGTGTGTGTCTTCATTAGTTCCTCCACCCACTTTGACTCGTCTTCTGAATTCTAGGTGACAAGAAGTGGATTTGACACGGTTTTTGCCTCTGACTTCGATAATAGACTAAGGGGCCATTTACCCAACAACATTTTCATTTAAACACTTTTTTGGTGTTTTGGCCATCAATTTACACGACAACAACGTTTTGGTGGACTGAAAACGCAAACTTTTGAAAACGGGTTCTAAGTGTACGTTTTTGAAAATTATACCGTTATTGTCTCCGTGTAAACTAAAAAAAAACGTGAATTTGTGAAACCGATGACATCATGTGCATGCATGTTACGTGTTAGGTCTATAGGTGCGTTTTTTTCTTTACAAAGTGACTTCACCAACTAATGGCCTGGCATGCATAATGAAGCATTTTTAAGTTTTAATCGTTTTCATGCATTAGTATGACTGGGGGACGTTTTGACAATGTTGTCGCCTGGACGCAAAAAAACTAAGGAAAAACGTTTCCGTTTACGTTATTTGTATGACATTGACATTACAGTACAAATTAGCACTTTAAGCATTATCCTAAATATTGTATAATCATTATTTTTATGTGTCATTAAACAGAAGAGGGGTTCTCGGAAGGGCACGTAACAGTCACATCGTTTGGGAAATTTTGATTTTTCCGGCGAAACCAGTCCTAGTTTCATAGACAACCTAGGAAGTCGGCTAATAAACATCATAAAGAGGAGAGGAGAGGAAATTACTTACATTACAGGTCTCATCATTATCTGATCGGTGTGGAAGGATGAAAGAGAACGCACTAAGAGGGCCAGTACAGGAGTCAGGAGTCTGTGTGTAATCCAGACAACTTGTAACAACAATGTAGTAATGAGTTGGGATTTGCACAGAGCCACTGACATATCTGTAAACAAAGAAAGAGTGGCATACTCAGACTGAAGGATTTTATAAAAGTATGTACATATTAGGGCTTGTACTACTTGTAAAATGTTAGTTCTGTATCAGCTAGTCATGGATCAGTTAGCTTCAGTTATAGAATTACACTGGTAATGGAGGTATGCATACTTCTACTACATCATCTCAGATGCACAGACATTCTTTCCACTCACATACTGTCTGTTAACACAGCATTGCTTTTGCCAGAAAGAGCAAAAACCACTGATGCTGCATTTGGAGTAATTTACACGAGATAAACACTGACCCACAGACCAGTCAACTGCTGGTCAACTTTTTTGGATAACTAGTAAAATCATACTGTGTGCATACAGTATGTATATGCACCCCTGTTTAAATAGCTGTTTTTTTGTGATGGAAAAAATGAAACAGAACTTTTGCGATACTTTTCCATTTGTTGACGACTTTTTCACTGTGTTCCATGGTATATCTAATGCCTTGGCAATCACCTGAGTAATACCTTTCAACAATGAGATCCTGTTGATGCTTCGTAAGCTCGTTGTGGCCCATGGCTCTTGTATTAGTATACAATCAATAAGATGTCAGAAAAATCTTTAGACTTAACACAGTCACAAGCTCAATTACATCACACTCATGCAGGTTATTTTAATTTTGATCTTTTTTCTCTGGAATCACTTTGGATTTCAGTGGCACTGCATAGGTTGTAATTTTTACATTAGAGGTGCTAAAGTTCTGATATGATTTATCTTTGTTTCAGTTTTACAAAACAAAAGTCAGCTGTTTTAACAGGGGAGTGAAGTCTTTTTATATCCACTGTATGTGCACTTAAATTAATGAATGTACTGTATACGTGATATAACACCGTGAAGACAACTTACTGTTTTATTGTCTCTGCAGAATCTCTAAGACCATTGTAATCATAGTCAAAGATGGGCCCAACAACCACATTCACACCATTTCTTTCACTAGCATAACGTTTCACAAGTGATTTCTGGAAATAACCCCACAGACCTGAAACAGCCAAAAAAAGATATAAAGAGAGAGACAGTAAGAATGAGATATGCATATTTAAAAGGACAGAACAGAGATTACACATTAGCATAATAACTTGAGTGAAAGATTTAATTGGATGTGAATTTCAGAATTTCTTAATACTGTGAATTCTAGTAGTTTGCTGAAAATCTGAAAAGAGCATCTTGTGCTTCAATGGAGGAAGATTTTTTTTTTACCTCTTGTACATGAGTACGATATGATAGAATACAATAGCCTACGATATAATAATACTTCAGTGTAAAAGGGTGACATTTTTATTGCATCACAGTATCTATGTTCAGAATTACTCAAACCATGTCACAAATATACACTCAGTTCTCATGTTACACCTTAACATACAATAATAATATGTTCACATAATATGAATTTCCACATTATGCATTATATACATAAAACTCCAAAAGTATTGGAACACCCCTCCAAATCATTGAATTCAGGTGTCCAGATCACTTCCTGGCCACAGGTGTATAAAATCAAGCACCTAGGCATGCAGACTGCTTCTACAAACATTTGTGAAAGAATGGGTCGCACTCAGGAGCTCAGTGAATTCAAGCGTGGTACCGTGGATAGGTTGCCACCTGTGCAATAAGTCCATTCGTGAAATTTCTTCACTACTTAATAGTCCACGGTCATAATGGTATTAATACCACTATTGTTATAATACCATTAATGGTGTTAATGGTATTATAACAAAGTGGAAGATATTGGGAACAATAGCAACTCAGCCACGAAGTGGTATGCCATGTAAAATCAAAGTCAATAGCTACAGACCTCCAAACTTTGCGTGGCCTTCAGATTAGCTCAAGAACAGTGCGTAGAGAGCTTCATGGAATGGGTTTCCATGGCCGAGCAGCAAGCCTTACATCACCAAGTGCAATGCAAAGCGTTGGATGCAGTGGTGTATAGCATGCCACCACTGGACTCTAGAGCAGTGGTGACGTGTTCTCTGGAGTGACGAATCACACATCTCTGTCTGGCAATACGATCGATGAGTCTGGGTTTGGCAGTTGCCAGATAACGGTACTTGCCTAACTGAATTGTGCCAAGTTTAAAGTTTGGTAGAGGGGGGATTATGGTGTGGGGTTGTTTTACAGGGGTTGGGCTTTGCCCCTTAGTTCCAGTGAAAGGAACATTTAATGCTTTAGTATACCAAGACATTTTGGACAATTTCATGCTCCCAACTTTGTGGGAACAGTTTGGGGATGGGCTCTTCCTGTTCCAACATGACTGCGCACCAGTGCACAAAGCAAGTTCCATAAAGACATGGATGAGCGAGTTTGGTGTGGAAGAACTTGACTGGCCTGCACAGAGTCCTGACCTCAACCCGATAAAACACCTTTGGGATGAATTATAGCGGAGACTGCAAGACAGGCCTTCTCATCCAACATCAGTGCCTGACCTCACAAATGCGCTTCTAGAAGAATGGTCAAAACATCCCATAAACACACTCCTAAACCTTGTGGAAAGCCTTCCCAGAAGAGTTGAAGCTGTTATAGCTGCAAAGGGTGGGCCAACTCCATACTAAACCGTACGGATTAAGAATAGGATGTCATTAAAGTGCATGTAAAGGCAGGCGTCCCAAAACTTTTGGCAATATAGTGTATATTTCATTCCCATAATATCATGATTTCTGTGATGTTTAATTAAGTGCCTTATTCAATTCCAAGATCGCCTGATACATAAAAGAGTGGTATAACCTGACTAATATTAAATCTTGGAACCAAGAACCGCCAATGTAATGGTAATGATACAAATTCCTTATGCAGTTCACATGCACACACAGCAGTGTCACAAATTTGCATATTTGTTTAGTGACTTATGTGCTTCTCAAACCTGTCATGGGGATCTCCCACTACTGCACATTTTGTCTCCCTCATCAGACACATCCAATTCAAGTCTTGACGTCTCTAATAATGAGCTGATGAGTTGAATCAGACATAATTCTTATGTATTTAATAGGGCTGTCGATTTAATGTGTTAATTAGATTAATTTGTTACGGTAAAAAATAATGTGTTAAAATTATTAAAGCATTTAACGCACTTGCCCCGCCCCAGACCAACGTAGGTCCTCTACCATTTCATACAGTTGATTGATGAAGAATATGATGATGCAGATCAACAACTGACTGTGTGATGAAACCTATAGAATGCAGTTAGAATGTCCCTAAAATTCAAGATATGGTGCAAAAAAAAATTGTATCCCAAAAAGTTATAATCTCAGAGCGTCTGGGCACGTTTGTTTTGGTCCGCGTCAGTGTGCGATTGTTCCCGCCAGTGCTATGCGCAAATACACTTGCAGGCTCACTCCTTTCTTATCTAGGGTAAATCATCAACACTATCATCCCTTACATGTGTTTTATTGAACTAAATACATCGTCATCTGATAAAACTTTTCTAGCGAACCCGAGTCCTTGTTGCCTTCTTATTCACATGAATTGCGGCAAATATTTTGACCCCTGAGCTCAGCTGAGCTTTCACATTACCAATTTTTCATGTGAACCGTGCACCGCGTCGAACTAAACTGAAAACGCCCTCACACGAGTAAAGCTTGCAATAGGTGCAATATCGGTGTATAAAAAATGTTCTGTTTTTCTGTACAGAATAGCATGAGACGAGTGCAAATGCGATCTCATACAACAATTTAATAAAATAAATAAGTTAATATTGTGTTGTTTGTGTCTGTTTTGCTCAATTTTGCCAACGAAAATATAAAAACAAAACAGAACTGTTTGTCTCCGAGTTGGAGCAATACACACAGTGGCGTTTCATTTCTGAATCCGCGTTTTGAACGAATCAGGTGAACCAATGATTCAATGGACCATAACGAGAACGTTAGGTTACTGACGTAACCCCGGTTCTCTGATAACATGAAGTGAGGTATCTCACTATATGGGAACGCCTCAGGGCGTGACCGATCACGGAAGCACCAATAACACCACGTCTGCCAACCATGGCAGACCAATCGCTGCAGCGATCAGGGAGACCCGTCTGCCTGTATATAAACCGCAGCAACCTGCCATTTATTCATTCTCCGCATATCTCTTCTCCGTGCAGGACAGGCAAGGAGGGCAATGTTGTGAGATACCTCACTTCATGTTATCAGAGAACCGGGGGTTACGTCCAGGGCCGGCGTTTGCTATAGGCGAGCTAGGCGGTTGCCTAGGGCGACAAATGTGTTGGGGGCGCAGCCAGGCGCCCTCTAGTGGCGCCCTTAAACTTACTTCCCATTAAGCATAGAATTAAAACAAGCGAAATAAAACATACTGTTTATTAAACATGATCATCCTTGGGCGCCCCCTCAGCCGCACGTTTAATTACTTAACCTGATTATTAGATTGAATTATTATTATTGTCGAGCACAGGCGTTCAGGCGTTATGTGAGGCAAGTGTTCAGCACTGGCGCGTTCTTCAAAAATGAAGCGGTCTAAACCCTCGAGTGCACAGGGACGGAAAAAGAGAAAGGCAGACGATCAAAAGAAAGCCCAGTATAGAGGTAAGTCTTCTCATCTCAGCCATAAAGGTGTCAAACGAAATAAATTTACTTCGTATTATCGATATTATCAACTAATATTGGACAGCATTGGACGTTTTATTGCTGTCACTAAGCTATCACTAGCTAGCTGGTTATCTACATATTTCTACGCATTTCACTGACAATAAGGAAATCCAGACGAGCCAAATTTTAATGCTGCGTCAATTTTGAAGGTGAATAGAAATGCCAGAAACAACTGTTCATCTTTTATTATTTAAGATAGGGATAGAGCTACAAGAACTTATATATTTTAATTTTGTAGTGGTAAGTACAGTGTATCCATAATAGCACTTTTGTTTGTAGAGGGTACAGTTAATCCAGTTTATGGGTCATAATTTGCTTAAGTGTCTTTACAGGTGCTTAAGAGAGTTTTTGCACAGTTTATGGAGTTAATATTTGGTAAATATCCTTGAACATTCTTTCTAGCATTTGTGTATGAACAATTTATTGCAGTTGATCCTTCAAGTCTTAATTTTCTTGATTAAGTGTTGGAGTGACTATAAAAGCATTTTTGTTTGTTCATCCATAGTTTGAGTCATAATTTGTTAAATATCCTCCAACGTTCTTTGTAACATTTTTGTATGTGCAATTTATTAGAGTGTATCATTTAAGTCATAATTAGCTTTTTAAGTCTTGGAGTAACTATAGGAGCATTTTTGTTTGTATAGTTTTTATAAATACTTAACCCATTTGTGCCCAATTTTTTTCTGAATGGCATGTCCTGCATTTATTTTCCCCAGGTTTTTGTATTTTTTCTTGAAAATCGTATTTGAATCTGTGGCATCTATAGTTGCCGGTGGGCAAATATGTTGTAGCCTATGCACCCCTTCAATGTCAAATATGGATAAGAGGAGAACATTTAGCATCTAACTCAAAATAACTGCTTTCAACAGATCAATCTGTATTCATAATCAAATTTATTATGTTTGACTAAGTATACTAAAAACTATAGATCTGTTGTAAGATTTGTTATGTTTGGATGATTCTAGAGACCTTCATGATTATGTTGATATATGTCAACAAAAATACTTATTAGTAACATGAAAATATCCTTTCTTTGGGAGGGTTTGCCTTCGTTGTGCTCCCTGGAAGTAGGGGTAGGAAGTGGGCAGTCTCATGTGACAGGAAGGAAATTAATACTTTTTTTTTCTTGAAATCCTTTATTTGGTTGTCTGCTTGTGTGTCATTAAGATATAAAACATGGATAATATCTAGAAAAATACTTACAGAAGGAAAATGACACCTATACACTGGCAACTATTGCCGGTGGGCTTAACAATTAGGGGGGGGGGGGGGGGGGGGCAAAACTCAATCTCGCCTAGGGCAACCAAAGAGCTAGAGCCGGCCCTGGTTACGTTAGTAACCTAACGTTCTCTTTCAAATATACGTTATCTCACTATATGGGATATAGACAACTCCCGATATGCTGACGAAGCAGACTAAGAAAAGCTGTGTAATTCTCTGAATCATAACTCCCGACGGAGGTGAAAACAGAATAATAAGAGGAATTCGCCTATTAATAAACTGCATTATATCCTAACTACTCACTCCCAGGACTGAGTGGGCTAGAGAGGGTTTTGTCACATCCAGTTTATAGAGGAGAGCAAAAGTGTACGGAGAAGACTAGCTGGCTGCCGCACAAATTTCTTGGATAGAGATGCCTTTAAACAAAGCCCATGACGTGGCCATGCCTCTAGTGGAGGGTGCTCGTAGTCCTATGTACTCGTTACATCATCAGAAGAATGGCATCTACGCTAATGATAGTCTCTCTGTTTTATCCCGAGGTTTACTGCAGTCAGCTGGATCCGGGTCGTATCCAGTTCAGATGGTGGACCTGCGCCCAGAAGACCAACACAGGACCCCAAAGTGTCTGCAGAGACTGTGATAAAACTCCCCCTGCAACTGCCTCATCGACACGGCATCTCAATAAACCCGTCTCCGGCGTGTTGACTCTGATTGTTCGAATATTACAATTAAATAATACTTAAATCGATATGTCATCCTCAATAAACCCATCTCCAGCGTGTTGCCTCCGATCATTCGAATATTGCACTTTAATAATTATTTAATCAACATCATCCTCAATAAACCCGTCTTTAGCATGTTGCCCCCGGTCCCTCGAATATTCTGATCTATTATGACCTCTGAGCTGTAAAGCTGCCAGAATAATAATAATAATAATAATAATAATAATAATACGCTGTTTGTTAATTGGCCAGAGGAGAACTGGCACCCCGACTGAGCCTGGTTTCTCCCAAGGTTTATTTTTCTCCATTAGGTCACCTAATGGGGTTTTGGTTTCCTTGCCACTGTTGCCTCTGGCTTGGCGTGCTCAGTTGGGGACACTACATTTTTCAACTAAACATCGAAATAAATCTAATTAATAAACTAAATTAACCATTTAAACTAAATTACTGATCTAATTATTGATCTAAAGCCCACACTGTCACTGTATGATAATTGAAATGAACTGATGACATCAGCGTTTTTTCCAGAATGGCTATACAGCTGAATAAAATTATGCTGCATTATTTTCTTGTTTAACACTGTAAAGCTGCTTTGAAACAATCTACATTGTTAAAAGCGCTATATAAATAAAGTTGACTTGACTTGACTATTGGGGGCTCTAAATTCGCATTATTTTAACATAATACGATAGCCTCCACCACCCAGTGAGAAAGGCGTTGACAGGAGATAGGTCTACCTCTGTAAGAGTCAGCCCACGAGACAAATAGCTGATTACTCTTACGAAGTGAGCGGGTTCTCTGAACGTACATATGCAGAGTCCGAACCGGACATAAATGATGTAACCTCTCCTCCCCTGGGGATTGAAAAGGTGGTGGATGGAAAGCTAGTAGGTCCACAGATTGGACTGCACCAGCGTGATCAAACACCTTGGGTACAAACGCCGGGTTAGTTCTAAAAGTGACTTTTTGACCACCCATAGCGAACATCATACACGAAGAGTGAACTGATAAAGCCTGTAGTTCACTTACCCTCTTTGTTGTAGTGAGAGCAAGTAACAGAGCCATCTTTAAAGCAAGGCAATTTTATCAATGGGCTCGAAAGGGGCTTTCGAGAGCGCGTTCAAAACCACTTACAAGTCCCAGGGCGGGACCAGTGGCTTCGATACCGGATGTAACCGACGTGCCCCTTTCACAAATCGACAGACGAGAGGGTGCTGGTCAATAGTCTCCGAATTAAGACCCGCATGACATGCCGAGATAGCAGACAGATAAACCTTAATTGTGGAAAAGGCTCTGCCCTTATCTAGAAGGTCCTGTAAGAAAATCAGCACCTCCGAAACTGAACACAAGAAAGGAACGATGTTCCCATCTGTGCACCAGCTTTCAAACACCCTCCATTTGAGATCATATAAAGAACCCGTTGAGGCATCCTTGCGTTCTGAATGGTCTCGATCACTTTCGGGGGTAACCCAGCAGCATTCAGATTTAGCCTCTCACGGGCCAGACCCAGAAAGCTAGTTTCTGAAGGGAGGGGTGAAATATTTCCCCCCGTGCTTGTGAGAGGAGATCCCTGCGCGCTGGTAACGGCCATGGCTGGTCGTAGAGCAGTTGCCCAATCTTCACAACCCACAGCCTCCCCAGCCAGTATGGGGTGATCAGAATCATTACATGTTTGCGTAAAGCAACTCGTTTGGCCACTCGTGGGCTAGAGCATCCACACCCAACGATGCATCGTTGCCGACCAGAGAGAAGAACCGGGGACATTGCACGTCTTTGCGCGATGCGAAGAGATCTATGGCTGCCTGGCCGAATCTCTGTCACATCATGAGCATCACTTGAGGGTGGAGTCTCCACTCCCCGTATAGAGGATTACCTCTGGACAGTAAATCCGCTCCCCTGTTCATTATTCCTGGCACAAATGCGTTGCGCGTAATGACAGGAGGGTCCTGCTGCTCCACATAATCAGTTCTTTTGCTAACAAGTGAAGCTTGTGAGAACGTACTCCTCCTTGTCGATTTATGTAGACTATCACCGTTGTATTGTCTGTCCTGACCAATACATGATGATTCTTGAGAGAATGCACAAAATGTCTCAGAGCTAGTAACACTGTCAGTAACTCTAGAAAATGTATGTGCTTCTCTCTCAGTGCAGGAGACCAAACTCCTCTCACTGTTCTGCCTTCGAACACTGCCCCCCAGCCCGTGAGAGAAGCATCTGTTGTCACCACTTTCCTCAATAGAACAGGACCAAGGGGACAACCTGTCCTGAGAAAAGACGAAGCTCTCCAATGACAGAGCGCTCATGCATTCTGGTGAGACGCGCACTCGGCGGCTGAGACTGCTCGTGGGGTGAATGCCCCGTGACACAGTCCAGTTCTGTAAATCCCTCATTCGCAGCAGTCCCAGGTCGAAGACACATTCCGAAAGAGACTAAACTCCCTCGTTGAAAGAGGGAGAGGCAGCTGAGAAATTTCTTGATGCGTTCCTCTGATAGGAACGCTCGAAACCTCACTGAATTCAACCTGAGGCCCAAGTAGACTATTTCCTGTGAGGGAATTAGACAACTCTTCGTCTGGTTTATCTTGAAACCTAATCTCTCCAGATGCGTCACTAGTGTGTATGTATCACTCTCTGCTTGTCGCGGGGATGGCGCGCAGATGAGTAAATCGTCCAGGTATGATAAAACTCTTGACTCCTCCGTTCCTTAACGGTGTCAGAGCCGCTTCCACACACTTGGTAAAAACCCTGGGCGCTAGAGCAAGGCCAAAGGGAATTTTCATAAACTCGTATGCCCTGCCCTGATAAGCGAACCTCAGATATTTCCTGTGAGCAGGAAAAATATCTATGTGAAAATATGCGTCCTGGAGGTCCACTGAGGTGAACCAATCCCCTTGACAAATACTTTGACACAAAGTTCTGAGCGAAAGCATTTTGAATTTGTACATTCTGAGGTGTTTGTTGAGGATCCGTAAATCTAAATGGGACGGAGACCTCCCCCTCGTTTGGAATCACAAAATAACGGGAGTAGAAGCCCATCTGGCTTTCTTCCGTTGGAATCATCGGGGGAAGAATAGCATCTTCATTGTCGTCATCCTCGTCTTCGAGGATGGTCGACAGAACTTCGTCATCATCATCTTCCACTCCCGCTAGCCGATCTCCGAACAGCGGGGGAAGGACGGGTGACACCTTCTCCATCATATCACTCCAAGAGCTGGAGGCCTGTGGTGGCCAATCCATTGGTTCCTCTCTGGGTTGAGCAGAGAGGCATGGGTCCGATTTCCCAGCTACTGCGACACGAAGCTGGGTCTTAACCGAGAATGTTGCGCATTGAGGACAGCCCTCGGGGTTGGACAGCGCTGCCTGAGCGTGTTTAGCGGCCAAACAGGAGATGCAGAGACCGTGTGAATCCTTTGCAGAAATCCACATTCCGCAAGCACACGGATGAGGAGGACGGCCTTTTCCTTGGGGGCTCTCTGGTTCTTTTGCAGTGGCCATAAAGCCTGCACTCTCTTCATACGGTAAGCCCACCACGACGTGAAACTAATGTTAGTACGGAGCGGTGCAGCGATAGAGAGCTATTTTCCTTCTTTTTGGTGCGTGGTGAGCACGCCAAAAACTTGGAAAATTAATAAATAGAACTTAAAGCTGAAAACTTGCCTTGATGCGTTAGTTATCTTGCTCTAAGTTGCAAGTCACTTGACAAACGTTAAGAATCTATTGCATTTGGGACGTTACCTTACGGCTCCGTCAGTAAACCGTTGAGCAATAATTCCCAAAGTCTGCTGAGGACAGCTTCCGAAATCTTCACGGGGAAGAGAGCGAGAATGACGAAATGGCAGGTTGCTGCGGTTTATATACAGGGAGACGGGACTCCCTGATCGCTGCAGCGATTGGTCTGCTATGGTTGGCAGACGTGGTGTTATTGGTGCTTCCGCGATTGGTCACGCCCTGAGGCGTTCCCATATAGTGAGATACCGAACGAATGTTTGAAAGAGAACCATTTACATTTACCATTTTCGTAAAGAGAACCATTTACTTCACTCCCCGTGAATGAACCTGAATGAATCAACCGTTTGAACGAATCGAATAAATGAATGACTTAATCAATTAAACATTTACAACCACCTACTGGCATCAAAAATAATTTCATATTTTCATATTAATAAAAACAAACATTAAAAGGTATAGTTCACCTAAAAAAAAACCTCTATTTGTCTTAAATGTCTATTTGATTTTTTTACACAATAATGACTTCTTTTTAAAGTTTAAATCTTTTTAAAGTTTGATCTTTTAACCCCCTTGAGTCGGCTGTCGCGCCGGTGCGATCGGCTCTCTCTTTTTCTTATCAGTGCCAAAGAGACTAAAATAACTCTGTCGTTTTTTATCATTCATGCAAGTGTTATACATCATTATATTCTGTTAAGTTTCTATTTTTTTGTGTACAGTCACAATAAAAACAAATTGTTGTGCCTTTTGCAAAATAAGGGAAACAAAGCCTCTCTCTCAATGATGTCTAATCTGATTCTCTTCAGAAATGACCTGTAGCTTAGTGAAACCTTGACACACAAACATGAGACATATGTCTAAAGAAACGTTGAAATGTCAGGTTTTAAATCATGTACATCAAAACGAAAACAAATATTCTGTGTTTATGTAATCTGTGTGAAAAGTGGGAGATATCAGTCAACTCATTACTGACTCATTATCCGCCAATGCGGCCACACTCAGATTATTATTCATTGATCGTTCATGCCTACTCGCATAAGGCCTGAGTAAAGAAAAAGTGTTTTACAAAATGTAAAAGAATATATTGTTTTATGTGAATGAGTAGGCTCAATGATTCTCACATCAGTTTAAAGCAAAAACTCTAAACAAAAACACCCAATAATCAAAAGGGCTTGTCAAAACATATCTATTGTGTGTTTTGAAGCCTTAATTTTAATTTTAGTTTTTTCAAAAATTATGCATAAACATTATTCCCTCAAAAATACAAGCATGTACATACATGTTGCTCACATATTATGGTAGCCCAGTTTGTGCTGAATACAGTGTAATTACACTTTTGCCTGAAAAATGCACAAATGTCAGAGCATGTCAAAACTTCTAACGGGCCCCAAAACAGCTCAGACTCCTAGGGGTTAAATTTCTCAGTCAAATTTGATGTGTACCAAATTGTAATTAATTAGATTTAATCGCTTGACAGCCCTATTATTTAACTTTTTTTTTTTCTTTAAAACTTTTAATGTTCAGACTATTGTTCTGACTTCTTTGGGAGGTTTCGACCTTAAATAGTGTCAGAATACTAAAAGGCGAAGAAAATGGCTTGTGGGACCGAGGCGGAGCCGGGGGCTCAGAAGACCGTGGTGGAACCGGAGAAACTGAGGACAATGGTAGACAAAGGGATGGTAGGCTGAAGCACAGCTGAAAGGGTGGCATCTGATCAAGGTGGAGCCAGTGGGATGATGGTCAATGGCGGAGAAGCATGGAGTTGCAGCCAATGGGTCAACAGGCTGAGGTGGAGTCATGTGCTCGGAGGTCTAAAATGTAGCCAGGGGATCCTTAAGCCAAGATGGGGCTGGAGATTGGAAAGCCCAAGGCAGAGCCGAGGATCATGGCAGAGCCACTGAAGGCGGAGGAGAGAAGCTGAAGGGAGCCATTAGAGGCAAAACTGTTTAGGTGGGTGGAAGCACCAAAAGCAAAGCCAAAGAGCTGAAGGGAGCCAGCAGAAATGAAGGTGAGTAAACAACATGACTTTGTTTTGGATTTATCTATTTGAGAATTTAAAAATAAAAATAATTGTTTTTAGAAGTCACAGACAATTTTGCGACAGGTAGGATTCAGTTTACAGCACTTCTTATTCATTTCTATGGTATCAGCAAACAGCGATTGACTGTCGCACAAATTAGGTTATCAAAACAAACGTGATCCAAGTGGGCCGTTACACTTTCTCCATGGTAGAGCCATGGACCCTGGTATCTCCCAATCATAAGACCAGGTTCGGCCAGGACCATCAGCAAGGCAACACCCTAGCTCCTCCCTCTGTCAGCTCTGCCATTGGATATTCCTCTGCCTGCTGCACCGGTGTCCTGTCCGTCACCAGCTTAGCTGCGTACACCTCCAAGACACCCCCCCCCCCCCCCTGTTTATGGTGCGAGGCCTTTATGGCCTTTCGGGATTGGGGGTGTTATGTCATAGTTATGTTCTGTTTATGTTTGTTTCTCCACTCTATTTAGTTTTGGTTTCTGACTATGTCCTAATTTGCTTCTATGGTTACCCATTATGTTCTCCTGTGTCTTGTTTAGTTCCATTGTTTGTCATGTGCATTTAGTTTGCAATCTTAGGCGGTTGGTTATTGTCATTGTTTTGAGTTGTTTAGTGTAGTATTCTATGATTAATATTACTCCTGCATGTTCCTGGTTGAATTAGAAATTAAGGTTTTGTTTTGGATGCTTCATCTTCTTTGCGCAATTACTACAAACCACCCGCATGACAAATACATTCATTTATACCAACAAAACAATTTGAATGAGTTAAATAGTTCAGAAATAGCTCTTCAAGTTTAGTACAGTATAGTAAGAGAGGATAAAACATGTTTTTAAAAAAGACAGAGAACATATTCTGCTGTAAGCTATGGAATGGGTTGTGTCCCTCTGTGGGTGGCTGCTCAGTTAACTGCCTGAGCCCAGCACAGTTAATCTAAAGCAGACACAGCATTCATCACTGCGCTCTCCTTTCTCCTCTGCTGCCAAACCCTCTAAATACACATTTCAAGATTCCAGAGAGGCAGATTACATGTGGGGAATCTATTTGTAAACCTGAACAAGTATAAAGAAAATGTTAATTACATCTAAATGATGTTTTCTGTGAATATTTGTGGAAGCATTTTTGTTTGGGTGTCTTTATGAGGTTTAATTTCCTATGAGGGGAAGCAACATGTGTATACATATTCCTTCTGAAACAGAGGTGGCTCTTAGGTGGCCTGTTTTCAAAGTGCTACCACAGGCCACACATGCATATGCTTCTAATTCACAGACAAATGTACAAATGAAATCACCTAGAGTGAGCGTGCCCACACAAGAACATATGCACACTAAAACTCAAGTAAAACTCATGATTTCCTAAAAGATACAAACCAGCCCAGCAAACCTTATAGCACACATAAAATGAGGGTAATGTTTCTTTAGATTTGTGGCTCACTAATATTTGTAAACACCTTATCCTAAACAATAAGACTAAAACATGTTGTTTACATTATTGTGATATGAAAAGCACAGATGAGAGAGAAAAGTTCTGCGGGTTGTGCTGACATTGTGCAAATTAAAGAACACAGGCAGAACCTGCTCGTTTTCCATTATGCCAACGCAATCTACAAAGAGCAGCGCAAATTAGTATTGGGTTGCCAACAAGCAGATCCAATGATAATCAGGTATCTACAAACAACACAGGGACAGCAAACCAATAAGTTCGGATAACAATTTCATAACTGACATTTCAAATAAATACCCTGAATGGAGAAAATTCTCTTCCTTCTACCACATGCTCTCTGTTCTCTACTGTACCGATAAATAATGATGCAAATACCAGTAAATTGACTACCGCAAACCGTAATACATTCTGTTGCAGGATTTAGTTTAATACTCTCCTCCTATAAAGTTTGTGTCTGAAATATTTGTAGGATTTTCCCTTTCAGTCAGGACCACTCTATTTGACTAAGATTATTGTAGAGGCTCTGAATGTTATTGGCGGCAGGCTTCACTCTGAAGGGTTCAGCTTCCAAGCTGTCCACAAGCAAACCTTGCTGAGTTTTGAACCCCCCTGGGGCCTAAGGCAATCAACCAGAATTTTTATAAGCAATGGTTACACAATTCCATGCAGAAGTAATACAAGTATTGTAATGAGATCGAACAATATTAAGCAACAATGAGCTGGATAGATAGATATATCTCCTTGGACAAGCAGCTAAGCAATCATGTGCCTGCATAAGGAGGAGTTGAGGATTGAGGATGGAGGATGGGTAAGCACGTGTCTGTGCGACAGACTGAAGCGTGTGTCTTAGTGAACTGAAGCTGGCTTAACCAGGGCTCCAGACAAACATTTGAGAACATTATTGTAAGATATGCAGATAAAATTAACTTTTATTAACAACAGTAATGTGCAAAAAACTCATTCTTATAGGGAAACTTTAAATATCTACTCTTATTAAATGTACTATTGTTCTTTTATAGCATCATAGTGAACTGACCGACAGCTTCAGTGATTATAAAAGGAGCACTCTTTACTTGTTTTCTGTGTAATTCAGTCACAATTTGAAGAAAAGTTTGTTTTTCATGAGACTTTGTGACTTCCTACTTTTTCCATATTTTAAGGAGTGAAAATGGCTAATAAGTCAATAAGTGCTCCTCTGTCACCATCTACTGGTTATAATGGTAATATGTCTTTTTAAATAAAAGCACTTGTTTGCCGCCAAGTGGCCTACACCTTTTAACTTTTTGTTTTACAAATCACATTAAAAATAACATTAAAATTGGTGTAGGATTTCAGGGCGCACCAGACACAAATGAATCTTCCAGATGACTTGTTCAAACATAACTCCACACAAACTCAACTCAACACTCCAGACCCCAAATCAACAATTTAGGACCATAAATGAAGTGGGCTTCATTCCAGTCTGAGCTAACTAACGAAACCCCCAGGTAAGTACTTTATGGCCAGAGATGATCATAGCTAAAAGGAAGATCATGTCAACCATGGGTAGTTTGTAAAAAAAAAATTTGACGGATTGGTTTGGAGAGGGCACAGTTTGAGCCACACCAAGATAACGGCAGAGATTGTTCGATCCCCCAAGATAAAATATCCAAAAGAGATCTTCTTCTTCTGAATGACCTTTGAACACAGAGTTGAAATCCACAAGAAAACCCAGCCTGTTTTTACATATAAACTGCATCAAATCATTCAAAAAGGTTGGTAGTCGGACTTTTAAAATCAAACATCCTTCAACTACATAATTCTATATTATGTCTACAACCAATACATGTGACCAATATGCGTAGATCACTCACAATTCATGTAACTGTTATAACTATTGAATGGTTGATTGGAAGGGTGCCTTGCTTGGTACCATTGTATGTATCTGTTCATAATTCAGAGGATGGCTTGATTGAAAGCTGTGTAAGTATTCTTATTAATAGAAATCATGTCTAAACTGTACTCTCAGTACTCTTTGCTTAGAGCGGGAAGTTAAGAGGTATCACAGGTAACGTGATTTATGGTGAGAGGAGGAGAAACAGTCACCTCTGAACCAAAGATGATACCTAATTGGTGAGAACTCATCCAGGAGGATGGGCAGACATTTGAGTTTAAAATCTCAGAACACAAACAAAGAATTAGACAGAGATGAGACGATTAGATGATCAGACGATCGAGGCAGACAAAGATCAAAGAAAATGGGTTAACGGTTTCTTTCAAGCCATTTATATTCTCATCTCACTCACTTTTCTTTAACTTAAGTTTAACCTTTTCTTTCCGTTGAGTCTCGTGTTGTAAGTTACGTTTTGCCACAAAGTTTCGGTCAACGATTCTATAGCAAAGCCCGCTTCAAATTAAAACCTTATCCACGAGACTTCTCATCCATCCGCCAACACGCCATGTGATTGGCTTCCCAAGACGTTGATCAAAGACACAACAAGACCACCAGCGAATCGAAGAACTTACCTGGGAAATACCCTCACCAGCAAGGACCAAGAAGGGAATCCCCATTCAAAGAAGACACAAAATACAAACGCAAGTAATATTTCCAGATTCTAACTGAACTGGTGCATTGATATAAAATTGAATAACCCCATTTGGATTAAAACGCTTTCCCACTGGATCTCCCAGGGCTGTGCAGTAACAGTGACGCATGATCAAGATTGACCCGTGTATGAGCTTGCGCTGTCCATTATTTCTCTGAGCTGATAAACGGTCAATGCTGCATAGCTCAAACGAGTAGTGCGGTTCCATTCCACTTTCGTTTCAGTCACTCAGGACCACTCTGTTTGATTAAGATTATTGTAGAGGCTCTGAATGTTATTTGGTGGCAGGCTTCGCTCTGAAGGGTTTAGCTTCTGAGCTGTCCACAAGCAAACCTGAGGTTTGAACCCCCCAACACAATGAGCAGCTATTTACTCTGCAGAGATATCACCTTTATCATCATCAGGTCATTGCTGGGCACATCCATCCTTCAAAGTGTTTGATACATGGCCACATTCTCAACATCTTTCCTTTGGACACCATTTATCAGTTCTTCTTGGAATGTCTGTCTCAATGTCTTTGTGATGTTTGTGCAATCGTAGGACAGTGAGACCTTTCGCACAGTCACAGATTCTGAGATTTATCGAGTCCCACTCCAAATTTCCCTCCCACTCTTATGGATTGGTCTTTTCTCCACTCATTCTCAGACCAATCTAGCCAGCCTCTGTATCCAGGCTGATGGTCACTTGCAGTCGCTTTGTCTCAGCTGACGGATATTGTGTATTTCAATTTATAATCAGGAATGCTGTTCTGTTGTAAGGCGACTGGTGAAGGTATATCTAGAAAACTGATGTTACATTAGACATAATGTTAAGCCCATAAGAGGGAGGAATAATGCTTGAATTATTATCCCCCACAACAAAACACAGTTTTGCTTACTTGAAGTTATTGTTCTCTGCTTAATTTTAGGAGTTAAAGGTCCCATGGCATTGCATTTTTCTATTATTTTATAATGTTTCCTGAGGTGTACTTATATTGTTAGTATGATTTTTACATCATAAAATGTCATAATTTAGAAATAAAAGGCATTTTTTCAATACTGATGTTTGCCCTGTGGCTGAATGCCCCGTTTCAAGAGGCGTGTCTGCTGTGAGACTTCAGTAAAAACGGCCACTGTTGTAATTGGCTGACATCTTTGCATTTGAAATGAGCGGAAGGGGCGTGGTTTAACGAGGTCACCCAGGCACGAGCTGCTGCCAGAGAGACGGATGGACCTGAGTTCACTTCACATCAGTTCTCAGCACGTCTCAGTTCAGTGAACTGTTGTAGTTACTAGAATATACTTCAGGTTATTAGTTTATTTCTAGTCGGAGTGGCTGTCACTCATGTCAGAAATTTAGTAATTTTAGTAAATTATGGATCAGCGCTGACTCGAGACGCGAACCCTTTAGAACGATTCAGTCCGATTTGGTGAACTGATTTGGTTCACTTAAAAGAACCGGTTCAAAAGAATGATTAGTTCGCAAACCGCACATCACTAATGTACCAGAGACGGAGCGATTGCTAACAAAGTTATTTATAGTAACTACTGATTTGTCGAATTATCGAATGTAATCCAGTTTATTGTGGGGAAAGCTGGCTAGCCCGGATATGCTCACGCTTACCCCCCTTCTGCTTAATCTGGCGCCTCCGCTGTGGGCCAGATGCAGTACTGGGGGTCGGTGATGTTTAAGGCCGACCAGCCAGTGCAGCCCGAGCTTCGGCGTGAGGTTTATCTCTAAAGAGATGTGAGTCTGCTGATGTTGAGCAGAAACGACTGTATGCACATTTTAGAACAGATAGACGCGGCGAGGACATACAAAAACACTGACTCACAAGATAGAAAACACCGTTTTGTCGGGAGAGAGAAGCTGCAGTGTGTGCACGAATAATAAATAATTAGCTACACATAAGAAATCACTGATCACAGATCAGAAGGAACTGAAAAAAGACTTCTGTTTTCATTTGTACATCCAAACACTGAGAAACTGCGAGCATTCACTCGTTCACAAAGCATGATCTCTCGAGCGTTTGCATGGGCATGCCAGATTCTCTGGGCGGAGGAAAGGGATGTAACCGTTCCTGTTTGGACGTCAAAACAGGAGACTTCAGGATTGGCTAGTCTGGCCTGTCATTTTCTCAAGGGCAGAGAAAGACAGCCAGAACTCAGTTTACACCGATCAACATTTCTATCCGCTTGGGGACAATATTCAGGCTAGGGGAACTCATATTAATGTTGAAATACCTCATAAAATGAAAATTTCATGCCATGGGACCTTTAAGAGAGTAATGATAATGATGCTAGCATAAAAATAATTATGAATGTAGGTTCCACCACCTGCGGCCTTGGAGAAAAGGTGGTGTAGAACATGGATGGATGTTAAAATAGCTGCGTTTACGTGAACCCTTTTAATCCATTGAAATCAGACTATTCACATTACCAGTGAAATGTCCATGTCATTGCATCACTTGTCAATGGCATTGTATCCTTGTTACCTTCGGTTGCTGGTTTACTTGCATATAAACCATGGAACCACCGCTTTCCTTCCTCATCCATGAACATGAATCCGTTCTGCTTTACATACTGCTTTAAGCAACAATATGTTCCCCATAACAACCAGATAAGCCTTAAGCAACACAGATGCACTAGATAAGCTTAAAGAAATGAATGTTGCTGATAGCCGGATAAGCTTGGGACAGCATATGCAATAACCAAAATTCCTAAGCAACAAATATGTTGTATAAATATGTATGTATAAATATGCAATAATAAACAAATTGCCTTAAGCAGCAGCATGCTACCGATAACTACTACATAGCCTTAAGGAGCGAGCGTGTTGCTAATACCAGTATACACTTAAGGCATGGCATGTTCACAATACCAGATGACTCTTAAGCTATGACTATGTAACTGACACACTATAGATTAAGGAACAAGTATGATACTGATACCCGGATAAGCTGGTATAGTATGTTGCCAATAACCAAATAAGCCAGATAGCTTAGCACAGCATGTTGGCAATTATAACCAGAAGCCTAACCAACAGCATATTCCCAATAAAAAGCATGTTCCCAATAATACACAAAAAAGCCTTAAGCAACAACATTTCCTAAAAACAGCTAAGCCTTAAACAACAAGAATGTTTCCAATGATAAACATAAAATCCTTGCAAACAAGCATGTTTCCAATATGACTAGATAGCTTAAGGAACAAGCAATTTCCAATTTCCAAACAACAAATAACACTAAGCCCAGGGTTGCCAATTCTCACGCATTTGGCGTGAGACACGCTTTCAGGCTCTATCTCACGGTCTCACTCTGCCCAACTTAATCTCATGCCAAATTGCCAAACCTGCTTTTGATATTAAACAAAGTCTAAGCTTTTACTTTTTTTTTAAGTTTTACTGCGAAATTCAAACAATAAATATCGTTTTGGAGCACTTAATGAGGCATACAGTTAAAGCCAGAATCATTGAAAAACAGAGTTGCGACATGCTTTCATCTCGTGGCGGCGCGCGCAGTCACGTGGTTCATGGAGCTCTCAATACTTCTATCGCTGTGTCAATACATTTGAATGGCTTAAGCGGATACACAACAGCTTCACTAAACAGGTGTTTGCAGCAAGTTTTGGTAAACAGTACAGCATCGTGTGCATTGATTATTACGTCAACCATATTTACAGGATTGTTTTATTATGGAGAGTGATGGAGATGCAACAATGTTAACATTAATGTTAATGTTTTTCTTGTATTTAGCCCTCAGGTATTCCTCACTAATTGCTCACACTCGTCATACTCATTGATGGTCAAATGTGACCATACAACTTAACTATTTTTCAATTAAATAAATGTTCTATATTATTTTAGTTAAATAAAAATTATTGAATATTTTGGGAAGATCTTTTGGTACGAAATACTATTTGTGCAATAATTATTGTCAATTAATGACCACTTAAAATATTTGTATTATTTATATTACAATTAGTGTAGTAATTAAGGTTAAAATAGAGAATTCCAATTCAAAGAGGCAAATTAGAGTTATTTTGTGGCTAGAAAAATTATAACTTTCATTTGTAATGCCATTATCCACCAGGTGCCTGTATCAAATCTAGTTGCTCAAAAAAGTATCGCAGATCAAACTGGTTACTTATTTTTAGGTTTTGCATTTTAATAAATATTTAGATATGATCAAACACTAGATTTCTTTAAATGTGAAATTTTAAAACGTTAATAACTTACATCCTAATATTTTTAATAATACTTATATAAGCACACACAAGTGCATATTAATGAATTCAAGCATATAATTTAACCTAAGAAACGTTTAAAATAGTACTAAAATAGTGCTAAGGCAAACTTATTTTTCCTTATATGTACAGTAGGCTATATACATATGAATTGATACTGGATCAATATCGAAATCGATATTTGTGCCAATCGTCTCACTCCAACCTGAACTTAAAAGTTGGCAACCCTGCTAAGCCAGATCAGATGAGCATTATTAGTCCCTTTTTACACTAGTGCATTTCCGTTTTAAAACGCATAACTTTTGCTACGGTTATGCCTGTCGTCTACATTACTCCGCCATTTTCAAACCTTGAAACAAATACTTTTGAAAACAATGCAGACCCCGTTTTAGATGGAAAACTCCGGGGTTTAGTTTCAGTGTAAACGGACCAAAATGTAGACCTTTGAAAACGATGATGTGGCTGCCCACATTACCCTACCTACATGACAATAACAGACCAGGGCTGCGTTTCCCAAAAGCATTGTACGCCTAAGTTGATCGTTGGTGACTATTGTTACAATGCTTTTGGGAAACGCGTCTGAAAGCTGATTTAAAGGTGCCCTAGAATGAAAAATTGTATTAACCTTGCCATAGTTAAATAACAGGAGTTCAGTACATGGACATCATATACAGTGAGTCTCAAACACCACTGCCTCCTCCTTCATATGTAAATCTTGTTTGTGAAAAACACCACAGAAAAATAGGCAAATCTCAACGTTACACCGAGAATGATGCAATCGTCGGGATCATTAATATGTATGCCCACAACATTTGCATATGCCAGCACACGTTCACTGTCAGGCGAAACTGCGCAGCCGTATAACAAGCCGTAAACAAGCGTCACGCGAGGATAGCGAACATGGCAGATCATGGAAACAAATGTTATGTTCCAGGCTGTGCAGGGGATGTGAAGACGTTTCATACTCTTCCCACAGATAAAACATGTCAACAGGCATGGTTGATGTTTATTTATAATCAAATACTGCGACAATATAATTCAAAATTGTCAGTTTGCTCAGCCCATTTCACCTCGGACAGTTTTTCAAACCTGGGACAATATCAAGCAGGCTTTGCTCAGCGTCCGACACTGAAGAAAGGGGCAATTCCAACCATATACCTGCAAGCAGTAAGTGATTTTATCCACTTCTTGACTGTCTAAACAATTTCTGATTAAATTGAAAGTTTCTTAGAGAGACAACATTAACGATAATATCCCCGTTGTTGTCTAGATCCAACGCAAGATGCTAGTACAGTAACAATAGGATAATCCAAGTAGCTTACATAACTAAATATGTCTAATGACAAAGGTTAATATTATTTCATGCCAGTGTTGTCATAAATTACAAAATACAACCGTAGATACGCAAATGTACTACGTTAGTTTAGTTGCTTACACATAGCTCACTCGATCCTTCTAGCTAACGTCACCTTAAAGGGTTAGTTCACCCAAAAATGAAATTTCTTCCATTAATGACTCACCCCAATGTTGTTCCAAAGCCGTAAGACCTCCGCTGATCCTCAGAACACAGTTTAAAGGAGTCATAGAATGCCATTTTTGTACAAGTTAATATGATTCTTTAGTGTCTAAATGAAAAGTTTGTAATATACTTTAATTAAAAATTCTCATTAGTATTGTAAGAAAACACTCATTTTACCTGGGGCCCGTTCTTCGTACATCGCTAACTCAGTTAGCTGGATTTGATTGTTGACGATTTGACATGATCTTGGATTGTTTGGTTCTTCGAAGCTCATCCTGGACTTGCTGTCATAGTAACAGGTCCATAAGCTTAAACCTGCTCGGGAGCAGGCTTATTTCATGTAAACAGGATTAGATTGCATCTTGAGGTGATACTTAAAATCTGTCCCAGCCACTGCTACTTTATTACAAGAGTGCATTACTGAACCAGGGGCAATAATAATAATTTTAAATAATAATATAAACATGTTATATTGTATATGTATATGAGAATGTATAATACTATAGACACAGCCACTTGATTGAGCGATTTATTTGTGATGGAATAATTACTTTATATAATTTAGTTTTTATTGGTTTACACACGTTGTACAGTTACTCTGAGCCGTGCATTAAGTGATCACGGATATTATGGGAGTGGCTTGATGCAGCGCAAGAGAGGATAATTTTATCTTGACCCATAAGAAACTGTCACGTTACAAATCTGCTTCAAATTAAATAAAAAATTAAATTACAACATTGAAATAAAAATGTAAAGGGTGTACAAATACTGTATAAAATCGTAAATATAAATAATTGGTAATCATGTTTAAAAAAAAAAAAAAAAACATTTATCATTTATCTATTATAACTTTTATGTTCGTTTGGTCGTTTGGCTGTTTCCTTATAACGGTTCAGAAATTCGTGGGGTTTTTTTGTAGCCTGGATGCCAGCCGAACTTAGCCCCGCCCACAACATTTTTACTCGGGCAGTTCGGTCTGGACTTGATCCATAGAGAAGTAATTATGCCCGAACAGAAGCTGTTCGGACCAATGATATTGTCAGGGCGGGCTTTAGACGATGATGGACAGATGATCAACATTAACGTAATCATCCACGTCATCAAAGGCGCTTGGGTTAAGTTTGTTCTAATCCTAAACGGAGAACTTGTTCGTATATGCATTCACCTTTTCTATTTCTCTCAGAAATGATGATCGTGTTGGTAAGTACTCTGTGTCTCCTTAAATTCTTTTTTTTACAACACCGGCAAAGATCGTTTACACTCATCTTCTTCTTCTAACGTTAGGCTACTTATTCCAGCGTGCGTGCAAGTACAGGGTTGCCAAGTTTTTACAACAAAACCCGCCCAATTGCTAACGTTCCTCAAAACTAGCCAAAAACAAGCCCAATAGCTTTCCAGGGGGGGTTCTCCGGGAAAAAAGGCATTTGGGGGGTAAAATATGTGTTATGTTGGCAGGACTGGCAGCTAAAAATCGCATTCCTGGGTCTGTATATCACAATTGGGGTCGCTTCAACCCGCGGACATGGCAACACAGTGCAGTTGACATTTGACAACTAACGTTGTGCGTCGCTCTGTTGCTCTGATTGGTTGTAGGTCTATCCAATTGAGGTCTTTCCTGGTTCGGTTGAAACACGCCCCATAATCACAGCCCAACGGAGCAGAATCAGACTCATATTCTGACTAGAATTGAGTATGACGACGTCAGGCTAGTTTTTTTGTGTAATTTGTCAAGTTTTTTGCCAGGTGACTTTTTAATTATATGATGTCATTACGTTGCTGTCTTGACGCCAGCCAATCGCTGCATTGCTTCGAGTTTCGAGTATCGATGCATCTGCCCTCTTCAGGGAAAAAAAGAACGCTCAGTAATCTTAGATCATTTAATCCAGATATTTTAATCCAATCCGCAAATTCGTTTGAAGAACCAAATTAGCCAGAGATCAGTTATCACGATTAAAAGATCTGGGATCTGTCAAATCATCTCAGATGTAATAAGCAACGTACGAAGAACGGGCCCCTGGTCAAAACCAGCTCTGTTTTCAGCAAGTCATTTCAGTGTATGTGACTTTAAATGATAATGAGCTTTGCTCACCCCGCCCCTCTGCTCTGTGGGGCGTTCGGTCGACCCGACACAACACCACAACACACGTGGAGTGTTGCCTTGGCAACAATTGAGGGTATATTTTCGAGAAATAATGGCAACGGGAGTCTCTGAGGACACATCTGAGCAACCTTATCAATTTGAACCGGAGTCGGACCAGGAACAAGATGACGAACCAAACGAAGTTCGAACAGGGCGTTTCTGAATGGTTGGTTAACGTCATGTCACTTTGATCTATCTTTGTACTGGCAGAGTAGCGTAGTGAGATACGAATGCTATGTGTTTACTGATGTATATGTTAGTTCATTGACAGATTGATGTTATGTTATAAGATTTTTTTTTGACATTACTTCTTTATCAGTAACAGACACCGTTATAAACCATGTACAAAAGTAAGCTTAGTGTAGTGTTACCACTTTAACTTTATCACCAGAGTACACAGTTTGTAATAACCATAACGCGTTGTTCATTATAAACGTGGGATTATGAATTATGAATGAGAACGTCATACAAAGAAAGCATGCCGTAATGTAACTTACCCTGTAAACTTTAGCCTCATTCATCGTGAAGCGTGCAAGCGATTTGCAAAGATTAATGTAAAGGTTAATAAAACGTTACACTCACTTCTTCCTGAGGTGCAGCAGGAACACAATCCTTTTTTCAAGAGCATCTTATTAGCAAAACCTGCTTTATACTGACCCTCGTTTATAAAGCAGTCTGCTGAGAAATGATTCGCGCAAACATTGACGTTGATCGGGGGGAATATTCCCTTCTAAAACAAAACTCAGCAGCCACTGGGTCTTCAGCGGTTCGGATTTAGGAACATCAAAATGACTGTGGTGTTCGTTATTACACCCAAGAACAGAACATCACAATCGCTTAGACGCCATTCTGCTCCAGAGTATCAACAATGGCGGACTGATGACAGCTCGCTCAGGGCGGGTCTGTGTTGAAACGCTGCTGTCAATCAACAATCGTAGGAGGAGCGTACACCGTGTAACGTCACACGGTCAGATGGCTCGATTTGAGACAGGGGAAAACATATAAGGAGATTAAAAAAAACACTGGATGTATTTTTATCATTTTTGCATTTTATAGGATGGTTGTGTACAGGCTGCCAACACACATTTCCGTATAATCAACTTGTAAAAGTGCATGTACCATTATATGACCCCTTTAAGATATTTTAGATTTAGTCCGAGGGCTTTCAGTCCTTCCCAGATAGCAAGCACAGTTGGGCCGATTCCGGCTGAAATGCGCCACTGTTGGCTCACTGTCGGCATTGGTGAAAAGATAATGGGCCAGATCCGTGCCGACTGTGCATGAACCAATCTGGCTGACTGACGGCTTTTTTTGAATGGGCCAGCGTCGGCTGAACGCAGTTGTACGGTGTCAGGTTCATACTCGGTGTAGCGCCGTGTATTTAGCTTCGGCCCGGGTTCGTTTTGTCACAGGCGGGCCACTACAGGAATTAAGCAACTCAGCCGTGAGAAAAAAAGTTTTGGCGGTTAAATCCTGAGGAGGCAGACGCAGACGCAGACCATTTCATCTTCGAGAGGAACCATCTCGGCTGAAAAATGAGTAAGTAATTTAATTCATTTATTGTTTTAGTGATGTTTGATGTTTTAATTGTCGAGATAAAAATCGTGTTTTAATATCTAAATGGTTTGCAATGATTATTACAAAACAGCAGAATATATTCGGTACCGGAGTGTGGATAAAGGCCCAGGGTCTCATTTTAGGATAAAACTAGGTATTTTTTAAACTGCTCTATATACAGTGGACTGTAATGTTGGCTAATAAAATTATATTGAGTCATATCCCATTTGCTTGCTAAAATTTCGTCAGTCAATTCGTTCAACGAGTGATTAGGCTCTCGAATCAGCCATATCTTATACAGCCGCGCGGCTCTGTATGATTTGATTCACTATAAAAAGAGTAATTTGTTTGTAAGTCAAACTACACTGACCACCAGCTGCATTATACCCGCGGAGACCAACTCATGTGTGTGCAATTTGAAATTAAATAAGATTTATTTTGTTGTAACACTATGGGAAGCCGGAAGACCACTATAGATACGTGAGGTAAACAGCATTCTTCTTGAACATAACCTAATCTGCTTCATTAGAGCAGGTTCACTTTGTTTAGAGCGAAATAAAAATATTAAAGCATATATATCCCGTATAATGTGATAAGTACTACGACTACGAGTAGTAATTTAACATATTTTACTGCAGTTGGGATTACTATGATTATGAGCGAACATAAACTGAAGGTTGATCTGAATGCTCAGTTTGGAATTCAACACTAAAACTTTTTACAGATACTTTACAATAAGGTGTTATGTTACATTAGTTATTAGTTAACATAGATTAAGAAAGCATGCAGTACTTCAGCATTTATTAATCTTATTAATCCTACTTCAACATTTACTAATTATTCAAATGAAAAGTTGTATTTTGTTAACATTAGTTAATGCATGAACAAAACACACTCACATTTCTATAATTCAAATCCCATAAAGGATTGTTAGACTCCATAAATTAGGTCAAGAACTGAAAACATTTCTCATAACACATAATGTACTTAAGAGGATGGTAATATTAGTCTGTCTGTCTCATTTTTATCCCAAGGTTACTGTAGTCAGCCGGATCTGGTCCATATCCAGATCAGATGGTGGACTTGCACCCTAAGATGACCACAGTGCGGCCCTGAATGTCAGACAAGACCTAGAAACAAACCGCCTGAGAAGACCTCGCTGACACAACAGTCATCGGCACAGATCCTCAGCAAAGACCATGAGAAACAGTTCTACAGACCCAATGTCCAGCTTCAACTCCCATCACACCAAATGCTGGCATGATCTTTTCCAATCTTCAAATAGTAGGAGCTGAATTAAATACTCTCAATCCACAATCTGACTTGAGAAGCAGCCTGGAATCAGAACCACACCATGTCCGTTTGTTTGGCCCGTGGAGAACTGGCCTCCCGAAGCCTGTTTTTTTTCTCCATTCTGTCACCTGATGGAGTTTGGGTTCTTGCCACTGTCGCCTCTGGCTTGCTTAGTTGGGGACACCTGATCTGCCTGCATTGACACTATTGGATGAGAACTGAACTGAGCTGGAAGAACACTGCTTTCTCCAGAGCTACTTTATAGTTTAAATGAACTCTTTTTATAATTGATGAACATTACAGAGTTAATGAACTCCCTGTAAAGCTGCTTTGAAACTGTCTTTACTGTATAAAGCGTTATATATTTAACAGTGACTTGACTTTTGCAAAAGGAAATTAGTTAGTGTTAAAGAGAGTGATGTTTTTCTTTTAATAATATACAGTAAATATAATAGTTATTTTGAGGTTGAAAAAATTACAGTGTATTTGTTTATTGTTAATACATGTTTATATTAAAGTGTATTTGTTAATTTATAATAAAAAATCTTTAATCTTTTTAAATGGTTGAATTTGTGTTTCACTGCCAGTTTCTGGGCCACGTCTGGCCCGGGGACCCAGCCGACCCTCAGCCAGACCTATCTTACAGTGGCTGGGCCAGACCTGGGCCACATAAAACAATACATGTCGTTTTACAGGGTATGGGCCAGATCTGGGCCAACACAATAAATAAGAGTCATTTTACAGGGTGTGGGCCATATCTGGGCCAGAGGAAATTGTTTGTGTCCGTTTTCAGTGTGTGGGCCAGTTTTGGGCCGGGGACCCAGCCAGAACTGGGCCAGAACTGAAACAAGGGTGTGGCCCAGAGGTGGGCCAAACAAATTTTGCTATGTGGGTTTGAATGCAAGTCTGTGCACACTTTGCAGTCCACGTCCAGAAAGGTAATGAAAACATCAAAGTAGTCCATATGTGACATCATTTGGTTAGTTACTCTTTTGAAGCGTCGACAATACATTTTGGTCCAAAAATAACAAAAACTAAGACTTTATGAAGCACACTACTTAGCTAAAAACACTTAGGTCTTTCAAAAATATATGTGCTCATTAATGTATATTTACTTCTTTCAAGTAATAAAGTATTCTCGTAAGTTTATAATATGCATTTTAAAATACATACGGGTAGGGGTTCGAATGCAGGTCGCCATGTTGCCCCTCCATCTTGAAAGTACATTAGCCAAAGAGGGACATACCCGTAAATTCAAGCTTCACCTTTCGCGTTTTAACCGGTTTTAACACTCGATGGCACTGTACAAAATTCCCTGCCTCGCGCATGTGCGCGTCAACTTGTTCAGACTTGTCTGGTGCATGCGCAGAGTGTTTTCATCTCAGCAGCGTCCAGTAACAGAGTTATACAGAGTTTTCCTGGCTTGTTTATTCCTCAAAAGTCTGTTTTTCCTTGTGTGGTATTTGTGTGCGTTAATAACTCCGTAAGTAATAATGGTTATTGTCATTGTAGATGTGTTTCAGAGTGTATCATCGCGTAATTCAGTTGATGTCACCTCAGAAGTATTTTTGTGTCAACATACAATAGCGTAATGCTCACCTATTTGAATAATCATTCAGTTATTTTGTTATCAACAATGTTTATTCGTTTATAGAAAATATTTGCTTGTAATGTATGTTGATGGAAATATGTATCAGGTCTGATCGGCATATTAACAATTGTTATACAGAGCGCACTACAGTGCTAAAGCTATGCACACACTTTTGTAATGCGACACCGCTTGTTAGCAGCAGCAGCGGCAGCTCCGCTCCTTTTAATGCAGCTGCATTTAGCGCCTATATATGGTACAATAAGCTCTGGTTTACGGTTACATTATACAAATGTAACTTATAGTTATACAGTTCTTAACTGTGTATCTTCTGTCATGTCATTATCATGTATATTTACCATCCTTATTTGTTCTCTCACAGAAACCACATTTATGTACATATCCACTCAAACCTGTTTATGCCTTGCAATTGGATGACTGAATAAACATTACTATCATCAAAGTTCACTCTGGATTAGCTGCAGTTCTTTCTAGCCGAATAATTAGGCCAGTTGAGTTCCAACCATCCCACTGTGCACAGAATATCCCACAGGCACCATGTCGAATGTGGACGAGGTCGAACTGGAAGCCATGTTAATCTTGGACTAAATCGGCCACCGTAGGAGTTTAAACGAAATCGGAATCAGCTTTAAACTGTGTTCCGAGGATCAACGGAGGTCTTACGGGTTTGGAACAACATTGGGGTGAGTCATTAATGGAAGAAATTTCATTTTTGGACCCTTTAAAGGGTTAGTTCACCCAAAAAGGAAAATTTTTGTCATTAATTACTTACCCTCATGTCGTTCGACACCCGTAAGACCTCCGTTCATCTTCAGAACACAAATGAAGATATTTTAGTTGAAATCTGATGGCTCTGAAAGGCCTCCATTGGCACAATGCACGATTCACTCTCAAGACCCTTAAAAGGTACTAAAGACGTCGTTACAAAGTCCATCTCACTACAGTGGTTCTACAATAACTTTATGAATCGGCGAGAATAGTTTTTGTGCGCAAAAAAACTCTAAATAACGACTTATATAGTGATGACGATTTCAAAACACGGCATCATGAAGCTTCGAAGCGTTATGAATCAGTGAAAAAAAAAAATGAAAGGAGGAAAGGTATCCCGAAGATGACATTTCACCACAGAACATGACTTTACTTGTATAGTTTATAATATAATATATCATTCATATATAATTTCTATAGGCCTATGCAATTATTTGTGAAAAATTATGTAGATCACTTTTACTATTTACATAAGCTGCTTATTCTATTTATGTAAACTGCTTTTATTTATATTTCATTGCAACTTTAAACAGGTCTAAGGAGTTTGTTGTTTTCATGTAGCCTTGGCAACTAGCCGGCAGACAAATATGCAAATGAAATGAAACTTGTTTCAACCATAATATGTCAATTACAAACTGTAAGATTGTCATTATGTTTATACTTTATACTTTCGTTTGTTGGGGCACTCTCCCTCTGCCATAGCGCTCCAGTTTCTAGATACACTCTTGCTTGCTCGCTCGCTCTAGATTGCGGGAGAATATAACTAATTTGCGGCCATCAGGGAACCGCTATCAATGTGCAGACTCCCGGAACTTCCGGGAGACTTGGGATGTCTGCAACAGACTAAAGCAAATGAGTGTACGGATGAACTGATTAATTGGTAGTGGGAGGAGTTATGGATCATGTGGAGGCTATCCTATAAGCCTCGGTATGGATGGCATGGTGTTCTCAACGCATAGCAGAAAGATTCTAAGTCCAGGCATTATCTCTTTTTGGGTGGTGTTCCTATTTATTATAATGGTATAAAAGGTATTTTACATAAATTAATACTGAAATATTAATACTTCACCCAGTGCTAATTAATAAAGTGCTGTTTTGCTGTCAGTGGAGTGGGTGCTCAGCATCCACACCTTCCCTAACTGATTGCCACACCTGTAAATATACCTAACTCCCAGTGAAGTGCCACACCTAGTGCAATACTCCCCCAAGTGGCTAAAATAAGTAATAGCTAAATTAACCTAACTCCCAGAAGTACAACACCTAGTGCAAAACTCCTAGACTGGGTAAACCCAGCCTAATCTGCCAGTGATTTGATTTCGCCCGGCAACTCAGTCTGGAAACCCGCACATTTATTTCTACTGCTTCTGTTACACTTTTGCGGGAACCAATCACAGACGGGAATTTAATTTATGCTTGTTTATCACGCCTCTTGTGCAGTAGAAAATACAGAGCAGACTCCCCAGACCAATGTTCAATCTTAAATTGAGCTTGGTCTGGTGATAGCCAGACAACAAAACTCCCCCAAGTGGCTAAAAAGGTGAATATAAATGGCTCAGCCAGCTATCAGCGTATGCTTAGCTGATCTGTAGGTCACACCATTGTCTGCCTGAACTACGCTTGAGCTCCATTCAGTCACTCAAACTCCATGCAATAAGGTCAGTCTTAAAAATAACTGTATCCATGCCTTCTCATCACAATTTTACTGTCTTTAGTAAATTCTGACAGTAATTTTAATGACAAAGGAGGGTTTGCACTGGCACAAACTGTTAGTAAATATGGCACCAAGTGCTTTTTTTAATCGAATTAATTCTTAAAATTCAATAAATGACAACACCCTTTTTTTATCATTCAATTTCATTTAAGGGTGTAGTGGGTGAATTTAATTTCATTAACATTACCTCTGATGGGCCTCCATGGTTTATTTATAACTTAACATGTTTACTAAATTCGTACCTCCTACCTGACAATACAGGATTTATTTTAAGCTCAAGTATGTATGTATTAAAGGGGTCATGAACAGGCTTTTTACATTTTTTATACTGTTGTCTGAAGTCAACTTATGATGTCCGCGTGGTTTTTACATTCAAAAACATCATAATGAATAAGTAATAGGCTATTTTCTACCCTGGTTTTAAGGCTCTCTCCTGGAACGCTCAGTTTTTATGGGTGTGCCACACTGAAGACTTGGATGTAAATGCCCAGGGCTAGGATTAGATAAGATTTGCATATTTAATGAGCTTCAGGTCACCTGTCAGTACATGTGGGAATTGTTTTGAAAGCGGCAACCGGAATGAATCGCCCAAAGGGCTCGCAAAATATCTTTATCAAACAAACACAATGATTTATCTCTCATCCACCCGCGACTGATTGGAATGTTATTTTTTTCTTGGCCCGATGGATATAACCGCGAACCTTACATCAAATATCAAGTCAAGAGAGTGAACAACGCACATAAAGAAAGGAATGTTATTTCACTATTTAAGATAGCCAGTCGGCAGGCAGGGCTTACAATTTGGTAGCCCGTCTGGAAAACGCATAGCCCCGGGACGTTGGGCTTTGCGAGCCCTGGCCCATACATGACAGAGTCTGATCCCGAATTGCATTGAACCAACAACACCACAAATAAAGGATTCTTCAGCTTTTGACAGCATGCTAAGTTATGTTCAGTTAGACACGTACACATTAATGTGGTTTAGATATCAAACGATCTGTAACAATGGAATACTATCACATATAAAAAACATTCTCTCACATTAGTGTGTTGCTTCATTCATTAATGTAATCTCATCCTGTCTGCAAATACAGTCTCTTGTTTATTAACAAATCTGTGGTGAAATGAAGGAACAAACACGCAATGTCTTCCCCACGTGAGCTGGATATTCATTAAAAATAAAGTTGATCCATGCATTCATAATATTGGAATCCGAATGAAGCTTATGTGGTATGTTTATTGCTTAGAAGTTCGATCCGGTTTAGCTCTATGTAGGCCTATTTCATCTCAGGCACGAGACGGTGGGCGGGGCTACAGAATCAGGCGTTGTTCTTCTTCTGTTGAGGCGGTGTTTCACCACACTCTGACGTCACAGCCTGGCACATTCTGAGATCGATCGTTTGCTGGGCCAGGTGTCAATAAAAGCTTTTCTTTGACTAAAAAGGACGTTTTCAGCTCTGAAACTTACAGGATATTCTTATATTACCATGACCTTTTATATATCAAAAGCTCAAGGGAAAGTTGATTTCTCAATTCAGGACCCCTTTAAAAGTATGTATAAAGTATGTAATCTATTAAAGTCTCGATGAAATGGAAGTAGCAACAGATCTTTTGTTCCGTATTATGACATTCATACAAGTGTAACTGATTATCAAAAAAGAAAAAAATGTAGGACGGGACTTTTTATTTATCAGTTGTTGATTAGATTGTAAGATTGTAAACATTTTGATTAATAAGGTCAAAATTTAAACAAAATGAAAAGAAACATATGCACGGATGAATTGTTCACCAAAAGACCTATAACATGCATAAAAAATAAAAATAAAAAGATTTTAAGACATTAAGACCTTTAAATTATTGTGAAAAATCAATGCAAGCATTAAAGGAACACTTACGTTTGAATGCTGGATACATTGGTACAGTATTGGTAATGAGAACAGCATCATATCTCAGTTCCAAACTGGAGGAAAGCTCTGTCAATTATAAGATCATGAAAAAAATATTTAACAGACATCAGTGGACAATTTTGTGTGAAAGCACAAAACTAAAACACACTAAAACCGATGTACTAAAACAATGCTCTGGCCCAGTCTAGACAAGAAATAAATCCAATTTGACCAATTTTGACCAAACTTGAGAAATACATTTTAATTTTATCCTTTGACACAGTTTTGTGTTTGATCTTCAGAACAGAAGCCCAATTAAGATTAAGCCCAATGCTGTACTAATTCTATTTTGCTGGTTTCCAGAATTGTCTTAGATTTAGTACATGATATTACTGAGTCTAGGATGTGTACACTATAGAGAGAGATGGAAGCCTCACGAGGTGGATAGAGGAAGCTGTAGGAGATCTGTTTGTCTGCGCGGTAGCTTGAGCAGGACTGACTGTAGGCTGGAGGAACTCTAATATCAGACTGAACACAGTTACTCAGAGCCTCAGTCAGAGGGGTGAAATCTACCTGCAACAGAAAAGCCACACAGTCAAGTTTAGACTCTAATACAACAGTGTACAGTTTATTTTTTGTGAATTGACTAAAAACTAACATAATTTTGTCAACTGCACCTGCTTAGATACAGTATAAGATGTCCAGAGAGGCATAGACAAAACTTCGCTGTAGCCACTAATGTAGTCACTATGATGAAGAATGCAGTATTTGGTGCGGAACATGACCGCTGGACGACCATAAGGAAGATTCTTGTTGTCTAAAAAGAAAAAAAAAGAAAGCAGGGGTTGCTAATCTCTTATTATGAAAAGCAGAATGACAAAATATAACTTACTAACATACTATATCAACTATATCATACTATTACCGTATCAGTTAAAATTCCTCAAAACCAAACATTTTCCTAAAGCAGTAATTTCTGTTCAGAAGACTTAGATTAAAGTGCTTGATTCATATGGATTACAATGTTTTTGTTTATTTTCTAGTACCTGTTTCCTTTGTTTCCATTATCCCGCCACTAGTTTGTTCCTATGGTTACTGATTTGAATTACACACCTGTTCCAGTTTTTGTTAATTAGCTTCTCTCTAGTTCATTCAGTTCTTTGTTCGGGTCGTCTATAGCCCTATTCAAATGGTAATTGTTTCTCATGGGGTCGTAAGGTATTTTCATAATTTACAGGGGCTAGTCTGTGATTTTCTTGCTATCCGAATCCAGAATGTCAGTGTTTTTCTTCCACCGCCCGCGTAAAAATCCCTGGCTGAATTACCTACTGTTTTTTGACAAACACCAAGGTCGTGTGGTAATTTAATTGCCGTTTGAATCCACATCTCTAAGTTTTCAAGAAGAGATCACTTAAATTCACAGTTTATATCCTTTTTGACCACTGCGGAGCACCGTACGGTGGCACTTTGCTGTAATTGGAATGCATTTTAAAGATCTAGCCTACTCTTTTATTACTGTAATGCTGAAAAGTATTTACAAGAACAATCGCTGCTCAACAGTGAAAGAAGAAAAGCATGTAACAGTTATACATTAATTTTACACCAAGTTACACTAAATTTTTCAACTAAACATCGAAATAAATCTAATTAATAAACTAAATTAACCATTTAAACTAAATTACTGATCTAATTATTGATCTAAAGCCCACACTGTCACTGTATGATAATTGAAGTGGACTGATGACATCAGCGTTTTTTCCAGAATGGCTATACAGCTGAATAAAATTATGCTGCATTATTTTCCTGTTTAACACTGTAAAGCTGCTTTGAAACAATCTACATTGTTAAAAGCGCTATATAAATAAAATTGACTTGACTGACATTTGAAATGGGCCGTTATTAGTAGGGCTAGGTATTGACACAAATTTCCCAATTCGATTCGATTCACAAGCTTGCAATTTTATTCAATTTCGATTCACAAGCTTGCAATTCGATTCGATTATTTTGGATATATATCAGGTACAATACATGGCGATGTTTTTTATTTTTAAAAAAAATCAACTAATTTTAAAACAAACTCTTAACTAATGCTGTAAACTATGGGAGTCAGTAGTAGCCTACTATAATATTGAAGGTAAAAATTTACTGAATTGTATACAAACACTTAAATTACACTGACAATGACGTTTTTTTTTTTTAAATAATAGTAAAGTTATAATATTAACTTTACAATTACATAATCATATTTCTACTCCAACTTGTTTTTTGAAATATAAACATTTAAACGGTGGCTGTCATAAACTTTTAATGTGCCAGATTTATTCATACATTAAATATTAAAGAACATTAAATCTATAATGAATATGTAATATGGTGCATACATTTATCAAAATGCTCCTCTCTCTAGCTCACCAACGAGTTTATGGACACTGGATTTTTATGAGGTAAATGTGACCTTACATGACATTGTTTACAAGCTGCTTTATTGACGTCTTTCCACGGTTGAAACACTGATTGAGCGATTCCATGTGACATGATATGGATTTCGGTAAGTTATATTTTATCTTTTTTTAACACACTTTCAGATGCTCATTCATGTTTATTTCGCGCTGTAACTGGTATTAACCTCTTAAACTCCATGGACCCTGGTCCGGAATAACATCAAATATATACTTGAAATTTTAAATGTCTGTAGAGGAGCTCTGACCTCATATGTGGTACCATTTGAAAGCTTAGAATGTTTACTTTGGCATTTGTTTTACACAAAGTAACTTATTTTCACTAAATTACTCTGGGACCATTTCCGCCTGGATTTCGCCTACCCAAATTGAAAAGCTTCCCATACCCCCATAAAGTGGTCTAAATACAAAAATCTGGTGTAATTTTACAGGAAACCCTTTGACGTTTCATAAAACACTGCTAAAAGTGATAAACATTTAAGTACATGTTGTCTGAGATGAACTTTGTCTGTTTCATGTATGCAAGATTTATTCAAATGGATCTGAATGGAGGGATATTACCTTTCTGTAATTTCTGCCTACCCAAATCTAAAGTCTCCCCATACCCATACACAGTGGTATAAATGCAATATCTCCATGTCATTTTAAGGAAAACCCTGAAATTACAAAAAACACTGATGAAAGTGATAAATATTTTAGTATACTGTATGTTGTTTGTGATATAATAAACAAAACAAATATTTTATTTTATTGGTTATACATTCATTTTTAAAAGTGTATATCTCCGACCCTGTGTGTTCTAGCACCCTACAGACAGTTTTGGTTGTTTCCAGCATATGTCAGCAAACACTGGGAAAAATAATTTAATACCACTGTATATGGGTATCGGGAGACTTTAGATTATGGTAGGTGGAAATTACATAAAAAAAGGTCATATTCCTCCCTTCAGATCCATTTGAATAAACCTTGCATTCAACATGATACAGACAAAATTATTTTTTCCAGTATTTTATCAAGTGGATTCTAGTGAATCCACTGTGGATTCTAGTGAATCCACTGTGGATTCTTTGGTGAATCTAGTGGAAACAGCCAAACTGTCTGCATGATGCTAAAGCACACAGGGCCTTGTGAGTTGTGCACTTTCAAAATGAATTTGTAACCAAAAAATCAAAAAGCCGCTCTTTTTTAGGGGGTTTATTACAGGTCAGACAACATATACTTAAATGTTTATCACTTTTAGCACGGTTTTATGTAACAAAGGGTTTCCTGTAAAATGACATCAAAAATGTTTACAGTATATGGACCCCAGCATGTGGGTATGGGTAAAGCTTTTCAATTTGCTAGGGCTATTTATGGTTTTGAATTTCGTAATAAAATGGACGTAATTTGAAATATTGACTTTGTTTCACATTAATAGTAACAAAGCACAAAGATTATTGCCATTTATTGGATGGGAGGCGTGCTACAATGTTACTTCATTCATCAACTGAAAACAGGATGACTAATTGATTCTTGGGATTTAAGAGAAAAATTAGATTCTATTAAAAATCGAGCAATCAATATTTTTTACCCAGCCCTAGTTATCAGGCTACAGAAGCAATTATATAGGCTATGTTAAAATAACCAAGCAGCATTATGTTTACCTCATGTAAATAAGAGTCTATATTAACTTATTTCCGCTCAAAATGACATCCATCGTTTTGAGAAAATACAAGACAGAAAACCATTTTATCTATAATCTGTCTATCTTTCTATTTTTTAAACAGGAAATTTAAATAATTAAAAAATAATTAGGATATCATTTTCTTATTATTAAATTAAATATGATTTTATTCTTATTATTCCAAGCATATGATATTTTATTTACAGCAGATAATCATGCGAATGACCACGTGAGCAGCGTGTTCCCGGGTTCGTAGGATAACAAAATTTGCTTCTCCACCATGAGTAAAATCGCCATCCGAATGAATGAGGTTGCATGCAAATTAATTTTTACGGATGTCCACATAAACAATTAGCGTCCGTGTTCTGTCTGTTGAATTTAGTATTGTTAATATACATGTTAATATATTGTTAATATACAGTAAAATAACATCTGATACATCCTCTAAAAGTTCAATAAGAACTTCAAGATCTTCAGTTGGTGTTGCTGCAGCACGTGCTAGAGCTAAGGCAGATGCTGCACAAGCACGAGTTACCTTTGCAGAGAAAGAAGTTGTAATTAAGGTGGACAAAGCCAGACTAGAAGTTAACTTAGAAGCCCTGCATCTAGAAAAAGAGGCTGCAGCTGCTAGCGCAGAAGCAGATTTATTAGAAGCAGCAGCAGAATTTGAAGAGGAGGAGCTATATGACAAGAAAAGTCACTCTTCATCGGCACGAAGCACAGACAAGCGTGTTTGTGATTATGTCAGGGACCAAGCTACATATCGCAGTGATCAGGCTGATTTAGACACTGATCAGCCTCAGGATTGCAAATTTGAACTAGACGAAGTAACAGATCAGAACTGGGCTACTTCTCAAACTGAACCAAATATAGTGCAGGTGAATGGCAGCCAGTATGTCGTACTTGATGCATGTTCTTCATCTCAAAGAGAGCCAAAAATGCAAAAAATAAACCTCTCAAGAAACATGAAAGAGGAGTCAATAGAAAGACCATTCAGCAATAAATGCCAGCAACAACCCAGGTTCAGTGGAGTATCAAGTTCTTTGCCACAAAACTCTGACACTTCAGGCATGATGGACCTAGTGAAATATCTTGCGCGTCGCGAGCTGGTGAGCATTTGATGATCACCCTGAAAGTTACAGAGCCTGGAGGTCCTCTTTTACCAACACCATCAAAGATTTGGGTCTTAGAGCCAGTGAGGAGCTAGACTTGTTGTCAAAGTGGCTCGGCAAAGAATCTTCAGAGTACGCGAGACGTCTCAGGGCAGTTCACATTGGAAACCCAGACACAGCCTTGAAAATGGTTTGGAACAGACTTGATGAATGTTACAGCTCACCTGAAGTTATCGAAAGTGCGTTGTTTAAGAAGTTAGACAGTTTTCCCAGGATTTCGGGCAAAGGTAACCTCAAACTTAGAGAGCTTGGAGATCTTTTAATGGAGCTGCTCTCAGCCAAAGAAGACGGCTATCTACCATGCTTAGCCTACTTAGACACTGCTTGTGGCATCAGACCTATTGTTGAAAAACTGCCATATGCCTTACAAGAGAAGTGGATTTCTCAAGGCTCAAAGTTCAAAGAAGAATTTGGTGTCACTTACCCTCCTTTCTCGTTCTTTACTCAGTTCATTTGCAATCATGCCAAAACATGCAACGATCCCAGCTTTGCTTTTTCCAGAAGTTACCGTCCACAGTATGAAGGACACCCTCAAAAATGCACTAACTTCAAGACACCAGTGTGGGTACACAAAACTGAAATCTCTCATGGAGCATCTCAAGACAAAATGCCTTCTAAAGATGATCCAGCCAAATACTGCCCCACCCTTTAAGGAAATGTCGAGGCTTCAGAATGAAGACAATCGATGAGCGAAAAGCTTTTCTGTAAGAGCAAGGGATCTGCTTCAGGTGCTGCTCATCATAGTCACATTTTGCTCGGGATTGCAAAGCCATTCTAAAATGTGATGAATGCGCAGTGATAGTCATAACTCAGCTCTGCATCCTGGTCCACCTTCATGGGCACCCAAAACCCAAAAACCTCCATTACAGCATGGCAGGGAGGATGTTTTAAATTCCAATAACACAAGAGGTGAGCTCTCTGTGCACTGAAGTTTGCCACGGCCTTTCCACAAAATCTTGCTCCAAAATATGGTCTTGTCAAGGTGTTTCCTGAGGGGCATCCTGAGAATGTAGTAAAGATGTATGCTATGCTCGATGATCAGAGCAACAGATCTCTGGCCAGGTCAAAATTCTTCGACTTATTCAACATCAATTGCAAAGCATCTCCTTACAGCCTAAAGACATGTGCTGGATTGATTGAGTGTTCAGGAAGAAAAGCAAATGGCTATCGGATTGAAGCAGCAAATGGTGGAATTAGTCTTGCGCTTCCAACATTAATTGAATGTGATGACATTCCCAACAACCGCAATGAAATTCCAACACCTGAGGCTGCTCTCCATCAACCTCACCTCAAGCATATTGCATCTGAAATCCCAGTTCTGGACCCTGAAGCTCACATCCTCCTGCTGCTTGGACGAGACATACTCAGAGTTCATAAGGTTTGAAAACAAATTAACGGCCCGTACAACACACCCTTTGGCCAAAAACTAGACCTAGGATGGGTTCTGGTCGGCGAAGTATGCCTAGGAGATGAGCACAAGCCCAGTGTTTCCAGTTTCAAGACAAACATCTTAGAAAATGGAAGACCCTCACTGTTCGTTTCTTGTACAAGTCACGTACATGTTAAAGAAAAGATCACCAGTAACTTAAAGGTCCCCTTCTTCGCGATTCCATTGTTCAAACTTTAGTTAGTGTGTAATGTTGCTGTTAGAGCATAAATAATACCTGTAAAATTATAAAGCTCAAAGTTCAATGCCAAGCGAGATATTTTATTTAACAGAAGTTCCCTTTCAAAGCCTACAGCGAACGGCTGGCTTGGACTACATCCTGGTACTTCCTTCTTTAATTACGTCAGTAGAGCAGTAGAACAGACTAACCTCCGCCCACAAAGAAACGCGAAAAAGGGGGCGCGGTCTTGTTGCTGTCCCACGTGGAGAAGCGGACGGTCGCGTGGAGAAAAGGAACTGTTGCGTTGAGTGTGTTTATCGCCATGTCATCGAGACGCTGTTATTTTCATCCAGGAGTCAAATCACCTTTGTTTGGCTTTCCCAGGGACGCTGTAGAGATTATTGAACGCATACATCTCTCCGTTAAGAGGCGTGACCTTTCCAACGTGCGCTAAGCTGCTGTCAAATTACAACACAGGAACCGCTTTCACGTGCGCTAAGCTGTGGTCGAATCACAGCACAGGAACCGCTTGCACAATCAGAACTCGTTACGTGTTTCTGAAGGAGGGACTTTATAGAACAAGGAAATCACCAGCCGTTTTTAGGACAGTGGAAACAGCGGTATACAGATAAGTAAATAGTGTGAAAAATACTGTGTTTTTTTACACGCGAAACATGAACACATGTTATATTGCACACTGTAAACACAATCAAAGCTTCAAAAAAACACGAAGAACGGGACCTTTAACAACTCTACATACAGCTCATGACTTTGAAACACATTTGAACATGAGCAAGGACAATCTAGGCCAGGATTTATTTAAAACAACAGAGAGCGACAGTAAACCTGCACCCTCCATCGAAGATGAAGTCTTTTTAAAGACTATGGAGAGAGAAGTTTTCCAGGACAATTCCAACAGTTGGGTGGCACCTCTTCCCTTTAGATCTCCACGGCCAGTTCTTCCAAACAACAGACATCAAGCTTTAAGCCGCCTCTCTTCCTTGCAGCGTTCCCTAGAACGGAACATGCAACAACTATTCGACAGTGACCATGCAGAACTTGCAGCTCCAGTACCAAAGGGAAAGGAATGTTGGTACTTACCACTATTCGGAGTCTATCATCCCAAAAAACCTGATCAGATCAGGGTAGTATTTGACTCCAGCGCACAGCATGAGGGGATCTCTCTCAATAATGTGCTCCTCACTGGACCAGACCTTAATAACAGCCTAATTGGTGTCCTGGTGCGTTTCAGGAAAGAGTGTGTAGCAGTGATGGCAGACATACAACTAATGTTTCACTGTTTTGTTGTGAGAGAAGATCATAGAGATACCTATGCTTCCTATGGCATCGTGATAACGACCTTAACAAGGACATTGTTGAATACAGGATGAAAGTCCATGTGTTTGGCAATAGCCCTTCCCCGGCAGTAGCAACTTTCTGCCTAAGACAAGCAGTAGAGAAGGGTGCGCAACAATACGGTCCAGACACCAGACACTTTGTGGAACGTGAGTTCTATGTGGACGATGCACTAATTTCCTTGCCAACTGAAGAGGAAGCTATAGACCTACTAAAGAGAACACAAGTATCCCTCTCTGAATCAAACTTGCGGCTGCACAAGATCCAACAGTGTACAAGTACTTAAAGCATTCCCATCTGAGGATCACACAAAGGACATCAAAGATCTCAGTGGAACAACCATGCCTACACAACGCAGCCTTGGTCTGAACTGGGAAACTGCGACTGACAAATTTACTTTTAATGTATCAGTCAACGACAAACCATTCACACGCCGTGGTGTCCTATCCATAATCAATAGTCTCTTTGATCCTCTTGGTCTTGTGTCTCCTATCACTATACAGGGAAGGTTTCTTCTTAGAGAGCTATCCATTGAAGGTACAGACTGGGATGCACCACTGCCACAAGAGAAACGCAATGAGTGGGAATCATCGAGAGATTCATTAAAAGACTTGCAACAGCTTCACATTCCTTGTTCTGACTCACCCAACTCTCTTTCAAAGGCAAATCACAAAGAGATCTGTGTTTTCTCAGATGCGTCAACGAAAGCTATAGGAGCGGTAGCATATCTCAGGACAGTAGACACAGATGGACAGATCAGCATTGGCTTCATTTTAGGAAAAACAAAACTGACACCATAAAACCAGCCTACCATACCCAGGTTAGAGCTTTGTGCAGCAGTCTTAGCAGTGGAGGTAGCAGAACTCATTGTTCAAGTGATTGACTTCAAGCCGGATGCTATTACCTTCTACTGTGACAGCAAAATTGTACTCGGCTACATCCACAACGAAACTAAACGTTTCTACGTCCACAACAGGGTACAGAGAATCAGACAATTTTCAGAACCAAAGCAGTGGCGATACATACCCACAGAGCACAATCCTGCTGACATTGCTTCTAGGTCCATTCATGCATCTCAACTTGCGAGATCTAACTGGCTTACAGGTCCAGCATTCCTGCGTAAGCCACATGAAGATGATTTCATTATCACAGACGACTTTGTGCTCCAGATTCAGATACAGAGATCAGGCCAACTGTGACAGCTTCTGTCAGAGGTTAGATTTTTATCCTCTGCTCCTGTGGCACGTTTCAGAGATTCTCCTCTTGGAAATCCCTGCAAAGAGCCATTGCATCACTGATCCATGTAGCTTGCTCTTTTAGATCCACCAATGAATCCAACACATGCAGCGGTTGGCACCTGTGTTCACAACCACAAACCGTAAGTGAGCTGTCAAAAGCCAACAAGGACATTGAAACACTCTCTAAGGGGGGAAACATAAGCAGTAAAGTTCCACTCTCAAAACTCAATCCTTTCCTAGATGAGGACGGCCTACTCCGAGTGGGAGGCAGATTGAAACTGTCAGATTTAAGCTACCCAGAAAAGAACCCAGTCATTTTACCTGGCAAGAATCAAGTTTCGGCTTTACTCATACAGCACTACCATGAACGTGTGGAGCACCAAGGCCGCATGTTCACAGAGGGGGCCATTTGTGCAGCTGGATTATGGCTTATTGGAGGCAAGAGATGCACAGTGTTGGGCACGTTACTTTAAAAAAGTAATTAGTTATAGTTACTAGTTACTTCTTACAAATAGTAACTGAGTTACATCATTATAAAAGTAACTAATTACCAGGGAAAGTAATTACTGCGTTACTTTTTTTTTTTTTTTCAAATGTTCAAATATGTCAAATAACTTGGATGCCCTCAATATTAGATATGTTAAATGAATGAATTGGACACTAAATAGAATAAATTATTATTATAAAACATTGTACATTAATGTACACTATTGTAATGTTGCTGTGGGACAATGTAAGAGACACCTATTAAATTCAATGCATTATTGTAAATATTATCAGTAGGCCTACTATAGTGTAAATATATTGTAAATATTATCAGTACTATACTTTCCTTTGGTAGTGGAGCTCACGTTATCACCTGGGTTTTTAGCCACTAATTTTGTGGCATATGATGATGTGAGGCGCTTCAGAATCACTTGCCACCGGCGTGGAGAGACTCTTTCTTCCTGGGCATAAGTTGCATGTTACATAAATATTCTTACCTTTCACCTCAACGAGGGAAAAGTAGCGCTTATACTTCCAGTTTGCGAAAGCTACCTTTGAAGTAGTTGGACCATCGCTGAATGTGCATATGCGTGTGCGTCATTGGTGTGTGTGTGTGTGTGAACCATGGACCGTGAAAAAAATAGGTGTGAACTCAACCTATCAACTTCAACCTTGTCTCCCACCCACCAATCATCATCAGTTATGTGCACCACCGCACCCACCCCCAACACGCATGGCTGGTGCGCACACACACACACACACACACACACACACACACACACACACACACACACACACACACACACACACACACACACACACACACACACACACACACACACACACACACACACACACACACACACACACACACACACACACACACACACACACACACACACACACACACACACACACACACACACACACACACACACACACACACACACACACACGTTGCAGGTCCGACTGACAGAGAGCCTGTTCGGATGAAAAGCGCTTCAGTGAGCTCAGTTATAGTAACGCGACTAACGCCGCTTTTTTTTCCCTCAATAACGCTAACGGCGTTGTAACGGGAGGAACAGTAATTCGTTTGATTACTCGTTACTGAAAAAAATAATTCCGTTAGTAACGCCGTTTATCTGTAACGCCGTTTTTCCCATCACTGGAGATGCATAAGCAGTATTCTTCATGCATGTGTAACCTGTCGGAAACTTCGGGGTAAACTAGAAATTCAGAAAATGTCAGACTTGCCACCAGAACGACTGAGTGTGTCACCACCCTTTACTTACACTGGCTTAGATGTCTTTGGCCCGTGGACAGTGGTAGCTCGCCGCACAAGAGGAGGCCAAGCTCACAGTAGTAACACTGGGCGGTGCTTTTCATCTGCATGAGCACCCGTGCGGTCCACATTGAAGCCATTATGTCTATGGACTCTTCAAGTTGCATCAATGCACTTTGCAGGTTTTTCGCAATCCGCGGGCCTGCAAAACAACTGCACTCTTGACTGTGGAACTAATTTTATTGGTGCTTGCAACGAGCTTGAATTCCACAAAGTAGTGAAAGAATCAAAGGTGCAAAGGTACATCAATAATGAGGGATGCACATGGGTTTTCAACCCACCACACTCATGGGAGCGAACGATTGGTCTGGCTCGGAGAATTCTTGACTCAATGCTGATGCGGGAAGGACACTCCAACCTCTCTGATGAAGTGCTTTGTACACTTATGGCAGAAGTGACAACAATTATTAACAGTAGACCTCTAGTACCTGTCTCTATGGATGCAGACTCACCCTTGATACTGACCCCTGCAATGCTCCTAACACAAAAAGCAGGCATTCCACCTCCAGCAGGAAACTTCTCAGAAAGGGACATCTACAAACGCCAATGGCGGCAAGTACAGAGCCTAGCCAACCAATTCTGGTGTCGCTGGAAACAAGAATATCTGCAAACACTGCAAATTCGCCGCAAATGGCAGGAGCCATACCCAAACGTCCAGGAGGGTGACATAGTACTACTGAAAGACAGTCAAGTAGTCCGAAATGAATGGCCTATGGCACTCGTCACAAGTGTCTTCCCTGGTCAAGATGGAAGGGTTCGCAAGGTTGAATTTAAAGTGACTAAAGAAGGATCCAGCAAAACTTTTCTGAGGCCTATATCTGAAGTCATTCTCCTGCTTAAAAAAATCTGAGAACTCCTTTAAGCGGTTTGTTATGGATGACATCTTCACAGATGTCAGGCGGGGAGTGTTCTGTCTGTTGAATTAAGTATTGTAGGTTTCTTGTCTGGGACTCTTATTTTGAAAATTACCCGACTAAGCAAGGGAGCAGCCATTTTTAGTTCAGTTTGCTCAGCTCTCTCAAGCATTAAGCTCCATGTGACTGCTTCTCCAGTTTTTCTTTAATGTTGAAGCCTTCGAAAGCATTGTCAGTAAGTAGTTCTTGAAAAATGTGTAAATTGAGAATATTTTCTTTATTTTGTGTTCTATTGGTAATATAATTCAGTGTTAATTGCTCTAATTGCTCAACTGGTAACTCTGCTATTCCATCCTTTATATTGTGCATATATTTTGTATTCTATTTACTAAAAGGATTTTATTTGTGTATTGTTTTTGATAGTTTCACCCTCATTCAATGTATATTGGAGTAAACATCAGGAGTTTTGGAAACTACACCCTGGCTCCAGTCTTTATTTGAAGGGAGTTTGGCTCGCTGCTGAATTGTGTTCACACATATAGAAACACACAAGGAGAGCAGTACAGTCCGAACAGGGCTTATGTTGTGCGTGGTAATTTTTGCAAAGCTTTCTCCTGTGATCACCTGAGTTGGATTCTTTGTTGGATTTTTTGTTGTTGTTGGTACAAACAAACACATTTATTCTACAGTGTTTTCCACAGAATTTGGTGAGACTGTGGGGGATGGACCTATGTCTCTTATTATTAATAATAATACTTTTATATTATTATTATTCCTATGACAGTAATAACCATATATTGTTAAACAAATGCACTGTAAAATAAATGATAATTAAACAAGTATATTATTTTACTTCACAGTACAGTAGGGAAATGACAATACTTTTGTCCTAATTTCTACACTTGCAAGAGCTTAACCCTTGAGCTTTTACTTTGACGGAAAACTGCAGTCGTGCTTTTATTTTGGCGGAAAACTAGTTTCTGTGAAAACAGGTTTAAAAATGTGTCTCAGTACAAATCTAGTGAAATGCTGTAATAATTTTTTTTGCTAGTTTATATGAATTTGAAAATAAATTGTAACTGACTTTTTTTGTGGAACATAAATTGAAAAATTCTACAATATCATGATCTTTTCCACACAATGAAATTGAGGGGGGGACTGAGAATTGCATTGCATACTTGCAATTGGTTTTGGATAAAAGTCTGTAAAATGCATAAAATGTAATTATGAATAACTTCATAAATTGATAAATGATCAGTGACATAATGATTCCAGAAGACATTGAATATAGCTCACAAGTCATATAAATTACTTGATACATCATGTTTTTTGAAAGCTGTGGTCATTATGTATTGACATTATATGAAACAGATTGAGTGTGAAATGGGTGTGTACTGTAATTTTTTCCCTTTGGTGTTTATTGGAAACAGCATGCAATGTACATGAGAATGCCTAAACATTGAAAGAGTTTTAAAATTGGCTAATTGATACCGATTGATTCCCTTTTGATCTGCAAATAATATTAAAGGGATAGTTCACCCAAAAATGAAAATTAGCCCATGATTTACTCACCCTCAAGCCATCCTAGGTGTGTATGGCATTCTTCTTTCAGACGAATACAATCGGCATTATATTAAAAATGTCTTTATAAGGGCAGCCCAAAAAAAAAGTGTATCCATCCATTATAAAAGTAATTTTAAAAAGTATAAAATTAATCCACAAGTAAAATATCTAGCTTCTGGCAGACCACCTTCCGTATTCAACTTACGAAGAAAGTGTAACTGGCGTCACGATGACTTCAGACGTAGCGTAAGCATTTTGAACTGCGAGAGATGTTACACATTCTTCGTAAGTTGAATATGGAAGGCGATCTACCGGAAGCTAGATATTTTACTTTCTAAAATATGGATATTTTTCTTACAAAAACCCATCGATTCACTTCAGAAGGCCTTTATTAACCCACCCGGAGCTGTGTGGAATACTTTTATAATGGCTGGATACACTTTTTTGGGCTTCAAATTTTGGGCTGCCATTTACTGCCATTATAATGCTTGGATTAGCCAGGACATTTTTTAATATAACTCTATAAGAATGTCATGTACACCTAGGATGGCTTGAGGGTGAGTAAATTATGAGAATTTTCCTTTTTGGGTGAACGATCCCTTCAAGATAACACTCAATAGGAACCATAGCAGCTAACTGTACATCAAAAAGTTGTTCAGCATCACTAAAGCATTCCAGAGAGAAGGGAAGGTAGTTACCATCAATAACTTGTCTCAGTCGTTGATTGAGCTCTTCCACTTTGTTCTGTAACAGACAGAGCCACAGTGACTCCAGGTTATAGCCTCTTACAAGGGTCACTTTCAATGCCCTCTGCCCCCTACTTTTTGAACGCAACTGCAAAAGATTAAAGGTGAAAATCTCCAGCAAGAGATCTACATCTGAGCAGAAGGCAAAAGCACTTTCAGAGGCAAGCGGAGGAATCACTTTGATCCAATACAAGGAATTGGAAAGGTCAAAATAATCTAGGTCAGGGGTTTTCAAGCCATTCCTGGAGCCTCCCTAGAACTACAGATTTTTTCAGTCTCCCTTCTTTTACCCAATTGAATTAAGTCATTAGCTGAATAGTAGAGTACTCCATGACTTGTCTGGCTATCATGAATAGTAGAGTACTCCATGACTTGTCTGGCTATCACCAAACTCAATTTAAGATTGAACATTGGTCTGGGGAGTCTGCTATACATTTTCTACTTCACAAGAGGCGTGATAAACGAGCATAAATTAAATGACTCTGTATGCAATTGGATAGTCCTTCAACCAATCAGACCACAAGAGGGCGTGATCAACGGGCAATGACCCATCGCTTCTCGTGTTAAACCCACCAATATCGCGTCAGGTGGATAAGCCAGTCTGTGATCGGTTCCCGCAAAAGTGTAACAGAAGCAGTAGAAATTAATGTACAGGCTTCCAGACTGAGTTGCAGGGCAAAATCAAATCGCTGACAGATCAGGCTGGGTTTACCCAGTCTACTCCATGACCTGAGCTGGGTGTGTTCAATAAGAGAAACATCCAAAATGTGCAGTGCTGGGGAGGTTTAAAGAAACTTTGAAAACCCCTGATCTAGGCAGTTCAAGACAAAAGCAATGGCAGCCAACTATCATTTCTGAGCAGGACTCGAGGGAAAAATTTACAGACATTAAAAAGCACATAACATGCACATTAAGCACTTCACAAGATTTTTTGAGGGCTTCTGCAAATAATAGTATGTGAAACGCAACAGTAATGGCTGCTTTAGAATCTGGTCATCTACAATTGCAATCATAAAATGCTGCACAATAATCCTTGACTGTAAGTTTTAAAATAGAAACAAACAGAAGGAACTAAATATACTAAACTATAATTACTAAAATAGAAACAATCAGAAATAACTAAATCTACTAGTTGTTGCTTACTAGCTGAAAAAAAGCCTATCGCCAAGTGTTTATGATATTCTGGTTCCAAAATTTGATATGGGTCCCTACTTCAGTGAAAGTGCATGAGATGTTTTTGCTTGTTTTTTTTTATCTGGCAGATAAAAATTAAAGGTCAAATCGCTTAGAAAAGTAATAGCAAAATAGGGACAAATTATATACCAATGTTTGATCATGGTAATTATAATCAACAGTAATAGCGATGCTTGCCTCAGCAAACACCAATAATAACCTAGCTTTCAAGTGTTAAGAATAAACATTTCTTAAGAGAAGTGTAAGAAGATGTTTAAAGATCTAAAAGTACTCTATTGCTGACCTTGTCTTCACATGTGCAGCCCAGATTGTCATTAATAGCTGTGACTGGTCCTACAGGGTTTGGCTTGGACACTTCTTCAGGCATGCTGGGTATGTATACAGGGGTCCTTAGGAGCTGGTTAAGGCTACCATGGGTACCATTGTTAGGGGCCGGTTTCAAGCCAAGGAGATCTGGGAAGATCATGGAGACAAAAGATCTGATGTGCTGACACACATTGTAAAACTTTAAACAATCAAGTGTTATTATAGTTGCCAAGTATGCAGGTATTGATATTTTATGGTATTGAGCAACTTTTACATAAAGGAACAAGAGGTCTAATTCTAGCTCTGCAGTGCATCTGTAAAGTATTCAAAGAGCTTCACTTTTCCACATTTTGTTATGTTACAGCCTTGTACAGCCAAAATGGATTAAAATTCATTATTTACCTCAATTCAACACACAATACCCCATAATGACAATGTGAAAGAAATTTGTTTGAAATCTTTGCAAATGTATAAAAAACAAAAAAAACACACATGTACATCAGTATTCACAGCCTTTGCTCAATACTTTGTTGAAGCACCTTTGGCACCAATTACAGCCTCAAGTCTTTTTGAGTATGATGCTACAAGCTTAGCACACCTATTTTTGAGCAGTGTTCCCATTCTTCTTTGCAGCACCTCTCAAGCTCCATCAGGTTGGAAGGGGATTGTCGGATCTCTACTGAGATGTTCAATCGGGTTCAAGTCTTGGCTTTTGCTGGGCCACTCAAGGACATTCACAAAGTTGCCCCGTAGCCACTCCTTTGTTATCTTGGCTGTGTGCTTAGGGTCGTTGTTCTGTTGGAAGATGAAGGTTTGTCCCAGTCTGAGGTCCAGATCGCTCTGGAGCAGGTTTTCATCAAGGATGTCTCTGTACATTGCTGCATTCATCTTTCCCTCGATCCTGACTAGTCTCCCAGTTCCTGCCGCTGAAAAACATCCCCACAACATGATGCTGCCACCACCACGCAGAGATGGTTGTTATTCTGGAAAGTTCTCCTCTCTCCACAGAGAAACGCTGGAGCTCTATCTGAGTGACCATCGGGTTCTTGGTCACCTCCCTGACTAAGGCTCTTCTCCCTAGATCATTCAGTGGCCCGGCGGCCAGCTCTAGGAAGAGTCCTGGTGGTTCCAAACTTCTTCCATTTACGGATGATGGAGGCCACTGTGCTCATTGGGACCTTCAATGCTGCAGCAATTTTTCTGTACCCTTCCCCAGATCTGTGCCTCGATACAATCCTGTCACAGAGGTCTACAGACAATTCCTTGTACTTCATGGCTTGGTTTGTGCTCTGACATGCACTGTTAACTGTGGGACCATATATAGACAGGTGTGTGCCTTTCCAAATCATGTCCAATCAACTGAATTTACCACAGGTGGACTCCAATCAAGTTGTAGAAACATGTGGGATGATCAGTGGAAACAGGATGCACCTGAGCTCAATTTTGTGTGTCATGGCAAAGGCTGGGAATACTTATGCACGTGATTTCTTTATTTTTAATACATTTGCAAAGATTTCAAATAAACTTCTTTCACATTGTCATTATGGGGTATTGTTTGTAGAATTTTGAGGAAAATAATTTAATCCATTTTGGAATAAGGCTGTAACATAGCAAAATGTGGAAAAAGTGAAGCGTTGTAAATACTTTCCGGATGCACTGTATTTCCTTCCCAGCGGAGGTCCAGACAATACTTTTTTGCAACAGGGGCAGCCGAAGTACTTTGTAAAAGAAAAAAATCCTAAACACTCAATTGTCATCAATGATGAGAATCTTGGGTCTCGAGAGCCAAAGCAGTGATGAACTTTAAGTAATTGTTTTGTCTTGCCATCTTAAAATAATTTTCCAAATGATATCACTGTTTTTTATGAAATGCTCTTAATATGCTTGTTAATAGTTCTAAATGTATGAAGAAAAAAAAAACCCTCTAAAAAGGCGCGTATCACAAACCTTGTTTCTCGTTTTCTGCAAAGTTTGAATGAAACGCATTTGACTCTAGATACAAATATTTAAGGATGTAGCACTGAAAGATCATTAGCGTTAAACGACCCTGAGAGCTTGTGGTGTGAACCGCTCCATTGTTTTGACGTGCTGCTCACTTTAAACTGTAGAAATGGTAAAATGGATGCAAAATTTATATGAAATCTACTTTTAATCAATTCTCAGATAACTGATCTCTGACGCCAGACAGAAGAGGTCACTCGCACAGTTTACTCACTATGCCTCTAATGCATTAGTACATTAATTACTAATATAAAAATAGTGCAAGAAAGTTTTTATGCTGCTTATATTGGACAATGCTTATAGTACATTTTTGTATTTGCTTCGAGAGTGGATATATTTTGAGCTTGCCTAATTAGTGGACATTTACCTGTCTTTGTCATGCAGACCTGGCAAACTTGATCATTATGTAAATGTTATGAATAGAGATCAGTGCTTCTGTATTGAAACTCAAAAATTATTGTTGCAGTCTGGATCAAGCTTAGATAATAAAAAATTAAAGGGAATTTTCTCACCACACATGACATTGTAAAGCTCAATATTCTCAAATGGTGGGATTTTTGTCTTGAATTTAAAAGCTGGTCCATAACCAAGGAAAATGGTCTGGAAAAAAAAAGACCAACATAAGTAACTAATGTACCACAAAGCAAAAAATGTAACACTTTCAGCTGTAGCCATGAAACAACAAACCTGCATGCTGTTAATCTTATTGTCATATCCGTGATCACCAGCAAACCCACATTTCCCATGATTCCTTTTTGTTTCATAGAACTTTCTGTATCAGGCAAGACACAACCACAGTAGGTCATTTCAGGTTCTATTTCGAGGAAAAAACATTAGGAGGAGACATGCAGCAATCACAGTAAAGTCATTTAATTTGTTATTAAAGGAAATGCTAGTGAACACCTCTAAACAACTGTTAAGTATACTTTAAGTATTTCATTTTTTTTTAATTACTAACTGTAACATTTTAAATAATTAATAATAATTTAAAACACTTGTATTTGGGAAAGTTATTGTCAACTAAATAAATATAGTTTCAAAACATACAAGCAAATAGCCAGTAATAAAGAGGGGGGAAAAAAGAAACATTCAGCAATAAACAGTTTACCAGTTTTCCTTCAGTTTACCAGACAAGAGCAGTGAGTGATATCCTGTGCAATGAAGCCTGTAATTGCTCTAGTTATTCCCTTTGGCCTTTTCCATACTTGATGCAAGTTTAGATACTTGGAATTGGCAGCAAATACAATATGGCTTTCTCTAGTACACACATCTTGCAGTTAAAAACTAAACTCAGAATCCATTCTGAAAAACTTCTACCACAACCTAAATATTTATTTATTAGTGGGTCACAAGTCAATCACTTGGTAATGTTGCAGATGGCACGCTTAAATATAGAACATAAAAGTCCAGTGTTTAAATTCCCTAGCATAAATCAGTATTTAGAAGTCACTGAACATGCTGAGTGAAGCTGTGTGGCAGAGCCAAATGGCTTGTGTGAAGCACACTTGTACAACCTCAGTAATAACTGTGCTGTAAATTGTAAATCAGTGGAAAGCAGACACTACATTAAATCCAGAGATTCCAGAAATATGTTTTAGTCCCAAAAGTATGCAGCACATTCAAATAACAAGAGACTGCTCATAAATATTCTATTTCATTTCGTAAAACCTGAGTAATTGATTTAACAGTCTGCTTCATGCAAGGATCTACAGGCCAGGTGAGACTACACCTACTATGAAGTAGTTCACTTCACGACTCTGGTGCCACCGATTAGACAGGACTATATCTCTACCAGTCTGCCTGAAAGCTTTCTTTCATTAGGGCTTTAGTGTCAGCCAAAGCAAACAAAGGAGGGTCTCCCAACCCAACTGTGAGGAACCGTCTCTGGACCTGCCTCTCTGTTTCTGCATCCTCATCTATGGTGGAAGTGTTGTAAATCACTGGCTAATTTCAGTGATCTCATTGAGTTTCTTTTTTGGAGTTCAAAGCTTTCCATTTCAGTTAGAAATGAGTGTACTAGGGATTACAGTGTGGTTTTAAGCATCTGAAGAGAAGGTAAAAACTAAAAAGTTACTTCAACTGAGCAGCATAATACTCTGCAAAAAAAGTATTTTTGTGTTGTTTTCCACCAGTGAAAAATCTGAATCTACATGACAAGCAAAATTGAAAGATATTAATACTTGTTTTCTGAGAATAAATCTTGAATTAAGCCTATTTTGTATAAATCTAAGAATGTTTAGTAAGGTTAATAATTAAAATAAGACAAAACGGTAACACATTACAATAAGGCTCAATTGGTTAATGCATAGGCATCATGAACTAACAATAAACAATAGTATTTATCAATCCAGGTTAATGTTATTTCTACATACGTTTTTAACATTTGTAAATTAATATTATGTAATGTTAATATTAACAGTGTATTATGAACTAACATTAAGAAACAATGAACAGTAGTATATTTATACATTTGTATCTAACAATTATGCTTCTCAAATAAATGTATCTTGTTTTATAGATGTTTGGATATTTTTATTGGAAAATAAGACAAAGTAATCCTTAAGAATTTTTTTTTTTGTAGGTTTGAGCATTCACAAAATGCTCATTATTAATGCAGACATTATAACAATGAAGAAGTGTTTACGTGGTTATTTACCGTGCTATGTGCCATTTCCTCTCAACCATCAAGTGAATCTCCTCGATTCTATGGTTGTTGGCATAGTGCAAACGTTTGGGAAGGTGCTGCTTCAAGTATGGTTTGAAGTGCTGGTCTGGCTTTTTACACTGTAGGAGAACCAACATGTTCATGTTTGGTGAAGTAGAACAGTGCATTCTGTAAAGCTACTTTGAAACAATCTGTATTATAAAAAGCGCTATATAAATAAACATGACGATTTGTACAGAAATATCCAAAGTACATTTTGATTGAAACCATTCAAATAATCAATATATAGTGGTCCCAAAATGTATTTAGAGACTACTGGAGTCTAATGCTAGATTTCACTTTTCTGAGCCATTTTTACAAAGAGTTTTTTCCCCCCCAACATTTAAGTGGTTGAATAAGTTCCCCTCAAGTTCACATACACTCACCTAAAGGATTATTAGGAACACCTGTTCAATTTCTCATTAATGCAATTATCTAATCAACCAATCACATGGCAGTTGCTTCAATGCATTTAGGGGTGTGGTCCTGGTCAAGACAATCTCCTGAACTGCAAACTGAATGTCAGAATGGGAAAGAAAGGTGATTTAAGCAATTTTGAGCGTGGCATGGTTGTTGGTGCCAGGCGGGCCGGTCTGAGTATTTCACAATCTGCTCAGTTACTGGGATTTTCACGCACAACCATTTCTAGGGTTTACAAAGAATGGTGTGAAAAGGGAAAAACATCCAGTATACGGCAGTCCTGTGGGCGAAAATGCCTTGTTGATGCTAGAGGTCAGAGGAGAATGGGCCGACTGATTCAAGCTGATAGAAGAGCAACTTTAAATAACCACTCGTTACAACCGAGGTATGCAGCAAAGCATTTGTGAAGCCACAACACGCACAACCTTGAGGCGGATGGGCTACAACAGTCACTCATCTCCACTACAAATAGGAAAAAGAGGCTACAATTTGCACGAGCTCACCAAAATTGGACAGTTGAAGACTGGAGAAATGTTGCCTGGTCTGATGAGTCTCGATTTCTGTTGAGACATTCAGATGGTAGAGTCAGAATTTGGCGTAAACAGAATGAGAACATGGATCCATCATGCCTTGTTACCACTGTGCAGGCTGGTGGTGGTGGTGTAATGGTGTGGGGGATGTTTTCTTGGCACACTTTACGCCCCTTAGTGCCAATTGGGCATCGTTTAAATGCCACAGCCTACCTGAGCATTGTTTCTGACCATGTCCATCCCTTTATGACCACCATGTACCCATCCTCTGATGGCTACTTCCAGCAGGATAATGCACCATGTCACAAAGCTCGAATCATTTCAAATTGGTTTCTTGAACATGACAATGAGTTTACTGTACTAAAATGGCCCCCACAGTCACCAGATCTCAACCCAATAGAGCATCTTTGGGATGTGGTGGAATGGGAGCTTCGTGCCCTGGATGTGCATCCCACAAATCTCCATCAACTGCAAGATACTATCCTATCAATATGGGCCAACATTTCTAAAGAACGCTTTCAGCACCTTGTTGAATCAATGCCTCGTAGAATTAAGGCAGTTCTGAAGGTGAAAGGGGGTCAAACACAGTATTAGTATGGTGTTCCTAATAATCCGTTAGGTGAGTGTATGTGTGTTAGGAGAGTAACCACAGTTTTAGGCTATACGAAGTCCTACTAAGATTGGCAAACAGAACGTGCCATATTTTGGGCCTGCAAATATGGTTTAAAATGTTATGGTTTCTTATAAAAGGCTTTGGGATGTGGTGGAATGGGAGCTTCGTGCCCTGGATGTGCATCCCACAAATCTCCATCAACTGCAAGATACTATCCTATCAATATGGGCCAACATTTCTAAAGAACGCTTTCAGCACCTTGTTGAATCAATGCCTCGTAGAATTAAGGCAGTTCTGAAGGTGAAAGGGGGTCAAACACAGTATTAGTATGGTGTTCCTAATAATCCGTTAGGTGAGTGTATGTGTGTTAGGAGAGTAACCACAGTTTTAGGCTATACGAAATCCTACTAAGATTGGCAAACAGAACGTGCCATATTTTGGGCCTGCAAATATGGTTTAAAATGTTATGGTTTCTTATAAAAGGCTTAGTAAAGTATTAATATGATGTAAAATGTATAGTAAGTATATCATTATAAAGTATTTTAAAGAACATCACTCACTGTAAGGTTTGCTACAACTGCTTTTGCATCATCTAGAGAGAGAAGAATATAGAAAGAAAATTAATTGTTTTGATGTCAGATGCTTTTAAAACAAAATAATTCCTAGAACTAGTGCATTATACTCTATTCTAGTTTCCTCACCAAGTCACATGTTTTCAACCCAGTTTTCTCTTGTAATGTGACATTTCATTAACATCAACCAATAGCCCACACAGCCTAGGTGACTACACCCAAAAAGAGAAAGTAATTTAGGCACAGTAAGCTATTACAAAAAATTATGAATTTTTTTAAATTTAAATTATTTTCCCCTAATGTGTTCTAATTAGCTGTGAGAAAGAATTAAGTGATATATTGAAGTCAATTTTGGTTACATGTTGACTTAAAAAAAAAAAAAAACTTAAAAAGGTAACAAACTGTTTAAACAAAATGTGTTAAAATATTTGAGGGAAAACAATCTTTTTCTCTCTAGACAATTTTTGATTGTACCCAAATTGTTGGGACACTAAGGATATATTTACAAAAATCCTGTGATTTCTGATGCAACTAGAGGCTTGTTCCCATTCAGTCGGTCACTCTTGATGCCACGTCGGAGTACCGACGAATAGGAATCTCGCTTGCGAGAGCCAATCTAATCTACCGCGAGTCCTGAATCGGAGCCTCCACAAGCTACCGTTCAAGATGCTCATGCAGAAAGGCATTTTCAAATGCATCCGTCCCCAAGATTGGTTTGCAGCGATCGACCTGAAGGACGCGTACTTTCATGTCTCGATTCTTCCTCGACACAGGCCGTTTCTGCGCTTTGCATTCGGGGGTCAAGCATATCAGTACAGAGTCCTGGCCTTCGGGCTGTCCCTGTCCCCCAGTGTCTTCACGAAAGTCACGGAGGGGGCCCTTGTGCCCATGAGAGAACAGAGCATTCGCATCCTCAACTATCTCGACGACTGGCTCATTCTAGCACAGTCCAGGGATCAGTTGTGCGAACACAGGGACCTGGTGCTCCAACACCTCAGCCAGTTGGGTCTTCGGGCTTTTCCTGTTGGCTGCATTGGCCTCCATCAAGAGGGTAGGGGACCTGCAGGCATTTTCGGTCGACGAATCGTGCCTAGGGTTCGGGCCGGGTGATACCCACGTAGTGTTGAGACCTCGGCCTGGCTATGTGCCCAAGGTTCCTACCACTCCCTTCAGGGACCAGGTGGTGAACCTGCAAGCGCTGCCCCCGGAGGAGGCAGACCCAGCCCAAGCTTTGCTCTGTCCCGTCCGCGCTCTGCGGATTTACGTGGATAGAACTCAAAGCTTCAGAACCTCAGATCAGCTCTTTGTCTGTTACGGAGGCCAGCAGAAGGGAAAGGCTGTCTCCAAGCAGAGGATGGCCCACTGGATAGTGGATGCCATCACCTTGGCTTACCAAGCACAAGGTGTGCCCTGTCCGCTCAGGGTGCGAGCACACTCTACTAAAAGTGTTGCATCCTCCTGGGTGCTGGCACGTGGCGCCTCGCTGTCAGACATCTGTAGAGCTGCGGGCTGGGCAACACCCAACACGTTTGCTAGATTCTATAGCCTACATTTAGAGCCGGTCTCCTCCTGTGTTTTCACCTCAAATGGGTAGAAGCACTGAGAGGCCCCAGCTCTTGTCGGCTTGCTGCACTCTGGCGCTCCTATTCTCCAGAAGCAAACTCTTTGAGTCCTCCATCACCCTCGGTTCCGGACGTGGCGGAACGTCTGGCATCAGGCCCCTTGCCGCTGAATCCTTGAAAACCGGTATTGGGCTCGAGTTATACGAGTGACCCTGCGGGGATCCCATATATCTTTCCACGGTCGCTCCTACGGGAAGCCGGTGTCTTTCCCTTGGGAGAGCCTTCCCGTACGTGGGACTGAGCCCCCTCCTCTGTTGCGGGCTACGGCTCAGCATTGTATTCCACATAACTCCTTCGGAGTACGATGTGGGCTCTGCAGCGTTCCCTTCTCTAGGGCATGCTTTCCCAGTGTTATCCAATAATCACTGAGCGGGTCATGAACAGCAGTGATGGACTTCCCAGTGTGAGCCCCATCTCATCAGGTAAGAGAGCTCAGTTGGCTCACACAGGGCACTGGATGGGAGCAGAGGCCATGGCGCTTTGGTAGGGATTCCTATTCGTCGGTACTCCGACGTGGCGTTGAGAGTGACCAACTGAATGGGAATGTCTTGGTTACGCATATAACCTTCGTTCCCTGAAGGAGGGAACGGAGACGCCATGTCCCGTCGCCATGTCCTCTGTACCCTGCTGGGGTGCCTGTCTACCTACTCGGCTCCTCAGCAAAAGGCTGATTGGATGCAATCACCTGCGTCTCATTTATACCCGCACGGCGTGGAATGAGCACCTGGTGCAATCATTGCATGCCAATGTGCATTGGCTCGTTTAGTTACACTCGAAGTAGATTGGCTCTCGCAAGCGAGATTACTATTCATCGGTACTCCGACGTGGTGTCTCCGTTCCCTCCTTCAGGGAGCGAGGTTTACATACGTAACCGAGACGTTCTGCTTTTTAATAACTAACATTTAGAGTTGTCTGGATTTCGGGCTCTGATCCTTCCCAGAGATCCAGGAATTAGGATGATGTCCTCTGTGTTGGACATGTAAGAGCTTAGGAATTCTGTGCGGTCACAATGAGCTTCCTCCATGCCTGAAGAAGAAAAGACATTTATAATTGATATGAAAAAAGAAATAAACATATAATAAACATAATAATAGTATTTCTAGGGATAGATTTATATATATACACACACACACACACACACACACACACAGGTGCTGGTCATATAATTAGAATGTCATCAAAAAGTTTATTCTAGTTTAAAAAAAGTTTATTCTATTCAAATTAATTCCATTCAAAAAGTGAAACTTGTATATTATATGAATTCATTACACACACTGATATATTTCAAATGTTTATTTATTTTAATTTTGATGATTATAACTGACAACTAAGGAAAATCCCAAATTCAGTATATCTGAAAATTAGAATATTACTTAAGACCAATACAAAGATCAGTCTGTGGCACTGCTCAGGTGTTATGAGAGCCCAGGTTGCTCTGATAGTGGCCTTCAGCTCTTCTGCATTGTTGGGTCTGGCATATCGCATCTTCCTCTTCACAATACCCCATAGATTTTCTATGGGGTTAAGGTCAGGCGAGTTTGCTGGCCAATTAAGAACAGGGATACCATGGTCCTTAAACCAGGTACTGGTTCCTTTGGCACTGTGTGCAGGTGCCAAGTCCTGTTGGAAAATGAAATGTGCATCTCCATAAAGTTGGTCAGCAGCAGCAAGCATGAAGTGCTCTAAAACTTCCTGGTAAACGGCTGCGTTGACCTTGGATCTCAGAAAACACAGTGGACCAACACCAGCAGATGACATGGTACCCCAAACCATCACTGACTGTGGAAACTTTACACTGGACCTCAAGCAACGTGGATTGTGTGCCTTTCCTCTCTTCCTCCAGACTCTGGGACCCTGATTTCCAAAGGAAATGCAATATTTACTTTCATCAGAGAACATAACTTTGGACCACTCAGCAGCAGTCCAGTCCTTTTTGTCTTTAGCCCAGGCGAAACGCTTCTGACGCTGTCTGTTGTTCAAGAGTGGCTTGACACAAGGAGTGTGACAGCTGAAACCCATGTCTTGCATACGTAATGGTTCTTGAAGCACTGACTCCAGCTCAAGGTTATTTTCGTAAACGAAAACTGAAACTAAAACTATTGGTCAAAAAACATTCGTAAACTGAAATAAAATTTAAAAAAATCATAAATGAAAAACTAAAACAAAACGAAACTAACAACTCTTACTGAAAAACTAAATGAAATAAAATAATAATAATTAGCAAAAATAAATATTCGTTTTCGTAATTAATAAGCTCTCTGTGGCGGAAAATCTGACTTTGTTGCGGTTGAGGGAATGTCTGTTTATGGCGCTACTGCGCGTGAGTTGAGGAGATGTCACTGTCCTGTGACGGAACGCGAGCAGTGAACACACATCACTAGTCCTAAATGGCTGTCCACAAAGAATGCGTTCGTGGCAGTGAAATGGGAAATGACACAAGGTAACAAGACTCACGTTGAACTTGAGTTCACTGCTTTTAGAACGCCGTTTCATACGTTACACGACGAGAGACGCAGGTTGCTACTGTGTGTTTGAGATTTCATGTTTGTGTAATATTGACAGGCTCAAAGGTGTTATTGTTTTTACAAATCATTTACAACTAATAATATTATTATCTGTGTGGAGACATTTCCCCACAACGTAGGGAATTCCAGGACACGCACACAATTATTTAATCACACTCCACAACAGTTTGTGTTGGCTGTAGTCAGATGACTTTAGCTGTGGTCACCTGCTAGCCTACATTGTACTACTGAAGAAATTAAAATAAGCTTAATGGTTTAATAATATTTAATCTTTAAATAAAGATTGTCTGGAATTTATCGTTTTTACTTTTATATTTTTACATTGCATTTATTTGGTTCTTTGTTCAATCTCAGACCATCGTTTGCCGTATAGGTCATAGTTTGACTCAATCTTTTTTGCTTAAAAAGGTGAAGACCCAACTTTATGCATGTTTTATAAGATTCCCCTCTCCGTTAAACATATTTTGTTGGACTGTCCTGGGTTAAAACAAGAATGCTATTTTATCAAGTTATTTAACTTAAGGACTTATTTAGTAAGATTATAAATTAAAAGGTTTTGGATTTTTTTTTAAAATCATAAGTTGATTTAATTTTTGCCATGAATATAGCCTTAGATGCTGACATGGCATTAAATAAAACAATCTGTATTCCATTGTTTTATTTTTATTATTAAGATGTCTGCATAAGAACTCTAATCTGTGCAAACATTAAACTTTGCTGAAATTAAAAATCTTGATTTGAAATATATAAACTAAATAGAAATGTGTTTACAAAATAAAAACTAAACTAAAACTAGCTAAACAATTTATAAAACTAACTAAAACTAAACTGAAATTTAAAGCAAAATTGAAAACGATAATAAAATAAAAACTAATTTAAAAATGCATAACTATAATAACCTTGCTCCAGCTGCAGTCCAATCTTTGTGAATCTCCCCCACATTTTTTAATGGGTTTTGTTTCACAATCCTCTCCAGGGTGCAGTTATCCTATTGCTTGTACACTTTTTTCTACCACATCTTTTCTATCCCTTCGCCTCTCTATTGTAACAAAGTTTCGGGGAATAATTAATTCAAATGGTATAAATAATCATGAGTCTATATTACGTGTAATGGAACCTTTAATCATTTAAAAGTAACCTTTATCCAAATTGATTTCTTCACCAATTATCAATCTTACAAACCTTAAGAAACATTGATCTGTTTGATCAGGACAAATAATATTTCTTATGTTTGTACAATTTGTATTACTGAAGTAGTAATACAGGCAAATCAAGCTTAAATGGGTAGCTAAAATCTTACGTTTCATTGACTTCGATATTTGTGAGCAAAACAATACGGATTCAATTTAATGCAATCATTGGGTTTTAATAAAACAACTACAGTTTACAAAGCTACGATTCATACGGGGGAAATATGCATATATATGTAGGAGAAAACAAACAATATGAAGGAGAAGGGGGGAGGGGGAGAGGGAATTTCACAGCAATTTCACAAGAGCCCTCAAGAAATTCATAGTCCCGTGAACGGGAATTATTCAGACAACCTTTTCCAAGCAGTTTGATTGTGAAATAGAATACTTGCATTACTACGGCTTCTTGTGTAAGTGTCTGAGTTCGAATCGTCGGGGAAGTTCGCTAAGGGTTTGCAGGTACCAGGAGAATTTCTTTGAAGTTTAGGAAAGTCGCTCCAGAAGTCTGTCGGTTTCTCTCTCCGTGCGGGGAGGCCTTCTCTCAGGGTTGGGAAGACCAGGGTTGGTCTTCCCCTCCATGGCGAAATGCCAAGAGGTCGTTTCCTTGTGGTGGCGAGAATGCAAAGAGTTGATGGTCGCTCCTGTTCTTATAGAGGGTATGGCCGACGCCCAAAGAGTTCAACGCTCCAATCTCTTGCGGCTACACGATGACGCCTCGGATCTAATCAGCGTAGATTACATCAACACACAGGCCCTTTGTTTAAGTATGATTTGATTAGAAAAGTCACAAGGGCTGTGAGGTGTTCAGACTTTGGCCTTCCTGCCAGATGACTGATTGAGTCATTACTGTTACACTATTAATGTGCTTTGACACAGAGCTCTGTGAACAGACAGCCTCTTTAGCAATGACCTTTTGTGTCTTGCCCTCCTTGTGCAAGGTGTCAATGGTCATCTTTTGGACAACTGTCAAGTCAGCAGTTTTCCCCATGATTGTGTAGCCTACAGAACTAGACTGAGAGACCATTTAAAGGCCTTTGCAGGTGTTTTGAGTTAATTAGCTGATTAGAGTGTGGCACCAGGCGTCTTGAATATTTAACCTTTTCACAATATTCAAATTTTCCAAGATACTGAATTTGGGATTTTCCTTAGCTTTCAGATAAAATCATCAAAATTTAAATAAATAAACATTTGAAATATATCAGTCTGTGTGTAATGAATGAATACAATATACAAGTTTCACTTTTTGAATGGAATTTGTGAAATAAATCAACTTTTTGATGATATTCTAATTATATGACGAGCGTATGTATGCATGTATGCATGCATGCATGTATGCATGTATGCATATATGTATGCATGTATGCATATATGTATGCATGCATGCATGCATGCATGGATGTATATACATACATGTATATACATACAGTGAGGAAAATAAGTATTTGAACACCCTGCTATTTTGCAAGTTCTCCCACTTAGAAATCATGGAGGGGTCTGAAATTGTCATCGTAGGTGCATGTCCACTGTGAGACATAATCTAAAAAAAAAAATCCAGAAATCACAATGTATGATTTTTTAACTATTTATTTGTATGATACAGCTGCAAATAAGTATTTGAACACCTGTCTATCAGCTAGAATTCTGACCCTCAAAGACCTGTTAGTCTGCCTTTAAAATGTCCACCTCCACTCCATTTATTATCCTAAATTAGATGCACCTGTTTGAGGTCGTTAGCTGCATAAAAGACACCTGTCCACCCCATACAATCAGTAAGAATCCAACTACTAACATGGCCAAGACCAAAGAGCTGTCCAAAGACACTAGAGACAAAATTGTACACCTCCACAAGGCTGGAAAGGGCTACGAGAAAATTGCAAAGCAGCTTGGTGAAAAAAGGTCCACTGTTGGAGCAATCATTAGAAAATGGAAGAAGCTAAACATGACTGTCAATCTCCCTCGGACTGGGGCTCCATGCAAGATCTCACCTCGTGGGGTCTCAATGATCCTAAGAAAGGTGAGAAATCAGCCCAGAACTACATGGGAGGAGCTGGTCAATGACCTGAAAAGAGCTGGGACCACCGTTTCCAAGGTTACTGTTGGTAATACACTAAGACGTCTTGGTTTGAAATCATGCATGGCACGGAAGGTTCCCCTGCTTAAACCAGCACATGTCCAGGCCCGTCTTAAGTTTGCCAATGACCATTTGGATGATCCAGAGGACTCATGGGAGAAAGTCACGTGGTCAGATGAGACCAAAATAGAAATTTGGTCATAATTCCACTAAACGTGATTGGAGGAAGAAGAATGATGAGTCCCATCCCAAGAACACCATCCCTACTGTGAAGCATGGGGGTTGTAGCATCATGCTTTGGGGGTGTTTTTCTGCACATGGGACAGGGCGACTGCACTGTATTAAGGAGAGGATGACCGGGGCCATGTATTGCGAGATTTTAGGAACAACCTCCTTCCCTCAGTTAGAGCATTGAAGATGGGTCGAGGCTGGGTCTTCCAACATGACAATGACCCGAAGCACACAGCCAGGATAACCAAGGAGTGGCTCTGTAAGAAGCATATCAAGGTTCTGGCGTGGCCTAGCCAGTCTCCAGAACTAAACGCAATAGAGAATCTTTGGAGGGAGCTCAAACTCCGTGTTTCTCAGCGACAGGCCAGAAACCTGACTGATCTAGAGAAGATCTGTGTGGAGGAGTGGGCCAAAATCCCTCCTGCAGTGTGTGCAAACCTGGTGAAAAACTACAGGAAACGTTTGACCTCTGTAATTGCAAACAAAGGCTACTGTACCAAATATTAACATTGATTTTCTCAGGTGTTCAAATACTTATTTGCAACTGTATCATACAAATAAATAGTTAAAAAATCATACATTGTGATTTCTGGATATTTTTTTTTTTTTTAGATTATGTCTCACAATGGACATGCACCTACGATGACAATTTCAGACCCCTCCATGATTTCTAAGTGGGAGAACTTGCAAAATAGCAGGGTGTTCAAATACTTATTTTCCTCACTGTATATATATATATATCCCTAGAAACCCTAAACCAGGACTTCTAAATGTAGTACCATGGTCTCCAACCAAGATGATATTGACACAACGGTGCAGTTTCATCTGTTTCAGGCCATTCATCAGCTGTCCAATCACCTTATCAATCTCCCTCAGTGCACTGTCAAGCTGTAAAATGAACCAGCATTTATATAATGCTCAAACTGAAACATCAACAGACTTCAAATTTCAAATTTACTTGAGGCAAGTTTGAATTGACACACTATTGTTAGGAAATGTAAGCAGTGTTTGCAGTGAGTCTGTTTTTGGGCTGAGAAGTTTGCTTATATGACAACATGACCATATATGTTTAGATAAGTAATGTGTGTGACTGTAGCTGGTGTAAGAGACAATGTCAGAGAACTGATCTCCTAAACTATATGATTCCTGTACACTTTGCTTACCTCTGTGCTATGGGGTCCTAGTTTGTGGCCATAGGAATCCAGCTGTTCAGAATGCATTGCATAAACATATGGCCTGCAAAAACAATAAGGTGATTATTAATATAACCACATAGTAACCAAAATCAATGTCCCATTCACTATCAAATACAGAGTACTGAACTTTGTGGAGTAAAAAAGTAATGAGGGAGTTTTGAAGAGATTCTGAACATTTTAAATGAAATGCCAAAAAACAAATTAATTTAGCATTTAGAGGGGTGTTAATAGTACATACTGACCTCTCTGAATCAGGAAGGTGAAGCCATTGCAACATAGTCAGAACTCTCCTTTCCAATGGAATGCCCCTGTTAATATACCACACATCAGAATTGGTGCATACATACTAAGAAAAGACAGAACATGCACAAAATATCCCTTAAATTTAGACACCATAATCAAGCAAATTTAAAGCATGTATAGCTGACATTTTCTCAAAGAGCTGTCAGCCCGGCAGTTAATTTGGCAAACCATTGTATGTAGTGTTTATGTAGAGTATCAGGAGACAACGGGGCAAGAAAGATTATTTCAGTCAATCTCTACAGGAAACCCTTTCCCCACTACCACCTCCACTCATCCTGACCTCCGGTCCAGTTGTATCAACATTAGGTAAATGTATGCACTAAGCGCAGGCTCCCTCAAACTACTGGCTAAGATAAGAATAGCCAATTTAATTTTTTCCAGCTGAGGCCAAAAGAAGTAGCTCTGAAAAGCACTTTGCCCTTCCAATTTGCTGATTTCAGTATGCAGTTGATCTAAAGTATGCAGGGGGGCCTTGGTTTCTGTATATAGGACCTTTTCTCACAAATTGCTAGCAAAACAGTTCAAGCAGTCTGAAAGCTCTCAGTGAGTGCAGATGAGGAGATATTTGTGTTTCAGTCCTAGGAAAGCCTAGGATATGCCAGAGAGCACATAGAACAAAAAAAACATTCATGTGATTTCCTTTTTCTTATGAAATCTCACTAGCGCAATTCATGTCATTTTAAGAAAATCCGATTGGTGCTTGTCTGTGCAACTCTACTTGTCATTGCTTTGTGGTTTCTAGGGTGATGTTTTATGTTTGTTTTACTTGACCACAACATGCCCACAAAGGACCTAAGTCTCTATGACATTATGGTCTCTAGGATTGATAAATCCTGTGTTCATTGCAAGCGTATGGAATTTTTTCTGCTGTTTAAAAATCCACCAGAATAAAATTGAGAGATTCCACACCTCTCATCAACAAGCCACGTGATTTGAGGTATCACCTATGTGCATAGCACAAACAGTATGGAATGAATTATTTCATTAGCCATGTTACAGAATACAGTTATAAATTACCATAAAAAAAAACATTGTTTGCATTTGAATTTGGATCATGTTGACTTACACTGGCCAGAAAAACGTACCAGCCTTTACTCCCTGTTTCACTGCTGTTATCCAGATCTAGAAATGGAAGAAAATGTGTTATCAGATAAAACATGTGTTGTACTACTGTGTGGGAAAATAGTTTTCTTTCATGTTTCTAAGAAGTGCAATCTGTCTCTCATCAGAAAACCTGATAGATCACTGGACAAAAACAAAGTTTAGGGATCACAATTCACAAATGAGAGACAACTGTTGTATGTGTTGGGTAATTTTCACAAGTTCTTGGCAGAAATTTTCAAACTGCAGTGACGAGACTGTAAGTTCCATCTGTGATGGCCTCATTTACCATTACAGCTCAGTCAGTGGGGTCTAGAAACAGCCAGAAGAAATAAAAATCAGTGAAAACTAAGAATTGATTCCAGCTGTTGGACTAATAGCTGACATGTGTGTTGGAGATGCCCCCCTTGTTTCCATGTAGCTTGCACATGATCACAGTTCTAAAAAGCTCACTGACATCATGCACATAGTTCCACTGCTTGCAGTTTCATAAAACTGTGCCAGTGAGGTACTAAGACAAGGGTTTACTGTTTAAAATGGGGAGATGATTATGACTGCACAGTCTACATACTAGTATATACATGACTGGATTTACCTTTGATAGTTAAAGTTTGAGTAGCCTATATTCAAATTCAAATATTGTGTGAAGCCAGATTTGAGGTCAAGGATACCAAACAGCACTGGCTACCACGTGTGTCATAGCAAAGAAGGCCAATTATCCCTGGAAAGAGCTGTCATGAAAATATATATACCTATTAATTTCACACTTTTAAGAGCCCTCCAAAACAAATCAGACTCAGTTAAAGGGATAGTTCAGTCAAAAATGAAGTTCTGTCATCATTTACTCACATTGTTCCATAAGAACCATCAAAATAATCTATAGAATGTGTCCACTATATTCCAATTATTTTGGAGTATATGATAGCTTTGTGTGACAAACAGGCCGAAACTGAAAGTTTTTCTTTACAAAGTGACCTCACCAACTACTGGCCTGGCATGTCAGGGTTTTTAGTTTTCGTGGATCTGTGTGAACAGGGATCGTTTTGAATTTTTTTATGATTTGCACATATTTAATTATAATATATAAAATGTTTTAAAAAAATATGGAAGGGCAACTCACAGGTTGTCCTCCCCACCATCGATGATTGAGCTTTTCTTTCCCACGGATGTTAAAGTTAGCATCAAAGCCAGGGTCATGCATGGAGTTACCCACAATTCCATGCGACTCAGGATAAAGCCCCTAAAGCAAAGAAAAAAACAAAAGAAATGTTCAAATCAAAAATCCCCCTTGTAGAATTTGAATCCTATCATTAAAAAAAAGGTACCATAAAAATTGCTATTTTTTTCACTAAACAATAAATAAAAAACTAAATGCAACAAAAGATAAACATCTTGCAGATTCTGCGAGCTTATAAGCAAGAGTAACAGAAGGTACACAAAATTAATACATACTGTTGTTATTGTATACAAATTCGGGTAGGTTTTGGTGGGGTACATAGGTCTCATGTATGGTGCATGGGTTCCACATGATCCTACAAGAGAAAAAAAACAAGACATTTTAGAACTATCAATTAAAGGCATTCATTTAGTACAATACATGCTGAATATATATGTAATATACAAATGTAATTTTCAGAGCTCACAACTTTCATGTAGTTGATATTGCCATGTAGTTAAACAACAGTAAAGCTCAACTGCAAAATGGATTGCTGTAGGCTGCAGGCCAGTGATTAAGTGGGGGGGAAAGTCAGCAAAGTTCTTTGAATCAAACCACACAAATTCAGAATCGATTTTTGAGTTTCATTTTAAATCCCTGCTGCGTGATGGCACTTTAGTGTTTGCTAAAGACAGAGTCCACTTGCTAATTTCACAAGGAAAAAAATAAAATAAGAGAAAAAAATATGTATATTAAGTTTAATATATAGTACAACAAAGCTTACCTGCATACAATCAGTATACTCACATAAAGCAATATGTACTATATAATAGTAAATATATTATGTTATTTTTTTATATTGTCATAAAATGTAAACTACGTTATCGCACAGCTCTCTATATAAAGTTGGATATAAGTCACTGTTTTCTGCTTTATAGAAATTAACTAATGTAATAATTGATGATCTTTACAATGAAACTGAACCGAATCAACACTGAACCGAATTCAGCTTAACAATGACAATATTTTCTTTTAGAGCTGCTGTACAGCCAAAATGAACTCTGTTTACATCAGTGAATCATTTTCCTGTTATCGCTGTAAAGCAGTCCTTCCATAAAAATGCGGCTTTTTTTGTGTGATTGTTGCGGGCAAAAATCCTTTATTATGCGGCACGTTTTCTTAAATGCGATGGAAAATGCAGGATATTTATGCAATTTTATGCGATGAAATTGCGGGCACTAGCAAAAACTGTGGTTTGATGAAAAAGAGAAAAAAAAAGCACTCCATAAAGTGCTGGGAAAATGTAAGTTCTCATCTTGTTTTATTGAAGACCTTAATAAACACATGGCTCAAATTTACAAAACATTGAGTCAAACAAGTTCTGTAGCTTTACAAAAGGAATATGCTACAACTTCTGAAAAAATGAATAAATAACTTCCTGTTTTACAGAGGTAGCTATACAAAACAGACATTCGAGTGCTTCCAATGCACAAAGTGCAATCTCTTAAAGGGTTAGTTCACCCAAATATGAAAATTCTGTCATTAATGACTTCCCCTCATGTCGTTCGACACCCGTAAGACCTCCGTTCATCTTCGGAACACAAATGAAGATATTTTAGTTGAAATCCGATGGCTCAGAAAGGCCTCCATTGGCACAATGCACTCTCAAGACCCATAAAAGGTACTAAAGACGTCATTACAAAGTCCATCTCACTACAGTGGTTCTACAATAACTTTATGAAGCGACGAGAATAGTTTTTGTGCACAAAAAAAAACCTAAATAACGACTTATATAGTGATGACCGATTTCAAACCATGGCATCATGAAGCTTCGAAGCGTTATGAATCAGCGAGTCGATTCATGATTCGGATCGCGTGTCAAACTGCTGAAATACGTGACTTTGGCGATCCAAACCGCTGAATCGTCTCAGCATCATGAAGCTTCGAAGCATTATGAATCTGTGTTTTGAAATCGGTCAACACACTGGGAAACTGCTTTGCGCTGTCTTTTGCTGTTTTTTATGGTTTCACCACGGGGTTTGCAGCTTTTCGATTACGTTCACGTCCGGTAATTACGTCAATTCAAAGCGTTCCCATGGCAATAGGGGGAAATAGCGGCTCTTGTGTGAAGTAAACAAACATTTTTCAACTTTTTGCAAAAATGCGGGGATTATGAAATCATGCTAGCCCCGCATATTTTGCACGCGGAAATAGGCAATTTATGCGGCGAAAGTGCGGCGTATTTGAAAAAATGCGGCCCTCACATAAATATGCGGACTTTGGCTGATTATGCATTAAATCATGCGATCGCATAATCGCGTTTTTCTGGAGGGACTGCTGTATTGTATAAAGCGCTATATAAATAAAGGTGACTTGACTATATCTAACTTTATCCGCATATATACACATTAGACTTATGTAAAGCGATATATTCTAATTTCAACTCCCTGATTGCTTGTATTGTCGCAAAATGTAAACTATTTTATCACCTAATCTGCAAATTGCAACTATAAGGTATGATGATTAACATCATGATTTTATGTAAAGCTGCTTTGAAACAATGTATTGTGAATAGCGCTATACAAATAAATTTGACCTGACTTGACACGACAGAGTTCAGAAAGGGCAAAGGAAATTATAGGGCAATTAAAAGGATTTGTGAACATATCCCAGGGTCCTATGTTTGACACAGGATCTTCATTTTAACAATATTGAGAGTTGGAGGTAATATAAATAATACTAAAAATGAATAAAACGGAACAAATGTCTTTTTATTTGTAAAAATTATTTGTAAAAAAGGAACTTAATAGAAATGCCATATTTAATGAGGAAAAATATAGGACACCTCCACATTTATTTACTACTTAAAATGCATAAAATTAGAATCAGGTGTGCCACATCATGTGCAAAAGATCAGAACATTGTCAGAGAGGATTGTAGAGGAGCCTGTCTTATTTAAACCTCAGACATTTAGTTTGGTTTGCTCTTGATTGTTGAAGTGAATAAAATCACCATGGTGAGATCATAAAAGCTCTCTAAAGACCTTCAGAAAGAAGGTTGTAGATGCATACGAGTCTGGGAAGGGCTTTAAAAAAAATCTCCAAAATATTCTAAATCAAGATTGCACTGTCCGGAAATTTTTTTACAAGTGGAGAACATTTAAAACAACTATCAAGATGCCAAAGTAAGGCCATTGTAGCAAGTTTAGCCCAAGAGCAGACTGCAAGATGCTTAAAGAATTCTCCAACAATCCTAAAATGTAATCTCGGGACCTACAGGTAACTCTTGCCACAGCTGATGTCAAAGTTCATGCGTCTACCATAAGAAAGAGACTGCACAAGTTTTATTTGCATGCGAGGTGTGCAAGGAGGAAACCCTTGCTGTCAAAAAAAATAAAAATAAAAATAAAAAGACCAGAACTTTTGGAACAATGCGCTTTGGACAGATAAATTCAAAGTTTAATTGTTTGGGCCCAGTAGCAGAAGTTGGCGCAAACCAAAGACAGCATTTGAGCACAAGAACCTCATACCAACTGTGAAGCATGGGGTTGGAAATGTCATGGTTTGGGGCTGCTTTGCTGTAGGCAACTCGCTATCATAGAATCCACTATGAATTCTTTATTGTATCAGAGGGTACTCGAGAAAAATGTAAGACCATCTGTCCAAAAATTGAAGCTGAAGCAGATGTGGACTATGCAACATGACAATGACCCAAAACATTCCAGTAAATCCACCAAGGAATGGCTCAAAAGAAAGAAATGGAGAGTTCTGGAATTGCCACGTCAAAGTCTGCATCTAAATCCTATTGGGATGCTGTGGGGTGATTTGAGGCGGGCTGTGCATGCAAGAAACCCCTCAAACATCACACAGCTGAAAATATTCTGTATGGAGGAGTGGGAAAAACTTCTCCCAGTCGATGTCAAAGACTTGTAGACATTTATAGGAAATGTCTTGGTTATTTCAGCCAAAGGGGGTAATACCAGCTATTAGGACATAGGGTGTCCTAACTTTTTCCACAGTAGGAATTGTCATCTTTGTAAATTTTTAGTTACATAAATTATATCATGGTTAAATTGTTTTTGGTTCAATTACATTACATTTATCTATAGATATTGTTTGAAAGAAGATCAAATATTGATATGTCCATATTTCTTAAAAAAGAACTAAATATTTCATGGGGTGTCCTATCTTTTACACATGACTGTATATAAAGGTGCACAGTGTCATACACACAAATACAAAACACCACCAGTTAGTTAATTCATAGTCAATAGTATATAGCCTATTAATATATTAACAATGTAGAGACTACAATATATTAACTATGAATTAACTATGAACAAATAGTTTGTTAATGATTTAAGTACTTTATTACTGTATACTTGTTATAAAGTGTAAAATCTTAACACATTATTTACACAACATAAGATGTACCATACAATTAATTGTGATTTATTTGATTAGTTAAATCTGTACATTGTGTAATACATTTCATAATTTTTTATCTGATTGACAGCTTAGTCAATATTCATTTATATTCAGTTTGTTCATTTTGATAATAAAAAAACAGTTCTTACTGAGTTTCTCGATATTGGGGATCACCGTGCTCCCTCTTTTCATGTAAGATGCACGAAAGCCATCAACAGACAACATGATGACAGGGGGCCGAACAAACCTAGATAAGCAGAAGCATTAGTACACCAAATACAAACCAAATTAAATTAGGATTTATTGCTAAAATTTGTCCTTATTTCCAGTGGACAAATGGTCTTTTATTTGAATGGTATTTTTATAACAGCCTTCCTTAGACTATTGTTTAGGCTCAAAATGTCACACTTAATGTGCATGCATTAACATTAATTGTCATGCAATCCACCCAGCAGTCCTCCTGGATAGGTGTTTTGTCAATGTCACACAGAAACCCAATCTCTTAAACCCCACTGCACTTCACAGCATTAATTCATATTTTCTTAATATTAATATTCCCTTTCTTCTAGTATGTAAAGCATAGTTGTGAAGATATGAGTGTTGTTGACCTAGTGTTGAATATAAAAGGTGGGATGATTGGGAGTGTGATGTTTGTCACCGAAATCACAACTGTGTCTCTCACCCGGAAGGACACTCATGGTTTTTAATCTCTTCACACTCTTCCTGTAACCAAGGAACATCACCTAACAGAGAGAGGAAGTCAGTCAATGAAGCACCAGGTGACATTCATACATATGCAAACACATCTAATGTCCAGGCAATACGGTGCTCTTGTTTTACAGTTGCACTTAAAACACGCCCATCCCCACCTTTTTTTATAACTGTAGTTGGTTTGACAAATATCAAATCCTTATTGGAGAAAATCTTGATAATGCCCCAGCAGCTACTTTCTAGTTATTCAAGTACAGTGCCTAAGAGCTTGATGGTAATTGACTAAAATATGCATGATGGGCGCTCAAAAAGTACAGCAATATATTTGCCAAAACGTGATGGGCACTTTTAAATTCAACTTTTTTCTAAGAGTAAACCAGGTTTGCTAAACTTTCTGCTAATTACATTCAAATGAAATACATGTAATTTTTGTGTTTTCAGTTTGCGGAAACTCTTTGAAAGCCTCCCACCTTTGCAGAGAGACCTGTAGTTAGTGCAGCAGTCTCCTTTGGCCATGCAGTCCTCGGAGCAGTGGCAGGCATGCTGCTCATTATGAGTTTCACCACAGCGCTCTTTACTGCACTCAAAACCTCCCGCTGAAGGCACAAAAAAAATTAAACATCTCTCATAAACAAAAATCAACAATGTAAAACTGAAGGAAAGTAGCCTGGCACAAGCAAATTGAGCTAAGCATGTCCTTAGACAAAAAGTAGTGTACATCTAATCAACTAATAATGAATTTGAGAACTTAGTATTTGGTAGACAAACGTTTGTACAAAACCTGATTATCCATGTTATCCAGCATGATTTGAGAAAGTTTAAAATAACATTGTTTGCTTCAATGGATGCAATGAAACGTGACCATTGGTACAAGTGAATTGTACAAAAATTTACATTTATATAGTGCAAAATGTATTTTTTTTTCCAATTTATTTTACATCATAAAGCCTCAGACCCCACATACCTGTTTTCAGGCAGTGTTCATCAAAGTCTGAGCAACACGTATTGTATGTTTTACACAGGTTGTCACAGCGACAGTTTGGGGGTTCTGCTTCCACTAGTTCAAAGCACCTGTTTTTGCAGGAACCTGATAGGCTGGTAAAAGGATGGTCAGAGAGAACTTGGGGGGACAGGATAAAGATCAAGAAAGAGAAAAAAGAAGAGACAAAGAACAAAGATTTAAGAGACATTTAAATCTAAACACACACCACCAAACTCAAAAGTTTGTTATGCAGGTGCAAAGACTGCTCTGCTTTGAAGCTGAAGACATGTATGTAGTTTAATCATTCCCACCTTTAATAAAAAAGGGTCAAGGAGCTGAAATGTTCTCTGCACATCTCAATATTGACTTAGGGTATAGCAATGCAAATATTTCCTTAATTTTCGATCACCAGCTGAGAGAGCAACAGAAAGTGGCTGTTTCATTAAATGTTCCTGGCTCATTACTACTACTACATGAACTGACATGAAGGCTTGATTAAAAAAAAGAAAAGAGGAACATTTAAACAAACAAATGACGCTATAAAGTTAAATTGCAGAATGAACAATGAATCATTGAATACTGGATAATGCAATGTCAAATCTTGGTCAAAACTTTTGTTCAAACTCGTCTAAATTATATAAGCTACAGAAACCGTCTTGACATGTTTAGAATGGCATCAGTTGAATTGGCCTGGTTCATAAACAGAAAAACACGGTGCTGCTGTCCAAGATACACAGCAAAACCAATTTGAGTGAAACCTCTATAATTTCACACGGGCTGGATACATGAAGCTATTACATACACACATGGATTTAACACATCAACGTAACTGTACATTTCATGACATTTATAACTACATTTCTAACATTTATAATATCTGAATCGATAACAACAAGTAATCTTTTAATCATTAAACTTTGTAACTAAATGTGCATATTCCAAAGGAAAAACCAGTGCTTGCAATTTGCAAAGTGTTAAAGGTCCTGTTCTTCGTGATCCCATTTTTCAAACTTTAGTTAGTGTGTAATGTTGCTGTTAGAGCATATATAATACCTGTAAAATTATAAAGCTCAAAGTTCAATGCCAAGCGAGATATTTTATTTAACAGAAGTTCCCTTTCAAAGCCTACAGCGAACGGCCGGTTGGGACTACATCTCTGTACATCCTGCTTTAATTACGTCAGTAGAGCAGTTTGTCGACTAACCTCAGCCCACAAGAGTACGCGAAAAAGGGGGCGTGGTCTTGTTGCTCCCACGTGGATAAGAGGAAGCGTTCGGTTCCGTTTGTTTGTCGCCATGTCGTCGAGACGCTGTTATTTTCATCCCGGAGTCAAGTCACCTTTGTTTGGCTTTCCCAGGGACGCTGTACTTAGAGATCATTGAGCGCATGCATCCCCGTTATGGTGAGAGGCGTGACCTTTCCGGTAACGTGCGCTCTGCGTGCGCTAAGCTGCTGTCGAATCACAACACGGGAACCGCTGGCACAATCAGATCTCGTTACGTGTTTCTGAAGGAGGGACTTCATAGAACAGGGAAATCTTTCAAGCCGTTTTGAGGACAGTGAAAACAGCAGTATACAGATAAGTAAATTGTGTGAAAAATACTGTGTTTTTTTACACGCGAAACATGAACACATGTTATATTGCACACTGTAAACACAATCAAAGCTTCAAAAAAAAACACGAAAAACGGGACCTTTAATAATCTAGGTTTAGGAGGTAAAAAGGTACGCTGCAAACCCTAACGCTCAAAATAATGAATTGGTTTGGGTAGCACAAACTTCAAATTAACGTTTATGAGCATTTAGCACTTTTTTCTTTTAAGTTCACGGAACTGACATATTTTAAGTAAACTGAACGGTTTCATTGTTTTGAGTATTATGTAATTATTTATTTTAATTTAGATTAACTTAAGTTTAACTGAAACTAGGATTTCTATTTCCCAGCATGCTTTGCCCATGGCACTCGAAAAGGGACAGTAAATGCTAAAATTAAAGGGTTAGTTCACCCAAAAATGAACATTTTGAGTCATTATTGACTCACCCTCATGTCGTTCCACACCCGTAATCGATCTTTGGAACACCGTTTAAGATATTTTAGATTTAGTCCGAGAACTTTTTCCCTCCATTGAAAATGTATTCATGGTATACTGTCCCATGTCCAGAAAGGTAATAAAAACATCATCAAAAAACACCATGTGACATCAGTGGGTTAGTTAGAATTTTTTGAAGCATCGAAAATACATTTTGGTCCAAAAATAACAAAAACTACGACTTTATTCAGCACTGTCTTCTCTTCCGTGTACGTGTTATCTGATGCTGACGTGTTATCTGGTGCGCCCGAGCTTCGTTTACTGTCTGAGGCCCTATCCCAAATGGCACACTTCATGTGCACTTTCGGTCTTGTGGACTTACAATGGCGCATGCGCGTGTCCGTTAAGTCCACGAGACCGCAGGGTGTCCGAATCATCATTTTAGGTCTCAGAAGGGTGCTCGCGAGCACCCCCTTTGAGGACGATATGCGAAAGCAAAGCGGCATTACGTCGTCAAAAGTGCGGACATTTTGGACAGGGCCTAAGGGAGCTCGGGCGCACCAGATAACGCGTCAGCAGCGTCTTACATCAGCAGCGTCACTGCGGAGTCGTGAACGCGGATTGACAACAGACACAGAAGAGAAGACAATGCTGAATAAAGTCGTAGTTTTTGTATTTTTTTTACCAAAATGTATTTTCGATGCTTCAAAAAATTCTAACTAACCCACTGATGTCACATGGACTACTTTGATGATGTTTTTATTATCTTTCAAGACATGGACAGTATACCGTACATACATTTTCAATGGAGGTACAGAAAGCTCTCGGACTAAATCTAATATATCTTAAATCTGTGTCGTAGTGCTCACGTGAACAGCATCAGCCAATGGTAAGCCGGCGTTCTGGCATAGCTCTGACGTAACTTGGAAGGACTGGACTGACACAGATGTGAATAAATTAAAGTCATTCTTTTTATTTGCGCACAAAAAGTATTCTCGTCGCTTCATAAAATTAAGGTTGAACCACTGGAGTCATATGGACTATTCAATGATGTTTAATGTTAATTGTGAGATTTAGTAGTGATTAATGTTTTATGCTAATGTTGTTACAGTTGTCTGGTGCAGCAGAGAAGAGGCGATTCGGGACTTCCACAAAGATAGGTTTTTATTCAAATAAGCGTTGGGCAGAACACCAAACAGCATAGACACAACGTGTAACCATAATGGACACCAGACAAGGGGTCTGTTCTTCGTACCTCGCTTAATACATCTGAGATGATTTGACAGATCCCAGATCGTTTCATCGTGATAACTGATGTCTGGCTAATTTGGTTCTTCAAACAAATTTGCAGATTGGATTTAAATATCTGGATTAAATGATCTAAGATCACTGCGCATTCTTGTGTTCCCTGAAGAGGGCAGATGCATCGATACTCGAAACCACGATCAGCAATGCAGCGATTGGCTGTCGTCAAGACAGCAACGTAATGACATCATATAATTAAAAAAGCCACCTGGCAAAAAAACTTGACAAATTATACAATACAAACCCCACGAATTTCTGGACCTTTATAAGGAAAAAACTAAACAACCAAACCAACATAAGTTATAATAGATAAATGGTTTTTGTTTTTTTTAACATGATTACCAATTATTTATATTCACGATTTTATACAGTATTTGTACACCCTTTACATTATTTCAATGTTGTAATTTAATTTTTAATTCAATTTGGAGCAGATTTGTAACGTGATAGTATTAAAGTTTCTTAAGGGTCAAGATCAAATTATCTGCATCTCTTGCGCTGCATCAAGCCAGTCCCATAATATCTGTGATCACTTAAATTAATGCACGGCTCAGAGTAACTGTACAACGTGTGTAAACCTCCAATAAAATTATAAAGTAATAATTCCATCACAAATAAATCACTCAATCAAGTGGCTGTGTCTATATTATTATATACAACATTATAATATTATACACACTCATATACATAAACAATATAACATTACATTATTATTATCATAATTTAAAATTATTATTATTGCCCCTGGTTCAGTAATGAACTCTTGTAATAAAGTAGCAGTGGCTGGGACAGATTTTAAGTATCACCTCAAGATGCAATCTAATCCTGTTTACATGAAATAAGCCTGCTCATGAGCAGGTTTAAGCTTACGGACCAGTTACTACGACAGCAAGTCCAGGATGAGCTTCAAAGAACCAAACAATCCGAGATCCTGTCAAATCGTCAACAATCAAATCCAGCTAACTGAGTTAGCAACGTACGAAGAACAGGCCCCAGACCCAAGGAATTAATGCACAAAGAGGAACTTAAATACAAACACAGATGACTGACTAATGAGGGGCACAGGTGATACAGATGAGGATAACTAAACACAGCTGAACAGAACTAGACTAACAAGGGTAACCAAGGAAACAGAGAAAGTGGCGGAAAACATAGACAAAGGAACATGTGACCAAAACAACACGACAGAAACACAGATAACTAATGTAGAAGAGTTTCTGTTAATGCAGGTTTTTGCAGAGTTACCATCATGGTGACTGTGACTTCGTTTGAGAGCATTGTTGAAGTATGTTAAATGCTTTATTAAAATAAGGTCATAACATTACTTAAAGCAACTTTCACATAAACTACACAGCCATGCTACAAAAAAGAACAGTAAATGTGGAAGTCTTAATCAAATAACTTATTTTACTGATTAAAATAAGCCTCTTATTTTATTCTCTTATTCTTTTCCAGATATTAGCACTACAAGTGGTGGCGCAACTAAGAAAGAAACCAATGACAGTTCCGTTTACAAAATATTACAAACAGATCATCACTGTTGATTATATTTTGAACCCAATATCATCAATGGTCTTGGACTTTACACTGACGCCTAGTTTGTTCATTAATGGCTGCCATTTTGCAGTGAAGCTGTTTGTTCATGTTTTGTTTTGTTCCTTTTCATCCATGCTTTTCTCCATCTAATAATACACATCCCTATTGGATATAGACTAAACACCTCTGCACCTCTTGATGGAAATAAATGTTGTGATGTTATTTCCATCTAGAGGTGCATAAATTTTTGGTCAAGATCAGAGAGTCAAGCACTCAATAAAGTCTACTCCAGCAAATCCCAAAAACTTTCAATTAATTTAATTTAAGGAGTCAGAGGTGCCAATTCATGTGTGACAATGATTCTTCATGCTCCCTTCCCAACCATTCTTTTACAATTTGAACCTGATTAATCTTGACATTGTCATCCTGGAATATGGCTATGATGTGTCTTCCTAAATGGTTATTTAAGAAATGAAAAGCTACACACTCCATCAATTAGGGTTAGAAGAACTGTTGCCAAACATGTTATATAAACATAATAATAACTGCAATAATGATCCAATCATAGACTCTTAAGCATTTGCCTATTTAAATCCAAACAGCGACTTTTTTGTGTGGTCGGGCAGTGTATGTAGCCTATAGATATCTATGGTATAAAGAAGGAATTTCATCTCAATCTCAATAGGGCAGTACCATTGAGGGGGTGACCCACAGATTTTTCAACATTAGAACTGATATTACATCAAGTTTGGCTTATTTCTTCATATGTTTTTTTTATGAGGAAAATAAATAAATAATACATACTGTGTATACAGTTACATATTGAAGATATATATGGGCCATTCCTGATTTTCTGTGCCTTTTGGACACCATAAAGCATAGAAAATCAAACGGATTTTTATTAACTTTGAGTGCCAATTTAAAATACATTTTTGTGCATGCATGATAGTCTGATGTAAAACATTTGAAAAATTATTTTGGTCAAGCTTGGGTCAATATATTTAATAAACAAAATAAATTAAATGGAAGATCAAAAATGCCCATCTTGTTAGTGACAAATGAACAACAGTTTAAAATACTTATGATTCTAATTAATGGGCATTGTGTACGTTATCTTAAACATCCCATCTCCCTTTAAAAGCATATCAGTTAATAAATTATCAGAATAATGTACGAATCGCTCACATACAACCAGTTACAATATTACTTTAGTTTGAACTGAATTTTGATGGGAAACAATATACAAAACATTACCTTCACAATCACTACACTCTGTTAGGTCCTCATATTTAACATGTTGGACACTAACAGAGTGGAAATTCTGACATGAAATCAGAAACAAATCAAAAACAAAAAACAACTTCAATATGCTTAGAGTTCAAATTATGTCATTTATGGCCAAGATTGCTTTACAATTTATATTGTTCAATATTTTAAATAAGATCATGATATTTACCGGGGACACAAAAGCCACCGAGTCTATGTGGACCTATATTATATTCATTATATCCACACATCCAGAGAAAAACTCACCTGAGGATCCTGCCTTGTCGGACCGCCTGACCACATAAGCCTCACACACAGTGCACCGCGAGAGAAGATACATAACGGAGAATACCTGCGTGTAGACATACCGTGGAGAAGACATAACGGAATAATCCATGGGTTCCGATATAGCAGTAAAGCAGACTCATTCAAACTATTACTAATGTAGTGGAGGTTGCAAAAAATTGCCAATTTAAAGCGCCCGTAAGTTAATTTCTCACAACATGTGACGGTGGAGAAGACATTTAGTAATAACATGTTTCTTAGACTTTTTGCTTTGTCTGTGACCAGAGGAAATGAGAGGTTTCCAAAAAGCAAATCCAAGCAGTCGAATATATATTTTCAGCTGCTAATAAAACTACCTTTTAAAAGTTTATGTAACGACAGTTAAAAGAAAAGTACAATGTGCTCAATAAAACGGCGTTATACTTTATAAGGCATATTATTTAATCAAATCTATAAAATGTAATAGAAAAGTCCGCTAAATGTATAACTCTCATTATAAAGAGAACTCAATAACGTAAGTCACTGTAGCCTACCCATTTCAGTTGCAGCATGGTTGATGTGTTTCGGATCCCTGACTCTGCAACACTGAGTGAATACTCAATCCACGACACTATTCACATGTTGACTTTACCCTCAACCAATACACACCAGGAAACACTAACGTCACATCTGGCAAACCTGTGACGAATTACACTGAGACAGCGTCCCCCCTTTAACAGCCCCCAAAACACTTAGCATTAAAATATCAGACATTTGACTTATATTTGACTTTAATGACAAATAATCATAAAGTAGGCTAAATGACAACTTTCAAACTGTTCTCCATCGCAAATTCGTCTCTTTAGCGGTCTCAGAAAAGGGAAATAAATAAATAAATAAATAAATAAATGCAATGGATGTTAACATTAACCCTCTATGGTATGGTGTTGCCCTCAGGCAACACACGCTTCGGTTACTTACATAACCTCGGTTCCCTGAGAAGAGGGAACGAGTATTGCGTTTAGCTAAACGCTAGGGGGAATTTCCTTTCCTCGAGATTTTGAAGCAAATTTTTATTCTAAAAATACCATGTAAAATGCAGTGCAGCTGCACAGCTCTCAGCAGGAAGCAGCTGCGTGCTGATTGGCTGTGCCGCTGCAACTGCAGGAACCTATGGCGAGACCGCTGGGCGGGAAGGACCAATCAGGTCCCTCTAATATTCCCGCCACAGGGGGCAGCAGAATTTGCATAGCCAAGGGTATAAAAGACCCTAGGTGTTTCTCAATGTCAAGGATCCTTCCTCTGTAGGACTAGTCCTTCCAAGTCACTTCCTTCAGAGGCTAGACAAGGCTCCTCTTTAGCATTCGGAGAACACTTAAATGGAACATGCTAGCAAGTGCACATCATTGCCTCATTACGTCAGTGAAAAGGTCAGATTCTGCGTGCGAGCCTGCCTCAGCTTGTCAAAAATGCGTTTTTACTGTGGTGGTGATAGGAAACATATAAACTTACATTGTGATATGCTTGAAGTATTTTATATATATGGATTTTATAGGCAAGACAAGTCAAGTGTTGATTTGAGAGGATAAATTGATCAAACATGCGGTTAACTCACTGTCGGCCGCTGGCCGCTTGGTCATTAGGAAAAAAACTAAAACTTTAATTTAACTAACGAAAACTGCCCCAAACATTTTTTCTAAATTAACTTAATAAAGAAACAAAAAGAAATATAACAAATTTGACATTATAAACAAAGCTGAACTATTTATATGGCTGCAACAGTGTGTAATAGAGAGGGAGGAAAAAACATGGCTACAGTCGGACTCGGGACATCGGATTATTTACGTGTCATGTTATCATACCAGTCCTGTTCATTTTAAATATTGTGGTTATCGCCAATACCGGTATATTGCCACACCCTAAATTAACACGATGTCGATATTTTGTGCTTTGAATATCACGGTTATTGTCAAAACCGGTATATTGCGACACCCCTAATATATATATATATATATATATAATATATATATATATACAGTTTGTATAGGGCCAAAGAATATTGAATGACCAGACAATTCGAGTCATGTAAGGAATGTGCTTATGACTTATCTTATACAAATACTTAACCCAGACCAGACTGTCGGGCCATAAGGGGTTAATATGTATTGCACAGCGAGAAGCCGAGCCTGTAAGGCAGGGACATCCAAATTATAAAACCTGATAAAAGTGGACGGGGAGGCCCAGCCTGCCGCCGCACAGATATCATTCAGAGAACTGCCAGTAGACCAAGCCCACGACAAGGCCATGCCTCTAGTAGAATGGGCTTTGATGCCTATAGGGCAGCTGAGATCTTTGGACTCATAAGCCAGCGAGATAGCATCCACTATCCATCGTGAAAAGGTCTGCTTTGTAACCGCGCACCCGCGGGTGCGGCCACCAAAGCACACAAAGAGCTGTTCAGTTTGCCTGAAAGCAGCGGAACGCTCTATGTATATTCTCAGCGCTCTGACAGGACAGAACAAATTAGCATCTTCCTCATCTAACGATGATGAGAGTGCTGAAAGTGAAATGACCTGTGCTCTGAACAGAGTTGAAAGCACCTTAGGTACATATCTATGTCTTGGTTTGAGGATGACTTTAGAGTCGTTTGGCCAAAATTCCAGACAAGAGGTGCTCTCTGAGAGCGCGTGCAGGTCACCCACTCGCTTAACTGATATGATCGCAAGCAGAAAAGCGGCCTTGAGTGATACGAGCTTTAAGCTCACCGAATGCAGAGGCTCGAATGTTGAGCCTTTCATAGCATCCATGACCGTGGACAGGTCCCATATAGGGACTGAAGGGGGGCGAGGTGGGTGAAGCCTTCTAGCCCCTTTGAGGAAGCGCACGATAAGATCGTTCTTCCCGAGTGACAGTCCATTCACTTGAATGTGATACGCTGCTATAGCAGCCACATAAACTTTGAGCGTGGAGGGGGAACGACCCGCGTCCAGAAGCTCTTGTAAAAAAGTGAGCACTTCTGACACTTCACAATTATGTGGGGTCAGGCTTCGTGCTTTACACCAGTCCGAAAAGACTGACCATTGCCTGAATAGAGCTGCCTGGTTGCGGGGGCTCTAGCTTCAGAAATATTGTTTAATACACTTTCAGAGAGGTTCTCATGTACCCGTTGATGGGCCAGACATGAAGCACCCATAGATCGGGACGGGGATGCCAGATCTGCCGTTTCGCCTGCATGAGGAGTTCTCTCCTCAGCGGAATTGGCCACGGGGCTGTATCTGACATCCGACTTAGCAGTGAGAACCATGGTTGATTTCTCCAGAGCGGGGCTATTAAAAGCACAGCGCATTTGCTCTCCCTAATCCTCTCTATGACCTGAGGTAACATTGAGATTGGGGGAAAAGCATAAAGAGGAAGGTTGGGCCATTCGTGGGCCAACACATCCTTGTGCTTGGAGAAATATTTTAGGCATTGAGCATTGTCTTGCGAGGCGAAAAGATCCACTTTTGCCTCTCCAAACATGCCCCAAATTGTCTGAATCGTTTGTGGGTGAAGAGACAACTCTGCTGGGGACACTTTGCCCCTGGACAGCATGTCAGGACCCAAATTCAGAATGCCTGGCACATGAGTCACTCTCAGCGAGCTCAGGTTGTGCTCCGCCCATATTAGGACTCTTTACGCCATTGTGTGTAGACCAATAGATCTTAGGCCGCCCTGGCGATTTATATAGGCTACCACTGACCTGCTGTCCGTTCGGATCAAGACATGGTGGTGCTTTATGTACGGAAGGAAAGCTCTTAGCGATAGCGTGACCGCTTTCATCTCTAGACAGTTTATGTGAAGGCTCTTTTCCGAGTCTGACCAGAGACCGGAGACTGGCCTGCCCTCGTGAAGGTCTCCCCAACCTAGGTTGGATGCATCTGTCGAGATAACTTTCCACTTCGTAACAGTGCCCAAACTCACGCCCGTCTGATACCAGACAGGATTTTTCCAAGGAGCTAGAGCCAACACACAGCTGTGGTCTACCTTGATTTGTAATCGTCCCGAGAGCCATGCGTGAACTGGAACGCGGCGATACACAGAGGAGTGTATGCACCGGACCTGAGGGAAACCACTCGGTTTCTATGACGTCAGCCGCGCGTTCATCTGTAGTGAGTCTAACACCGCTCCCAGAAACAAAGAAAAAGAGAAAGCCCCTTTCATTAACAGTTTTGATATTTCGGTTCGAAGCACGTGACTTGTGTCACTTCTCACCGTTGTCTGTACCACGGCGCGAAAGCGTGGTGGTCTGCGAGCAAACTGTAGCGAGTAACCTTGTTCAATTGTGTTCAACACCCATTTTGAAATGCCGGCAATGGCCTGCCAGGCCTCGGCCTTCGAAGCCAGGGGCTGAATTAATTTGTGAGTAACAGGGACTCAGTGGCCCGATAATGTTGTGTTAAAGTGGCGTTCATCAGAGCGCGTTTGTTCACAGGCTCTCTGACTGGGAGAGAATTGTTTCCCGCCGCCTGAGTGCAGGGGACCGGGGGACATAGAATATTGGTGTTTGTGTACAGGCGAGCGCGTTTGAGTACGGGCTCATTGACAGTGAGGATAGTGTTTCCCTGCACTCAGGTGGCTGGGGAACATGGGGGAGTGATTGAGTGTAGGGGTACATGCTTTAATGCTGGCACACTGCCTACAGAGAAAAAACCCTTTTTGTGATTCATATGGGTCGCCGTGAAAACGGCATTTGTGTACAGGCCAGCGTGCTTGTTTGCGGGCTCGTTGAATGGAGCTGGGGAACGTTTTGGTAGAGAGCGAGGTGGTAAACCGGCCGAAGCGGGTATTATCCACCTTCTCTTTATGCCTCTGGCTAGGACGGCTTCGGCGGCTCAAGTTTCGACACATTGCTGGGTCGGGGACCTCGACGCTCCGGCGATCTGCTGCGCCTCGTAGAGCGGGAACGCTGTCCGGGCTTAGAAGCCGTGCGAGGCTGGTGAGCCGGTGGCGCCGCCTCGGTGGGCTGGGCTGGTCCTGCCTTAGCGTGACAGCTAGCGGAGGAGCTGGAACGCTTGGGCAGGAAATGTCTCATTGCCTGTGAGGCCTTTTGTGCCTCGGTGAAGCGTTCTGTGAACCCAACCACAGAGGGACCGAATAATCCTGAAGGCGACATGGGCGCGTCCAGGAAAGCGGTCTTGTTCGAGTCTTTCATCTCGGTTAGGTTGAGCCACAAATGGCACTCCAACACGTCAAGTTGGCCATGCATCTGCCGATCACCTGAGCGTTGGCCTTGGTCGCGCGCAGGGCCAAGACAGTGGCGCCGCGCAGGTTCTTCAGGGCCTCGGTATCAGGTTCGTCCAGGGAACGGAGGAGTTTCACCTGGAAGACCTGAAGCACCGCCATAGAGTGTAGCGCTGAAGCCGCCTGGCTGGCGGAGGCATATGCTCGACCGGCGAGGCTGGAAGTAGTGCGGCAGGCTTTAGATGGGTGTACAGCCTTTGACTGCCTCCCCCTCGAGGGGAGGAAGAACGTTATTTGGCGCCTTCCACGACTTGGATAATTCCTCGTGGATTTCTGGGAAGAAGGGAGCGGGTTTTTGAGTGGTCGTGTGGCGGCGGTTCTCGAAAAACCACTCCATCCAGCCCGCTTCTCGTGGGCTCCTGGGGTTGAGACCAGTCAATACCGAGGTCGTCTACGGCCTTAGTGAGCAGGCTCATAAGCTCAGCGTCAACTGAGGTTTTGTCGCTCATTGTAGTCCGCGTCGAAGTAGCATGCTCCGAGACCACGTGTCCGACCACCAGCTTTCAGATGCAGCAAATGAAAGGCTGTCATCCTCCTCCTCTTCCGGTCCGCCGAAGGAAACATTAGCAGCCGCCAGACGAGGGAGGCTGTTCTGTTCCTCGGCGAACATGACAGGCGATGGCGAGGCATGCGGGGAAATGACCGGCATGTGCTCGTCAGAGTGCTCCGTGGGGCCTCTGGTCGCGGCGTTTCTTCTTACGCGGCTCGAGAGGCTGAGAGCAAGGGACGGGATTCGGATCGAAACTGGTGAGCCGAGCCCGAAGGGTCTGCAGCTCCAGTTCGTCACACTCCGAGCAGCTGCACTGGTTGAGTGCGGCCTGCGTGTGGTCTCGTCTGAGACATGAGACGCAGATGATGTGCCGATCCTCGTCCAGAAGAAAGCCTCTACACGAGGCGCAGGAGGAACGAGACATTTGCAACAACGTCTGCGGCTCTTTTCGTGAGTGTGTAGCAATGGCAAACACACGGATTGGTATATAAAGGATATGTGCCGGATGGCGCAGCTGGAAGGCAGGTTGAAGGCGGAGAATCCTCAGGCTGCAGAGTTCCGCTGGGTGCGTGTCGATGGCAGGCTTCAATCCAGAGCTCAGCAAGGTGAGTCGCTGAAGAAGAAATAATCTGACGAACCTGGCGAGACAGGGTCTTTTATACCCTTGGCTATGCAAATTCTGCTGCCCCTTGTGGCGGGAATATTAGAGGGACCTGATTGGTCCTTCCCGCCCAGCGGTCTCGCCATAGGTTCCTGCAGTTGCAGCGGCACAGCCAATCAGCACGCAGCTGCTTCCTGCTGAGAGCTGTACAGCTGCACTACATTTTACATGGTATTTTTAGGATAAAAATTTGCTTCAAAATCTCGAGGAAAGGAAATTCCCCTAACGTTTAGCTAAACGCAATACGAGAGTACTCTCGAAAGGGAACTACCTTTTTGGACCTCACACCGCCCCTTTAACTTTTTTAAATATATTTTTTAATATATAATATCACCTGACATGTTTGTTCAATGAAATGAGGGGCTGAAGTGGGTGTGACTTTTTGTTTGGGGGTGGAGCAGTCCTTTCATGAAGCAAAGCCACATGGGACACAGTGGCATCAATTGGTTAGATAAATATCTCTTTTTAACATGTTTAAATTTAAATAACTTTATATAAAAAAATATATGCATGTGCATCAGTATGTAAAGAAGTATGTTTGATTGTTTAAATATTTATTTTGTTTTTATTTATATACTAAAACTGTGTTTTTTTGTTTGTTGCCTCAGGGTAACACTGCAGTTAGACCACTTTTGTTCAGGCAATATTATAGGGTTAGGACCATATGGTGCATTCAAGTCTTCCTGGAAAGTTTGTTTTTACATGTTCAGAAAACTTAAAGAATGTGCATTATGTGTATCATTTATGTTTTTTATCATTATTATTAACACCGATCAGGCATAACATTATGACCACCTCCCTAATATTGTGTTGGTCCCCCTTTTGCTGCCCTACTCAGCCCTGACCCATCGAGGCATGGACTCCACTAGACCCCTGAAGGTGTGCTGTGGTATCTGGCACCAAGATGTTAGCAGCAGATCCTTTAAGTCCTGTAAGTTGTGAGGTGGGGCCTCCATGGATCAGACTTTGTTTGTTCAGCACATCCCACAGATGCTCGATTGGATTGAGATGTGGGGAATTTGGAGGCCAAATCAATGCCTCAAACTCGTTGTTGTGCTCTTCAAACCATTCCTGAACCATTTTTGCTTTGTGGAACTGTGAAAGAGTTAAAGAGGCCACAGCCACCAGGGAACACTGTTTCCATGAAAGGGTGTACATGGTCTGCAACAATGCTTAGGTAGGTGGTGCATGTCAAAGTAACATCCACATGGATGGCGGGACCCAAGGTTTCCCAACAGAACATTGCCCAAAGCATCACTGCCTCCGCTGGCTCGCCTTCTTCCCATAGTGCACCTGGTGCCATGTGTTCCCCAGGTAAGCCACGCACACGCACCCGACCATCCACGTGATGTTAAAGAAAACGTGATTCTTCAGACCAGGCCACCTTCTTCCATTGCTCCGTGGTCCAGTTCTGATGCACTGTTGGTGCTTTCGGCAGTGGACAGGGGTCAGCATGGGCACCCTGACGGGTCTCAATGAGCCTTAGCCACCCATGACCCTGTCGGCCGATTCACCACTGTTCCTTCCTTGGAGCACTTTTGATAGAGACTGACCACTGCAGACCGGGAATCCCAACAAGAGCTGCCGTTTTAGAGATGCTCTGACCCAGTCTTCTAGCCATCACATTTTGGCCCTTGTCAAACTCGCTCAAATCCTTATGCTTGCCCATTTTTCTGCTTCTAACACATCAACTTTGAGGACAAAATGTTCACTTACTGCCTAATATATCCCACCCACTAACAGGAGATCATCAGTGTTATTCACTTCACATGTCAGTGGTCATAATGTTATGCCTAATTGGTGTATGAATATAATACATGAGGTGTTAGTTGTAATCAGTAGTAGTGTTTTTGTATTGTTTGATGTTTTTCAAAATAAAAAAATATTTTGTAGTTAGGTCAGGAAAGATTGGAAACGTTTAAAAGAAAAAAAAAAAAACCTTGTAGTAAAATCCTGCTGAGAAATTACATTTCTACAGACAATTACATTTTTATTTGTGAAGTTTGTGAACTTTTTTTGTCAACAAAAACACAGATACAAAGCTTATTTAACAAAATCTCTTTATGGATTTATACAATATAAAAAACAAACAAACCAATAGTAATTGCAAAAAACTTAGTAATTACAGTACTGAATGATAAAGTTCCTACAATGGTGAAATAAAAACAGGCTGGGGTGTAGATGCGAAACTGGTAAAAATTACTTATGGCTTAAATTATTATACTTCCAAAGAAACAGTAAAGTTCAGTGAAAAGTACTAACATTTACTGAATTCAACTAACACTTGAATATGTTTCCTATTTAAAAGATTGCTCAGAGTAAGTTAACCACAGAGCCTACAGTGTGAAATGTTCCCTCATAAAAGTACTTTCAGAATGCTGACATTTATCTTGAGATACAGTGGCCGGACTTAACCCTAGTGGTCCTGGGTGGTGAGAGTCTGTGAATCTGTGTGTGTGGTTAAGAGGCCATAAACCAGTCAGCTTTATGTGTGGTCAAATGGCACTACAGAACAAATTTTTCCTTCTCGTGTACTGCATGTTAGGTTGCTATAGAGACTGGGAAAAAAGTAGTAATAAGAAATTATAGTAGCAAACAAGTAGCAATAAGAAATTATTTAAAGAATTAGCTGGGTGGGATGATATGACAATCCAATCTTTAGAACACGAAATAATAAGTAAAAAAAAAAGAATAAACCAAAATATAAAAAATACTTAAAAAAAAAAAAAGGTGTATTTTAATGTTTGTCAGAACTGCTGCTGCCTGACATTACTATCAGTCAGAAAGAGACGGAGAACGAATGGAGCGGCCACTGGCAGGGCTGTTACTAAAAGCGTGAGAATCTCTATCTTTGTCCTTACTCTCATGCTTGTGTTTGTGTTTATGTTTGTGTTTGTGCTTCTTCTTCTTCTTCTTGTGCTCATGATGATGATGATGGTGGTGGTGATCTCCATGTTTGGAGGATGTGCTCTCTTTGCTCAGTGTGGGCATGGGTGTTCCTGGCATGGACAGAATGGCTTGCTCTACTGAAGATGGTTCTTTCCCTATTAAATAGTGAGAGAAAAGTTGAAGAAACATAAAACGCATTAAAACCGCCAAATTACCAGATTGAGTTTTCTGGTAAATGCACACGTGTATGGAAGGATATCGCGGACAATTTTCAAAAGGAATTGCAAATTGTATTTGCAATTGCGTTTTCAATTTGTGGACGCATAAAATGTGACAATCCAAAAGCAATTGCAAATCGCGAATTGCCATTTGCAATTTCGTTTACGCGAACGCACAACAACTGCCAAATTTCAAATGGAAAAGCAAAGTCCGTTTGCAATTGAATTTCCAATGTCTTACAAGTTATGACCCTGCCATTTTGGAATAGCAATAGAAAATCACCTATTTGCTCTTTCATTTCCTCCGTGTCCTGCCACAACCTGCACAAAACTCAAATGGAATAGCAATCCCCTTTGCGTTTGTATTTCCGATGCCTAACACAGTCAACTGTCAATCAGGCTTGAGGGCGGGGTTTATTGATGTAGTCGGTAAGTAGGCCACGCCCTCAAGTGGTGGAAAACAGGGAATTTGGCTATTTTTGTAATAAAAACTAAGTTTAAACTCTTTTGTTCAAACAAAGTCAAAATGCAGAACTGATTGTATGTTCACCTGCAACCAGAAAAAAAAAACAGCAAATAAGAAAAGTGACATGACTTCATTCGGTAGGCTATATATCAAACAAATATCATCATATTCCAGCGGACACAGTAAATTATCATGATGAGTTAAAATCAGAAAACCTATAGAAAAATCTATGTGTTGTCCATATGATTCTGTGCTCAAGAGCCAAGCGATCAAAAAATAAAATAAAACTACATTTGTGACATTCAATCGCAGTTCATGTTCGTTTCGTATACCTCCTCTGATGATCTGATTTTCTTTTTCATTTCAGCATTTTATTCAACATTATTATTTTCATCATATATAGCCTATTCCTATTCATTTAACTATATTTGTATCTTTATTTTGACATTTAACAGATTTGACAGAACAGCTCAACAACAGAACCTGGATTCACACATTATCAAATTTTCACGCACCTGCAGCGTTTCTGACAACAGGGAAAAACTGAATAAAATAATATAAATAAAAAGCATAAAATAAATAAACACTAAATATTTCTCACTTAGCCTAAATAATTAATACATTAAGATGACAAAACGAAAAACGACTAAATCCGATAAAATCTTAAAAAGAACCAGCATTTTTTTTCCTCGTCAGACAATTTTTTTTTAGTCAAATAAAAATAGCTGTCCATTCGCTCGCTCAGCGCTGCTGGCTCAACCCAGAATGCCCTTTGTGACATGCTGGCTCAAAAAATTTGTTTTTTTTTCTACTCAACTTGTTAATTTAAGCCAGGAGTCGGGAACCTTTTTGGACCAAAGAGCCATTTTTCATTTTTGGTTAAAGCATTTAAGTATCAAGAGCCACAGTAAAAATATATACAATTATTACTTAAACTCCCCCCCCCCCCCCCCCACCCCCAATAACATTTCAACAGTAGTATAACTAAAAACAAACAAATATGCAGCAAACAGTAAATAAGTTGCAATATGGAATTAATTGTGCAGGGCTTTCACTTTGAGGTCCAGTTATAAATGTGTGTGTGCACGCACACAGTGCTTACATCTACTGTGTTTATGTGAATACTCGACTTGGCATTTTGATATATTTCTGTGTTTATTTGGCCGTTTGGGCACGCTATGCTTGTCCGTGTTGCGCTCGGAACACGCGCACTGCATCCTGTCAGTAATTCAGTTGTCTTTCGTGACTTATCACACTTTTATTATTTATTTTCGTCAACTGAAATCTACGCGGATTATCATAAATACAACACATTTATTTATCAAGGGTCTCTGCGGCAAAACCGAAAGTACCAGCGGGTGAAATGTTTCAAAATGTCTTTTTGTCCCAGTTTCAATAAAAGGATAGGCCTATATTAAAGATTATATATTATATACTGAGCTGATCTTTAAACTGAATATAGCATATTTTGCTTTTACCATGCAGCAAAAAAACCAAAAAAAAAGTATATATATTATATATATATATATATAATATATATTATATATATATATATATATATATATATATATATATATATATATATACACACATACACATTTTAAACCGTTTAACTGTGTATTAATCTGTCAAAATTCTTACTTTTGGTAAACGGTTAAAGCATCCCTAATCTTCATTTCTTCTTGACAATTTGCTTGCAACCAGAGCAGTCTTCTTTTGGTTTCTTTTTGTCTGGTTGGCAGGTGATAAATAGTCTATTTCCAGGTTTTTGGCTTTGTTTGAGGTGCAAAAAACTACACAGTAGTTTTATGACTTTTTTGTTGTTGTTGCTAAATAGACACATTGGATATTTCTCCCCATGTTCTTAGGAATGAATAATGATGAAAAAGTCCTTGGTTTTCCACCACTTGAGGGCGTGGCCTACTTTCCGACTACATCAATAAACCCCGCCCTCAAGCCTGATTGACAGTTGACTGTGTTAGGCATCGGAAATGCAAACGCAAAGGGGATTGCGATTCCATTTGAATTTTGTGCAGGTTGTGGCAGGACATGGAGGAAATGAAATGGTAAATAGGTGCTTTTCTATTGCTATTCCAAAATGGCAGGGTCATAACTTGTAAGACATTGGAAATGCAATTGCAAACAGACCTTGCCTTTCCATTTGAAATTTGGCGTTGTGCGTTCGCGTAAATGAAAATGCAAATGGCAATGCGCGATTTGCAATTGCGTTTGGATTATGTCACATTTTATGCGTCCACAAATTGAAAAACGCAATTGCAAATACAATTTGCAATTCCTTTTGAAAATTGTCCACGATATCCTTCCATACACGTGCTTTTCACACAGACAAAACTATTTACTACAAGCAGCAATACCGGGGCCAAGCGCAAAGAAGAAGACAAGACATGTCAAAATGGCTGGCAGTGTCAGATCAACTGGAGCAATTAGCAATTAATCACGTTTTAAGATGATTTTAAGCAAAAGGCTGAAAATGCATTGTAGTCTGAGAGTGTCAGACCAACTGCAACAATGAACAATTATACAGTTTAAGAAGATTAGGCAAAATGGCTGAAATATCATATATAGAGTCACTGATAAAATATAGGTTAATGGTTTATCACTTTTGACCAATAGGTGGCACAGTTACGAAATTGATGTGGTGTGGTCAGAATAAGGGAACAATGACACATGCAAAGTTTGATACCAATATGTCAAAGCATTGCAGAGATACAGCCTCAAGAGTCATTTTGGCATCATGGCTCAAATTCATCGCTGCGGTTTACAAAATTGGTTTCATCTATTGATGCAAAATCCAAAACTTTTTGTTGACACAGTCTGAAGATGATACGATTCGATTTTGGTGGAAATTGGACAAACGGTCTAGGATGAGTTTGAAAAAGCAGGTTTTGATCAAATAAGAACATTGAGGACAGGATGTTTGACCAAATATGGCAAAATTAGTATCTCTGTCCTCGGCATGAGCCAATAAATGTATTATGACCAGTTTCATTAAACTAGGCTAATTTAATCAAAAGTTATTAGTATGTTTGTAAATTTTGTTATAACCTTTGACCACAAGGTGGCACTGCCCCAAAACTTTTTGAGTACCTTCAAAGCATGGTGCGGAAGACACATACCAAGTTTCGTAACGATAGACTAATGCGTTTGTAAAATATAGTATTTTAGCACAAAATTCTAAATGGCCGACAGCCAAAATGGCCGATATGGTAAAATTGAATATCAGACGATTCGGCATGCCGTCCTGAATCTAACGAGACCACTTTTATGATTTTTGGACAAATGGTTCAAAAGTTATAAGCAAAAATAGCCATTTTTTGTATCTCCGGACCAGTAGGTGGCGCTGTGCCGAAACACTGCATGTTGCCTCAGGTCATCCTTGTGATGACATGTACCAAGATTGGTTTGAATACGATAAAGCGTTGCGGAGATATATCCTTAAGTGTATGTTTGCAACTGCTACGTAAAATTTGTCCACGCGTTTATCGAAAACGATTCGACGAATCAACATGATTTCTACGTTTTTTTTCAGCATCGTCTGAAGATGATCTGGTTAAATTTTTGTGCAAATTGGACGAACCGTCTAGGACGAGTTCGCAAAAGTAGGTTTTTAGCAAATAACAAGATGGAGGACAAGAAAGTTTGCCAAATAAGGCAAAATTGGTATCTATGTGCTCGGCATGAGCCAATGACTGTATTATGACCAGTTTCAATAAACTAGGCTAATTTAATCAAAAGTTATTAGCATTTTTGTCAAGTTTGTTATAACTTTTGACCACAAGGTGGCACTGCCCCAAAACTTTTTGAGTACCTTTAAGGCATGGCGTGGAAGTCACATACCGAGTTTAGTAACAATACACTAATGCATTTGTAAAATATAGCATTTTTTGACAAAATTCAAAATGGCCGACAGCCAAAATGGCCGATATGGTAAAATTGAATATCAGACGATTCGGCATGCCGTCTTGAATCGAACAAGACCACTTTTATCATTTTTGGACAAACGGTTCAAAAGTTATAAGCAAAAACAGCCATTTTTTGCATCTCCGGACCAGTAGGTGGCGCTGCGTCGAAACACTATGTTGCCTCAAGTCATGCTTGTGATGACATGTACTAAGTTTGGTTTGAACACGATAAAGCTTTGCGGAGATACAGGGAGTGCAGAATTATTAGGCACGTTGATTTTCTGATCATATTTTTTTTCAAGGCACATTTGACCAATTCCAAACCACAGTAATCCTAATAACTACTATTGATTTAGTATTTAATAATGTATAAGTGATATATAATTGTTCATGAAGGCTGGAAATGAAAATCACCTTATATTCAGGTGTGCAGAATTATTAGGCATGTTTTCTTTTACAGATAAATTGAGCCAAAAAAGAGATTTAACTCAGACTGAAAAGTCAAAAAGTATTAAATGCCCATGAGAAGGATGCAATACTATTGCAATACTAGACATTGCAGATAAGGCATGACCATTGGACAGTGAAATGCTCGTTGGGTCAGCAGGATCTGACAAAAACAGGTGGTGAAGAAAAGACACCTGTTAACTGCAAAAGAATTAAGAATTAAGGTGAAGAATTAAGGGTGAAACCATCAGGAACCCTTTAGTCTCCAGCGCCACCATTTTCCAAAGCTGCAACCTACCTGGAGTCTCCAGAAGTGCAAGGTGTCAGGATCTCAGAGACTTCAGTTAGGTAAAGAATCCTAAAAAATGACCCCCACTAGATAAGAATCACAAGCTGAAGTGTTGTAAAATACATGAAAAAGGTTTTTTATAGGCTTTATGGACAGATAGGTTGAGAGTGACTCTTGAAGGACCAGCACCACATCCGCTAGTACCACTGTTTGAAGAATTCATCTTCCAGAATCTGGCAGTACGTTTTGGGAGTTCATTTTAGTCAATCCTGAAGTCCGTTTTGCAGAGATGGACTAAAAATGAACTCCCAAAACGTACTGCCAGATTCTGGAAGATGAATTCTTCAAACAGTGGTACTAGAGGATGTGGTGCTGGTCCTTCAAGAGTCATTCTCAACCTATAAAACCTATAAAGCCTATAAAAAAACCTTCTTCATGTATTTTACAACACTTCAGCTTGTGATTCTTATCTAGTGGGGGTCATTTTTTAGGATTCTTTACCTAACTGAAGTCTCTGAGATCCTGACACCTTGCACTTCTGGAGACTCCAGGTAGGTTGCAGCTTTGGAAAATGGTGGCGCTGGAGACTAAAGGCTTCCTGATGGTTTCACCCTTAATTCTTCACCTTAATTCTTTTGCAGTTAACAGCTGTCTTTTCTTCACCACCTGTTTTTGTCAGATCCTGCTGACCCAATAAGCATTTCACTGTCCAATGGTCATGCCTTAACTGCAATGTCTAGTATTGCATTAGTATTGCATCCTTCTCATGGGCATTTAATACTTTTTGACTTTTCAGTCTGAGTTAAATCTCTTTTTTGGCTCAATTTATCTGTAAAAGAAAACATGCCTAATAATTCTGCACACCTGAAAATAAGGTGATTTTCATTTCCAGCCTTCATGAACAATTATATATCACTTATACATTATTAAATACTAAATCAATAGTAGCTATTAGGATTACTGTGGTTTGGAATTGGTCAAATGTGCCTGGAAAAAAAATATGATCAGAAAATCAACGTGCCTAATAATTCTGCACTCCCTGTATGTGTGAAAGGGGCTAATATCTATCGGCAGAGATAGACTCAATGATCCGACAAAAATGTGTCTTTTGAGTGTGTTGTGTATTTCTGTCATGCCTGGAGTTGAAGGTCTCTCCAACATATTCAGATGGTGGTAGATGAATGCCTGGCTGTCATGAACTGTGTCCATATCAATATCTTCCTCCTCCTGGGTGGGAAATTGAGGTTAAAAAAACTTTACAGTACATAACATTACAATGCAAACATTTTTGTTCAAAAGAGATATCTAACCATAGAGTGACTGAGTGAACAGTTATATTTAGAATATTTGGCACAATATACACAATTCACATTTTTAGGGGGTTATTTTTATGGTAACATGGATCTAACTGTAACTTGTAACATAAGCATATTCATTGCTGATTACTCACTCTGCTCTTCACAGATACTTTAACACTGGGCTCCTCTTGCATAACTTGTCCAGGTTCAGGCGATGAACCTAATGGAGTCTCCGCCTTCCTCTTTAAACCCTGAGGGGCCATGGCCACACCACTCAATGCTGGCTCCATGACGACATGCTCCTCCTCCAGCTGAGGATGAGTAATGAAGGGGGGATGAATATTATGTTTAATAAGAAGACAGCACTTCAGGGTTTTTAAGGGTATTAACATTCTGCAACAATAGGTTTTATTATTATTCTTGCCTTTAGGCAGCATATTATGGAAGCTTGTTTCCGGCAGAGAATAAAACATTTAAAAAGATAATTGCGACTTTATATCTAAAAAAGTCAGAATTGCGTGATATAAAGTCAGAATTGTGGGATATAAAGTCAGAATTGCGTGATATAAAAGTCAGAATTGTGAGATATAAACTCGCAATTCTGACTTTTTCTCGCAATAGCGAGTTTATATCATGCAAATCTGACTCTTTTCTCAGAATTGAGAGTTTATATCACGCAATTCTGACTTTATGTCAAGCAATTGCGTGTTATAAAGTCAGAATTGTATGATATAGTCAGAATTGCGAGATATAAACTTACAATTGAGACTTTCCCGCAATTGCGACTTTATATAATATAATCTAAGAAAAATTCAGAATTGCAAGAAAAATTTCAGAATTGTGAAATAAAAAGTCAAAGTTACCTTTTTAATTTGTTTTTGGCTGTGTCCAAAACTGCTTTCTGCTTTTTTGCCCAGTCAGTCAGTGAAATAGCATTTTTGATTATATATATATATATATATATATATATATATATATATATATATATATATATATATATATATATATATATATATATATATATATATAATATTCAAAAATGCCATTTCATATATATAACTATATATATATATATATAATATTTTTTATATTTATATTTTTTAAACCTTCTAAGGAAAGTGTTTATGGAACTATGAAGTAAACTGGCAAATGGGTAACTGGATTGCCAGATTGAAGGTTTGATTTTAAAACTTCAGATTTTCAGATAAAGAACTCAAAATGTAAAGCTGTAATTTTAAAATGTGAATGATTAAAATTAATTTCACCTCTAAAATATTCAGAATAAAAAAATTATTACAAATACAAATACATTTTTTTTATAAAACCACAATAAACTTATAAACAACATTCCAATTCAAACATTTGTTAGCTCAATGTTTATTTTTTGATGTATAACAAATTCAAAAGAGCTTCAGATCAACTATTTAATGTTTTTACTAGTGCTGTCATTCAATTAAACTAATATCATATTTTTCTGTAATTAATCATTATTAATCCCACCTAACATGAAAATTTTTATTATACATTTTTTTATATTGTATAATTTCACATTGAAATGTAGAAACAATGGTATATATTAAATATTTCCTTAATGGCATCCTTAATAAGCACTATGAATAAAGGCCAGTATTCACAGCTACTGATGCAAATGTATTTTTCTCAATTTGTGGGAATAAGTTTTTGCATTTAATAGGTTTATGTGAAGTTCACTTAAATTAGAAGTTGTTATATATTTTTACAGCCTATTATAATAAATGTCACATTGCCCCCATTATGCTATTTTTAAGTTTCCTAATTTTGAATCATTTTGTTAAATGATTCTCAAACGACTCGATGGATGAATCAGTCTCTCTAAATCCCTACTTTCCGTGAGCCTACTCTGCTCTGATTTGTCAGAGGGCCCAGTCTGTTGTGATTGGTCTACACCTTACAGCATGTATTTCGGAAACAAACGACCATTACCATAACTGAACTCCAGCTCCGTTCACAAGGCTTCCTGTTCCTAAAGCTCAGCATAGTACACACTGTAAAAACAGTAATGATGACGCTGATTTTACATCAATCCCAGCGCGAGTCCGAATCGATGACGAAACATCTGCAGAACTAGTTATTCAACCCGAATTTTGAGCAGGACGTTTCTCAGTGATGCTACTCAGTTTGAGGTACATTATGAGATGTTTCAACTGTAATTCCTCACCATCAGCATTAGCAAGTGTGCTTCCATCAACAAACCTGTTTGTGTGTGTATGTGTGTGCGTGTGTCTCTAATGTATTGCGTTGCACATGTGGGAACTGTATCAATAACAGTGTATATATTAGCCCAGCTGATGTAAACCTTAATTTTTGCAAAACGTTTGTGACGTAACAACGAAGCGGCTTGTGACTCGGTCGAAAATCGATACGTTTAATTGACTAAGAGTCGACTCTTACTTTTGAGAGACAATAACTTTATATATGCTGCACTTTCAGATTTAAAACTTAGCAGGATGTTTTCATTCACTTAGAACTATGTTACAGTGCATTTTCTATTGTCTTGTCACGCTTTAATGGTTTGAAAGCATTTGCATGAATAGGAACATTATCATATAATGTAACGCTAGCCAAAGGATGACAGAAAAAAACGGATGCTGCGTTAACTGCGTTAAATATTTTTAACGAGTTAAACTGAAAAATGTACTGTATGCATTAACAAGCTAATTGGTGAAGTTGGGAGCACCAGTGCTACCAAGTAAAAAAAAAGTTAATTTCGAGCCCTGCAAGACCGATACTGCTGTCAAGACAGACCGTCCGACTTTGTTCTGTCCCTGGATGAAGACAAATTGCACCTAACTACATACCTGTCCAAAAGATCGAACGATTATAAATGTATTGGCTGAAGTTTATTTTTAATGAGGTGTCTGAATGAGTTTAGGTTTGTTCATTTTAATTATTCTCAACTGCAAGTTTTTCTAAATATCTTGTATTGAGCATCAAAACACAGGAGTCTCACATTGTGGGGGAGGATGTGGACACAGTATGATGAAGTTCACCAATAACTACATAAGAAAATTTAATTGTAACAGAGAAATGTAAGAATTTAAGTGAGATGTTTACAGCGCTGGTGAAGGTCATGTTCGGGGTCACCTCTGGGCCACCAGGACCCAGCTCAGATTTGATGGTGGGGTTGAGAACAGCTTTTTTCTCCTTCAGGTTCAGCACCAGACCCAACTCTGGCAATGGCAGACAGGAGGGTCGGGTCAGCCCAAATAGAGTGTAGTACAGATTTACGGCATCACATCGCAAACGCCAATCATGACAGGTACCTGAGACACACGCAAAGACATATATCGAGATTTCAACATACAAAAGTTGTAAGCAAAGATTTTCAGACTTTTGATTCAAACTAAAGTCTGAACTTGAATTCAAACCTATCGTAACAATGCAAGCATGATGTGTACATTACATTTTCAATAATTCAGTGGTCTGGAATCAATACCACTGAATATTATATTATATTAGCATTTATATTTTGACATCTTTCAAGTTTTTGTTCCTAAAATGCCCTTGTGTGTAGATCTACTTCTTCACACCCCTGATTAAGCATCCAAGTCTAATTTATTAAGTACCTTGCTTTAGTTTAGAAAAAATATGGCATAGAACTGTAATGTGATCAACAAACCTGGAACTACTACATAAACTGCTGTCATAGAAAAATGTATCAACACCTTAGAAATGTCTGTCAACAAAATCATGAATTCAGCAATGCCATGGAATAACATTTCCATATTCAGAAAGTGTGAGGAAATTCAGTCAAGTCCCATATCTTTGAAAATCCTTCTCTCTGTGGCCTATTTACAGATATAAATGTTTGTAGTGATTAATCCTGATATGCAGTTCACACAGCAAATTATGCATAGAACTTTATGCAACAGCAATGCCTGACTACAAAGAGAAATACCATTATATGGACCTGCAGTTCATTCGTTTATTCTAGCACAATCTTTCCGTTTTTGAAATTAAAGAGAAAAAAAGGAGATGAAGCCATGCATTTTAGAGGAAATAATCATATTGTTTTTGGATCAGTCATGTGTATTGAGCAAAATTACAGACTGTGCAGCTTCAAAAAATTACTGTAGAAACCACAGGGTATGAACTGAGAAAGAAGATCATGGGGTAAGATATTAAAGTCCTATAACACTTTACAAACTCTACAAACTCAAAAATTTATGAACAGCTGGCAATGGCTCAGCACTTGTACTGCCAAGAGTGGCTACAAACCCTGAATGAACAGAAGTGTGTTTTATAGGGCTGGGACGGTTACCGCATTACCGCAATACCGCGGTCACGTGGTGCCTACCGCGGGTCTGAGATCGTCACCGCCATCACCGCAAAAAACAACAACTAAAAAAACATTGGCCTGCACATGTGTGCACGTTGTGTCTAATTCCATGGATTCATTGATTCTAATGACATGGATTGTTACTAATGACATGTGTGTCTTATATGGATTCAAGGTTTTCTAAACAAAACTTCATCAAAAGATGGAGCAAATCCGACCTTTCGCGAGTTGGGGAGCGCAATGTTCCATTATAACATTTAATTTGTATTGACTATTAGGCCCATATGCGAGAGTACCTGTGTAATGTCTTGTAGCCTATAATTTGAATTTCATTTTACTAAAGCATAAAATACAGGCGCATAAGCAGGACCTCAGTTCTTAATTGCACGTGCTTAACACAATTCTCTCACATGGTTGCGCAGCCGACAATAGCGGGTAGTTAGCAGAAAAAGAACGCACCGCCTGGGCAATGGGTTTGTGTCGAACGCTGGTGACCGATTTCTCCCATAGCTGGCAAAAAAAACAAAACACAACGGCTTCAGAAAGAACAAACTGAGCTGGACCTGCCTCAGCCCTCCTTAGTACTGGTAAGTTTTAACTCTCTTCCAACTCTGTTTGGGAAAGATTGACTACAAATAAGCTGGGTATGCGAAATTTCATTCAATATAATCAATAAATAATCTATTGTAGGCAATTAAATATAAGGAGGCTATGTGATTCTGAAATTCCAATTTCATTAAAGGCTATCGAAAAAGATATCCGTCTGGCAGGCTTACAATCACAGTAGTGTGCTGTGCGACACTTTGTTAAAATAAATAGCCTTCGTTAAATATTTGAACCACTGAGACAAAAGAGCACACGAGATGTATAAATTAATATAAATATGTAATATAAATATAAATATATATATATATATATATATATAAAATATAAATATAAATAATAAGTAATATACAAGTGTGTGCAGCGACACTTTGTTAAATTAAATAGCCTTCGTTAAATAGCACCACTGAGACAAAAGCGCACAGGAGATAGGCATATAGGCCTATATATAAATTAATATAAATATGTGAAAATATGTAATATAAATAACATAAATAATAATAATAATTAATTATATATATATATATATATATATATACACACACACACACACACACACACACACACACACACACACACACACACACACACACACACACACACACACACACACACACACACACACACACACACACACACACACACACACACACACACACACACACACACACACACACACACACACACACACACACACACACACACACACACACACACACACACACACACACACACACACACACACACACACACACATAATATATATATATATACATACATAGGCTACAATCACGGTAGTGTGAGCAGGGACTATTTGTTAAATTAGCCTAAATTGTCTTTGTTAAATAGCCTTGAACCACTGAGACAAAAGTGCACACCACACGAGATATGTAAATTAATATAAATATGTAAATGTTATAAAATATAAAAAATAAATATAAATAATATTCATATTATATATTATATTATATATAAAAGTAGCATAATATACAATCACGGTAGTGTGAGCAGCGGGACACTTTGTTAAATTAAATAGCCTTGAGCCTTCGTTAAATAGTCTTCATTAACCACTGAGACAAAAGCACACACGAGATGTAAATTGTAAATGTAAATTAATAGCCTGAATTTGTAAAAATATGTAATATAAAAATATAAATACTAAAAATATAAATAATATATTATATTATATGCACTGGTGTGTGCACGAAAGTTTATTGTTTGATGATGAAGACTGTAATCTGAAAGTAAAAATATGGGAAATAAATAAACATGAACAAATAAATATATATAACTGATAAATACCGATAAATAAAAATGTGTTTGTTTTAGGGCTGTCAAAAGATTAATCGCATCCAAAATAAAAGTTTGTGTTTACATAATATATGTGTGTGTACTCTGTTAATTATTATTTATATATAAATACACACACATTCATGTATATACATTTATATAATCTATAATATATATAAATATAAATGTTTTATATATAAAAATAATATTTTTTTAAATATATACATGCTTGTGTGTGTATTTATATATAAATAATAATTAACAGAGTACACACACATATATTATGTAAACACAAACTTTTATTTTGGATGTGATTAATCGCGATTAATCTTTTGACAGCCCTAGTTTGTTTGTCTTTGTTTATGCTGTTCCATCTTCAGATCTCTCAGTCGTGATCTAATCTGCTCTCTCAGCAAAAAATATAAAGACTGGGATGTAAACCATAGCCTAGTCTATATTTCGTTTTGCCAGCACTTTTTTTTCAGATATTCCATTTCTGTTCTAATTGTTCCTGTCCTAAACATGAAAAAATAAATGTAAAATAAACATGTTCTTTATTATGTTCAATTGCCTGCGCTGGTGTGTGCGTGTGCGGCTGTGCACGAAAGTCGAGCGGGAGCTGTTTAAAGCGGTTTACAGCTGAACCGCGGGAATTTCTTGTTTTTCAACCGCGGTAAGAAAAAATCCATACCTTCCCAGCCCTAGTGTTTTAACACAATGAGAGCAGAAAAAGACCTCCCTGTCAGAAAACTAACCAAGAAACTGCTCACTACAGCAGCAGCTCTTTAAGAGCCTTTGGGACCCACTTTATATGGTAGGTGGCCTTAACTACTAACATTTACATTTATAATTTGATACAATGCACTTATTGTGTACATACATGTTTTTACATTGTACTTACATAAAAAATACCCGCATGTAATTACATCTGTAATTAATTTCTGTATTTACATTTATAATTACACTGTTGACACTTCCCTTACACCTAACCATAACCTTAAACTTACCCATACCACCACACCTGTCCCTAACTTTACCTGTATCCCACCTCAATATCAGCAAAAGTGTTTTGCAATATGCACAATAAGTACATTGTACTTATTTTTTTGATGTAAGTACATAGTAGTTCAGGCCACTTAATATAAAGTGGGACCAGCCTCTGGTTTAAGAAACACTGCCAATGGTTGTATAAAACAGATTTATGTCAGTTCCCAAGCAGAAACCACCAATATCATCTGCACATAAAGATGTTCTGAGGTTGTCTGGCCATCACCAGACCAAGCTCAATTTAAGATTGAACATTGGTCTGGGGAGTCTGCTCTGTATTTTCTACTGCACACGCGAGCATAAACGTGCATAAATTAAATGACTCTGTACGCAATTGGATAGTCCTTCAACCAATCAGACCACAAGAGGCGTGATCAACGGGCAATGACATCGCTTCTCTATCCGTCATCGTGATAATCCCTCCAATAGCGGGGCAGGTGGATAAGCCCGTCTGTGATTGGTTCCCACAAAAGTGTAACAGAAGCAGTAGAAATAAATGTACGGGTTTCCAGACGGAGTTGCTGGGCGAAATCAAATCGCTGGCAGATCAGGCTGGGTTTACCCAGTCTAGTTCTGAGGATGAATACATGTAAAAACTGTACCTGATTAACTAAATGTTGTCTCGAAACATGGAGACAGTTTAGGCCCAATCAACAATGGTAAATTGATGGGATTAAATCCAGGATCCAGCTGTTCCAAATGTTTAATCTGGATCCGAATTACCTAGATTTGGAAATCCCATGTTATGCTGTCCAGGATCAGGTAATCAATCTTACTTTTGTGCCAGTTTTTCAAAACAAAATAGGATTGGATACCCTGATCCATATACACACTTTTTCAGATAATTAGTGCTCCAAATGGGGTTACATTTCACAATGTAGGCTGCTAGCTATGTTAAGTACAACAGGTAGAAGAGTCAGTGTTCATTTGAATGCATTTGTGTTCGCTCACAAAAGTTTTGCGTTCCTTCAAAAAACTTAATTCGCAAAGCAAAAAACAAAAAACAAAACTTAAAATTAAATATTTTTGTTTGATATTGACATCTGTTTGGGGGATTATTTTATGGTGGCAAAATAATTTTTTTTACTTCACTGTAATGAAAGGTTTAATATGTAGCCTAATGTCTACTTCTACTTTATTACTGTAATGTTAAGCTAATCAAGAGCAAAATTACAAATATAAACGCAAGTATATTTTACATGATACAAATGTTGTATTTTTGATAAAATTTAAAGTTATAAAATTTTTGTTCTTGAAATACACCCTTCTGCTGGGCCCAGTTGTTCAAAACTAATCTGATCCGATTTTGCCTAATGGATTGGTTCAAATCTTGAAAAAGAAAAAAAGAATTCTGAAATTGGATTAGATCATTGTATGTTGGTCAAGCTGTCAGTATGTGTTGTTTAAAACTTTTTAGTAAGATTGGGATACATTTGATACAAAAAAAATTTAATAAAAAAATATTCAGGATCATCCTGATCACAGCAGAGCAGTGGATTTCAAAAACAAAAATGTAATAAAACTTTAAAACTGGTAAAAAAACAACAACATTTAAATTAGGGATGCAACAATACAGTTAGTTCACGGTTCAATACATATCTCGGTTTTTAACCACGGTTTTCGGTTCCGATGGCTTGTTACATCAGTTTTTTGCTATTCTATTCTTAGGCGACAGGAACAGCAAGAGGTTAAGGAGAAAAAAGACCATTTTTTTTATTGCAATACTCTTTATTTTACTTAAAATAATTGAAAAAATCTTACTTAAACTTAAAACTTTACTTTAAAAAAACCCTTTTACACATTCATAGTGTATTGGATAATATAAAATAAATATATATAAAGATTTACACTGGCAGCTCAGAGCTGTACAGCAGCATTAAAGTATGACATTGAATGAATAAATGTAAAAATAAAACACTACATAGACTTCACTATAAAATATACACTGATTCTTAGCTACTGTTTTAGTTTTTCAGTCAAGAGCAGTGAGTGATTTTCTCTTTGTTTTTATCTTCTAAGTTGTGTATCAGATCCAGATGTAAATGCCTGGAAATAAAAGCTGAAAGATTGATCTTTTGTCTCATATACATTTTTGGATGTCAAACCCAAATGTTTTCAGTCTACAGAAAAAAATAAAGGGATAGTCCTCACTGTTCCAATACTTTTGGAGGGGACTGTATATGTTTTTGGTTACACAAACTATTTAAATTTCATTCCCATTTAATTCATAGTTAGAAGGAAAGACTAAGAACAGTATTTGACACATTATTCAAAGTATCAGGGTTATAATAGTTTACTAAAACCATAAAAAAAAATATTGAAATTAAATAAATGTTAACTGAAATAAAAATAAATAAACGTAAACTTATTTGAAGCTTTAGCTTAACCTGATATACTAACTAAAATTATAAAAACTATATAGATGATTAAAAAAAAAGTTATTTGAGTTCTTTTGTGTATTTTTGTGCTTGAACGTCAAAAACAATTATGTCAGTTTTGACATGTATTCAAGTAAACATTGTTTTTTAATGCTTAAATGCTCAATTAATGCTTTACAATTTAACTAAACTCATTAGATTTGAAATCTTATGATATTTAGTCTACTAAAACTAAAAACAATTCAAGTGAACTAAATGGCATTTTAGTAAAAAGACTATGACTAAAATTAAATCAAAATTTAATCCAGGAGATCCAATCGTATTTTGCTTTGAAAAACTGGCACAAAAGTAAGATGGATAAAAAACATGGGATTTCCAAATCTAGATAATTCTGATCCGGATTAAACTATTTGAACAACTGGGCCCAGATGTTAAATCTTACAAAACGAAAAATTAAATGTTTGTATTCTACCTGAGTTCATCAGCTTCCATAGTTGGTCCACTAAAGCTTCGTTACACAATGAAGAATCAGCTGCTTTGGTGAAAGGTGGATTCTTGGCAAGCATGCTGAGAATCTCATGCCTAAAGAGGGTAGAAAATTATCAAAATATACAGCAGTTAATAAACAATAAAAATGTATTTCCACCATAATTTGTTATATCTGTTCCAATCTATTCCTTGCTTCTTACCCATTTCCTTTTTAAAGATCTTTTAAAAGATATTTTTTATTTCCTAAATTCCTTTGGAACAATACAATGACTTGTATTGAACTTTCTAAATTAATGAATCCAAAAGATAAGGGAGGAGTCGCTTGACCAATTTTTCAAACGTAGTAGTAGTCAGCGCAGGTAAAAGCATACAGCTAGTAACGGATCAACTCTTTGTGGTTTAATATGGAAATGTATTTCAGAAAATTGTACTAGGGTACTATCGGGTACTAGCATTACGCTAGCCGAGATCAGTACTTTACATGATGATCCAAGCAAGCTAGATACCATTCAAACAACAGTGGCAGATCATGATCTTCGCATCGGAAACCTCGAATCAAGCACTACCGAAATTTGCCAGCAGGTTAAAAAACTGGAAGCTACGTGTTCTAGGCTCCAGAAGGACAATGAGAAGTCTCAAACCTCGAGAGCTGCAGCCGCCGCCAAAATATTCAAATTCTGCGCTTACCCGAGTCTATCGAGGGGCCGCGTCCAAGCACATTTTTTTCTCAGCTTCTGGTCGATGTCCTTGGCTCTCAGGTGTTAACCTAGCCGCCTGAGCTGGACAGAGCTCATTGTAGCCTCGCACCTAAACCAGCGCCTGGGCAGAGACCGCGACTTGTCATCCTGCGATTTCATCGCTTTCAAGTGAAGGACCTGGTCCTCCGTGAGTCTCGCAAAAAGGGTGAGCTGCTGTATGAAGGACACAAGATTTGTTTCTTTGAGGATTACTGCCCTGAGGTTTTGAAGCTTCGCGCCGAATATGAAGATGTAATGTCGTCACTGTACAAACACGGTCTCAAGCCTGCGCTTCTATACCCCGCTAGACTGCAAATCACTCTGCCAAACAACGAGAAGAAATGGCTGGCTTCTGTTTCGGAAGCCAACAACTTCATCCAGACCTTGGACGGATTGTAAGTTTGGTGTACGGTACTTTTCTATGAGCAGCCGTTATTTAGGGGCAATCTGGGCTATTGGCCCAGCGGACTGTTAACTAAATTTGGCTTTTTTTTGTTGTTCATCGAACTTGTTCACCAATGAAGACTACTATCTGAACTTCTCTTTTCATTATTTATAGACAGTCGGTGTGGCGAGCAGCGAGGCTGAGGGACCGTGAGAGCTTTACTTAACGTAGCTTAACTTTACTACAGTCGGCTATCTAGTTTCATGTCAGGTATTTTTTATTTATTTTTTTACTTTAAAATCACCTGCACTTGGACTGTGAGCAGACCTGTTTAATTTCAGTTTTTCGTTATTTTATGGACAACTTGGTCTATTGGATAGTGATTTTAACGTTGGGCTGTTTGTTCATTTGAATTTGAGTTTTTTGTACTACTTTGTTAATTTGTTCACCACAGAGCTTCTTATGTTTAATCTATAAAGTTTACATAGTGGGCTAATTGTGGACACCTAGGACACCTAGCCCTTTTGTCCAAGTTATGTTGTTTTTCCTTTAAATGGTTTGTAATTGGATTTTACATTATAATTGTTTTGAAGTCTAGGTCTGTCAGTAACTTTTGACAAATATTATTGAGGTTACGTAGCCTATCTATATGGGAAAAATAGGAGTTAGGAAACTTGCCTGTTGCTATGGTAAAGTGGCCAGTTGTTGTTCTTTTTGTCAGCTGAGGCCCGTTGCACAAAAGTAGAATTAAGACATCCAGGATAAATGACTGAGCTGAGCTCAATGAAGCCAAAACAAGTGCATCCAGGCTTAATTGGTTGCACAAAGACCAAGCCAGGATGAGCAGACACGGATTCATCAAGCCAGGTTAAACCAATCTTGGATAGGTGCGCGCTCACGGCTCACTCAAATAGACCCGCCGCCGATCACAGATTCACTGATTCACCATGGCAACTAGAGCGGCGTACTTTACCCCGTTGGAGGCACAAATCCTCATGGAGGCATACGAGGAGGTAAAAGACATAATTAAGAAGAAAGGCAACACCGCCACAGTGATAAAGCAAAGACAAAAAGTATCGCAGACCTCCTGAATGCGTAAGTAGTGCACAATTACACACTCACCGCTCCACTGAAACATCACAATTACAATCCAAATAGTTAATTCACATCTCCAAAAATGCAGTTGTACACTGATTATGAAACAGTTTAACTTTTAATTGAAATGGACTGCAGATATGAGTGAAATTGTGTAAAGTAACTCCATCACACTGTATAAGGCTTTGATAAATTATTATCAAAGGCTTACATAATTACTACGCTCAGTAGTACAGTTTAATCTTAGCCGTTGTACTCTGCTTCTTATGCTGTCCACCGATTTTTATTTTTTATTTTTTTGGCCTCTTATGATGTTTGTGCTGTATACTGTGTGTAATACAAGCTTGCAGGGAGGCTACTGCTTCCATTCATTTGTCTGTTCAGTTGATGTGTATGGATTTGTCCTGAATTTATTTCAGTGTGCAGACAAGCGGGGAGTGTTTTATATATTTTTATATATATAAATCATATATATATATATATATATATATATATATATATATATATATATATAATCTCTATCTTTGAATGTGTATTTATCCTTTTGTTGTATTGTTGAGTCACTGTGTGACTTCAGTTTCGAAAGGAGCTGATGGTTTACCTGCTTTGTTTTATCCTTATTCAATAAAGGAACCTGTTACACTTTGTGTTTTTTTATTTATATGGAATGTGTATTTTATACGACCGAGTATTAGGGCCACACTGAGGAAGAAGGAAAAAGTCATACATTTATGAGGCTGGTTCTTTCTGCGGAAAAGATGCATATTCTTTTTACAGTCCTGATACTTATGACAATGTGACGCTGATGTGCCAAAAGATTAAGTATGTCCTTGTAAAAATTTGTAAAACCATACTGAAGAACAATTCCACGAAATGCCCCACAGCTGTCATTTTAACAACCGTCTTCCTCTAAAACAACGGGTTACAAATTTTATGACGTAATTTTTCGAAGTCTGTGACTTTTCTTTTTTTTCCTCTGTGGCCCTAATATTCTATCATTTTTATATATAGCCTTATAGTCTATGGGAAACCGTAAATTATCTAATGATAGCAACATCATCTAAAAATCATAATTTATCCAAAATTATTGAAATTATGATCACAAACGTTTAAATAATGACAGTGGGTCTAGTTATATGTGATAACAATGTGTAGTGGGCAGTGGAATAACTATTGGTTTCCGTTTGTGGTGACTACTGACTGACATAAGGGATGAGATTAAATAGATCCTGGACTTTAGCCTGGTCTGGAGCAGGCTAGCTCCACAGAATAAATCTCCATGGTAATTTATACCATAACATCCAACTGCCACCCTATCCAGCTTTAGTGCAACCGGATCACGGATAAATTGAGCCAGGATCACCAAGATATCCCGGCTTAATCCCTTATCCTAGTTTTGTGCAATAGGCCTCTGGTGTAAGGGTGGGTGGGTTTATGGGTTTGTTTGTTTTTGTTTTTCTTTTTTTCTGTCTTCCACTTTTGTCGATTCATGTGCACTCATCATTATGACACTTTATATCCTCATATCCTACAGGCAAGTTGTGTTGTTGGCTGGGTGGTGTGGCAAGGGTGGAAGAAGGTTTCTGGTCATGTTCATAGAATTAGTTATCCATGTCTGTGATGAGTAATAAGGTGGCACCTCGTGGTGCACTGAAATTCACCAGCTGGAACGTTAAGGGACTGAATTCTCCGGTGAAGCGAAATAAAGTTCTTAATTATTTAAAACATTTTAATACTAGCATCGCCTTTATTCAGGAAACACACCTGAGGACTGCAGATCATCTAAGAATTAGAAAGGGCTGGGTAGGCCAGCTCTACCATTCCAGCTTCCAGAGTAAGTCTCGAGGGTTAGCTATTCTCATCCATAAATCGGTTCCTTTTTCCGTCTCTCGGACATCTCGGACCCCAATGGCCGTTTTATTATTCTTAGAGGGCAGATTAATGGTGTTCGCTTGATTTTGGCTAATGTATATGGTCCTAATTGGGATGATGAGGCTTTTTTCAAGAAGATTTTGTTCTCCCTCCCTGATTTGCATTCCAACCAACTAATTCTGGGTGGGGACCTTAACTGCTTTTTAGACCCACTTTTAGACCGCTCCTCATCTAGGCCCTGTGCGCAGTCTAAATCTAGCAGGATTATTCAGCTATTTATGAATGTATTTATAACACTATTGTTATTTCAGACAATGCTGCTGTTACATTCGATCTGGCTTTACCAGGCCTTTCAACATCCCGGTCCCCTTGGCGATTTAACTCCTTAATGCTCAATGATTCTTATTTTTTTAGCAGTTTTTAACGATCGTATTGACCTTTTTATTTCTACAAATATCTCCCCGGATGTTTCAGCTAAGACAATTTGGGAGGCATGTAAGGCCTATTTAAGAGGAGAAATAATTTCATATTCAGCATACAAGAGAAAAGTGGTGAATGAAAAGAAAGCTAGTCTTTCTAATACTTTGGCAGACCTCCAGTCTAATTGTGTAAACTCTACAAACCCCGATCTCTTTGTTAAGTTTCTCACGGCAAAGACTGAGTTTGATCTACTTGCTACAAATGGAGGCAACTGAAGCTCTCCATAAGACTCATTGCAATTATTATGAATTTGGTGATAAATCGAGTAAATTGCTTGCCCATCAGTTGCGCCAGTCTGCTGCCTCACACCTCATTACTCAAATTTCTACCTCTTCTGGGTCTTCAGTTGATCCACTAAATATTAATGATGAGTTCAAAAACTTCTACACCTCCCTATATACCTCAGACAACATAGCTGAAGAGGCACACTTCCATAATTTTTTCAGTTCTCTAATGTGCCTTGCATTGATTCTGATGTCTCTACAAATTTGGTAACCCCTCTTACTTTAGAGGAAATTAAGACTGCTCTTAGTCTAATGCAGAATGGTAAATGTCCAGGACCAGATGGCTTTCCTGCAGAATTTTTAAAAACATTCTCTGACAAATTATCCCCACTTCTGCTTAACATGTTTAATGAGTCTTACAACTCTGGTATCCTTCCTCACTCTTTACGTCAGGCTATTATTTCTCTCATTATCAAGAAAGATAAAGATCCTTCGCAATGCAGTAACTATCGTCCTATTTCCTTACTTTGCTCAGATGTGGAATTATTAGCTAAAGTCCTAGCGAGGTGTCTGGAGACTGTCCTTCAAACCATAATTTCAGCAGACCAAACAGAGTTTATTAAAAACACTCTATTAAAAGACACTCTTTTCATAATATTAGACGCCTTTTGAATATTCTTTACTCTTCTTCTTTAAACAAATCTCCAGAATTAGTTATTTCCATGGATGCTGAGAAGGCATTTGATAGAGTCGAGTGGCGCTATTTGTTTTACACACTTAGGAAATTTGGTTTTCCCAATCAATTTATAGCCTGGATTAGGCTCTTATATACCTCTCCCTTGGCCTGTGTACGAACAAATAATAACTATTCTGAATATTTCTCCCTTGGTCACGGGACTAGACAAGGCTGCCCACTTTTCCCCCCTGCTGTTTGCTATAGCCATTGAGCCTTTGGCAATTGCTCTAAGATCCAGTGCGATGGCGGGCATACAAAGGGGAGGGCTGGAGCATAAGCTATCTTTATATGCAGATGATCTTCTGTTATACATGTCTGACCCCTGGCTCTTCCATTCCCTTGGTGCTGAATTTGCTAACAGATTTTGGCCTAATTTCAGGCTATAAGTTAAATTTGAGTAAAAGTGAGTTAATGCCCATCAACACAGCAGCCTTAAATTATCCATTAGCATCCCTGCCTTTCAAATCTTCCTTACAGAGCTTTAGATATTTGGGCATAAATGTGACAAAAAGCTTTTCATATCTATTTGATCACAATTTTGTCCCGTTGCTTAATCGTCTAACACAGGATTTTAATCGTTAGTCTCTTCTTCCTATATCCCTGATTGGTAGGGTTAATTGTATTAAGATGAACGTGCTCCCTAAATTTGTATATTTATTTCAGTGTATCCCTATTTTTTTTCCAAAGTAATTTTTTTTTACACTTGATAGCTCAATCTCTAGTTTTCTCTGGAATAAAAAAAACTCCAAAGATCCGGAAAGGCATTCTGCAAGAGACAAAATAGTTGGGTCTGGTCTGGCTCTTCCTAATTTTCTAACGTATTATTGGGCAGCGAACATACGCTCCTCTCTTTACTGGTTCCATTCAAGCAACCTTATCAATTTCCCATCCTGGCTGTACATTGAGAATGTCTCATGTAGGTCCTCATCCCTGGCTGCCCTTTTATGCCTCCCATATACACTGTCCCCAATTAAATATTCAAACAATATAATTGTAAAAAACAGTCTCAAAATCTGGACCCAATTTTTGCTGCATTTTGGTCTGCATAATATCACCTTGTTATCCCCAATACAATCTAATCCTTTGTTTCACCCCTCTATTTTGGACAGTTCTTATGCTTCATGGAGGGACCATGGATTGGTTTCTGTTGCTGACCTTTATATTGATAGTATTTTTGTATCTTTTGATCAGTTGACCTCCCAGTTTAATATTCCCAAAAGCCATTTTTTCAGCTATTTGCAAATCCAAGACTTTGTATGTAAAAAAAAATTGTCAACTTTCCAAATAAGCCTCTTCCTTCGGCTTTGGATGCCATTTTGTGTGTCGATCCTTGTATGAAAGGGTCAATTTGTAAGTTAGTGAATATAATTGTTAACTTGCAACCGTCCTCTGATAACCTACGCATTGTTTGGTCCCAAGACATCTGTACTGAAATTAATGAGGAGACATGGAAGGCAGTTTTGAACAGAGTTTACTCCTCTCTTTGTGCACGTCACAGACCAGTGAGCCCTATGAACCATCTTGCACTGTATGAGCCTAAGACCAGGCTAGCTCGCATTTACCCCTATTGACCTGGAATGTGACAGGTGTCACTCTGAATCAGCCACTTTACTTCATTTGTACTGGTCCTACCTTGCCCTGTCTTCCTTTTGGAGGCAAATTTGTTTTCTTTGTCAGCCATTACCTCTGCAGATATTCCAATTTGTCCAATTACTGGTTTATTTGGGGTTTTCCTACCTGGCCACTCTTTGCCTTCTCATCTCTCAGATTGTGTAGCCTTCTTAACTCTTTTGGCTAGATGTTTAATTCTGCTGAATTGGAAGAGCCCTTACCTTCCATCTCACACTCGCTGGGTAAGATATGTTCTTTATTTCATAAAGCTAGAAAAAACACCAACCTAGCGCTATTTTTGTCAAGCTTTGGCAACCCCTTCGTGAGCATGTCCAAACTCTCCAGCTTGATCCTGCTCTTTGTGTTTGACTTTTAGACATACACAGACCAACCACCAGCCTAGATGATGATGATACTCACTCTGTACTACCTGGCTAATAAACTGTAGAATTATGTTTGTGTGTAGGATTTTATTGTATTGTATTGTACTGCACTAGTTAGTTGTTTTTGTTTGTTTGTTTGTTTGTTTGTTTGTTTGTTTTTGAGAGGGGGGAACTTCAGTGTAAAGAGTCTTTTTGTTTCCCTTTCTGTAAATGTTTTGGGGTTTTTTTGTATTTAATTATTATTATTTTTTTTTCCAGATACATTACAAAAACATACAAAAAAAACAACAAAATACAGCTCAGAATACCTGATCCACTTGCTCGACTTTACCATAGTAAACGCTGCACAATGGCAAAAATTCAACCATACATGTTTGAACCAGAAACTGATTCAATGGAAGAAGAGGAAGAGCGAATTATACAGGTTCGTCTACAATTCGATGCATCAGAATGGTAACACGGTTTTATGCATCACTCTCTAAAATGTCTGACATAACAGTAATTGATATGATTAGCCTTTTGGCTTGACTATGCTATCAAACTGCAAATAATGTGTTGCTTATATTACAAAAACCATGTTCCCGTTCACCATCTCAGAGTCAGGCAGCTGCCTTCTAAAAATCAGTAAATTTAAGTAGGAAAAATTCTGGGTCTTAGCCCGCGTGTCCACCAAAGCGTTTTTAGCCAGCTGAAAACGCTAGACGCTGTGCTGAAAATGCCTAGCTGTGTGCACTTGAGAGCATTTTGGCAATTAAAAGAACATAGCCAAATGAGCCTATATTGTCATAATTTTCACTGGTGCTAACCTCAACGCTGCCGTTAAATGCTAAATATATCCTCTCTTCTTTTGTTTGTCCAACACCAAGACTTGATTCTTGCAACAGAATTATTAGATAAACCTTGATTTAATCTAGATTTCATATGTATCATTATTGTTGCAACCCACCCCTAATGTCTAAACTTAAGAAGAGTCAAGAAATAAGTATTTGGTGGAATAACCCTAATTTCCAATCACAACTTTCATGTATCTTTTCATGCTCTCTACCAGTCTCTCATTGCTGTTGGGTAAATTCAAGCAGTTCGGCAGTTTGATGGCTTGTGACTTTCCATCTTCCTCAATCACATTCCAGAGGTTATCAGTGGGGTTCAGGTCTGGAGATTGGGCTTGCCATGATTGTCTTGATCTGGTGGTCCTCCATCCACACCTTGATTGACCTGGCTGTGTGGCATGGAGCACTGTCCTGTGGGAAAAACCAATCCTTCGGGTTAAGGAACATTGTCAGAGCAGAAGGAAGCAAGTTTTCTTCCAGGATAACCTTGTACATGGTGAGTCGTGCAGCCTTCACAAAGATGGATCTGTCTGATTTCAGCCTTACTGAAGAACCCTCAGATCATCACCAATCCTCCATAAAATTTCACTGGTGCGAGATCCTGTGGGCTGTAGGCCTCTCCAGATCTCTGCCTAACCATTAGAAGACCAGGTGCTAGGCAAAGCTGAAAACTAGACTCAGAGAAGATCAGAATCAGGCATCTCTGTCTTTATGAAGGACGCATAACTCAAGCCACATACATGTTATCATGGAAGAAAACTTGCTTCCTTCTGCTCAAAGGATTGATTTTTCCTGCAGGACAATGCTCCATGCTACACAGTCAGGCCAATCAAGGTGAGGATAGAGGACTACCAGATCAAGATCCTGTCATGGACAGCCCAAACTCCAGACCTGAAGTCCAAGTCACAAGACATCAAACAAAGCCAAGATGCTTTAATTTTTCTGCCAGGAATTGCAATGTGACAGACTGGTAAAAAAGCATGCTTTTTTAAATAAGCAAGCTAAATAAGCAAGTTAAAACAGTACAGTGTTGTTTAAAAATGAACAAACAAATTTTTGTTAAACTTTTAGTTATTTTGAACAGTTACCATTTTCTGCAAATAAATGCACTGAATGACAATATTTTTACTTGAAATATGGAAGAAATGTTGTCAGTAGATCATATAACAACTAAAATGAACATTTTACTCAAACAAATACATACAAATAGTAAATCCAGAGAAATTTGGGGGGCTCCGATTGATCGGCAACCGATCTCGATCGGTCGATAATCGCTTTGGGATGATTGATCGGCGGTCTCTAAAAAGGCCGATCTCATGAACCGATCGCATGCTGACGACACATAAAACCCGCACCTGCCGTGAGAGCTGGGGCATGATATGCAGCGACACCGTCTAATTCTCTTTCCAGCACGGGTAAAATAATTATAATGCTGAAGGTGAGGTACAATTCATGTTTCTATATTAAATAACTTACGTCTCACAGAAAGTTTTCAAATGACTGCGTAAGTTCACAAACAGCGCGAGTGAATCACCGCGTGCGCGCGCTCTCTCTGTGTTCTCATTTTCGCTCCGGGTTCGCTCTTAAAGTGACAGCTGTCGAATAAACTGCTGCTGTCTCTGAGTTTCTCTGTCTTGTGTTGTTTGATGAACCTTTATGACACTCACTGCTCTTGAATGACTAACTTTTGCAACCTTAAGTGTAAGGATTAATCTAATTTAATTTATTCAGGGAAGACCAATATAAATTTACATTTGATTTCTTATTAAATGTCTTTAGTATTTCTTATCTCAATACTAATGTTAGACCTACCTAAAAATTTGTCTTTAAAAACAAAAATGCACTGCATGATCAAATATTTAGGTGAGATAATTATATACATTTATTATATACATTTATTTGGGAAAGATGGCCTACAGTAGCCTTAAGTTATCTCATTTTCTAAAATAAACACTTGGTGGTTCTTCAAGATCTTGACTCTAGCCTATTTCTACAGTTTTTTTTCTCAATACAGTTAATTTAGAGTTAGTTTCATTTCTACAAATGGTGCGAACTCTGCAAGATTGTAGATAAAAGATTCCCATTCCCCTGCCATTCTGTGATCGGCAGTGATCGGCAATCGGCAGATCATGATCTTGGTGATCAGTAATCGGTGATCGGCCCCAAAAATGCTGATCGGAGCATCTGTAAGAGAAATTGCTAATTTTGTAGTGGTCTTTTAATTTTTTTATATATGGATATGTTTCTATGTAGTCTACTTAAAAAAAATGAACTTACACATACCATTGCTACAATTAAAATAATTTATTATACTATGTTTAATAAATCTTTTATAAACATAATTTAAAATTAAAGCTGCAAGCAGCGATGAAAGGGCCCTCGCACATGCACCGCCACCCGGTGGCCTCAGGAAAACAGTGAATAGTGAGCAAGATGCATTTAAGCGGGTAAATATAGGAGAAATACAGCCAAGTCATATTGATGTGCCACACTTCCTGTTGCCAGTAGGTGGCACTTTGACTACAACTGAATATTGACATGTAGTTGTCTTCAGGTCTATTATCAAACATGTGAAGTTTGGGGCAGATCGGCCATTGTATGCCTGAGCTACAACAGCTTCCTCTTTCATGGCGTTAATCGCACACATTAGCACTTAGCCAAGTGTTGCATGATTGAATGTGTTTCTAGCATGTTTAGTAGATCGGACATTGTATGTTTGACTTACAACAGCTTCCTGTGCCATTGCGAAACATCAGACTTTTGACAGGCAGCCACGGACACGCCCTCCAGGGAAAACTCAAGATCTTCACAATTTAACATCGTTAAGGCCTTTAGATTAGACTGTGCAAATATTATTTTGATCTGATTAAATCTCTAGGAGGAGATCGTTAAAGTACAACATCTGGAAATGGCAAACACAGCAAAAATTTTGCAGAGAAAATTTTAAATATCTCACTTCCTGTTGGGTTTTTAGATTTTGCACCCAGGGTCTTTTTTGTAGGAATTGGGCTTTTATATGTGTCTACCGAATTTCATACTAGTACGTGAAACAGCTCGAACGGCGCTTCATTGAAATTTTGTAGGTGGCGCTATCGAGCCATTTTGCCACGCCTAATTCTGAAACCCATATCAGACGTAAATGTTCGCCACTTCTGACGCATGTGCAAAGTTTCATGAGTTTCCGAGCGCGTTTAGGCCCTCAAAAATGCAATTAATTTGGGAGAATAATAAAAATAGGCTGAGCAAATACAATAGGGTCCTCACACCATCGGTGCTCAGGCCTTAATTAGTTGAACAGCGTGTAACCACTTACAAGGTTAATCTCAAAATGATTGGCGTGGCTGATATCAGAGTATCACTAGTACAAAGATACAAAAATAGTTTGCATTTATATATACAATTTTTTTTTTAAAATACACAGTGAAATCATAACTGACCTTATGTAATGGACTGGGTCATTCTGTACCAGATCCAGAAGCCACTGCAGTTCAATGGAACTCCTATCAACTGCCAATATACAGAACATAAAATACACGTTTTAAAAGATGTTGATTAACTATAAAAGCTCCCCTTCACCGGGCACACAATCACCTAGGAATAGTAGCAGAGCTCTATTAATGAAGCTTATGTTTACTTCATGTTTCAATAGGAAGAGGAATATTAGTCTTGACATTAAAACTTAATGTTTTAAAATTAAGGCCTCAAAACACACAATAGATATGTGTCCACAAGTCTTTTGACTAATGGGTGTTGTTGTCTAGAGTTTTTGCTTTAAACTGGTGTGAGAATCATTGAGCCTGCTTATTCACATAAAACAATATATTCATTTACAATTTGTAAGACAGTTTTTCTTTACAAAGGCAGTATGCAAGGAGACGTGAAAGATCATGAATAATGCAGGGTATCACACCTGAACGACAAAAGAATGCATAATGAGCCGCATAATGACCTGCATAATGAATGAGCTTCAGGTATGTGACAGAGCAAAAGGACAAAGGAAATATATTTTGTAGTTTATTTAGAATGTAGTCAACAATGGCCTATTATATTTTAAATGATCAAAAGATTTGACTACACTGCAAAAAAAAATCTTATTTAGTTGAAAATTTTACTTATCTAGTAAATGCATCTCGATTTAAGAATGTATCTCGATTTAAGAATGTTTAGCTATTTAGACTAGAAACAAGACAAAAATTACTAAGAGCAGTATTTTTTTGCAGTGTACTATTTATGTTTTTGAAAGTAGTCTCATGCTAAAAAATTAAATAATAAATAATTAAAATTAAGATACAATTTATACAAAACAAAATTCACTTTAAAGAAAGCAATTCACTTTCTACAAAAAAAAAAAAAATCACTTTCTACAAAACAAAACTCCAGAATCATTTCTGACAAACTTTGATATTAAATAAAAAAATAACATTAGGCTATAATAGTTAAACATCAATATGAAGCCAAATACGTTTGACTGGTACTATATTTATAGCATCTGAGCAGACATTTGCGAATAAAAGCTTTATTGATGTGACACTAGGTTCTTTTACAATAAACACGTTATAATCTGTCCAAAACAGGACATTTAAAATCTTGTCTAAACAGTCTTGCGTCTATGATGTACATTTTATGTTGCAGCAGGATTCATATTTAAACGGTCTTTTTGCGTTTAATATTCACAGATGCTAACAGAATAAACTTAGCCTACCTTACAATCAGCGGCTGAATCTGTTTCTCTATTAAATGAACAGCTTTTCATGAGGAGAATTATTCCAGGATTATTCCTCAACGCGTCTCATCAAGTGTAGTCCTACACTTCAGCTACATCGTTTTGTGTTTGTTTGAGTTGATGTGTGGGCGTTGACGCATGGATCGCCTCAGTAACTGAATCTCAAAGAACGCACGTCCGTGGGCGTGGTCGCATTAGCGGATAATGAAGAGGCTCGCGAACAACTGACATCACTCTTTTCAAACAGATTACATAAACACAGAATATTTGTTTTCGATTTGATTTACATTATTTAAAACCTGACATTTCAACGTTTCTTTAGACATATGTCTCATGTTTGTGAGACAAGTATTCACTAAGCTAGAGTTCCTTTTCTGAAGACTATCTGAATGAACGTCTTTGACAGAGAGGCTGCAGATCGCGCATGTTTGTTTTCTTTATTTTGCAAAAAGCAAAACATTTTGTTTTTATTGTGACTGTACACACACACACACACACACACACACACACACACAAAAAATAGAAACTTAACAGTTATTTGAGTCTCTTTGGCACTGATAAGAAAAAAAACGTGTTGATCGCGTGCGACCACCGACTCGAGAGGCTTAAACAAAAAATTGTATCAGAAAATAAAAATTGTTTGATCCAAACAATAATGCAATCATCAAAATAATCACTTCGGCCAACAATTCTCAAACAATGGAGAAGATTATTATTTCAAAGTTGTATAAACCTTTGATTTACAAACCTTTGATTAACATCATCACTCTTCCCTATACAGTAAGGAGAGAAGGAAAAGAGAATGCTGTACTACAATAACAACTGAAGAATGGGAAAAAATAAGTAAATTGCAATGGGCAACTTCCTCATACTGTAGGGTAATTTGCTGGAGGAATACTATCCGTTTTTTCTTTACTCTAAAAGAGAAATGTTCTTTTTTAGGTAACTCAAGATGTTGGAGGCAATGTGGTTCTCTTGATGCTAATCATTACCACATATTTTGGGATTGTCCTAATATCAAATGTTTTTGGGAAGATATCCAGTTTTAGAAAAGATTCTAGGTGCTTCAATTGATTTCAGCTTTGAGTTACTCTACTGAGGCAAGGCCTCAATGGTCTCCTGGGAAAGTAGAAGCAAATACTATATAATAATAATAATAATAATAATAATAATAATATTATATGCATCACTGATTTTTTCTATTTATTTACTTTATTTTCTATTGCTTTACTGGAAAGCCTTGAATATACTCTTCCTCAACGATCATGGTTGGCTTTTCAAACTCCATTTTCCACATAAAACTTTAACTGGCAATTTGTCACTAACTATAAAAAAAATACGAGAAATAAACATGCCTTTAAGGTTTCATGTATAAACTTTAATAGTTCCTTGTATTCGAAAAAGGTCTGAGCTAATGCACTGTCTAGGAAAAGTATTGCTGTATTGATGAAAATGAAGGTGGATTCAATTTCATTGACAATGAGACCTACTGTGTGCTATACAGCCTTTACAATGCAAACTTTAAAATACTAAATAGTTCCAGAACAACTAAAAGGTCCCAGTTTTCATAACCAGAAAGAAAAAGGTGGAAAGAGTGAGTGGTTAAACGAAAGAGTGTGTACCTCTTGTATAGTCTACAACAGCCTCCAGTGCTGCAATCCTCACATCCACAAAGTGGCCATAATGAGCGTAGGTCTTGAACAGGCTGGGGTCACTGGGGATGTGTCCGTTCCTCTGTAGCATGCGAATGGCCCGCAAGCAACTACAGTACAGAATTATGACAATATATACATACACACACATATAAAAATATATACACACATACATATAAATATATTTTATTACGCGCATACTGTAGTAACCACAGATGTTCAAATTCTTGCATGACGTGCGAAAACAACATGAGAGTGAGTAAATGCAGAATTTGGATTTACAGTTTGGGAATAGTCATTTTGACATGCTTTCTTGGATTAGAACTGTGATTGATTGCATTGATCATCTGAAGCACACACGCTGCCGGAAAGGCACTCCTCAAAGTGAAAGCGCAAACATCAATCAAAGTGAAAGCACAAACATAATTTAAATCACCAGATTACATTTCATTTTAGTAGTATAATTATTCCAAGCATTTTAGATGGTTTATTCTTATATGTATAGTTCATTAATAGCGGGAGAGGCAGGACATAGTGAGCACTGGGAGAGTCTGGGTGTGCACGGTTTAAGATCCAATGCCTGCTTTGAAAGAGCGAGTACTTCGTGAGGGAAAAAAATAAAAGTCAAGTCAACTTTATTTATATAGCGCTTTTTACCATTCAGATTATGTTTCAAAGCAGCTTCACAGTGTTAAACAGGAAAATAAATACAACATAATTTTATTCGGCCGTACAGCCGCTCCGGAGAAAACGGTGATATCATCAGCTCAGTTCAATTATCAAAGTTTCAGATTTCTATCACGATTTGTATCGAATCGTGACATGTGAGTGAGTGTATCGTTACACCCCAGTCACGATTAGATACAAAATCGTGATACTTCTTGCATGACGCATCACGATATATACTCCCTTATATATAAGGGGTGTAACGATACACTCATATTTTCCAATGAGGGAAGGGGGTGAAGAAGGCCAAAGTGTAGAAGTCACAATTCGTTACTGGAAAATACAATGCATTAAAACACAAGCACTATTAATAGGGTGGGTAGTATTGCAAAAATGACAATTTTTTTCAGGTAGGATCACAATCTTATGATTCATGTTTGCTATTAATATTATTTTGCAAGCCACTGAACAGTACAGCCAAACTAATTTCCCTATTTTTAAAATTTTGCCTTACAAGGTGATAAAAGAATGACAGACCAAAGAAGGCATGGGCTAAAATCTTACTTCATTATTTTATCTTTGTTATTAAAAATAAGCTGCAAATTGCAAATAATAAAACAAATGCAACATAAGATACAAATGAAATACATTTACATTTATAGACCTACTGTCGCTGAAAAAAATTAAAACACTATCTTCACTGTTTACAGTAATACTATTATTAGTATTATATTACGGTTTTACTATCATTAGCCTATTATATCTGCTGCCAACTTATGAGATAATATTAAAAATATCTGGCAGTTTTTCCCCATGGTATCGACGTCAAACTTGTGGCCAGTGAAAATATTGAATGGCTAGTAACTTTGGAAAACCACTAGCCAGAGTGGCTGGGGAGCAAAAAAGTTAATGTTAAGCCCTGTAACAGTATATATAAGAAAACCTGTGCCCCCAATCGATTGATATTAAACACAACAGTAACCCTGGAATAAACTAAAACCAATAAAATGTGAAAACACTAATTGTTTTCTTGCATTGCAGGAGGCCCATCTAAATTTCCACAAAACAAATGCATATGAAGGGAACACAAACCTGACTGTTATGGTGTTACGGTAGCTTGGCAGCAGCTTTTCCATGTTAAGGAAGCGTGTGATTTCCTCCAAGATCAGCCGAACATCTGCATTCAAGTTGTCCACTGTGCGCACCTCATTATTAATGCTGATGGCAGGAGTCAGTGAATTTGTCAGGGCATCAATCAGCTCAGCACGATAGTAATTATCAGAAAACTGCAGTGGGAAAAACACATAATTACTACTGTTCTGTGATGCTTCCGCTGACAAGTCCTTTGTCAATAATTACAGCAATATATAGAAAAACCATGAGCTTTCAGCATGAGATCAATTGGAACACTTACATGTAGCCTTCTACCTTAAGCTAAAATGCTCACATACTTTCACTAATATGCTTTCTACATATTGCTTTTCTTTGCTCTATTACCTTGTTCTTCCGGTTGTCATTGTATTTTATGAGGTCCAGTATAAAGCTCAAGACCTCTTTGGGACAAAGGTTCTGAACATCTCTGAGCAGAGCCATGGCCACAGGCATAGTCTACAAGAAAAGAATAGTCAAGTCTACTTTAGTGTTATTCTAGCAATATACAGTATACAGCTGAGGAAAATATTGTTTCACCAGCACTGCATCACAATACACACATTGCACAAAAATGCATTAACACAAAAATGCATTAACCAAATATTTAAAAAATGTATCCTCATCTGCATCAGTGAATTTTCCTCACTGACATGTATGACTGGGTTTGCAAGGACCAATTGTTGTCCATTGATACTTTTCGTTGAGGTTAAGAACCAGATGATACCTTTTGCAGGAAGTAGCTCTGGAAATTAATGAAGTTGTTGGTCTTGACAATATTTGGGCAGCTTTTGCAGCAGAACATGCGTGTAAAGAGAGACTTCATGGCTGGGGGGCCAGTCCAGGTGCTCATCATGGAATTAGCAATCTAACAAAGGGCAAATACAAGTCATTTTAAACAGTAGGGGTACTGTTTCATATCTATAATTTCAAACAGCATGGGAATTCAACTGCACAACAAGAAAACAATATAATGCTAATAAGGCATGTGGAGTGTTAACTAGTGCTTGGCGGTATACCGGTTCATACCGAATACCGGTATTTATTTTTGTTATGATATGAATTTTGATGATACCGCAATACCGGTGTATGTCGCGTTCGGATGTTCGGAACGAGGCTCAGCGCGTCACTGTTTGAAAGCGGTCCCGTTTGACTTTTGCATTGTAGTGAGAGTGCAACAGAGATCGCATCACAGCCTATGGCTGAATCCGATATCACCCCCTAAAGCCTCATTCACTATTCCCAACGTTATCCACTAATATAGTTCACTTGAAAGAGTGAATGAAAACGAGTGAGTGAAGTCGGACAGCCGTTGTGTGTGTACATCGGCTTTACACTCGTTATTGTGGTGCAATGTGGGATAGAATGAGTGCACTCTAGTGTTGTCAAAAATATCGATATTTCGATATGTATCGATACGGAAATATCTGAAACGATACGATACCCCTTTTCTACAGTATCGATACCAGCTGCGCTCTCCTCTCCGACTGACAGCGAGTGACATGCACCCGCCTCCTCTCATCCAGTCCGAACACTGAACACGGCGAACACGTCGGCCTGTTCTGCTGGATTTTTTCTTTTGACAGCGTGATAGTGTTCGTGTGACCGGTTTGAATTTCGCGCGGGATTGCTCATAATTCTACTCATTCACGCAGATTTCGCATTCGTATCTGAAGCGCACACACACAATAAAGCCGCCTCTGGCATATAAGTGCAAAAATGTGCTTCTTTTTCCATCTTATTAATGGGCAAATACACTCAAAAATGTCTCAATGTCCATCTTGGTGAGTATTAAAGTAAACACAGTCATAATCAGTTCAGGAAGAATGTGTAACGGGAACAGTGTTTGGGATCCATGCGTGCGTCGGGTCTTAAAGGGACAGCAGTTATTTATTATTCAAACTACAAAAAAGACAAACGATCACTTACTGCTCTTGACTGTAGGGCTGTAATCTCCCAGTCGATTAGTCGATTATTAGTCGATACGTTCTGGCTCGACCAAAATTCTGATTGGTCGATTTTTTTGCCGCGTTCATTTAATCAGTTTTGCCGCGCCGCGTTCATTTCATAAGGTGGAAAGCACTAATTGCTACTAATGGGGGTGTTTTCAGAGCACCCCTGTTTCACAGGTAACAGTCTGCCTTCAGAACACCCCCATTGTTTTCACTTCTTTTGGATTAGCCCAACCCACTGGCGAAGAGAAGTCTCTCGCTGGTCCGTGGTGTTTCATTCCCCGCTGGCTCAAACGCATGCCCATAGCGGTAAACCTGAGGAACGCCCATCAACATACACATGAGGGGAAGCTTCACAACACCGCGCTATAAGTGGATCTGTACTGTCAGTTTTGCCGCGTTCATTTCATCAGTTTTGCCGCGCCGCTTTCATTTCATCAGGTGGAAAGCACTAATTTCTAATGGGGGTGTTTTCAGAGCACCCCTGTTTCACAGGTAACAGACTGTCTTCAGAACACCCCCATTGTTTCCACTTCTTTTGGATTAGCCCAACCCACTGGAGAAGAGAGACAGATTGAAGAAGGCTAGTTTTCTTGTATATAATTTATTTAATTGTGAGAGCGTTTTTTCTGCTCTTGATCTGGCTTGTTTAATAAATGTTCATTTTTTATTAAAGTGGACGTGCCTTTTGTGTTTAAGTGTAAAAGCTTTAAGTTAATAGTCTATTCGTGTCTCAGCCGTGAAGCTGAGCTCAGCTGATCCTGTTCGAGCTGCACAGAGCGGCTGAAATTATACTGTCTGTCAGTTATTATAATACATATGACAAAAACAATTGTCTAAATGATGTTGCATATTCCTCAAAAGTTCTTGTGATGATATCTAGTTGACAACATATAGTACTACATTTTCGGAAATCATAGGCTATGATATTGTGCACGTGATGCAGCGCTGTCAGAGCTGACAGACTCGTGTGTCAGACTCATTTCAGTGGAAAATAATCAGCTCAAAAACTATTTAATGTACTGCAAATAGCCTACTAGTTTTTTTATGTTTATTTATAATTCATTTATGCAGACAACAAGGCTACCAAGTACTTCGCACAGTGTGCAGCTTATGCATTTAACGTTTTTTTTTCCTTACGTCATTTTAGTCGATTTTTAGTCGAAAATTTCAGGACTTCAGTCGACCAAGATTTTCTTTGGTTGATTACAGCCCTACTTGACTGATTAACTTTAATGGATTCATCTGTATTTCTTTTTTTACAATGAAGATTATCCAATGTTATTTTAAATTTGATTACTTTATTTTTTTCATATTCAGTTTGGTAAATGGTAAATGGACTGCATTTATATAGCGCTTTTAACAGACCTACGGCCATCCAAAGCGCTTTACATTTTTGCCTCACATTCACCCATTCACACACCGACGGCGGTGTCAGCCATGCAAGGCGCCATCCAGCTCGTCGGGAGCAGCTGGGGTTAGGTGTCTTGCTCATGGACACCTCGACACTTGGTCAGGTGGAACCGGGGATCGAACCACCAACCTTCCGGTTTGTAGACAACCTACATGAACCACTGAGCCACTGCCGCCCTTACTGCCAGTTTCTTACCTGAATACTGTTAGACCTACCTGAAAAAAATAAAGCAGTCTATTTCATTTGTATCTTTATTCTATTGTATTTATTTGTGCTATTGTTTGGAATTTGTTTATTTGTTCTTATTTTATTACTGTTTACTCGTCCTTCGAAATTCAATTTGAAATCAAGCCCCCTTGTGCTGTATGTAAGCTTTTGCAACAAAATTAGTTAGTATATATTTGTGAGATAATTGATCAACGTTTATGAGAAAAAGCTTAAAAGCTTTATCATATAAAGTGATCGCTTCAGAAGAAATTTTTAATTGCCTAGACTTTCAATAGACGGACAAAAAAATAAATGATATTAAAAATATATATTAGACAGTTTAAGCAGCGTTTTTTCCCCCTGTGGTATCGAAAATGGTATCGAATATTGATACTTTTTTAGGTATCGTATCGAAGTTAGAAATGCCAGTATTGTGACAACACTAGTGCATTCAATAAAGTCCACTATGGTTTCGGATACCACTACAGATGGCTGTCCCTTAAAATATTGCCCTATCCGAGGGTATAGGGGGAGATTTGGGATTCAGCCCTGGATTACAGCGGAAAATTCAAAATACACGCGGTGCACAAGAAAGAGTGGTTTCTTTGCGGAGCGCCGTGATGAGATTAACGTTCTCCACATGGATCATATTATAGCACATATAGACCGGAGCGAGCATGTTTAAGTTTTTTATGGACATATTTCATATACTCTAGTGCTCTATACATAAACCGGCAGCGTGTATGCGCACATATTTCATCACGTCTTCTTCAAATGAAATGTAACGTTATGCAAAGGACTCTGATACAACCGTATGTCTGATCACGACCTCGATGACACGATGGGTTTTATGCAACACGGAAGACAATGATGTAAGTAACTGCTTTATTCTTTCTGTGTTAAACTGTGTCATTTGTTCAGAAACTGTAGACTCTTAAATGCATTGCAAATATCCTTAGACCTTTTAAATGCATTTAAGAGTCTACAGTTTCTGAACAAATTACACAGTTTAACACAAAAAGAATAAAGCAGTAACTTTTTTGCCCATTCTTCTTTGAATTGTCAGTCTATTTATTAACTTACATCATTGTCTTCCGTGTAGCAGAAAACCCATCGTGTCATCGCGGTCGTGATCAGACATACGGTTGTATCAGTGTCCTTTACATAACGTTACATTTCATTTGAAGAAGACGTCATGAAATATGTGCGCATACACGCTGTAACACGTCAGCAGCATCACTGCGGAGTCGGGAACGCGGATTGACAACAGACACGGAAAAGAAGACAATGCTGAATAAAGTCGTAGTTTTTGTTATTTGTTATTTTTGGACCAAAATGTATTTGATGCTTCAAAAAATTCTAACTAACCCACTGATGTCACATGGACTACTTTGATGATGTTTTTATTACCTTTCTGGACATGGACAGTATACTGTACATACATATTCAGTGGAGGGACAGAAAGCTCTCTGACTAAATCTAAAATATCTTAAACTGTGTTCCGAAGATGAACGGAGATCTTACGGGTGTGGAACGACATGAGGGTGAGTCATTAATGACATAATTTTCATTTTTGGGTGAACTAACCCTTTAAGTTTAATAACAAGCACAAACAGTGTTAAATAGAGTTTGAAGTAAAATTTATCTGTCCTAAAGCACTGTTTTCTACTTTACCACAGTAAATTATGCAAACTCCTTCCTTTTGTTTGCTTTTAATTAGAAACATGTATAATCCCCTGTGAGAGGTAAATCAAGATTTTGAAAAATAAATACGAGATTCCATGTCCAGTAGAATAAAATGGAGTAAGCCTACATTGTTAAATTCGTGGAAAATCGGGTGAACAGATCGCAAAACGTAGGCAAAGCATAAATTTGGCTCACCTCACAAGCTCTCTCTCGTTTCCATTGCTGCGATATCACATTTAATTGCGAACCTATTATTTATTTTGTAAATAAATGTTTGTGCTTCACTCGTGTCATAATATTCACGTAAGACAGTATTCGCATATGTTTTGGCCGACCAGTGCCGGTGATAGCCTACTCGGCCACCGCGTTGGTGCGGTTGTCACGCACAGCCCTATCACTGAGTGACAAACTATTGTAATATGCGGACAACATTTTGAAAATAACATCTAATAATCTAGAATTAGTCATCAATAAATATATATATCTATAAATAACCTATAATTTTTTTGTACCGTATACATGTAATTTTCTATACGTAAACGCCATCCCCCCTGGTTTTCTGCAACCTAGCTGCGCACGCATCCTGTGTGTTTACAAACAGTAAATTGGTCTATAGGGTTAGATTTTTAAAATGCTTAAGGTGCCCTCAACTCTTTTTTTTCTATCTCCATGGTAATACTTTTATATGCATTTAGCAGTATTAAAAATACTGTCATATACCACGAAACCGATATAATTTTGGAAAATACCATGATATACATTTTGGGTCATACCACCCAGCACTAGTGTTAACTGATTAACTGACCTTAACAATAATTTAACTGGTTCATTCATGTTTAGAAATAAAAAAGGCCATTTCAATAAGTCATATTATACATTAACATCACATACATCACACATTATAAATAAACTTCTGGCACTTGCAGAAAAATGTCTCTTGCAGTACAAGCAAAGTATGGTGTTACGCATCGTTTTGCTGTGATAATTTATGCCTATATAGCTTGCCAGATGTAGTCTGCGTTTAGCAGTAGAAGTCCCTTATGCTCACCAAGGCTGCATTTATTTGATCAAAAATAGAGTTAATATATAGTAATACTGTTAAATTATCATCAGAATTTAAAATACCTTTCCTATTTTAATATATTTTAAAATATAATTTATTCCGGTGTCATTGCTCAGGGTTTCTGCAGGTTTCACCAAGTCAAATTTAATGCTTTTTAAGAACTTTTTAAGACCATTATGAATTAAATTTAAGACCTATATCATGCAATGAAAAAAACAAAGGAAATGCAGAATCACTAAATGACTTGTCAAGCAAATTAATTTACTCAAATTGAACAAAGTATTAGTAAACTTGCACTTCTTCATAGCTCAATACCACCAGGATCTCACAATATATACTTATTTTCTTTTTTTTGATCAAAATGACTGATTTTGTGGTGGTAATTTCCAGAAATGTGTGAAAAAAATTGCATGTTTTTTTTTTTTTCATAATTAAGATTCCACATTTACCATATTATGTTAGATGCACAATAGTCACACATTTCAATAAAACAAACAAAATGCATGAATCTTGTTTGATATTACAAAAAAAAGGCTGGTCCAGTGGTGTGCAATCTAGCTTTAATAATCTGATCGATTAGGGTGGGAAATATGTCCAAAATCTTACAAGTAAACCACAGCAATAAGCAATTGCTTAATATAAGTAAAAAGTTCTCAAGTAATTAAGTAATCAAGTAAACGGTCAGTAATAAAATAAGAACCTATAAACAAATGACAATAGGACAAATAAGTACAACATAAAGATACAAACAGGGCTTTAATTTTAAGTACCGTTTTTCCCCTGTTGTTGCTGTTTGTTTAACATTAACACACAGGAGCGGGTATAGGCTATATTCGTTTGCTTTCACTTTAAGAAATACAGTAATGCGCAAATCCAATACTGACACACGTCCCAAACTTTTTTACTCAAGACATAACCGCCAATATGGACATATGCATAATAATATATGTATTTGATCGTTCAAGAGTAATGAGCCTAGAAATAGAACACATTCAGTATACCCGCGCGAGCGCTGACAGGCGGCAAACGCGTGCACAGAATCCACAGCCAGTCTGACATCGGTCTGTGTCTACCGAATTGAGTTTGTGGTTAACATCGCTTTTTAACTCTTTTTTTAGTGCTTTCGGGCATATCATACTTTTATTTTGGTCATTATGCGAGATGGCAGGTGAGAAAGATTCGCCTTTGCTTTCACGATCGCTGACCTGGAAGAACTGGAGAACTGTCATCTGAAGAATAAAATCCGTTTTATCACGACCTGTGATAAAATCCGAAAGAGCCTCGCACCAATAACAGAAAAGCTGATTGGCTGCAATATAAGATGCATGTTGGTCTCATTTGTAGTTGTAATACAGCAAACTATAGTTGGACTAGCGAAAGGAACTACAACACCCCGGAATAAACACAAACACACTAAAGCGCTGTGGGAGCATTTCAATGAGCAATAGAGGTAGCATTACATGCACGTAGGGAAATTAAGACCTGTTTAAAATTATTTTAGACCTAGAACTCAATACTTCAGCGAATTTAAGACTTTTTTTAAGACCTAAAATTTTGATTTTGAAATGTAAGACTTTTTAAGACCCCGCGGGAACCCTGTTACTTGGGTATTATCATGTCACATGATCCTTCAGAAATCCTTCTAATATGCTCATGTGGTGCTAAAGAAACATTGTTAATTATCAATCACAGTTGTAAGTGGTTGTGTTGCTTAATACCTTAGCCAGACAGAAGCAGGCCTGCATGCGGACTTTATAAAAGCACTGGTCTTGTTCTAGGATATCCGTAAGAGCAAGTCGTGACGCAGGAGTGGGAAATTTTTCCAACGCTGAAATAGCCTCCTCCTGGGCCACTACATCCCTCTCGAACCGGAGCTGGTACTGCCACATGAAATCGGCCTGTTCAAACTCTACCTTCCGCAAGATGGACATGTCTGGGTCAATTCGGATCCACAGCAGAGGAGAGTCAGCACTGTGACGTCAAAACAGAAGAAGATGGTTTGTTGCAGGTGCAATGCTGAAATTAATCAAGCTCTCTTTGACTTGGACTAAATAGAACATGAAGGACCTTCCTATAGCTTGGAAAAACAATGAATTCTAAATTCTTGCTAAGGGTATTATTTTAAAAATAGAGGCTGGAACAAAAGAAGGATAAAAAGGTAAATTCCACATGAACCTGTTTAACCAGTGCTTGAGCTCACAGTGCTGTTAAAGTGGTTGTAACCTTCTTCTCTCCTCATTCTCACCCTGTGCTGTTGAGAATGGCTGATCTCTCTAGCTCCCTGTGGCAGCCCTGCCTGCTCTGACATCTGAGAGACAACAACACTAGTCATCACAAATCTCTCTCTCACGTCTCTCACGCCATATTACACACAGACATTCAATGTGTCAGATGTATAAGTAACTAAATCACAAATCGTTGTGCTTTGAAGCAAGAATATTATCTTCCAGCAAATTTTCACCAGTCATGTTGTCATAAAAAACCTACAACAACATAAATAGAACAGTCATTATAAGATAGAATTACGAGAAAGGGTCAAAAGGTAATAATCAGCCATGGTAGTTTTTATTTACCTGAGTCTGAATGTCTAAAATTACTTAAATCAGACAGCCATGGTGGTTTGTATTTAACATCAGTCTGACATGGCAAAGTAAAAGTATCATTAATTTCCAAAAACAATTAGTGTGAGTAGAACAACAAGTACTTGTCAAAAAAACTACTTGAGTAAGAATAAAATAGTTAGCCTAGAAATCTAGACGCACCCTAGCGGTAGAATATTTATTTTGTAGGGAGCGTAGTCTAGCAACTCTCGGTATACCTGAGAGCTGGAAAAACCAAACTCTGGTCAGGCCAATCACAGCGTGTGTAGAGTCGGTGGGCGGGCTTAACATGATGACGGCACGTCCCGGGCAGAGTTGCGGAGGTTCTGCGTGCTTCTCGTAAACACAGACGAACACTGGCGAACAGCGGTCTTTTGAATCGGCTTTGGCCGCGACTCTGGAAGACTTGGAGTTAAGCTTTTATTTGAGAAAAGAACAAAGAACGGCACTGAAGTCATTCTTAAGAAAAGAAGATATGTTCGAAGTTTTGCCGACCGGATACGGCGAAAGTCTATCAACTAATGTTAGCTCAGCTTCACCTTCTTCTTTGCTCTGGTTGGTTGTGGTGGTCATGGCGCTATCCAATTGCATGCAGAGGGAATTTGAAAGACAACCGTTTATCCCGCCCCTCGGATTGAGCCCTGTCAATGGTGAGTTTCCAGACCCAACATCTTGATGTGGGTCTGGCTTGTCAGGCTATAAAATAGTAGCTTATTTAAAAGTACTCAAGTGTAGTGAGTACTGAGCTGCAGATTCTACCCCCCTTACATCCTGTAATTCACATTCTCTTTTCCTGTTTGTCAAAGAATTCCGAATATCTATATCCTCCAACAGTTTTAACAGTTTTTAACTTTTTAAAATACATCACTTATCAGTGATAAAATGTATCTATTTCCAAAACTATGCAGTCACAATATTACTTGCAAAGTAAATGTTTTCATTAATTTATTTATTTAAACTTGCACTTCCTCATAGCTCAATCCCGCCAAGATTTCGCAACTTTTTTTCTGATTTTTGAGATCAAAATGACTGAATTTGTGGTGGCAATTTCCAGAAATTTAGCATTTGCATTTTTTTCATAATTAGGATATCACATTTACCATTTGATGTGTTATGTTAGATACACAATAGTCGCACATGACAAAAGAACAAACAAAATACATAAATCTTGTTTATTTTGGTTTACGAATAATGCAGGATCTCCAAAAAATGCATGTTGATTTTTTCGTTGTATTTAGTAATCGCAGAAACACGAAAAACTGGAGGACTATTAGCTGAAGAATAAAATCTGTTGTATGTGTCTGTGGTACAATCTGAAAGAGACTCCAATAACACAAAAGCTAATTGGCTGCAATATAAGCTGCATGTTGGTCTCATTTGTAGTCGTAATACAGCAAATTATATTTGGCCTACTGAAAGAAAGAACTACAACACCACGAAAAAAAAAAATTGCACCGATTGATTGGCCAGTTATCGGAATTGGCCGATTTTCTGCATGATCTGAGCCGGTCAGTCTCACGTGTCTCCGATTTTGATCCGTCTACATGCTGTGAGCACGAGCATGAGCGCACACAGCCGCGCTCACAGCCGTATGCAAACATGTCGTTGGCATGGAAGTTTTTTACTGTGAGCGAAGACACTAATTATGCCATTTGTAAGGTTAAAATAAACCGCGGGGGAAGCACCAGGAAAGCGCACAACACAACAAACCTAATAAAGCCCCATTTCCACTGAAATTACCCGGAACAATTTGTACCAGGAACTTTTTTTGCAGGAACTTTTTTCCCCCCAGACCTGCTACTGTCTGTGTTTCCACTGCGGTCTAAAGTACCGTGAAGATTAGGCAAATTAGTCCAGAGACGTGGGACTGCGCACGGCTGCACCTCCCAGTCAGTGACGGACAGTAATCATTTTTGCGTGACACTGTCTGCAACAGTATGGAGTATGGAGGAGATGCAAGCAGCGCTGCTTTTGCTAGTTATGTGGTTTACTAAATATGTAATTAACAAAACGGCGGAAAAGAGACGAGCACTGATACTAAAGCGTATTCTGAAAGCTCGTAAAGCTAGATTTAATGTTATTATCAGCTATCACGGACATAGACCGTGCGATTGCTGAGACAACACGTGCCATCGGACAGAAAGAGCAAGACTGATATTTACTGAATGCAGAACGAACCTTGCAAGACTTTTAAAAATGCCGGTTAAAAAAAAATGCTGCGTGAGCTCAACCGATCAGCATATTCAGCGCCCAAGCCCCACCCCTGAAAGTTCCGGAACTTTGAAAAATTACTACCTCACGAGCAGGGCCGTTTGGAGGGGGAAATATTTACCCGAAACTTCATTTAGACCTTAATTCATGCGGTCGAAACACACAGAGTACCACCCCATAGTTCCTAGTTCCTGGGGAAAGTTCCTGCGGTGGAAACGCGGCATAAGACACTTAAAACTCCCTCACCCCGCGGAACATGCCCAGTTTGAAGAAGGTAGTAAATGTAAAATGGCTAAAGCTGGTCAGAGCTCAAAGCCAGCCACAGGTCAGCAGCCTCTCCTATCTTTCCTTGGTATAAGCAGTGAAAAGACCAAAGCAATTACAAAGAAATTATGGACTTCATGGCGCTGGATGACCAGCCGAACGCATAAACCTTCACGGCAACCCGTCAAAATAAAAGTTTGGTTTAAAAAAAATTTAATTAACAGAATATATTGGGCTACTGTTGTAGCCTACAGTAGATTTAGCGCAGTCTCTATAGCCGCGTTTCCACCGAAATTACCCGGAACAATTTGTACCAGGAACTTCTTTTACAGGAACTTTTTTTTACAGGAACTTTTTTCCCCCCAGATCTGCTACTGTCTGCGTTTCCACTGCGGTCTAAAGTACCGGGAAGATTAGGCAAATAAGTCCGGTGATGTAGGACTGCGCGCGGCTGCTCCTCCCAGTCAGCGACGGACAGTAATCATTTTTGCGCGATACTGTCTGCAACAATAACGAGCAAGCAGCGCTGCTTTTGGTAGTTATGTATTGTTTTAATAAAGAGGTCATTAACAAAATGCCGGAAAAGAGACGAGCACTGATACTAAATTGTATTCTGAAAGCTAGTAATGCTAGATTTAAAATAAGACAACGTATGTTATTATCAGCTATTACGGACATTGACTGTGAGATGGCTGAGACGAACGCGCGCCATCAGACGGAAAGAGCAAGACTGATATTTACAGAACGAACAAATCTCGCAAAAGACTTTTTAAAAAAATAAGACAACGTATGTTATTATCAGCTATTACGGACATTGACTGTGAGATGGCTGAGACGAACGCGCGCCATCAGACGGAAAGAGCAAGACTGATATTTACAGAACGAACAAACCTCGCAAAAGACTTTTTAAAAATGCCGGTTGAAATAAAATACTGCGTGAGTTCAACCAATCAGCATGTTCAGCACCCAAGTCCCACCCCCGAAAGTTCCCGAACTTTGAAAAAGTACTACCCCGGGAGCAGGGCCGTTTGGAGGGGGAAATATTTACCCGGAACTTCATTTAGACCCTGGTTCCTGCGGTCGAAACACACAGAGTACCACCCCAAAGTACCTAGTTTCTGGGGAAAGTTCCTGCGGTGGAAACGCGGCTTTAGTAATAATAATACATCTCTACTAATAATAATAATGCCTAGATGGTTGATTATGATTATGAACTTTTTTTTATAAACAATGTTTACTTTTAAACAGCATACAGCCTTTTTTTAAACAGCCTTTAAATGTTTATGTATTATTTACTTATAATTATTATCATCATAAATAATAAACTTAATACATTTAATAATTTTTTTCTAAATGGTTAAATAAAAAAATAATTATATATATATATAACATTTAGCTGTGGTACCGAAATTGGTACAGAGTACCGTAACATTTTAATGGTATTGGTACCGAGTACCGACTACTGGAAATTTGGTACCATGACATCCCTAGCTGGCAACATTTATTACCTAATTACTGAACTATTATTTGGAGGAGTATTGTACACTTCAGGTTTGTTCATTCATAGGATCTTTTGACTTTTATAAGACAAGTAAAAAAGAGAAAAAGGTCAATTTATGTTTTGTTTCTTAAAGCAACTGATTTTCAGTTATTTGTTATTTCTACTTCTTTTTATTTTATAATACAAATAAAATTCGAAGAAAAAGTGGATTTTTGTTTGTATATGCTGTCAATTATAGTTCGTAGAAAGAAAATCGGAATCTGCAAAAATCGGTATTGGCCGATCTCATCAACAAAAAATCGGAAATCGGAATCGGCCAAGAAAATTGCAATCGGTGCATCTCTAAAAAAAAAAACATTCTAAAGTGCTGCAGGATTTCAATGAGCATTAGAGGTAGCGTTACATGGACGTAGGAAAATTAAGACCTGTTAAAAAGGATTTAAGACCTAGAACAGAATACTTCAGCAAATTTAAGACTTTTTAAGGCGTAAAATATAGATTTTCAAATTCTAGACTTTTTAAGACCCCACGGAAACCCAGACATAAAATACCAATGTTCAGAACAGTGCAAAGAATACAAAAACCTTCAGAAACTCATATGAGAGTTCATCACACAAAGAGATGGGTTAAAAATCTCCAAAATGGCAGTATTTTAAGTTTATGTTGGAAAAGAAATGAGGATAACTAATAATAAAAACAGATTACCTCACTTAATGCACTGAAACAGGCTAAAGCCATATTCGCACGGGATTAGTATTATCTGGGGACCTCGTGTGATTTAGAAATTACTCCCCCACATCTGAATTTTGTGTAGCGCATTAGCACGGGATAAGCAAGCCTGTGATTTTACTCGAATTTACTGACTTATCTCCCGGATATGATGTCAAGACTTGTAAATGTTTTTTATTGTTATAGATATAGCTGTATGAAATTATAAACAGTCGTATCGATATAATTTTGATTGTTTTATAGTAATACAAATAATTTAGTTCATTTAGAGAACAGACGCTACAATTAAAAACTGAACTGAGCAATATAACAACAATATACGGCGGAAGATTCAGTTTCAAAGCTAAATGTAAAAGTGCCCATTTAAGCGAGTGTGTCATTGTATTGTTCTGTTTTTGTGTTTTTCATTAAGAATAATATTACACGCATTCAAGCAATTTACTCCCAAATTGGTGCTCATTCTAAAGTGAAAGTATAATCCGCGCGGCCGCACAGGAATTCATAACGGTGCGCATTACGGTGCAGCCTAGCTCCATTCTTCGTGAAAGATAAAGATAGAAATGCACACAGGAAACAAAAACCGTGCAAAAATATATACGATCCGCCTAATCCTGGCCAAATCACAGATATGCCGATTCGCACGGGACTAATATTATCACAGGACCTCGGTGTTTGGCAAAATATGGTAGGTAATTTGCGGGGGAATTTTTACTTTACAAATTACAGACATGGCTGATTCGCACAGGATTAAGATCACAGACATTCTCTGCAATTATTACAAATCACCAGGGGCCTCATTTATAAACGTAGCGTACGCACAAAAGAAGGCGTACGCCACTCTCTACGCAATAATTGGTATTTATAAAAAAGCAAACTTGACGGGAAAATGTGCGGTCCTTCACGCAAGCTCTGACCCAGGCGTACGCACAAAAATGGGTGAAATGAGAAATGGCGACACCGTCGGCAGATGGAAGAAACACGTGAAAGTGTGTGAAACTGTTGACCGTTGTGTAAAAGAAATGGCAATACTGCCTCTCATAAATAACATGAAGACTTCACAAAGCAAGTATTACAATTAACAGCCTACACGAACACCCGTTTGATCGATCTGCAGTGTAAAACAAACAAAATCAAAACGAAAAAAAAAGTGAAATATGTTCTGCAATAATATTGGCATGTTATGCAATTCATCCTCATAAATAATATGGTAAACAGAACGAAATAATGTACAAAACTGATATTCTCGTCAATGTGTCCGTCTGGCGGAGCAGATATAGATGCAATTAGATAGACAGATAGATAATTAGGGAGATATATAGATAAATAGATAGATAGATGTATTAATTGTCCACTGGGGAAAGTTGTTTTCATAGTAAAGATTTCTTCATCAGCTACGGAATCATGGTATTCATGCAAATGCCTTTAGTTTGTTTTATTTTAGATACAATAACATATGACGTATGTCTCAGCCATTCAGAAAGCTGCAAGAAATTACATTTGCACTGAACTATTTCCCATTTCCACGCAGAGAATAGGGATAGGGATTAATAGGGATTCCCCAATAATTGCCGCCAGTCTCTCATCAAGAGGGGTCAGCTCCGGTGTCCCCTTTCCCCCACCCGTGGCAGACACACTCTGGCGATGGAGCGCTAGACGCTTTTTTGCCTCGACTTTGATGTCCGACAATTTCTTTTTTTTTTTCGGCCACGGTCCGAGGTTGTGAGGCTACAGCATTTAGGCGTCTGCAACCTTTTGCCACTCAGGTGCCTTTTTGGCATTAGTAATGCCCACACTGTGTCACTCCAAAACATATTTTTCTCCTCTTTTCCACCTCGCCAACGATAATTTCTACTTCACATTGAGTGAAGTTACGTTTTTTTGATTTCCTCTCTGTATTTGCCATGATTTCGCAATCGATGAATATTAACTTGTGGGCGTTTCACGGACTATTTATGGGCAACTATGGGCGTGACATGAAGCCGCAAAAGCTGCGCTACATTTAGAATTGATTGTGATTTATTAAGGGAAAACTGCGTAGGATGTGCGTGCGCACGGTTTTATAAATCCGAATATTTATGTGCGTACGCACGTCCTACGTTTCGTCCGTACGCCACTTCTGACGCAAATCCTACGCAAAGTTTTATAAATGAGGCCCCAGAGGTCCCCGGATAATACTAATCCCGTGCGAATAGGGCCAAAGATATTGATCTAACACAAGCTACATTGTCCATTAAATATGGAACAATTTAAACTTAAAGGCATATTGTTTTAAAAGGTCATCTTCCCCTACCCTTTACACAAGTACATTTACTCAAATTGTTAGGCTGATAATATAATTTGTAATGAAAATGTCTAAATATATACTATATTTTAAAATATTGGCTACATAACATTTTGCATTTAATCATATGCTGATTCAGAATGCTCAAGAAGAAGAGAAACTAAGTGTATATGCATGTGTATACTGTATGTAGAAGAAGTCAAAGTGCTGTTATTGCTGATCAATAGGAAAGGGTTTACAAAAGGCCAGGAAAAAGCTAAAACAAAAATGAGTAAGAAATAAAAATAAAGCTAATATAAGTGAACCAATGACAAATAACCTCTTTGCCTCTTATTTGTGTAAGAACATAAATGTGTTGAACAGGAAGATATAATCCATAACTAGACAAATATGTTCAAAGGCATCAATCAAACTAAAATGTATTAGCAATTACTAAGTGTTGCCCACTTAAAAGTTGGAACATGATTCATTGAGCTACATGGGATAGGAGCATTAAGCATAAAAACAGCTTACTCCATGGCTGACAGGTCCATGTCAACTTCCTCTCCATTCATCAGAGGGATTTTCTTCTTCTTGTTCCTGGCAAAGAGAGAATGTTTTATATATATGATGGCCTAAATCTTCTTTCCAAACGCTGGACAAGAATTGTAAATAATTTTAAATCAACACTAATAACCTGCTGTTATATACAGGCATATACAGTGCATCGGGAAAGTATTCACAGCGCTTCACTTTTTCCACATTTTGTTATGTTACAGCCTTATTCCAAAATTGATTAAATTCATTATTTACCTCAATTTTACAAACAATATCCCATAATGACAACGTGAGAGAAGGTTGTTTGAAATGTTTGCAAATGTATTAAAAATAAAAAATGAAAGAATGGGGAAAAAAAAGAAGAAAAAAAATTCACATGTACACAAGTATTCATATCCTTTGCCATGACACTCAAAATTGAGTTCAGGGGTATCCTGTTTCCACTGATTGTCCTTGAGATGTTTCTACAACTTGATTGGAGTCCATCTGTGGTAAATTCAGTTGATTGGATACAGTGGCGTAACTTTGCTTTGAAAAGTGGTGGGGACAACGCACAACTCCTTTTGCTATGTTTATTTAATACGGTGAGGCATTGCTGCCACATACATATTATTTTTCCACTCAATTATGTAGTAATAACGAGATCTTATGTCGTTTTAACAACATCTTTTCTCGTAATAACGAGATCGTATGTTGTTAAAACGACAAAATATCTCGTTAAAATGAATATATTTTCTCCTAATAAGGGCATGTGTTGTATAGTGATGTGTGTATATATGTCTGTATCCATATTAGATCATTTATTTAGCCCATGCCTTTGTCACACTTGTTTGAAAAGCTGAAGCAAGCTCAGCGTAAAATATCTAATTCGCTGCCTGTATCAGTGGCAGTGTCCATAGCACGAATTTGTTGTAGCCTAATTTATTAATGTAGCCTAGAGTTCTTAACAGCCATGGGTAGCAGGTGACATGGACCACTCATGATTAGCCTGAGTGGCGTAACTTTAACCTAGTAATGACGGACCCCGGTGCATCCACAAATATATTAACTATCTATAAGGCCTACCGTAATTAAGACATTCTAGAAATGTATTAAAAAGAAAGACGCTTTCAGCCTTACTCAACGGCCACAGAAACAGGCCAGTGGGTTCAATCTTATTTTGCTTCCGATGTATTAAATATACAGGCAGTTTATGAAACCTTGATCAAAATTAAAATACAATTCACTTTCCATCAACATATAAAAATTAAAACAATAATATAATAGGATAATATTTAAACATATAGCCTAACTATAAATCTAAATAGGCTACATTTTGCATGTAGCCTACTCCACTCCAAATGCTTCAAAAATGTATTTTGTTTATTAAACGCAAAGTTTTTAATTTCAAATTTGATTTCTAAATTCAGTTCATATTTCCAACAAACGAAATTCCGAGCCAAAATAACGCAAAATAATGCAGTTTAAAAAAAAACTGCATCAAATAAAAATATTAAAGAATTTGCGGGCGCTTTCGTCGGCATGAGTAAGATGTAATATGAGCAATATGTCTGGAGACATGGAGTGGGGTCAGACATGATTTCTATTGAGTGTTGTTTTGCAGAAATCATTTCTTTAAAGTGAATTTCGTTTTCTATAAATTGTATTTTAATTTTGATCAAGGTTTCATAAACTAATTGCCTGTATATTTAATACATAAGAAGCAAAATAAGAACGCCAGGAATGGATTGACGTGCGTAACGAACATAAACCTAGCAACATATGTGGCATAATTTTTGGAATGACTTCTCACGTGTGGAAAAAAATTTATTTCGTCGCATAACATCAGTTAATGGAAACGCTGTCATTGCGCAAATTTTTTTTTATCGACTATTAGGAAATATGGCAAAAGTTTTGCGCTAATCTGTAATGGAAAAAAAAGCTTCTGACCGCTGGAAAATTTGTTAAATGAATGAATTACGATTTGTAGATTGTGCTTTTGCTTTAATACACACCTTCCGCAATCTATTTTTCAATTGCTTTTAAAAAGTGGTGGGGACAATATCGAGCCTGACAAAAAGTGGTGGGGACATGTCCCACCCGTAAATTACGCCTTTGATTGGATATGATTTGGAGAGGCACACACCTGTCTATATAAAGGTCCCACAGTTAACAGTGCATGTCAGAGCACAAACCAAGCCACGAAGTCCAAGGAATTGTCTGAAGACCTCAGAGACAGCACTGTATCGATGCACAGATCTGGGGAAGGGTACAGAAAAGTTTCTCGTTGAAGGTTCCAACGAGCACAGTAGCCTCCATCACTTTTTGACAAAAGGCACCTAAAGGACTCTTAGACCATGAGAAACAAAATTCTCTGCTCTGATGAAACAAAGATTGAACTCTTTGGCCTGAATAGCAAGCGTCATGTCTGGAGGAAACCAGGCACCGCTCATCACCTGGCCAATACCATCCCTACAGTGAAGCATGGTGGTGGAAGCATCATGCTGTGGGGATGTTTTTCAGTGGCAGGAACTGGGAGACTAGTCAGGATCAAGGGAAAGATGAATGCGGCAATGTATAGACATCCTTGATGAAAACCTGTTCCTGAGTGCTCTGGACCTCAGACTGGGGAGAAGGATCATCTTTCAACAGGACAATGACCCTTAGCACGCAGCCAAGATAACAAAGGAGTGGCTACGGGACAACTCTGTGAATGTCCTTGAGAGGCCCAGCCAGAGCCCAGACTTGAACCCGATTTAACATCTCAGGAGAGATCTGAAAATGGCTGTGCACCGATGCTCCCCATCCAACCTGAGGTTTTTGTGTCAACGGTGCTTCAACAAAGTATTGAGCAAAGGCTGTGACTACTTATGTACATGTGCTTTTTTTTATTTTTTTTTAAATGTGTAAAGATTTCAAACAAACTTCTTTCACATTGTCATTATGGGGTATTGTTTGTAGAATTTTGAGGTAAATAATGAATTTAATCCATTTTAGAATAAGGCTGTAACAAAACAAAATGTGGAAAAAGTGAAGCACTGTTAATACTTTCCAGATGCACTGTACTCTGATTAGATTAAGGCATAATCTTTGTTCTGGAAGTAAGTCCTACCTTCTGCTTTTGGAATGGCAGGGAATGTCATGTTTGAGACTGTTCTCCTCTATCTGCAATGTGTGGTTAAATGACCCATCCAACTCCTGCACTGTCACTTTAATGGGGCCCTGATGAAAATCAAAAGCCTGTGCATGATCATTGTTGGACCACTTAGAAGACCATTTTTGAGCTTTCACTACCTGTATAAAAACACTTTCTTTTCTCCAGCTACACATTCTCTCCCACAATTTTCCTTACGGTTTACTCTCTTCCGTCACTCACCACATATTTCTGTGTGCCAGACGAAGTGTAGTCCTGACGGATCTCTAGTTCCAAAACATTTCTTTTCCTGTTGAAGGCAAAACTTCCAAAAAATTTTACCACCCCACTCTGGTCTCTGAGGTTGATGAGTCAACGGTAATAATATATTAAAGAAGTACAATACTTAAAAACTTGAGCTCAATTTTTTAAGTAAAAAGCAACTGTAACATTTGCGTTTTCACAAAGATGAATTTGTCACACAAAAAAAAAAAAAAAAAAAAAAAACACCAGATGTTGTGCTGTTCGTGGATGTGGAAAATTATATCCCATCTACAAGGATTAGAGCGGCGCGTCACAACAAAAGCAAATAAAACTCATTATAATTAATGAGCCAGGTATGGAAGCTTGCTTCAGTCATGGGATAAAAAAGAAAAAAGGTAATTGCGACTTTTTCATCTCACAATTCTGACTGGTGTTTAGAGTCCACGCCAACAGCAGCAGCAAGTGTTCCTTATGGCCTTTACATCTGTTCACATCATTCGTTTTCTTCTATATCTATAATATTGTGAAGCGATCAGGAGTAAATGTCTTGCGAAATTCTTTCGAGGCGGATTTTAGGCTATAGAACGTACAACACGCATCGCCGCAAATGAGTAGCCTAGCCGATCATTAAAGCATCAAGCCAACACGCAAACGGCCGCCAGTGAAACTGAAAGTAGCCTAAGTCTCAGATTCTCAAAAACACAATCATTTTCATTAAAACTAATGAGACTAAATGCTCTTACCAGTGCTTAGGTCGCCCTCTCCTATTGCGGTCTTTGCTCTTGAAATGAGCTGATGAATAAACAAATTAAGCATCATTTATTTCAGCAGCTCGAATCTTTTGCTTTCGTTGATGTGAACTCGGTTAAATTTGCATAGCCTAGCGAGGGAATTGAAAATTGGATTTATAATCATTTTGCGGAGAGGTGTAAGGTAAGACAACCTGCATTTTTTTTTTTTTTTAGATTGTAGGCTACTATAGCCCGTTTCGTTTGTGAGCGCCGTTGCAAGCTGCGAGCAGCATCAGCCTCCCTCAGCTTGTCAAAAATGCGTTTTTAATGTGGTGGTGATAGTAAACATTTAAACTAACATTGTGATAAGCTTGAAGTGTTTTATATCTATGGATTTTATTATAGGCAAGACAAGTGAAGTGTTGATTTGAGAGGCTAAATTGATCAAACATGTGGTTAACTCGCTGGCCGCTTGGTCGTTACTTTAAAAAACAAAAACTTTAATTTAACAAACAAAAATTGCTCCAAACATTTTTTCTAAATTAACTTAAGAAACAAAAAGAAATACATCTACTTTGACATTAAACACAAAGCTGAACTATTTTTATGGCTGCAACACTGTGTAGGGAGGGAGAGAAAAGAAAAAAAAACACGGGCTCCAATCGGACTCGGGACACTGGAGCATTTACGTGTCATGTTATCATAAGAGTCCTATTCATTTTAAATATTGTGGTTGTCGCCAATACCGGTATATAGTCACACCCTAAATTAACACAATGCCGATATTTCGTGCTTTGAATATCACGGTTATCGCCAAAACCGGTATATTGCGACACCCCTAGTATAGACCAAAGCCACTTTTTGTAACAGGCTGTAAACATTTTTTTCTGCTGTAAAGATGGCCATTTTAACATGGGGGAGATACAGATTAGATTGCATTTTAGAGCATGTCTCTAGCAACCAGTCGATGAATTGCAGTTTAAGTCACTTACCGCGGGAGACCGCTTGATCCTAACCTATAAAATGACTGTAAAATAAACACTTCAACTACAGGTTTTTACAAAGAATGTTTTATAAAATGATAAAAAACATTTTTAAGAAAAAGAATGAGCCAAAATTATAAATGGTTAAATTTAAATATCCCGATGATTTTATATATATTTTCAATCGACGGGTTTCGATCCATTTCTTGGAAGTTGACAAGTTTGCAGGTGATATAAACACCATAATGTAAACAATGTCATAATTCATCAACAGTGGATAATTAGCAATTACCAATGGCTTCTCATATATCTGCAATATTCACTGATTGTGAACTGCTCTGACAGCGCGAGTCTGTAGAACGTGCAACAGCGCACATTTATTTAAAACATTGCTTATTAAAGTTTAATAATCACATTAAGCCATGCCGCAATTCATGTTATACTGTCCACAATTTTAAGACCTCTTGAAATGATAATTAAGACTTTTCTTATGCCATAAACAATATAATACTTTTTATGGCCTTAAATTTGATAACACTGAATTTAAGACTTAAGGCGTTTTAACCCACGGGGACCCTGATGAGCTACACCTGACAACAGGGCAAATGAATAAGGAAAGAGAGAGTTTTTATGGAACGTTTGTTTTCATGCATCCACTTCAGACAGCATATTTGCATCTCTGACATTAACCAATTAGCACAGTGGTAATTTACTGATGAGTCTTAAATGAGACATAGCATAGCTAATAGTTTTGCAGTAATTATTCAAAATATTTGATGCCAGAATGCAGCAACTGAATCAAGTACAGGGAGTGCAGAATTATTAGGCGCGTTGATTTTCTGATCATATTTTTTTTCCAGGCACATTTGACCAATTCCAAACCACAGTAATCCTAATAACTACTATTGATTTAGTATTTAATAATGTATAAGTAATATATAATTGTTCATGAAGGCTGGAAATGAAAATCACCTTATATTCAGGTGTGCAGAATTATTTGGCATGTTTTCTTTTACAGATAAATTGAGGCAAAAAAGAGATTTAACTCAGACTGAAAAGTCAAAAAGTATTAAATGCCCATGAGAAGGATGCAATACTAATGCAATACTAGACATTGCAGTTAAGGCATGACCATTGGACAGTGAAATGCTCGTTGGGTCAGCAGGATCTGACAAAAACAGGTGGTGAAGAAAAGACACCTGTTAACTGCAAAAGAATTAAGAATTAAGGTGAAGAATTAAGGGTGAAACCATCAGGAACCCTTTAGTCTCCAGCGCCACCATTTTCCAAAGCTGCAACCTACCTGGAGTCTCCAGAAGTGCAAGGTGTCAGGATCTCAGAGACTTCAGTTAGGTAAAGAATCCTAAAAAATGACCCCCACTAGATAAGAATCACAAGCTGAAGTGTTGTAAAATACATGAAGAAGGTTTTTTTATAGGCTTTATGGACAGATAGGTTGAGAGTGACTCTTGAAGGACCAGCACCACATCCTCTAGTACCACTGTTTGAAGAATTCATCTTCCAGAATCTGGCAGTACGTTTTGGGAGTTCATTTTTAGTCCATCTCTGCAAAACGGACTTCAGGATGGACTAAAATGAACTCCCAAAACGTACTGCCAGATTTTAGGTCATTTTTTAGGATTCTTTACCTAACTGAAGTCTCTGAGATCCTGACACCTTGCACTTCTGGAGACTCCAGGTAGGTTGCAGCTTTGGAAAATGGTGGCGCTGGAGACTAAAGGGTTCCTGATGGTTTCACCCTTAATTCTTCACCTTAATTCTTAATTCTTTTGCAGTTAACAGGTGTCTTTTCTTCACCACCTGTTTTTGTCAGATCCTGCTGACCCAACGAGCATTTCACTGTCCAATGGTCATGCCTTAACTGCAATGTCTAGTATTGCATTAGTATTGCATCCTTCTCATGGGCATTTAATACTTTTTGACTTTGAGTTAAATCTCTTTTTTGGCTCAATTTATCTGTAAAAGAAAACATGCCTAATAATTCTGCACACCTGAATATATTACTAGGAGCCACAAAGTAAATCAAGAAATATAACTGCACCCCACATAAAGCATGTGAATTTGAAGGATACACCCATTGCTTGATGAGGGGTCCGATGTCCTTCCCTGACACGTTGGAAATGGATTTGAGGAATCCAGAAGTGGATACCAGCATCTGGCTCCACATGTGAGACTGATATTTCTGGGATGAGGCTGTGCTGGCCAGACTCAAGAGCTTGTTAAACACCTGAAGAGAGATTTTAATGCCTTAGACTGACCAGTTTATAAATCAGCCACAGGGACAAGGACAATTTAATATAGAAAATGTATTGAAGTTGCAAATCAATATCAAAAAATCAAGGATTTGAGAGGAAACCATTCAAGATGTAACCACCATGAAATATACCACTTTCTTTCTTAAATGCGCGTTTCAGTTCCTATACCTGCAACATGAACTCCATGCTTATTCGGTTTTCAATGAGCCTCATGACCAGGTGGGCTTTGCATTGGAACATCTTGTAATATTCCCAGGACAATGTGTGGGGGTGTCTGATGGAAAAATGCAGGTGGGGTGTTGGACTGAAAGGAAAAAAGACATGACATATCTTACTCACTCAAATCAACATCCTTTGTGCAAGTTTGGATGAGTGCGTGTAATTTATATACAATGATAGAGGTAAGGTTATAACTTGTCTTTTTCTTTTCCTCCAGAGAAGGTGGGATGTAGCAGGACTCCACCCATCTTTAGCTCATACTCCACAATCGTGTCCAGCTCCTGTAGGTTAAAACAGACAAATAGTTCAGCATTTAAAAAGTTAACGTTTGGGCATATAAACATATGCACAATTTAGCATTATCTCTCCTTTGTCGACCACTTTACTTTATACCTCCTTAATCCAGTGACGATACTCATTGACTCCAAAAGTTTTCTTCAGGTAGAGGCCATAAATGTATCCTGAAATTCCCTTCAAAACCCACTCATCAGACCTGCAATTCAAAATACACACACACACACACACACACACACACACACACACACACACTGTATAAACATTCTACAGCAAAAATTGTGTTTACACAGTGGCCATATTTTGGTTTTAATGTTTTAAAATCTGTGCTCTACATCTGGTCATTCAAAGACATAAGCCAGTATATTATAATGGATAGAGACCGTTCACTCTAAACCCACTGTCTTCAATTACAGGGTTAAACGGCATTAAAAAACACTATTAATTGAAGGCAGGCGACTGTTCTCCATTTCAAAGCAACTTCAGTTCTCCAGCTGGGACTTGTACAAGCTCAAAACAATAAATAAATAAATAAATAAAGTCTACTATAGAAAACTCCACATCTGATTTTGATTTCAGACAATTACCACACAAGGGGGTTTATTGTAAGAAGTAATCAAAGCTTTGGACAAAGAACTACAGCATCTGACCAAATGGATCTCACTCTCTCAGGCTCATGCTTGCGCATTCACGCACGCACACACAGTACTTTAGTTAGAAAGCCAGCACGAGGGGAGAAATCATCTTTATGACGCAAAACAGAAAAACAGAGAGGGATCTATCAAGCTTGACAACAATAAAACAATTAAAGACAAACAAGTAGTGCAAATCTAGAGCAGTGAAAAGGAAAAGTGAAATCAGGCTGATACCTTCATGAATAATTTCTACATCAAATACCTTTTTAATAAAACACAGTCTGACATATAACTACTTTTTCAGATTTTTTAAAGCAATGACAGTGGTTTTTTAACCCAATAGTGGGTTAAATGTCTTGCTCAAGGACAACGGTAATGTTCATAGACCATGTTGAGTTTGAATATAAAGCCAGGGGGCCAAAATTCTAAATAAAAACCAAAACATATTCAACAAGCACCAAATGTAAAATAAAACTGCTTTTGGCAAGAAGATTTGTTATCCTTCAGTTGACTGGTATGTAGAAGCTTTACAAAAAAATTAAAGGAAATGTATTGCCTTAAGCCACCAAAATGAAAATAATATATGAGAACAAAATCATAGTGTGTGTGTGTGGTGCAGTTTTAAAGGGAGACAGAGATCTGGTTATTTTTCTTGATTCTGCGAGTGACAAAATAGCATAATAGGTTCATTAAAACTTTGTGAGGAAAAACCTGCCAAATAATACTATAAGGATGATTTTAAAAATAAAAAAAAATAAAAAGATAATGGTAATGTTCATAGACCATGTTGAGTTTGAATATAAAGCCAGGGGGGCAACATTCTAAATCAAAACCAAAAAACATTCAACAAGCACAAAACGTAAAATAAAACTGCTTTTGGCAAGAAGATTTGTTATCCTTCAGTTGACTGGTATGTAGTGGCTTTGTAAAAAATTTAAAGGAAATGTATTGCCTTAAGCCAACAAAATGAAAATAATATATGAGAACAAAATCATATTTTGTGTGGTGCAGTTTTAAAGGGAGACAGAGGTCTGGTTATTTTTGTTGATTTTGTGACAAAATAGCATAATAGGTTCATTAAAACTTTGCGAGGAAAAAACTGCCAAATAATACTATAAGGATGATTTTTTAAAAATAAAATCAAAAAATCAAAAGAAGTAATAAACCTAACAAATTATTATGTCCTGAGGACGTATTATGTGTATAACGTTTTTTGGATATAGTATTTTCCTTTGTGTTGAGTAGTATTTTTGTTACATGCTCTGTCTCTCTCCCTCACTCTGCTTGCCTTGCAGTTAATTAGCCACACATGATGCTTGTAAGGAGTATGCTGCAGAGCTAGTGCTATAAAGCTTGGAACATACTCTGCAAGAACAAAGAAATTTGTTCGTTTTCTCGAGGTGGCAAGAACAAGAACAAAGTTCGTTCTGGCCAGGACATTACATTCTTCACGTGAAAAGTAGGTGCCGAACATCTCCGTTTCGCCACATTAACCCCGCCCACTTTAAAATTCTGATCAAATCACACAATAGTTCTCGGACACCCACAAGAAAAAAAGTTCTGCTCAGACAATGTGTCGAGAACGAGCTGCGGGAACTCCCAAACCAGGGCTCCGAGAACAAAATGACGTAATTTTGTTCTCGCAGCCCTGGGAGCGAGAACTTTTTTCTCTGTTCTTGCGGAGTATGTTGCGGCCTTAAGAGAGCAGAGTGAACACTGCTTGAGAGAGGTTCACTTCTCCCCTGCCCCAGACTTGTGTGTTCCTGCAATGTGTAAAACTGGTGTGTTGACTTTTGTGTCGCAGTTAAAGGGATAGTTCACCCAAAAAGGAAATTTCTGCCATCATTTAGTCACGCTCAAGTTGTTCCAAACCTGTATTAGTTTCTTTGTTCTGCTGAACACAAAAGAAGATATTTGGAAAAATGTTTGTAACCAAGCAGATCTCGGCAGCCATTGGCTACCATAGTGGGAAAAAAATACAATGGTAGTCAATGGCTGCCGAGATCTGCTTGGTTACAAACATTCTTCCAAATATCTTCTTTTTTGCTAGCAGGTAGTGATTTTTCTTTTCTTTCTTGCATTGTATCGGTATTAAAAAGTATTGTATCTATCTTCTATTAACTCTTTTATGTTATGGGAAGCTATAGGGAGAGGGTGCCACTTTTTCTTTTGTAATACGTTTATCCCTGTTTTTGGTTAGTCAGGGAGTGGAGGGAAGCTTATGTTATTTATTTATTTTCTTTTACCTGTATAGGTCATTTAGTTCTCCTTCCAATCGTTAGATAACCTTTTGTTTGTTGTTTTGGCTAGACCCTCTCCAGAAGATAGATAGATAGATAGATAGATAGATAGATAGATAGATAGATAGATAGATAGATAGATAGATAGATAGATAGATAGATAGATAGATAGATAGATAGATAGATAGATAGATAGATAGATAGATAGATAGATAGATAGATAGATAGATAGATAGATAGATAGATAGATAGATAGATAGATAGATAGATAGATAGATAGATAGATAGATAGATAGATAGATAGATAGATAGATAGATAGATAGATATATATATAGACGTGCTCAAATTTGTTGGTACCCTTACAGCTCATTGAAATAATGCTTCATTCCTCGTGAAAAGTGATGAAATTAAAAGCTATTTTATCATGTATACCTGCATGCCTTTGGTATGTCATAGAATAAAGCAAATAAGCTGTGAAAACAGATGAATTATTGCTCATTCTACAAAGATATTCTAAAATGGCCTGGACACATTTGTTGGTACCCCTTAGAAAAGATAATAAAGAATTGGATTATAGTGATATTTTAAACTAATTAGTTTCTTTAATTAGTATCACACATGTCTCCAATCTTGTAATCAGTCATTCAGCCTATTTAAATGGAGAAAAGTAGTCACTATGCTGTTTGGTATCATTGTGTGCACCACACTGAACATGGACCAGAGAAAGCAAAAGGAGAGAGTTGCCTGAGGAGCTCAGAAAGAAAATAATAGACAAGCATGGTAAAGGTAAAGGCTACAAGACCATCTCCAAGCAGCTTGATGTTCCTGTGACAACAGTTGCAAATATTATTAAGAAGTTTAAGGTCCATGGAACTGTAGCCAACCTCCCTGGGCGCGGCCGCAAGAGGAAAATCGACCCCAGATTGAACAGAAGGATAGTGCGAATGGTAGAAAAAGAACCAAGGATAACTGCCAAAGAGATACAAGCTGAACTCCAAGGTGAAGGTACGTCAGTTTCTGATCGCACCATCCGTCGCTTTTTGAGCGAAAGTGGGCTCCATGGAAGAAGACCCAGGAGGACTCCACTTTTGACAGAAAAACATAAAAAAGCCAGACTGGATTTTGCTAAAATGCATATTGACAAGCCACAATCCTTCTGGGAGAATGTCCTTTGGACAGATGAGTCAAAACTGGAGCTTTTTGGCAAGTCACATCAGCTCTATGTTCACAGACGAAAAAATGAAGCTTTCAAAGAAAAGAACACCATACCTACAGTGAAACATGGAGGAGGCTCGGTTATGTTTTGGGGCTGCTTTGCTGCGCCTGGCACAGGGTGCCTTGAATCTGTGCAGGGCACAATGAAATCAAGACTATCAAGGCATTCTGGAGCGAAACGTACTGCCCAGTGTCAGAAAGCTGTCTCAGTCGCAGGTCATGGGTCCTCCAACAAGATAATGACCCAAAACACACAGCTAAAAGCACCCAAGAATGGATAAGAACAAAACATTGGACTATTCTGAAGTGGCCTTCTATGAGTCCTGATCTGAATCCTATCGAACATCTGTGGAAAGAACTGTAACTTGCAGTCTGGAGAAGGCACCCATCCAACCTGAGACAGCTGGAGCAGTTTGCTCAGGAAGAGTGGGCCAAACTACCTGTTAACAGGTGCAGAAGTCTCATTGAGAGCTACAGAAAACGTGTGATTGCAGTGATTGCCTCTAAAGGTTGTGCAAAAAAATATTAGGTTAGCGGTCCCATCATTTTTGTCCATGCCATTTTCATTTGTTTTATTATTTACAATATTATGTTGAATAAAAAAATCAAAAGCAAAGTCTGATTTCTATTAAATATGGAATAAACAATGGTGGATGCCAATTACTTTTGTCAGTTTCAAGTTATTTCAGAGAAAATTGTGCATTCTTCGTTTTTTGTGGAGGGGTACCAACAAATTTGAGCACGTCTGTATATTAGGGCTGTCACTTTTGTAAAAAAATCCTGTTCGATTTGAATTGATTCTAAAATCGATTTTAAATGACGTTTTCATTTTCAACGCTAAATATAGCCTACGCCAATCCACGGACAACTAACGGGCATTAGGCTGAAAGTAAAGAGGGCGCTTGAGACACACAAGTCAGCAATATTTCTGATGATTTATTTTGTGCACAATGACTGAATGTGAAGTTCGTGTGGATAATAATTTAACGTAATTCAACCGTTCAAAATGAAACTTTGAATGAACTTAGCTTGCGAACAGGCCATGTGTTTTTTTTTTTTAATTGAACGTAACCGACACTTAGGCTATGCGGGCGTTACTGATGAAACGTGCAAATAAGGCTCTATTACAAATTATTGGACAGGAAAACAAGTCTATCAACATTTTCGGGGTCCAGAGCAGAGCGTTTTTTATTCACTATATGCCCAGCTGTTGAGAAGACGCGCTCCGACCGCACTAATGTTCCAGGGACACTCAGGTACTTCATTGCCAGCTGCGCAAGGTGGGGGTATTTCAAACTGCCAATCTTCCACCACAAAAGCGGGTCGCTGTCAGCTGGCAAAGGTGGTTCCTTTTCATAAATCAAATTTCGTTTTATTTAAATTGTTTCTTAATTTTAATCAATTGTTTTATCGACTAATATTGCATTGATTTAATAAATAATAAGAAAATATTGCATGCAATGACATGGAGACGCTGGCTCCGCGTGAACAACGGCTTAAATGAATAACTACCCTACTAGGAAAAAAGCTTTAGTTGGGGCAGCCCTATAGCCATTTATTTCAGATAGACCTATAATTCCAGATATAACAAATTCCAGCATGTCACAAAGGGCATTTAGGGTTGAGCGAGCGGCGCTGAGAGGAATGAGAAAGCTGCTCTCCATTCTGGAGGAAATAGCGCTCATTCTTTTCTACGCACACAGCATTGTCACAATATGACCTCATGCAAGTTTTAAAAACATATTTCAACATATTAATAATACCTGTTAATAACTTTATTTGTTTAATTCGTTCAAAAATAATAGTGTACATATTTGGTTAAAATCGATTCCCTATTTTCGTTTACGAAACTTGTGTTGGTTGGTCCGATCGATTGTGCAATTGATTTTCGAACGTAAAGTGACAGCCCTAATATATATATATATATAAATAAAGGGCTACTTTTTACTCCTACTTTGAGTAGTTTTTAGGACAGGTACTTTTACTCTAATAGCACTAACTTTTTTGACAATTAACAGTACTTTTACTTTAGTATGCTTTTTAAGTACACTTTCCACCACAGGTAATATGTGCCTAGTTTTACCTTCTTTGCTATTGACATATCCGACCGAACTACAAACATTCCAGCGATGTATGTGAAAAAGGGATGTGCGCTCAAGAAGCTTACGGGTTTCCACTTTGCATTTCTCTTATAAGCTCGCACACAGCAGCTATATAAATATTTAATTTGTTTAACATTCTATACATTTGATACATTTACTTCATAAACATCTTTCTCTGATATCTCCAGTTTGCTCTGTTGTCTGTGTTTCTTTGTCACAAGCACTGTACTGTACACAATGCATGGTATTGGTTGTTGGTATTGGAGCATTTTTATTAGTACAAGTACACGAGTATATATTCTTCAATATAACAAAAATGCTGCAATATGCAGTTTTTTGGCTGGCAACAAACATTAAACTTTTAGGTATCACCATTCCTACCCACTTACCAGGACATCCTAGAGATGAAGCAGCCAAAAAACTGCTGGGCCAGAGCTTGAGCCAGAAAGCGCCTGGTCATCGGAGTCTGATCTATGATCATACCACTGTGCAGAAGGTTGGTACTGAGAGAAACAAACACCACAGACACAAAATCAAACAGTGTATGTATATCACATTGTAGCTTCTGTTAACAAAACCTTTGAAATTCATCTCAAAAAAGGAAAAACTACAAAATTACATATATCAGGGCTAATGCCGGGTTTTTCCTGCATTTAAAACATTTTGTCCCTCCAAAGATTTATGTAATAATTTAATGTGATTATACTTGCCGTTCTGCAGTACCAGGGTATATACAGAACTTCTTAAGTTGAATTTAATACCTTTTACTACCTTTTTTAATACCTTAAAAATATTTTTTAATACCAGCGCGACTTCAAGCTGCAACTATAGTAGCGTAAATGAAATATCTTTCCAAATGGAATAACATATTGCATCACAATGTAACGAGGTCATTATAACTTAACATCAACTGCCCACAGAGATGAGAATAGAAATAAAGACAGAAGAGGAAGGAGACATCTTCTTCATAGTTCGTGCAGTGTACAGAGGGAAACGAGAGCAATTTTCACGGCGCAATATAGATTTTTTTTTCTTTTTCGTTATAAATCATGAAGGCGAGTCAGTGGATATCACACAAAAACGCAATGTGTGCGAGAGTCGGTGAAGTCTCAAACCTAGTCAATTATTCACTACAGAAAGTGAAAGTAAAATCTGACAAGCTTTCGGCGCATATTCTCACAGAGACAAGAGATATCTCGTTATTTATATAAATCTGCTTTAACATATGCTGATAACGTATAGCCTATAACTGTCTGAATTTATATTCTTAATATTTCTCTTGTGGCCCATATTGTGAAACTAATTAGAAGAGAAGTATAGGCCCATTTCGTGTTAAACAAGTTGTTTTTGAAATAAAGCTGCTCTTACTTTCTGATAACACTGATATTATTGTAGTGTTCTGACATATTATAGACTGATAATCATTTTAATTATAGGCCTATAATTCCTTGTTTAATTGGGCAAAATGTATTTAAATAATGAGGAGTAAGCTAATCTATCTATTCTTTTATTATGCAGCGTCAGTTATGCATTGATGAATTATGAAATTATCATGGGGCAAATTAAATGTAATATCAATTTAATAATAAAAGTAGGCCTACCCTAATAATAATAATAATCATTTATATACATAAATTGTAAATGCTAAATCCTCTTGATATCGATAGCTGATGCATTTGATAGGCTATCTCTCTGTTATAGGTTTTTCGCACATATTTCACTCGTATAGTGAGCAGACAAGTCACGCTCGACGATCCGAGCCATGGTGTGATCACATAAACCGTGAGCTTTGGCTTTACATTGCATGCGATCTACTCGTACAGTGTGAGTAGATAACCTTGCTGAAATCGCACAGTGTATGCCCAGCTTTAAGCAACTTGCATATATCGAAACAGCTCTTCAATGCCATCGCTCAAATATAAAGAGTGGTGTTTAGTTGCAAGGTCTAAACACCACAGCACCTGATAGGGCATAGCGTCTGCTGTCTGACGTCGGTCACGCACCTGTTGATGATGCTGCTAGGACTAACGTTAGGCCACTGCTGACTGCAGTGGTTTGAATCGGGAGAGCAGTCGGGGTTGAGGGCAAAGCAGTGGAGGTTGAGGTCGTTGATGCATCCGTAGCGCAGAACATTGATATGGGAAGCTGCTCGCTACGTCCGCGCATCCTAGCTTGGAGGCTGCTATTTGATTACATATGCGATTTGACGCCATTCACCCCCACCCAGGTTATATTAATTGTCTTCTTGCAAACGTGGCAATAAGCCTCGCGGCTGTTGCAAACTACTGGCCTAAGCCAGTCTTTAAATCGTGAGTCCTCCAGCCAGAGGTCCGAAAACTTGCATTTCCCCATGTTTTACTTACTGAATGGAAGTGAGCTTGCGTACATGCTTGGCAGCAAGCCAGCCGGGTACCCAGTTTGTTTCAGCGCGCGCGCGAATGAACACCACCTCACATGATATTGCGCAGGTCCTACTCTCAACATATAAATAAATCCACGCGAATTTAAGAAAAAAAAAAGGCCTGTGCTTAACACAAATTGAAAATGTATCTAAAAAAAAATTGGGCTCGAAAATTTAATACCTCGTCAGATGACGTTTACTACTTTTTACTACTTTTTAATGCCCTTAATTTTGACTAATTTCATTTACTACCTTTTACAACCCCGCGGACACCCTGAGTACCTGTACACGCTAATAGCCGGTACTGCATTTACAATGTGTTTTTGCAGCATTGAGCTTTGTAGCCAATCGCAGACATATCTGTTGAGTGTGTGAACGCAATGGCCAATCAGAATAAGTGTTTAAGTTAGTCAGAAGCCGCTCAAAAATGGCAGAGTTTTTGTGCGAGCTCTGCATGCTTGTGAATCCTTTTATTATAATACTATCTTTATATAGTATATATGAAAGGATTCACACGCGTGCAGAGCTCGCACAAAAACTCAGCCTTTTTGAGCAGTGTTAAGCTTTTAAACAATGTCAATAAGATATTCAGTGCACAGCATAGACAGTTTAATTGATTATAACGGGAGTTTTCACAAGAGTTCAGCTTTGCGTACCTAGCGTTGAACTATAATAATTAGCTGCTTCAGTGATTATAATGGCAGTGATCTTTGCTTGCTTCCTGTAATCTATATAATATATATGATAGTGATTTTTCTTTTTATTTCATAAATAAATAGGAAAAGTTAATATTAAAAACTGTTTCTTTGAATTTTTTTTGGATTTGTCATCAGTACCGGGCTTGCAATTCACATGGATAGGGTAGTTTGTACTTTGTGTGTGGATGACCATGTTTGTCCGCCACCACCAAAGACCATTTTTGACTAGTAATGTCATTATAAACATACCTGAAAATACTCATTGATGCATATGATGAGATCTGCACATAAGCCTCATCCACAAAGACGGTCTTAAAGCATGCATATGGGTAGCGACAGGTGAGGATCTCCTCATAGAACTCAAAAATCTCATGCAGGTAGGACATGGTGTGCTTCAGGAGGGGCAGTAGCTGAGGCAAGCAAAAATGAGTCACCTGTGAAACACAATATATTTGATTTATAATAATTTAGTGAATAAAGCAAGCAACAATAATTACATTGAAAAATATTTACAGTAAATGTGAAAAAAGTTGATTACAAATAACATAAGCATTATATAAGTACGTATTCCACAATTATCTAAATCTGGATGATCTAATGTATCTAACATGTGACACCTACAGTTAGGATGTTAAACATTATGGCAGCCTGTATCACATATTTATAAAAAAATTAATTGTTCTCAAACTTATCTGGTGAAATGTTGTAATCCTCTGCCCACAAAAATCTTTAAAATTACCGTAGTCAAAATAAAGTAAATCTGCGCAGGCAGTGATAGAGTTCTGTGTAGTGGCATTTATTATGAATTAAATAATGTATTAACCATCATTCCAATTTTATTTTGATTAATTGTGCAGCCCTAGACCTAAGGATGGAAAAGTTTGGACAAAAAAAAAAACAATACCTACATGTACAGCTACATTAAATGTAATTTGAGTTAATACTTTTTAATAACCTTAATTAACAACAAATTGATTAAATACACTTTAATATTTTTTAATGACCTGTGCCATGCACCCTGCTAGTCACATTTTCTTTATTTATCCAATGTATACATGTATGATCCAAATTTCTAAACTATGGACTCAAACTGATTAGATAGATCGATAGACAGACAGACAGACAGACAGATAGATAGATTTCCTCACACACACCTCATGCATGTAGGGGTCCACCAGAATCTCGAAGGGCCCCACAGCCAGGGAAATGTTAGGGGCCGCAGTGGGAATGGGCAGCATGTAGTGGAAGATCTTCTTGCGCATATCATGGGTGTAGACCGTCTCCACTAGGTCCCCACAGGAGACTGCGACCATGGAGGCATCCACTGTGAACTCCAGCTTCCATGTGCATAGCTCAGAGTATGAGTCTACACATGGAAACCAGAACCTAGTGGAGAAGATTAGGAAATATATAATAATCAGTAGTACACTCAGACAGGTTAGTGTGTTTATGTATATGGGGTGTGCAATATATATTGTCTGCGTGATGTAGCGTGTGCGCATTTAGAGTATATGCTTTCACTGCGCAATTTAGTATATTAAAATGCTAAATTCAATATATGGAAGAAAAAAAAAAAAAAAAAAAAAAAAAAAAATTACCAAAAATGTATGTTAAGAAACGTTTTGGGAATCGGATCGTTACTCCTAGAATCGGAATCGGATCGAATCGTTAAGTGCCTTAAGATTCCCACCCCTAGTTTTTATAAGCACTAAGTTCCCGTACGAACTGAGCGGACCAATTATCTGCGCAATATCACTGAAGTCCGGTTTATTTAAATGTGCATGAGTGGTGCGCAAATCACATCACCGTACTCTGCATGCATTCACCAGTGCCCTCCAAAATTGAGCGAGCCATTCCTATCAAGACGCTGATGATAAAAAGTGCAATCCATTTGAAATCTATAGAGAATTTACCACTTTAAAACGCTATAGAGAAAGTCAAGCATGATCTAAAACAGCCTCATAAACTAAATAGACTGTTGAAAAAAGGAGAACATCATCCTGCACCAACATATATTAGAAAGCTTTTTTTTAAACTACTTGTTGAGAATTCTCATGGGATCACATGATGTAGCCAGTCAAGGAAGGAGCCAGGTCTCCTCAGGTGCACCAAATGATTATAAGCTGCCTTTGGTTAGGTCCGTTTGTGTGTGCAACATGCAGCTGAAGCAAATTGTCATTTTCCCTCTCTCCTAAATGAGAGCTTTTTGTAGAGTTGGTGTGTTCCTGACATTGTAAGCTTATTCCTTTTTGAATTGTTTCATAATGTTATTTCTTGAGGTTATGTTTGTTTGGGTTTAATTCTGAAATGTTTTATGTGATTTATTATTCTTTTGTTTCAGTGTTCTAACTATTTTGATGTTTGAACTGTTTAGTGTTGGATTATATGATTACTAATTCATTAGTTGAATTTCCATAGTGTTAATTAGGGGTTCAAGTCTGAAAGGCTGAAACTCTATTGTAATTGTTAATTTTCCCATGATGCATCATTCTCCATCTAAAACTGATCGGGCAGACCAAACCGTAAGTCGTAGAGACATGAAACTTTCAGGGCTGGTAGTACTCACAACGACTACCAGCGTCACAGAGGCACGCCCCGATCGGCCTGATGGGGGGCGCTACAGCGAGCAATAGCTCATAACTCCTAAACCGTTAGGTGTGGGCTCAAGTGTCTTAAATCCTTGGAATCCTTGGCTCAAGACGGACAAAGTGCATGCCTCGGATTGGCTCGTCACCCAGGGAAAATTTTTGGGTATTTTGGCTTTTTCCAAAAACCTACTTTTGCGAACTAGTCCTAGGTTTTTGGCCCGACTGGAACCAAACCAGTGCAGCAAGATTCTCTGGAGTCTGAATGTCAAAATTAATTAAAAAAAAAGTGCAAATTTGGGTTCACAGTCCCTAAGGGCCGCCAAAACATTTGAGGTGGGAGGAGCCACTTTTACTACATTGGCCATAACTCGTCAACGGAACGAGATATTTTCACCAGACTCAGCACGCCTATGTAAGAGCTCATTCTGTGGCCGCGTGAAAAAGGATGCAGTGACTGGCCACTTGGTAGCGCTATAAAGGTTAAAAAGGTGTCAAAATGATGTATTTCAATGGAAAATCCCATTATATGGCTGAAAGCGGCCCTCTTCCGGCCTGATTTGCATACAACTTCACCAAATCGGGCATGCACATGCGTCACGTGATCCCAAAGAAGCTTGCAAACTTTTATGGCCTTTGGGCTATTAATGGTGGTTTAACTCTTATAAAAGGTGAAAAATGCTCTATATTATCCTATGCAAAATGACCATTAAATGACTGAAAAAGGATCTGCTCTGCGCAAAACTTCACCAAATTAGCTGAGCATGTGCGCCATATTATTCTAAAGAAGCGTGCAAACTTTTGTGGAGATCGGGCCACCAGTAGAGGTACTACAGTTTAAAAGGTTTTTTTTTTAAAAACACTGCATTTCCATGATAAATGAGCTGAAAATGCGAAAATCAACCTTTTCCCCCTCCGATGCTCATGTCAAAAGGCTTGATAAAGTTTTTGTAACCAGCAGTTCAAAAATCAAGCTCTGAGACCCTATACTTTATTTTTTTAAAGGCTTTTTTAGGCCCTTTTTATGCCTATTTTATTAGGGGTTCAAGCCTAGGTCAAGTGTCTTATATCCTTGGCTCAAGATGGACAAAATGCATGCCTCGGATTGGCTCGTCCTTCAGGTGCCAATTTCGAGAAATTTTTTTTAAAAAAATTTTTAAACCTACTTTTGCCAACTACTCCCAAATTTTTTCCCTGATTGGAACCTAACTACTGTAGAAATGTTCTTTGGAGAGAGACTATTAATAATTATGAAAATTTCAATTTTTCGATTCATGGTCGCTAAGGGGAATGAAAATGTTCAATGTGTCGTGGGCCACTTTTAATAAAATGACTATAACTTGTGAACAGAACAAGATATTTTCGCAAAACTCGGGTCACATGTCTATGAGCTCAAACTTCGGTCACTTGAAAAACATTTTGATAATTGGCCACTTGGTGGCGCTGTAAGAGGAAAAAATGTCATAAAAATGGCTAGAACCACACCCAATCATTAATCTGATAATAAGTGGCATGCAGTATCTTTGTCCAGGCTACCATGATAGTCTATGAGAACATTGGCGTATCTCAAAAAACACAGTTTGCATATCGGCACAATGCCTTGAAGGAGCCTAAGAAGTTTCAAGCCAGTGTTTTTCACGGGAGTCACCTCACTAGACTCATGAATCCTTGCGGAGTCCAACGATACCAAACATGGCAGGTTTTGCCTTATGGTGTGTGTAACAGTGTAATTTACCACTTACAAAACTTTTGCGATTATGCTCGAAACTGCTAGTCCAATTGAAACAAAACCACCACAGGAAATTTGATAACATGGGTCAATAGCTAAACAATAACATCCAAATGTCAAAACTATGATAGTAAGTGAAATCCAATCAATGTTGCCCATTAGTCATTTTTATACTCTCATAAATATACTGTAAGTGTCTATAACGGGGTGTCCAATCCTGCTCCTGGAGGGCCACTGTCCTGCTAGGGCTGTCACTTTACGTTCGAAAATTGATTGCACAATCGATCGGACCAACCAACACAAGTTTCGAAAACGAAAATAGGGAATCGATTTTAACCAAATATGTACACTATTATTTTTGAACGAATTAAACAAATAAAAAAGTTATTAACAGGTATTATTAATATGTTGAAATATGTTTTTAAAACTTGCATGAGGTCATATTGTGACAATGCTGTGTGCGTAGAAAAGAATGAGCGCTATTTCCTCCAGAATGGAGAGCAGCTTTCTCATTCCTCTCAGCGCCGCTCGCTCAACCCGAAATGCCCTTTGTGACATGCTGGAATTTTTTCTATCTGGAATTATAGGTCTATCTGAAATAAATGGCTATAGGGCTGCCCCAACTAAAGCTTTTTTCCTAGTAGGGTAGTTATTCATTTAAGCCGTTGTTCACGCGGAGCCAGCGCCTCCATGTCATTGTATGCTATATTTTCATATTATTTATTAAATCAATGCAATATTAGTTGATAAAACAATTGATTAAAATTAAGAAACAATTTATATAAAACGAAATTCGATTTATGAAAAGGAACCACCTTTGCCAGCTGACAGCGACCCGCTTTTGTGGTGGAAGATTGGCAGTTCGAAATACCCCCACCTTGCGCAGCTGGCAATGAAGTAGGCCTACCTGAGTGTCCCTGGAACATCAGTGCGGTCGGAGCGCGTCTTCTCAACAGCTGGGCATATAGTGAATAAAAAAACGCTCTGCTCTGGACCCCGAAAATGTTGATAGACTTGTTTTCCTGTCCAATAATTTGTAATAGAGCCTTTTTTGCACGTTTCATCAGTAACGCCCGCACAGCCTAAGTGTCGGTTACGTTCAATTAAAAAAAACACATGGCCTGTTCGCAAGCTTAGTTCATTCAAAGTTTCATTTTGAACGGTTGAATTACGTTAAATTATTATCCACACGAACTTCACATTCAGTCATTGTGCACAAAATAAATCATCAGAAATATTGCTGACTTGTGCGTCTCAAGCGCCCTCTTTACTTTCAGCCTAATGCCCGTTAGTTGTCCGTGGGTTGGCGTAGGCTATATTTAGCGTTGAAAATGAAAACGTAATTTAAAATCGATTTTAGAATCGATTCAATGAACACTTGTGTCTCAAAAATCGAACAGGATTTTTTTTACAAAAGTGACAGCCCTATGTTCTGCAGAGTTTAGCTCCAATCCCAATTCAACACACCTGTACCAGCTAATCAAGGTCTTATTAGGAATACTAGAAACTTTCAGACAGGGGTGTTGAGGCAACTTGGAGCTATACTCTGCAGGACAGTGGCCCTCCAGGACCGACTTTTAACACCCCTGGTCTATAACCTCAAAATTAAGTGAGATATTTATAACAAACTTGACACACGCATGTATGGACACACTCTGAGGACACCTAAAAAAGTGGTGGAGATTGGGCAAGACATGATGCTATAACTGCTATAACTTAAAAAAAAAAAAATATATATATATATTAAAAAATGATTCCTTAGTAAATTGCCTCTAAATGGTCTTTTTTCATCTATGATCTAAGTTTATTTATTTATTTATTTGGATCCCCATTAGCCAATACCTAGGCAGTGGCTACTCTTCCTGAGGTCCCAACAAGTAAAAAATACATCCACAACAATAAAAAGTCAATGAAACATACAAACCCAAAATTAATTTCAAATATCAAAATCAACAATTTACTATTGTGCCATTAAATGTTCCTTAAAAGATTTTGTACACCTTATTTTATATTTTATGCCTGGTGTTGAAATTATGCCTAGTACTACTATATAAAAGTTGACATTACAGGACATTAGGAACTCTCTACAAATGATTTCTTATAAAACAAAGCAGAGAGACAATCTTAAATTATCTTTAATAATCTGAAGTAGTTATTCTAATCTGGCTTTGGTGAGTGACATTTCAGATATTACTCTGATTTATGGATCACCAAAATGCTTTTAGTTTTTGTCAAGTTTAAAACCAACGTATTATTCTGTACCTACTTTGACCAATTGTAATTCCTCATCCAAAGCAGTAGACAACTGCTTAATTGATGTTGCAATTTAATATAATGTTGTTTCGTCTGCATACATGACTGTGCACACTTTAAAACAAGAGGAAGTTTATTGGTAAAATAGAAAATAGTAATGATCTTAAACAACTTCCTTGAGGCACACCACATTGCAACTCTTTCACATCTGAAAAACTTCCAACATAAAATACACAATGTCCTCTATGAAACATAACTTTTAAACCAATGTACAGTATGAAAAGTAATTGTAAAATAAAATCTAACAATACTGTACCTAATTTATTTTCATCAATCTGTGCTAAGCAATCGTCTGTCATCTGTGTTAATGCTGTTCCTGTTGAGTTTCCTTCTCAATGTGCATGCTGAAAATTATTAAAGACTTACATTTGCACACAAACTATTGTTCCCAATACTTTGCTAAGAACCATTAGCAAACTTATTGATCATATTTACGTTCACTTATTTTAATGTAACAAAACATTATTTTCTTTTTCCTATTAATTCCTTACTTAAATTCTTAATTTGCAATTGACCTCCCAATCCTCCTTGCTCCCAGTTCTGTTTGCTGTACCCTTTGAATCTCTTCTATGATCTTTTATAAGTTAGTTTTGGTTTTCGAAGTGGGTACATGCTTGCTAAATAAAACGTCTCAGGTTACTTGCGTAACCTATGTTCTCTGGGTAGGGAACGAGACGCTGCGTCACTTTAATTACGTAATGGGATGCCCTCTGGGTGTGCCGATGGTCTGAAGCCCTTATAGAATCACGCCAATTGATTGGCTGATGGCGCGCACGACGCCCCACTTGACGTAGTCACCTATATTAGCGCGCGCGCGCCATCTGCTCCTCAGATTTCTCTGCCGAAAAGGAAGGCCTGTCGGCAGCGCGAGGAGCTTGGCAGCGTACGCAGCGTCTCGTTCCCTACTCAGAGAACATAGGTTACGCAAGTAACCTGAGACGTTCTCTTTCATAGGTTCACTCGACGCTGCATCACTTTAATGACGTAATGGGAACGATATACCAAACACGCCAAGCTAAAGCGCTGCCGTATCTGGCTCAAAGAACACCAGATAACCTGCATGACTAGGTTAAGCAGACAGGACATGCGAACCCGGAGCCATGTCGAGATCCAAACTATAGAATCTCACAAAAGTGTGCGAAGAGGACCAACCTGCCGCCACTCAAATATTTTCCAAAAGAGCCCCTCTAAAAAGTGCTCGAGAGGAAGCCACACCTCTAGTAGAATGCGCTCTAATATCAAGAGGTGAAGGTAAACCACGCACCTCACAAGCTAAGGAAATAGCCTCTGTCACCCAATGGGAAACCCTTTGCTTCGAAGCGGCAAGCCCGCGGCGGCCAGCACCGAAGCACACCAACAGCTGGCTAGATTTCCTCCAACCGTCGGAACGGTCAACATTACACTTCAACGCTCGAACTGGGCAGAGCAAATGAAGTTTCTCGTCTTCCTCCGAGTCAAACGGAGGGGGGTGAAAGGAGTGAAGAGTAATAACCTGAGAGCGAAATGACGTGGACAAAACTTTGGGCACATAACCCGGCCTAGGTCTAAAGGTAACCTTGACTAGGCCAGGGGCAAAATCCATACAGGGCCCGTTAACAGAGAGAGCCTGTAGATCGCCCACTCGTTTCAAAGAGGACAGAGCTTACAAAAGAGCAACTTTGAGAGTCAGAATTTGCTCAGGAGCTGACTCCAAAGGCTCAAATGGAGCCTAGTTAGCCCTTCAAGGACCACGGAGAGGTCCCAAGAGGGAATACCAGGGGAGCGTGCTGGTCTCAGGCGCCTAACCCCTCGCATAAAAGATGAAACCAATCTATGCTTGCCTAGAGGGATTTCGTCCGACTCCCTACCGGCAGCGATAGCTGCGACATAGACCCGAAGGGTGGTGGCCGCTGCTCCAGCAGCAAACTTCTCCTGCAGGAACTCCAGAACCGAACCAACCGGGCAGTTAACTGGATCTACTGCATGAGTCGAGCACCACGACTCAAAGACCCTCCACTTGGAGGAATAGAGCTTCCTTGTGGAGGGGGCTCTCGCATTAGCAATGATGTCCTGAACGTCCGCAGAAAGACCAGTGTTTAGTGTCGTTGGCCCTTGATGGGCCATACCCACAACTTCCAAATCTCCGGGTGAGGATGCCAAATCCTGCCCTGAAGTTGTGTCAAAAGGTCCTTCCTGACCGGTATCTCCCATGGGGAGGAGTCCAGAAGGAGAACCATCTCCGAGAACCAAGTCTGGGATGGCGAGTGTGGAGCCACCAGCAGGAGGCTGGCCCCACTCTCCCTTACTCTGTACATAACCGCCGGAATCAGCTTGATGGGCGGGAACGCATAGAGTTTCAGATTGGGCCAGGGATGCGCGAATGCATCTATCCCCAACGGGGCCGGAGAGCTCAGAGAAAACCAGAGCCAACACTGGGACGACTCCTTTGAGGCAAAGAGGTCCACTTCCGCTTTCCGGAACATCTCCCAAATCTGTGACACAGTTTGAGGGTTCAGCATCCATTCCCCCGACCGGAGCTTCTGTCTCGACAGATAATCTGCAGCGAGGTTTAAGACTCCGGGTACATGGACTGCTCTCAGGGACAAAAACTTGTCCTGAGACCACAGGAGGAGTCGGTGCGCATGCCTGTCCAGGGTGCACGACCGTGATCCTCCTTGGCGATTTACGTGAGACACCACTGCCATGTTGTCGGTCCTGACAATGACATGATGCCCCCTGAGTGAGGGGAGAAAATGTTGAAGGGCCAGGGATATCGCTCTCAACTCCAGGCAATTTATGTGCCAGGAGAGAACTTCCCCCTCCCAGATACCCATAGCTGGTCTGCCCTCAAATACCGCACCCCAGCCGGTAAGAGAGGCGTCCGTCGTAACCATTTGGCGACAGAAAACAGCCCCCATCTTGACCCCTTTCTGAAGAAAGAGAGGGTCTCGCCACATTGATAGGGCACGAAAGCAGCCGTGTGACACCTTCAATAGGCGAAGGGCCGATCCTGTTGACTGAGCCCCTGAGCGTTTCATCCACCAGAGGAAGGGCGTCATATGGAGCAGTCCCAGGGGAAGCACCAGGAGCCTGCGACACGTACCCACAGAAACATGATGGCCTAGCCTGAAGCGGACCAAGCATGTTGTGATACTGGAAATCCGAGCAGGGGCCAAACGGGCCTACATCGGAATGGAATCCAGACGAACACCTAAGAAGGTGGTCTGCTGAGCCGGAGTAAGAACGCTCTTGTCGGTGTTCACTCTCAAGCCAAGAGATTTAACGTGTCGAAGAACGACATCTCTGTGATGACAGGCTAACTCCCTGGAGTGGGCCAGAATGAGCCAGTCGTCCTGGTAATTGAGAATACGGATGCCCTGGAGCCTCAGCGGGGCCAGAGCAGCATCCATACACTTCGTGAACATCCTTGGTGCCAGGGCAAGGCCGAAGGGAAGGACTTTGTATTGATAAGCCTTCCCTTTGAAGGCGAACCTGAGAAACTTCCTGTGTCGTCTGACAACCTGAATATGGAAGTAAGCATCTCTCATGTCTATAGTGACAAACCAGTCCTCCGCACGTATCTGAGACAAGATAGTCTTGAGCGTTAGCATCTTGAACTTCCCTTTGTAGAGGGAGAAGTTCAGGCGGCGGAGGTCCAGGATGGGACGCAGACCGCCGTCTTTCTTCGGAACAAGGAAATAACGGCTGAAGAAGCCACATTTCTCCTCTGCTACCGGAACTTCCCTTATTGCCCCCTTTAGGAGGAGAGAAGAGAGCTCTTGTTGTAGCACAGAAGCCTGAGAGGTGCTGTTTACTACCGTTTGAGTGACCCCGTCGAAGCGAGGAGGGTTGTGACAGAACTGAAGCGTGTAGCCTGACTGAATCGTGCGGAGGACCCAGGATGATATCCCTGGCAAAAGCTTCCACTCGTGGAAAAAATTTGACAAAGTGGGAGGTATGATGAGGTGTGGTGGACATACCTGAGATAGGGTGTCGAGCTGGACCTCTGAGGGGGGTGTGGCCATCCACAGAGGAGAGCACGTGGCGTCCTGGCACTGAGTAGGCAGTGGAAGGCTGGGCCGCTCCGGTTCCCGGAGAAGACAGGATGTGTCTCCGTCTGGACGAGCGGCGGATGGTGAGCCAATCAGACGTGAGGGGAGAAAGCAAACAGTGTCTCCTTCCTTCAGCGCCGGAAAAGGCGAGGATAGAGTCGGTTCTGTATTCCGAGGCGCGCTGGGCGGCGGAAATGACAGAGCTGCACAGGGAGAACTGGTGGGGGTCGGGCAGAAACGGTTGTGAACTGCAGCTCCCCTTTTTCTGACCAGAGGGTCAGGAGCGACTCGAAGTGGCCGAAGCAGAAGGTTTGCTGGGCCGCTTTGGGTCGATGCGTCTGTGAGGACATTGACGGGGAAATGGACGACCGCGAGCTCCCCAGACCGTGGTGGGTGGAGGATAACTCTGGTCGCTCCTCCTGGCGGTAAACTCTCTTCTGAAAGAGGGGCGATCTCTGGACTGAGAGGGGGAGGGGGAAGGAGCGTCCCTCGCTCTCCTCGGCATGAACTGCTTAAGAGCGGCAGACTGGGATTTTGCAGATCTGAACTTCTCAACCACAGTATTAACCGCCTCCCCAAACAATCCGGACTGAGAAATCGGAGCATCCATAAGGAAAACTGTTTCCCTATCGCAAATCTCAGTGAGATTGAGCCATAGGTGGCGCTCCGCCGCCACCGTGCCCGCCATAGCGCGTCCTACAGCGCAAGCTGTGTGTTTAGTAGCCCGTAACGCCAAATCCGTGGCTTTGCGAAGCTCCTTCACTGCTTCCGGTGTCAAATCGGTGCCCTCGTCCATTTCCTTCAGTACATCCGCCTGATAGGCCTGGAGAATGGCCATAGTATGAAGGGCCATGCCAGCCTGACCAGCCGCCATGTAGGATTTGCCAATGAGGGCAGAAGTGGTCCTACACGGCTTAGTGGGAAGAAGGGGGCGGGACTTCCACGAGGGAGCTGAAGATGGCGCGAGGTGAGTGGCCAGTGTGTCCTCAACCGCGGGAATAGCGGAATAGCCCTGTTCCTCAAAACCCACGAGGTTGGTAAAATCAGCGGCTGCCGCGTTAGTTAGGCGGGCTGAGAACGGCTGCTAGAATTAGGGCCGCTGAGGAATCTCATACAACCGAGAAGATTGAGCTTCGCGGGGTTCATCCGTCCACTCGATCGCGAGCTTCTGTGTAGCGCGCGCGAGTACATCCACGAGCTCGTCATATGCCGCTGATGGCCACGCTTCCTGGCCGCTTGGCGGGAGAGCGTCGTCAGTATTTGCAGCACCGAAATCCTCGGAGTCGGATGCTGCAGTGAACAAGACATCCTCCAGCCCGAAGGAAACCGCATCGCGTGCCTCCGGGCTGGGACAGAGATAATCATGCGAGTATTCCACAGGCGGAGTCCCGCGCACGTGCTCGGGGGACAGAGGGAGAGCAAGGGCGAGGCCCATCTGCTCACACTCCACATCCTCGAGCACTCCACATCCAAGAGAGGCCTGCGCGGCCTTGGGAGCGCGACGGGGAAAAACGGATGACTCCCTCTCAAAAACCGCGAGCCTCGAGCGGAGGGTTTTGAGAAGGAGGTTATCGCAGTATTTACAATTAGAGAACCCCTGAACCGCGTCGCGTGCGTGAGGAAATCACAGACATTTAACACACTTACTGTGGGGATCGTCGATCGCGATGAAGCGAGTGCACGGCGGTGGGCAACGTCGGAATTCCATAGCACTTCACCACAAGGAGAACAAAGTTCCACAATCCGCGGTCGCTGAAGTGCTGAGGTAGATATCGACTGAAATCCTAGAATTTGGGCGAAAACGGAAGGGCATGAAATGGCCGCTTCGTGAAGGCAGAGAAATCTGAGGAGCAGATGGCGCGCACGCGCGCTAATATAGGTGACTACGTCAAGTGGGGCGTCATGCACGCCATCAGCCAATCAATTGGCGTGATTCTATAAGGGCTTCAGACAATCGGCACACCCAGAGGGCGTCCCATTACGTCATTAAAGTGACGCAGCGTCGAGTGAACCTATGAAAGAGAACACAATATCTTTTTATGCATGTGTGCCTTAAAGGCCTTAAATGCTTGAACCCCGATAAATGCTGCTCACAGCTTTAATTGTATTTGTATTTATTTTCTGTTTGTTCTTTATTGTCTTATAGAAACCATGCAACTATCACATTCCCATTCCACTCTATGTCTGATTCCATGCAACTATGGCCTGATTCACATGCTGATATTTACAATAAATGAGTATGGATTGAGTACTAAATCCACTGTGTTTTAATGGACACACAATCCTAGTAGCACATTTCCTGAACCAAATCGCTTCCAAACTTTACACTACTCATGACCACCTTTACTAGAATTTATGATGTAACTACTTGCACAACTACTTCCGCGTTCTACTAATTACATCTCGGGAGTTTCCAGTAACAGTATTCAGCGCACCTACATGAGAACGCAGATTACTACGTTTTATGGCTGCCAATTAATTACAACAATGAATCATGTTCTCTGCATTAACATGAATTATCTTGAGCCTGCTGAAATGTTACTATAAATATATTCTCTTTCCAACTGTGTATTCAGAATAAATAAATATATTTCCCCACAAACCTGCAGCAGCCCAGTACTCATCTTCTCATTAACAGTGTTTTTCTCTTACTTACTGTTTATATTTTGAAATTAATTTGACTGTTAAAAAGGATTGCTTGTGTGTGCTGGTGCTTTTAAAATAGTTGAATGAAGGAATAATCGCTCCATACATGCCTTAAATATGTTGTTAAATATTTAATTAATCTTAAACAGTAACGCACACAGCATAGAGGAGAAAGCATTTTGGGCATAAACATAAATTACATACAGTAAAATGATTGACAATGAAATGACAGAATAGTGATTAAATATTTATGTTCCGATATTTTATATACAACATATATAAATATTTATGCATTTATGTATATGATATTTAGTGCAAAATGTTTAGACTTCAGTTGTCTCGCCATGTCAGAAAACAAAATGAATCTAGCCCTTTGGAAGATTCAGCTCAAAGGCCAGTAAGCGCCCTCTGGAGGAAGGACACCGTATTGCATCTTTGCAAGTAATGGGGACAGATACAGATAAGCTTCTGTGCATTTGTTAATCAAGGCCACGGAACGACAGTCTCAAAAGATTCCACAGGTACAAAAGCGCATATTCAGGGGCATTCTAAGGCAGAACAACACCAATGCAAAAGACTTGTGATTCACTGTGTATTAAATTACAGGTACAGATAAAGCATGATGGATTGTGAGCAAGGACAATAATGCATGATTACTGTGTGTGTGGATCTCTCGCGTGCATTGTGGAATGCTTTGTGTGTGAGGATCTCTCGCGTACATTGTGGATTGCGTGTGGATCTCTCGCGTGCATTGTGGATTACTTTGTGTGTGTGGATCTCTCGCGTGCATTCGCAGATTGCTTTGTGTGAGTGTGGATTTCTCGCATGCATTTCTGGATTGCTTTGTGTGTGTGGATCTCTCGCGTGCATTGTGGATTGGTGCGCGCAAGTGGATCTCTCGCGTGCATTTGTGGATCGGTGCGCGCGTATGTGGATCTCTCTCGTGCATTTGTAATTATATCCTTATTGTAACATCCTATAGATAAATAATTAAACAAGAACAATGTTACTTTTTAACTTGCCAAGTACAAATTACAAAAAGCATAGAAGTATGGACCTTCTTAAATTGTTGACTACTATTGGTTTTCACCATGTGTAAAATGTGTTCTGCTAATAATAACCGATATTAGGGAAAATCTGGCTTACAGATATTCCAAGAGATGACAGGAAATCAACATTTTCAGTATAAGAAAATTTTAAGTAAAGTAAAATTCTGTCAAACTGACACAAAAGACAATTAATAAATAAACAAATAAATCTCAAGAGGGAGCATGACCCAGGACTCTGCTTTACAATTCTGCTCTACAACTCTGCTTTGACTCTGGACCCCCCCCCCCCCCTCCTCAATGTTCAAACGAAAACTACGCCCTTGCATGCATTTGAATATCTGCAGCTTACCGTGTGGAATTCTGGTTACCAAAGGAGAAAACATGGGCTGCTCTTTCTGCCATACTTCCTTCCACATCAGGTACTACAAAATGCAACCCTCCTTTCGGTTGATCCAGTGAGAATTCAATGTACACCTTCATAACTTTCATCTCTGCATACAAACATCAGGACAAACTGATTTTTATTATGGATATTATTCTGTGCCTTAATTTACAATCATAAAAAATGGCCTTTTCTTGAGGCGTTATTAAGGGACATAGTGAGCACTAGTGATGCCATAAGTTCTAATAACTTTAATATAATTTTTGCATCTTCCAGTAAAAATGACAAAATTATATCTGGCAACACAAGCTCACACTGTGCCTTCCATTATTGAGTGCAACAACCACATCTCAAAATTATAAAAACAAATATAAAAGTCCCCAACCTACATTTTTGTCTTTCAATTATCAGTTACACTCAAACGTACGTCACAATATGAAAGAAAGGTTCTGTCACAGTTTCCATTTTATTGGTTTCATTCAGTTGTTAAAACCTCAGTTTACAAAAGCCATAGGAATTTCAAACAGACATAGAAACTTGAATTTCCAAGATCCAAATTAAAACTTAATTCTGCTTGATCTACTCACCATCTCCCTGTTTCCAGAGCTCAGAAGGAACTTTAATGGAAAGCTCCCCATTCCCAGCATCTGGATCCACAGCACTAACCGCTGCTGTGTAAGCACTGGAGAAATAATTCAGGTTCCTCCTGTTAACCACACAGTGATACAGAAGAAAACATGGACCAAGATGAAGACAAGATCAGACTTGAAAACCAATATATTAATGACAAATGAGAAATTAGATACTGACAGATATTCTCAGGTAAATAACACAAAGGTGATGATAATAATATAAAATAGAAAAAGATTTTATATTTTACATAAAGAAAAGCCTATAGGCACATTTAAGATCGATAAGATTTTTACACTGTGACACTGCCCCAAAATTCTACTTTTTGAAATACAGTAATGAAAATCATCCTATTCAAACAAGCATAAAGGCAGTACAACAAATAATATGATGTATAAATACTATAGCATTTAAAGAATTACTTTCACCGGTTACACTTTATTTTGATAGTCCACTTTAAACATTCTACTAACTATAAGTAACTTTGCAACTACATGTCAACTAACTGTCATTAGAGTATTAGTTGACTGTCAGTAGACTGGTAGGTTATGGTTATGGTTCGGGTTAGTAGAATAAGTTGAATTGTAGTTGCCAAGTTACTTATAGTCAGTAGAATGTCTGTTGGGGGACCAACAAAATAAAGTTTTAGTAAATATTAATCAGACGGTCTACAAATACTCTAATGACAGTTAGTTGACATGTAGTTGCAAAGTTACTTATAGTTAGTAGAATTTCTAAAGTGGACTATTAAAATAAAGTGTTACCCTTTCACCTTACAGCAATGAGAACTGGGGGGAGAACTATACTAAATTGTCATTAAAATATTATGCAATGACAACAAGCATGATAATGCAAAACATTGTCCAAAAATATGCTTTATTTTAAAATGCAAAACATAATTTTTTCTTTCTTTTTGGGGGGGTTTGGAATGAAATGTTTACACAATTCATCTTTATGTTAGTTATTTCCACACAATACGAGACTGGGTGAATCCTCTTTCATTTCATATTATGTAATGTGTGTGCTTGTTTGTGATTTATGAGGACCCTAATTTGTATAATGACATGGGTATTAATCTAGTATTACGGCGTAAACATGAAATATGAGGATTTTTCAGATGTCCTCATATTTAAAATAGCTTTAAATACATACTAAACAGTGTTTCATAAAAAAATGTAGTTTCCTGTGATGGGTAGGTTTAGGGGTAGGAGTAGTGTAGTGTAGGGGGATAGAATGTACAGTTTAGACAGTATAAAAACCATTACACCTATGGAATGTCCTCACTTAGATTAGATAGGAAAACAAACCTGTGTGTGTGTGTGTGTGTGTGTGTGTGTGTGTGTGTGTGTGTGTGTGTGTGTGTGTGTGTGTGTGTGTGTGTGTGTTTCTTTCTTTTTTTAGTTCTAAATAATGAGTTCATAAATATAGCTGAGCTTACTGCTTGGATTCATGATGGCAGACCTCCAGCGTGGGGTCATTGTAAATGAATGGAGCCTCAAGATCATTCACTCTCACTCTGTAGATACGGCACTGTTTGCTGTTCAATTTAATACGGTTCAGGTTCATCACTGTTGGAAAGATGGTCAGCTCCACATAACCCTACTCAGAGCAAAAAAACAAAAACAAAATTTGAGAGCTTTAAAAAAAAAAGTTGTATTGATTTAAAAAAAATGTTATATATATATATATATATATATATATATATATATATATATATATATATATATATATATATATATATATATATATATATATATATATATATACCATAACCAAGCAATATAGCTTTAACTGTACAACGAGAAAGGATTTCATTAACACTTATTTCATTTATAGGCTATTTGCCACATATATATAAAGTTATCATGAAATACTTAATGTGCATGCATGTGATTATTGGCTAATGCAAAAAACTGCAATAAATCTTTGAATTAAGGGTTCATGACATATCTAATCTTTGACTGTACATTATAATGTGTTCAGTATTTGTTCAATGTTTAAAAGGTAGTCTTCTAAAGTATTGTCTAGGTTTGAAACCTATTGCATACGAAGTTCTGTCTACACATTTTCTGCTTCATGCACACAATATTCAAAATATAAATGACTACTCACAATGACTGACTTCCTCTGAAAATTGATGTTGTTGATGCAGACCACCTGATGGGTTGTAAAGAGATAAACAAACAGTAAAGAATTAAATTCATGCGGCGGCAAGATGCGCTGTTGATCATTTATACTCCTGATTTGACATGCAAACACAACTGCAATCATAGTCATGCATACGGTGAGAGTGCATCTTTGATACTTATAGTTTATATGGTCTTGGGCTCTCAAAGCCTTTGTCTTTCTTGCGGTTCATGTTGCTCTTCAGTTTATTCACTCAAACCCTCTCAGCAGATGATATGCGGTGTTTTGTTCAGTTGCATTAAGTCCTTAATTTCTACTTGCTTTAAATACTAAAGGCAAGTTCTATCTAGCTCAAACATCGCTGCAGTCCATCTCGTCATGTTATAATTTATGGAATGACTGTGAAGTGTTAAAAATCAGTAACATCCTTCTCTATTTTGCAGATAAGCGACAAATCTATTCTCCTTCTGCATGTCTTCAGCCATGTTGTTTGTAACCTTCGCCCTCCCGCGCTAGGGTTCCCGGATTGATGTTCGTCAGCTTCTCCATATCTATGAACTTCTCTACCTTCCTCAAGGGGGCGTAAGAGGAGGCTAATTTTAACATTTTGAGGTGGCAACCAACATTTAAGGTGCATTACCGCCATCTACTGTACTGGAGTATGAACCAGCGATATAGGCTATTCATTTAATCCCCCCTCAGAAAAAGTCTTAATTCTTCTTTTCTTCAATATTAAATATATTCTTTAACAACACCCACCTCATATTTCTTTAATTCTTACTCGAACTGTATCCAATGTGTTTCATAATTAAAGCTGTGACAAATTACATGTTCTACTTTTTTTACGATCTATGGTTCTGACTCTTCTTTCCCACAGTCACAGCTGGCGGATGCTTTCTCTATTTAACCAAGTGTCCCCTGTTCTCATTCTTGATATGATCACCTGCTCTCAGTTTTTTCTAACAGATTCCATTTTTCCCACGTTTTGCTTTTTATGATGTATTTTATGTCCTTCATCCCGTTGCTTTTACCGGGCAATTATCAGAATCAGAACCAGAATGAGCTTTATCGGCAGGTATGTTTACACATACTAGGAATTTGTTGTAGTGATAGAAGCTCCACAGTGCACAGAATGACAGTGACAAGACACAGATAATAATAATAATAATAATAATAATAATAATAATAATAATAATAAAAAATATATATATACCAGGGCTGTCAATGCGTGACAGTCACTCATTTCGGCCTTTTGTCACGCACTCCCGCCACACATTGTATTTCTCACGCAGAAAAACTATGTATCATATATTTAATATGCCGCAGCGCCCAAAATGTATCTGGCGCGCCACTCTCTCTATGGAATAGAGATATATATATATAAAAAAAGAAGAGGGTGCACAATAGCCAATCAGAAAATAGCACTAATGTATCTGGGTAAGATTTAACGCAACAACCAATGAAAAAAAAGCATATCCTGGAATTGTTCACCATCATCCTCATTCACAGAAACCACTGGAGCTCTGAGCTTCACTTTGAGCACAGAGTAAGTCATGATCTCCCGTTTTAATGTTACAACAAATTGACACAAACAATGACAATTTGACTGCTGTTAGAGAATGTTTCCCAGATAATCAGCATTTGTTTTTCATGAGTGTCTGTAACTTAGCCAAAAGTTTTACAGCCTGTTCACTGACAACACCTGCTCAGAACAAGTAGTCTGGGCCTATAATAAGCTACATACAATATTGCTTCAGAATAAATTAAATTTACAACACACACAAAACATTTATATTTAGTTTTTTTCTGGAAAAGCAAATGTTTTACTCGGCCAAGTGAGTGACAGATTTACTTGTTCGAAGGACAAGCACGTGAACAGGCTTAATATCTATGGGGTTCCATATGTGCCAAAAATAAGTCGATTGCTTAGAGCTTTGTACTATACATTTGTCGTTGTCAACACTCTTTGTCTAGGTGTTCAGATAAATTGGTATATGTTGATTTGTTCTGTTGTCCTGTTCTGTCATCTTAACTGTCGTCCTGTTCTGTCGTCTTAACTGTCGTCCTGTTGTCGTCTTAACTGTCGTCCTGTTCTGTCGTCTTAACTGTCGTCCAGTTCTGTCGTCTTCACTGTCGTCCTGTTCTGTTGTCTTCACTGTCGTCCTGTTCTGTCGTCTTAACTGTCGTCCTGTTGTCGTCTTAACTGTCGTCCTGTTCTGTCGTCTTAACTGTCGTCCAGTTCTGTCGTCTTCACTGTCGTCCTGTTCTGTCGTCTTCACTGTCGTCCTGTTCTGTCACTCATTCGAATCAGCTATCGCGTCTGTTTTAAGCGATTTAAACTTTTCCTTTTCGTTAAAACCCGAGCAAAGAACAACACTCGAAGCCTTCATATCTAAAAAAGATGTTATCGCTGTCTTACCGACTGGATTCGGCAAAAGTCTGATACCAGCTTGGCCCTTTGGTGGCTAAACGAATGGGTCTTAGCGAGAGCCCTCTGGTAGTGTTAATGTTTTACAAAATATAGTTTTAAGTCCTTTTCAGGCATGAATGTAGTTGTTTAAAGCTCAAATATGTGGTTTATTTATAAAGAGAGCGCCTTTTTTAAAATTTTATCTGCCGTTTTCGGAGTTGTGAGTTCCAGTGGTTCAGCGGCGCTCAATTGATCATTGAGCCCGCCGAGAGGCGCCTTTCCTCGGCCAGTCCTTCTGCCGTCTGCCGCTGGCTCTGATGTCTCTGTAGTGGTTAAACCGTCTCGTCTTGTGTAGATCTAATGGCTGATCTTTGCTCTCATTAATCTATAATTTGTTCCTAGACAGATCGTTTTGTCTGAGGGCAAAGTGAAGTTTCATAACTTTATATTTTTAAGATATTAAACTTTACCGTTGTAGTCTCCTAGCGCTGACTTTTTTTTTTTTCCCAAACTTTATTTAGATTTTTTTTCCATATTAACAGAATACATTACACAATTCCAGATACCAATGTAATATCATCAATAAGTAATTAACTCTGTCTCATTGGTGTTATAGAGACGTCAAAAGAGCAAACAGAGCTAGAAAAAGGTTGAATGTAAGTTAAGCAATTAAACAAAGGAAATATACAATTATGACATTGGCAAATTGGGTCAAAACAACATTTCGTATGTGAAAATAAAACAGATAATAAACAAGAACAACAACATAACAAATATATATATATATATATATATATACAATATACATCCACACATACATACACAAAAAAAACAAAACAAAAAAACAAAACAAAAAAAAACAAAACAAAACAAAAGGGGTTGGTCATCCAAAAACATATTCCAATTAATATCACATGCTAAAGAGATATTAACAGGCGCTTAACCATTTCACTTTCCTACACAATCTAGGAAAGGGCCCCAAATTTTATAGAAATTATCAGAAGATCCCTTCATTGTATGTCTGATTTTTTCTAGTTTGATGAAAGTAAAGATATCATTGATCCATGAAGAATGAGTAGGAGGTGTAGGCGATTTCCAATTTATTAAAATTAGGCGTCTTGCCAGAAGAGTGACAAAGGCTACAAAATCAGTCTTATACTTGGGCATGTCAATTGAAAGAGAGAGCGTACCAAATAAAGCTGTGACAGGTAAAGGATTAACATAAATTCCAAGAACATCAGATAATGTTTTAAAGATCAGAGACCAATATTTATGTAGAGATGGACAAGACCAAAACATATGCGCAGTAGATGCAGGGGCTTGATGACAGCGATCACAGATGGGATCTACCTCAGAGTATATTTTAGAAAGTCTAACTTTGGACCAGTGGGTGCGATGAAGGATTTTACACTGCATCAGACAATGTCTGGCACAGAAGGATGAGGAGTGCACACGACCTAAAATCTTTTCCCATAGTTCTTCTGAAATATTTTCTCCTATGTCCTCCTCCCACTGAGATTTAATAGATGCAAGTGAGCTTCCACGTAAGGAGCAGATTGCTTCATAAAAATGTGAAATCATACCCTTCAAAACATGGATTAATTTGAGGAAGGAGTCAATAGGAGTGACACTAGGAAGGCTGGGAAACTGAGGGTGTATATCCCGAACAAAATTACGAACCTGCAAATATCTAAAAAAATGTTGTTTGGGCAATGCATATTTTTCCTGTAATTGCTGGAAGGACGCAAATACATTATCTATATAAAAATCCTTAAATGTTATAATACCCAACGCCGACCACTGGGAGAAAGTCCTATCCATTAATGATGGGACGAAAACAAAATTTGCTGATATAGGTGCAGAAATAGAGGAGGTTTGTAAACCAAAGTGGCGTCTGAATTGCCTCCAGATTCTCAATGTCGTTTTAACAATAATATTTTTGGTATAAGGGGAGGATGAGCATTTAATGGGAGCATGTACTAAGGCTGCTAGCGAAGTAGGCATACATGAGGTAGCTTCCATGTTGAGCCATACAAATGAATCGTGAAAAAAATCTTGATTTAACCAGTATTGCATGACCCTAAGGTTTGTAGCCCAGTAATAAAACTGAAAGTTAGGTAGGGCCATTCCCCCAAGTTTTTTAGGTCTTTGAAGAAAAGCCTTACGAATTCTGGGGATCTTTTTATTCCAAATAAAACCCAGAATTAGGGAATCAATTTGATGAAAAAAATTTTGAGAAAGGAAAATGGGTATGCACTGAAAATAATAAGAGAATTTTGGAAGGATATTCATTTTAACCGAGTTGATTCTTCCAGCTAAGGACAGGGGAAGCAGTGACCAGCGCTCAAAATCTTTCACCATCTGGAGAAGCAAATTAGCAAAGTTATATTTAAAAAGGTCTTTAAATGTATCTGTGATGCAAACTCCAAGATAGGTAAATCTATGTTGGGAGATCTTAAATGGAAATTTATGTAAAGGGTATTTCCTAGCTGCCAAGTTCAGTGGGAAAATCTCACTCTTGCTAAGATTTAATTTGTAACCAGAAATTGAACCAAAGGTCTTTAAGACACCAAGTGCCGTAGGTATTGACCTATCCAAATCTGAAATATAGAGAAGAAGGTCATCCGCATACAAAGACACCTTTTGTTCTGTACCTAATCTATTTATGCCCATTATAGAAGACTCAGATCGCAGTGCAATAGAGAGGGGCTCAATAGCAATGGCAAAGAGAAGTGGACTCAGAGGGCATCCCTGACGCGTGGACCGGTGGAGAGGGAAATATCCTGAACGAGTATTATTGGTTCTGACAGAAGCTTCTGGGCCAGAATACAGTAACTTCACCCAAGAAATAAATTTGTGACCAAAACCAAATTTGCCTAAAGTATAAAAAAGATACTTCCACTCCACCCGGTCAAATGCTTTCTCTGCATCTAATGAAATTACAGCCTCTGGGACAACAGAAGTAGAGGGATTGTATACAATATTAAACAGTCTCCTAATATTAAAAAAAGAATGTCTATTTTTAATAAACCCAGTCTGATCCGGAGATATGATGGATGATAAAATGGACTCTAAACGAACTGCCAACAATTTTGATAAAAGTTTAAAGTCGACATTAAGAAGACTGATTGGGCGGTAAGAAGTGCAATGTAAGGGATCTTTATTCTTCTTTAATATCAAAGAGATAAAAGCCTGATTGAGTGTTTGAGGGAGCTTTAGTGAATCAAATGATTCAACATACATGTCGATCATCATGGGTGCCAATTTGTTCAAGAATTTTTTATAAAACTCTGTCGGATACCCATCTGGCCCTGGGCATTTTCCATTTTGCATAGAAGTAACAGCTCGAGTGAGTTCTTCTATAGTTATAGGTTCTTCCAAATGAGCAGCAGAGTCGATAGTGGGTATATTTAGTTTGCTAAAAAAAGCATCAAAAGCAAGGGGGTTATCAGTTTGTTCAGATGTATATAGAGAAATAAAATGTTCTTTAAAATGATCATTAATTAGCTGAGGATCTGTTGTTAACCCTGATGAGGTTTGAATCTGAGGGATGAGATGAGAGGATGAATCCTGTCTTAATTGATGGGCCAGCAGTTTACTTGCCTTATCACCCTCTTCATAGTACTTGTATCTGGATCTAAGCATTAAATTCTCTGCATAGCATGATGAAAGAATGTCAAATTCTGCCTGTAAAGCAAGACGTTCCCTGTATGTATCTGGGGATGCAGAAACTGCATAGATACGATCTATATGGACAATTTTCTGAACAATCTCTGATAATTTACGTTTCCTCATTTTTTCTTTATATGCAGTGTATGAGATGATTTCCCCTCTTAAGTATGCCTTCATAGTTTCCCAAAGGAGAGATGCTGAAACATCTGAAGACTTGTTTGTTAATATAAACATATCTATCTGATTAGACACAAATTCCACAAAATGCTCATCTGACAGCAAACGGGTATTTAAACGCCACGGTGGCCGTGTACCATCAAGTTCCTTAATACAAATCTTCATACTAACTGGGGCATGATCTGAAATGACAATAGCATTGTATGAGCATAGCTCAACTGAAGAAATTAACCTGTTATCTATCAAAAAAAAGTCAATCCGAGTAAAAGTGTGATGAACCTGAGAAAAGAAAGAGTATTCTTTCCCAGACGGGTTAAAAAAGCGCCAAGGATCCGAGACCTTAAACTCCTCCATAAAAGATTGAATCACCTTTGCAGACTTTGATGGTGTATTATGCCTAACAGAGGAACGGTCAAGTTTGGGATTAATCCAGCAATTAAAATCACCTCCCAAAATAAGATGTTGGGAGGAGGTATCCGGCAGTACAGAAAATAAATGTCTGAAAAAATTATCGTTATCCCAGTTAGGCGCGTAGACATTGGCGAGAATAACTGGGAAATTACTGATTTTACCTGTGACAATGACAAATCTCCCATTGGGATCTGCTATGACATCAGAGCACACAAAAGGAACTGACCTGTGTATAAGAATTGCAGCGCCCCTAGCTTTACCCTGAAATTTGGAGTGGAATACCTGCCCAACCCATCTTCTCCTTAGCAATAGGTGGTCATGAACTTTAAGATGTGTTTCTTGAAGATAGACAATGTGGGCTCCTAACTGCTGGAGGTGATGTATTATCTTGCTGCGCTTAACAGGATTGTTCACTCCATTACAGTTCCAACTTACAAATGTGAAATTCCTCCCACTTAGATACTGCGTCATTTGAGATTGTGTCATACACGATATGGATCAAATTTTGAATGTGGAATAATTATTTGCTGTGAAAATAACAAAAATTGAGCAGAGACCAAAAAAAAAAAAAAAAAAAAAAAAAAAAAAAAAACACCTACAAGAACAGCAACAGAACCCCTTTTCTCCCACCCACCCTCCCTGGCAGAAGCATCTCCCCAAACGAGACACATGCACTTTACCTTTAACACTCAGACAGCTACAATTAACTCTATGCCGCCTGGGAGAAGGTGCATTGATAATAATAATAATAAAATCAAAGAAATAAAATTAGCACAAAGCAATAACAGAGGATTAAACTTCCTCCATAACACCAATAACATGTGGACCTGTTAAACTACCACAATTATACTAAAAGAAATAACAATCGAAGGCAAGTTATCGAGCCGAATGACACTATTTAGTCATGTTCTGTCAATGCACCTTGAGCAAATGTTTAAAGCCAATCTAACTACATGATATTTACCTCAGGTACTTGCAGGTAAGACAGTTTTTTTTATAAAGTCCGATGCAGCGGCCGGGTCCTCAAACTTGTGTACAGCACCATTGGATAGAGTGATCCGCAACACAGCGGGAAACAGAAGGCCAAACTTAACCCCGGGGCATGAGTGAAGGAGACGTTTTGAGTCTTTGAAAGCAGCTCGTTTCTTCACAACAGCCGTTGTGTAATCCGCAAAAACAGATATCTTATTCCCATCGTGAATCAGAGGAGATAACTGCGCGGCGCGTCGTAGGATCTCATCACGGGCTTGAAAGTAGTGAACTCTAATGATAAGGGGACGGGGGGGCTCCCCCTTCCTTGGCCTCTCGCGCAGTGTGCGATGTGCCCTGTCTAGTAGAGGTTTCTCCTGGAGATGCAGCAAGCTCTGCAAAAGCTGAGAGACGAAGTCAGTTGGATGCGAACCCTCAACTCCCTCAGGTAATCCAACGAGGCGAATATTGTTCCTTCTGGATCTTCCCTCCAGATCTTCACATTTGGCATCCAGTTGTACCACCTGTTTTTGGAGCGTGGAAATCGCGGATTGCATTTCAGTTATGCGATCACTGTGATCAGATGCAGAACGTTCCAATTCTCTGACAGTGTCAGCATTAGCGTCCACTTTCTGCTGCAAAGGGCCTAACCAGTCCTTAACTTCTTGTCTGACCGTGTTAATCTCTGACCGTAAATCCGATGATAATGAGTCAATTTTCTTGCAAATATCATTTTTGACCGACTCCAACATGCCCTGAATGAGAGTTATGTTTGCAGATGAACTATCGGTAGGGTTGATGTTTGCTGAGGCCCCTTCAGCATCCTCCGGCGAGTGTGCAGTTTTGCCGCGGCCGCTCTTACCCGCATCGGTTTTCGCTCGAGATGACGACATACTCGTGCCTTACAGTCAAAATAAGTGATCTTTCGAATGTAAGTAAACTAGTTTAACAACTTGTAAAATAAATTATACAAAACTGTGCAAATAAATGCTTAAATGAAGCACTTTCTCTCAGAGCCGCGGGGAAACACGTCTTACATACTTGCCAGAAACAGCGCCCCCCCCTAGCGCTGACTTTGACTGAATTGCTTTATTTATTGTATAGCTTCTTATACCTTTTACTTATACTTTTATGATTGCTATGGATGATCCCACATAAACTGACATTTAACAAAAAGAGACTGGGTTGTGTTTTGTGTCATTGAATTTATTACAGTGATAATCATAGCCTATATTATGTGTGTGTGTGTTTTTAAATGTAAACGAAAAGAGGCTGGGTTTTTTATATTTTGTTTTGTTATAAACATGCATTGAAGATAATATGCATTGCCTGCACTACATATACAAATATATACTGAGTGATACTGTCAAGAACGCTGCTTGTCCATTAGCAGACTAGGCGGACTAGTTTCCTCCCGTCCTCGGGAGTTCATTCTCCGGAGTCAAACTTGGTAAGTCACGGAAGCAAGTCAGAAGTTTGCGTACGAAATATGTCATAAAAAACACCACTGCCTCTTTTCATAAAAAAAAAAAAATAATTAAACATAATAATAGCCACACGAATGTGGTTCAGGCAACGCATAGCTAGGCCTACATTGATTATCTTATATATTTATAATAAAACGAAGTATAAAACACCATGCCTCTTTTCGTTTACATTTTAAAAATAATATATTAAACATTAATATGTGGTTTAGGTAAAGTGACCAGATTTCTGAAATGGAAACCGGGGACATTTCCTTTTTGAGAACACAAGTACAGACAAGAACGCATATTGAGAAACGGCCAGAGTCTCAGATGTTTCTCCGTCGCTCTGCATACGCCATCTCCCTCATCGCTCTGATTGGTTTTAGGTCTATCCAATTGCGCCGAGAGGCATTTGAGCAACGCCCGTTGGTGACGCCCCTTTGGAAATGATTTGTCTATGAAGCTTTGCCAGACCATAACTCAGTTACTACTGAGAATGGTCTGGTTTTAACCAGGCTAGGACGACAGTGAAGATGACAGAACAAATCAACATATTTATCTGAACAACTAGACAAAGAGTGTTGACAAGGACAAATAATACAAAGCACTAGCAATCGACTTATTTTTGGCACATATGGAACCCATAAGTAAGCAATGACTGTTGACAAGAACAAATGTATAGTACAAAGCACTAGCAATCGACTTATTTTTGGCACATATGGAACCCCATAAATATCGAGCCCTGACAGTAAGTCATCTCATATTTGCTGGGGGTGTCCAGGCAGCTGGTAGGTTAGCCAACAGTTTGATCAGAGTATGTGAATTTCAGCAGCTAATTCTGACAATTGATTTAGTTCTGATTTAGTAGAAAAGAAAAAGGAAAGAAAAGGAAAGAAAAAACTACATATTCCAAATTATGAAATATTAATTTGCCAATTGCCTCCTTTCTGACATCTTTGAAATAGACACATGCAATAATTAATAGCCTTCTATGCATTGTCTGGATAAAATATAATGAAATAGCCTAGGCCAAATGTTTTCACATTTCTCTCTCTCTCACACACATACACACTAAGAAATGCTGAATTAAATGTTTTTATTTGGACGAATTGTCATTTTTCAGATCAGAACCCTGTCCCCACCGAAACCCCTGCTGCCGTCGCCAAAATGTCACTCTGAACTCAGTTGAAAACTTGAGAGCCCTGATATACAAATATACAGACAATGTGCAAAATAGCAAAGACACAATATACAAATAAAAAATAAATTAGATAAGCAACATACTATGTACACGTATTTTAGGTTTAAATTAGAAATGTAAATAAGTGTGTTAAAAATAAGTGAATAAAAGGAATGTACAATTGCGTGTGTGTGTGTGTGTGTGTGCGTGCGTGCGTGCGTGCGTGCGTGTACGTGGAGATGGTGGTCCAGTGGTTTAAACCACTGAACTGATACGCAGAAGGTTGCTGGTTCTATCCCAGCGGTCACCACCAGTGTGTCCTTGAGCAAGGCACTTTACTCCACATTGCTCCAGGGGGATACAGGGGTCCCTGTAATAAGTGAGTAAGTCGCTTTGGATAAAAGCGTCTGCCAAATGCATAAATGTAAATGTACGTGTGTGAGTTTCTCGTTTATTGTGAAGTGTTCATGAGATGGATTGCCTGAGGGAAGAAACAGTTCATGAGTTTTAAAAGGTACAATTTTGTACTCTTTTTTTTGACAGTGTGTTGAAAGCCGAGCTGAAGTCTACAAACAGGATTCTTACATAAGTCCATGGTTTATCCAGATGTTGCAGGATGAAGTGCAAACCCATGTTTACTGCATCATCCACAGACCTGTTAGCTCTGTAAGCAAACTGCAGGGGGTCCAGTAAGGGTCCGGTGATGTCCTTCAGATAAGCCATTATATGATAATAATCCATTGTTGTTGCTTACTAATTATGTCCTGCTTCAAAGCTTGTTTTGCCAGATGATGTAGCTATCAAGTCTGTTTTGAGAGGATTGCAATGATATCAACGTTGATAAACTACAAACATATTATAACCTTTTTTTTTTACTTACTGTGTAGAGTTTAAACAAAGTATTCCCCATTTTCTTTCTTACTTTCCCAGCAGCTAAGGGCCTGGAAAGTATAGGGTGGTTTTCTTCTTTTTGTTGCTACTTTTTCCCCCAATACATCATCAGCTGTTTATATCTGAGATTCAGTGGTAGTTCACCCATCTTCACTTGGATTGCACTCAGAGGACTTTATAGCCCCACCCCACAGCATATTCTCAATGCTTAAGTATTTCTTCCAGTTTCTTTAGTAATCTTTTTGTAGCTAAACTATAAAATGCCGTACTCACTGCCTTATTAAATAAACATTAATATTTCTCAAAGCTCTTTTATTTCCACACAATTTAGACACTACCTCATATTTAAAATTATCTTGCATTTTTCCTCTCCATGATCATTCCAAGTCAGTTATGAATTTAAGAAGACCCATAGAAAGCGAAAGTTGTTGCTGTATTTGTTTCCATCTAGCCTATCCCATCTTAATCTTTGTCGGTTCTGGCTGCAGGACCCCTGCAGCAGGGAAACTGGGTAACGGTGAGACGGCATAGTCGCAGATCAAAAAATCACTTTTCCGTTCCGGTTAGAACATCAAACAGGTTCTCCCCTCTCAGTGAAGCACCCACTGAGTATCCTGTTGAAAGTGCCCTAGTCATTGGCAATTCTATTACATGGAACGTGAAAATAGAGACACCAGCCACCATAGTCACATGTTTACCAGGAGCCAGAGCACCTGACATCAAAGCAAATTTAAAAGTGCTGGCTAAAGCTAATCGTAAATTCTCTAAGATTATTATTCACGTCGGCACTAATGATGTTCGACTTCGCCAGTCGCCAGAGATATCTTAATGATATCATTACAGATAATCATTTAGATGTGCGGTGTTTGACAGAAACCTGGCTAAAACCTGACGACTACATTACTTTAAATGAGTCCACCCCCCAAGATTATTGTTATAAACATGAGCCGCGTCTGAAGTTCAAAGTCAAAGTCAAAGTCAACTTTATTGTCAATCAAAACCATGCAACAGTACATTACACAGCAGACTGAAATTGCGTTTCTTCCATACTCCAATGTGCAATATTAAAAATAGAGAAAGACTTGACACACACTAAGCACAGACTAACCATAAGACTAAACATAGGACACCACTAGAAAAGTGCAAATAGATATTCCAGAAATATAGTTCGGTTGAGGTATTTTAGTGTAGTATAGTGCAATACAAGGTGCAATTTGGAAAAAGTGCAAGGTAGCAGCATGGAGATAAATAAATTTTGTAAACTTGTTACCTTCTTGTGCAAGGGGATATTGGCATATGTACATGGAGTAAAAAGAAAAATGTATTGTATTATGTAAATACATTATTTATGTATTTTAGTCTTTGTGTGTATGGGTTGTGGGGGTAGGGATTTATAATCCAATTTTCGTGAGTGAGTTGAGCAGTCTGATGGCTTGTGGAAAAAAGCTGTTGCTGAGTCTGGTAGTCCTGCAACGCATACTGCTGTAGCGCTTGCCATATGGTAGGAGGGTGAACAGTTTGTATGTAGGGTGGGTGGGGTCTTTGATGATGTTTGTGGCTCTTTTGTGGCAGAGGGATGGGTATATGTCCTGGATGGATGGTTGGGCTGATCCGGTGATCTTCTCAGCTGACCTCACCACCCTCTGTAGAGCTTTCCGGTCAGCAACAGAACAGCTACCATACCAGACTGAGAGACTGCTTGTGAGGATGCTCTCAATGGCACCCCTGTAGAAGGTGGTGAGTGCCAGTGGGGGGAGGTTGGCTCTTCTCATCCTGCGTAGGAAGTGGAGGCGTTGCTGAGTTTTCTTGACAAGGGAGGTGGTGTTGGTGGACCATGACAGGTCATCAGTGATATGCACCCCCAGAAACTTGGTGCTTTTCACTGATTCCACAGCGCTGCCATTGATGGTGAGGGGTGTGTGTGGTTTGCGATTTCTCCTAAAGTCCACAGTTAATTCCTTTGTTTTATTGAAATTGAGATGTAAATTGTTGGTGTCACACCAGTTGATGAGTTGGTGTACCTCATCTCTGTAGGCTGAGTCGTCATTGTTACTGATGAGGCCCACCACCGTTGTGTCATCTGCAAACTTGATAATATGGTTTGAGTTGTATCTGGCACAACAGTCATGAGTCATCAGTGTGAACAGCAGAGGACTCAGCACGCATCCTTGAGGGACCCCAGTGTTTATGATGTTGGTCTGAGAATAGTTTTTGCCAACTCTTACTGTCTGTGGTCTGTTGGTGAGAAAGTCTAGTAGCCAGTTGCATAGTGGGGTGCTGATGCCTACAGCACTGAGTTTTTCCACCAGGTGTTGTGGGATGACTGTATTGAAGGCAGAGCTGAAGTCGATAAACAGCATTCGCACACAGCTGTTTTTGTTCTCCAGATGAGCCAGACTGAGGTGAAGTGCTGTTGCTATGGCATCATCAGTGGAACGCTTGGGACGGTATGCAAACTGGAAAGGATCGAATGTGGCAGGTAAGCTGGATGTTATGTGAGCCTTGACCAGCCTTTCAAAGCACTTCATCATGATGGGCGTGAGTGCTATAGGCCGGTAGTCGTTCAGTGTTGTGGCTGGTGATTTCTTTGGTATCGGTATGATAGTAGTGGCTTTGAACCATTCTGGTATGATGGCTTTGCTTAGAGAGATGTTGAAGATATCTGTGAGAACATCTGTAAGTGAGTTAGCACAGTCTCTAAGCACACGCCCAGGTATATTATCAGGACCAGCAGCCTTCCTGGGGTTCACCTTTTGAAGAGTCCTCCGCACATCATCAGGGTCAAGTTGAAGTGTTGCATTGTCCAAACAGTGTAGAGCTTTTGTTGGAGTGGTGTTGTTGCTTTCCTCAAAACGGCTGAAGAATGAATTGAGTGAGTTTAGGAAGTCTGTGCTGTCCTCGCACGTTGGTGGTGTGGGCCTGTAGTCCGTTACTGACTTGATGCCTTGCCATAGGCGTCTGGGATCTTTTGTGTCAGTGAAGTGTGACTGGATTTTTTGTCCATAGGCACGCTTTGCTGCTCTCAGGCCCCGGTTCAAGTTGGCCCTGGCAGTTCTGAGGGCCCCTTTGTCTCCAGACCTGAAAGCCGCATTCCGTGCTTTTAGAAGCTCCCATACCTCCCTGGTGAACCATGGTTTGTTGTTTGCCCTTGTGGTGATGTGTTTTATGACGGTCACATCTTCCATGCATTTGGATATGTATCCCGTCACAGACTCAGTGTATTCCGTTATATTGACATGCTGGTTGGAAGTGGCAGCCTCCCTAAAAACAGTCCAATCTGTGCATTCAAAACAGTCCTGGAGCGCTGAGGTAGCCCCCTCTGGCCAAGTTCTGATCTGCTTCACAGATCGTTTGTTCCTCACTTACAGTGGTCTGTAAGATGGCATTAGCATAACAGAAAGATGGTCCGAGTTTCCCAGGTGGGGGTGGGGAACGGCTCTGTATGCCTGTTTGATGTTTGAGTAGACCTGGTCCAGAATGTTCTCTCCCCTGGTCGCAAGGTCCACATATTTATGAAAGTGAGGGAGTACTGTCTTCAATTTGGCCTGATTGAAATCGCCCGTTATTATACATGCAGAGTCCGGGTTTGAGTCCTGCATTGAGCTCACAGATTGATACAATGTAGAAAGTGCGTCTTTTGTGTTTGCACTGGGCGGAATGTATACAGCTGTAAAAGTCACGGCTGAAAATTATCTTGGCAAGTATACTGGACGGCATTTAACTGTTAGAAATTCTATGTCTTCGGAACAATGACTTGAGATGACTTTAACATTAGTGCACCAGTTGTTGTTGATGAAGATTGCCACTCCACCACCTCGTAGCTTACCAGTGAGTGCGTGGCTTCTGTCCACCCTGAATGTTGTTAGTCCGTCCACCTGAATGGCGTTGTCCGGAACGGTGTGGTTAAGCCATGTCTCGGTGAGGACGATGGCACTGCAATCTTTCACCTTTCTTTGTGTAATTAGATCCAATCTGAGGTAGTCCATTTTGTTTTCCAGCGAACGAACGTTGGAAAGCAGAATCGAAGGAAGTGCAGGTCTGTACGGTTTGGCTTTTAGCCTTGCGCTGATGCCCGCTCGACTGCCTCGCTTGCTAGGTCTAGCACACCGCTTGCGACGCTTCCAGCGCCGGCCAGTGTCAGGAGGGGAGTCCGCTGCTTTGCAGGCCTCTGGGTCTTGCTGGTGTAGGATGCCCAGCCCGTCAAGTGCTTTGTGTTCCAAAGCAAACATAACTCCGGAAAGATCGTTTGAGAAGTTTGAGTTTCGAAGTCCAAGTAGTAGGCTTCTGTTGTAGACTTTTCTCGTACACGATTCAGACGACACATTTAACATAAAACGCACATCGTTAATGGGAGCTGGAGTAGCCGCTGCCGTACAGGGCGCCGCCATTTTACTCAGCGCCCCAGGACTGTTTTGAATGCACAGATTGGACTGTTTTTAGGGAGGCTGCCACTTCCAACCAGCATGTCAATATAACGGAATACACTGAGTCTGTGACGGGATACATATCCAAATGCATGGAAGATGTGACCGTCATAAAACACATCACCACAAGAGCAAACAACAAACCATGGTTCACCAGGGAGGTATGGGAGCTTCTAAAAGCACGGAATGCGGCTTTCAGGTCTGGAGACAAAGGGGCCCTCAGAACTGCCAGGGCCAACTTGAACCGGGGCCTGAGAGCAGCAAAGCGTGCCTATGGACAAAAAATCCAGTCACACTTCACTGACACAAAAGATCCCAGACGCCTATGGCAAGGCATCAAGTCAGTAACGGACTACAGGCCCACACCACCAACGTGCGAGGACAGCACAGACTTCCTAAACTCACTCAATTCATTCTTCAGCCGTTTTGAGGAAAGTCTGAAAGGTAAAGGGGGAGGGGTTGCTGTAATTTATAATAACATCTTCAGTATTACTCAGAAGTCTAGTTTCAAATATAATTCCTTCAAAGTTTTGGTACTTTATGTAACGTTATGTAGTGTACATGATAAACCCCGTTTAACATCTGTGTTAGCTACTGTATACAGGCCACCAGGGCATAATACAGACTTTATCAAAGAATTTGCTGATTTTCTATCAGAGTTAGTACTGGCCGTAGATAAAGTACTAATTGTCTGTGATTTTAATATCCATGTAGACAACAAAAAAGATGCATTGGGATTAGCATTTAAAGACATTCTAAACTCTATTGGAGTTGGGCAATACGTGTCAGGACCCACTCATCGCCATAATCATACTTTAGACCTAATATTGTCACATGGAATAAATGTTGATACCGTTGAAATTCTGCAGCAGAGCGATGACATCTCAGATCATTACCTAGTATCATGTATACTTAATTTAGCTAAGGCTGCAAAGCCGTCCCCTCGCTTCAAAAATGGCAGGACAATCACTGCCACCACTAAAGATTGCTTTTTAAATAATCTTCCTCATCAGTATCATCTCCTCAGCATCCCAGATAGCTTAGAAGAACTCGATGTTGCAACAGAAACTATTGACTCTCTCTTATCCTGTACTTTAGACACAGTTGCTCCTCTGCGCTTAAAGAAGATTAAAGAAAATAGTCCAACGCCGTGGTACAACGAGCACACTCGGGCCCTTAAAATAGCAGCCAGAAAAATGGAGCGCAGCTGGAAGAAAACAAAACTAGAGGTCTTTCGTAATTCGTGGAAAGAGCACATGATCGCATACAGAAAGGCCGTAAAAACTGCTAGATCTGCTTATTTCTCGACTCACTTGGAAGAAAACAAACACAACCCTAGGTATTTATTCGATACAGTGGCTAAATTAACCAAAAATATAGCTTCAACTTCTGATGTTTGTAAACAGCACAGCAGTAATGACTTTATGAACTTCTTTACATGTAAAGATTGATAATATTAGGAAGAACATTTTAACCATGCAGCCGTCTACTACAGTATCACATCAGACAGAGCATTGTAGTGTCACTGAGGAAAAATTACACTCATTCACTGCTATAGGAGAAGAAGAATTGGCTAAACTTGTTAAATCATCAAAATCAACAACATGTATGCTCGACCCTATACCGACTAGGCTATTAAAAGAGATGCTACCAGAGGTCATAGATCCTCTTCTTAATATCATTAATTCATCTTTGTCATTAGGATATGTACCGAAAACTTTTACAGTTTTTCTCAGTCGTTTTGGTACATTTCTCAGATCAGAATTGAAATTCTCAAAGCTACCTGTTCAATCTTCACATCATTGTGTCACTTGTGCACATCAAAAAAGCAGTTTCTCATTTCTTTGAACAAGTTGCAAATGCTTGTGTACATCCATGCAAGTGAATATGTACAATTCTCTGCTGTTTCCTACATTATCAGTTGCTTATGTCATGTTGATCAAAATGTATAATAATGGGTCTCTGTTGAATAGTCTCACCCTCACAACATTTAGGCATTAGTTCATAGCATAAGCCTTTACATGCAAAATGGTTGAACAAGTTGTCATAAAATGTCAAGCATATTTCTATACATTTCCATTAGACGTTCACATTTCTACTTTTGTTTTTCTGGTTTTTTTTTTTTTTTGTGCTATGCAGTGCTGTCTTTTCCTTTCTGTTTCACAATGACATGGTCTGTCAACAAATTACAGTACAAACAGTAAAAGCATAAATGTGAATCTTGTCCAGTCTCTTGCATTCAAACTCCCACATACACTAAGGTGTAACCTACAATTTACAATAATTGTCATCAAAATTTTAGCCATATTTACATCAGAACATCCCTCCAGAGTACAGTTATATTGACAATATGACTAAGCAATTTGACAATTTGTCTTATTCATACACAATGACACAAGGACTTGTCATTCTGATGGCACTGACATGTTCATTGACACAGATATTTACTTTTGAGAGATGAACTAAGGATTTTGAGTTAGAGACTGGCTTTTGCAGGTAATCCATGGTGTTTTGCTATTTGTACGAATTGTTTTGAGAAATGCACTTAATGTTTTGCAAATGTCGAGGATGATTTGAGAAATGTACCAAAGCGACTGAGAAAAACTGTAAGTTGGCTATTATTAAACCACTTATTAAAAAAAACGCAACTTGATCCTACAGATTTAGTCAATTATAGACCAATCTCAAATCTACCCTTTCTGTCAAAAATACTTGAAAAGGCAGTGTCTTCACAATTATGTTCCTTTTTAGAAAGAAATGGTATCTGTGAGGATTTCCAGTCAGGATTTAGACCGTATCATAGTACTGAGACTGCTCTCATCAGAGTTACAAATGATTTACTCTTGTCATGCGATCGTGGCTGTATCTCTCTATTAGTGTTACTCGATCTTAGTGCTGCATTTGATACTATCGACCACAACATTCTTTTGAATAGATTTGAAAATTATGTAAGTATTAGTGGAATTGCTTTGTCATGGTTTAAATCATACCTATGTGACCGTTATCAGTTTGTAGCAGTAAATGAAGAGATGTCACACCGATCACAAGTTCAGTATGGAGTACCGCAGGGCTCAGTGCTAGGACTGCTGCTCTTCACCCTGTACATGCTACCACTGGCAGATATCATTAGGAAGCATGGCGTTAGTTTTCATTGTTAATCTGACGATACTCAGCTCTATATTTCTTCACGCCCTGAAGAAACTTACCAATTCACAAGATTAACGGAATGCATAGCTGATATAAAACATTGGATGACCAGTAATTTCCTGCAACTCAATTCAGAAAAAAATGAATTTTAAATTTTTGGACAAAAAAGCGCGTAACCTTGAATACTGTCTAACACTTGATGGCTGCTCTTTCAAATCCTCGTCGTCAGTGAGGAACCTGGGTGTGCTCTTTGATACCAATCTTTCGTTTGAAAGCCACGTTTCTAGCATCTGTAAAACTGCATTCTACCATCTTAAAAATATATCTAAATTACAGCACATGCTCTCAATGCAAAATGCTGAACAGTTAGTTCATGCGTTCATGACCTCAAGGTTAGATTATTGTAATGCTCTACTGGGTGGTTGCCCTGCTCGCTTAATAAATGAACTCCAGCTGGTCCTAAGCGCAGCAGCTCGAGTTCTTACCAGAACCAGGAAGTATGACCATATTAGCCCAGTTCTGTCAACACTGCACTGGCTGCCTATTAAACTTTTTTTTTTTTAAATCTTGCTTATTACTTACAAAGCACTAAATGGTTTAGCTCCCCAATACTTGAGCAAGCTCTTAACACATTATACTCCATCACGTCTACTGCGGTCTCAAAATTCTGGCCAGTTGATAATACAGAGAATATCCAAATCAACTGCAGGTGGTCGATCCTTTTCCTATTTAGCACCTAAACTCTGAAACAGTCTTCCTTACATTGTACTGGAAGCAGACACACTCTGTCAGTTAAAATCTAGACTAAAAACACATCTCTTTACTATGGCATACACATAAAACACCTTTTCAATTAAATGATTGTTAGGCTGCATTAACTAGGTCAGCCGGAACCGGGAACACTTCCCATAACACCTGATGTACTCGTTACATCATCAGACGAATGGCATCTAAGCTAATGATAGTCTCTCTGTTTTATCCCGAGGTTTACTGCAGCCAGCCGGATCCGAGCCGTATCCAGATCAGATGGTGGACCTGCGCCCAGACATGACCAACGCAGGACCCTGAAGTGTCTGCAGAGACCGTGTCAATTAGACTCCCCCTGAAATTGCATCATCGACACAGTATCCTCAATAAACCCGTCTACGGCGTGATGACGATTTTTTTCGAATATTACAATTTAATAATACTTAAATCGATATGTCATCCTCAATAAACCCGTCTCCAACGTGTTGCCTCCGATCATTCGAATATTCTGATCTATTATGGCCTCTGACCTGTAAAGTTTCCAGAATAATAATCATACGCTGTTTGTTAATTGGCCAGAGGAGAACTGGCACCCCGACTGAGCCTGGTTTCTCCCATGGTTTATTTTTCTCCATTAGGTCAGCTGATGGGGTTTTGGTTTCCTTGCCACTGTTGCCTCTGGCTTGGCATGCTCAGTTGGGGACACTACATTTTTCAACTAAATATCGAAATAAATCTAATTATTAAACTAAATTAACCATATAAACTAAATGACTGATCTAATTACTGATCTAAAGCCCACACTGTCACTGTATGACAATTGAAATGAACTGATGACATCACCGTTTTCGGTGCGACCGATATTCTGGTTAGCCCGCTCGGCCTGGCCATTAGTCTGGGGATGGAACCCAGAGGAGAGGCTAGCGGATGCGCCGATAAGACGACAAAACTCCTTCCAAAACTGCGACGCGAATTGGGGACAGAATTGTCGGACACAATGTCAGAGGGAAGACCGTGAATACAAAAAACCTGCTCGACAACGACCTGGGCCGTCTCCCTGGCGGAGGGAAGCTTAGGTAATGGGATGAAGTGGGCTGATTTTGAAAAATGATCAATGACCGTGAGAATAACGGTACTCCCCCTCGAAGGAGGAAGTCCCGTTATAAAGTCAAGAGCAATATGGGACCACGGCCGCGCGGGTACGGGTAGTGGTCTGAGAAGACCCGCCGGCGGTAAATTCCTAGATTTAGTCTGGGCGCAGACAGTGCAAGAAGCTATAAAACGGCGGATGTCGCACTCCCGGGTGGGCCACCAGAACCTCTGGCGAACAGCGGCAATGGTGCCCCTAACCCCGGGATGAGCGAACAATTTGGATGAATGCCCCCACTGGAGAACGGCCAAACGGGCAGCAGACGGGACAAACAAACGCCCCTGAGGGCACTCACGCGGTGTGACACAGCGTGACAGCGCGCGTCTGACAAGACGTTCGATTCCCCAAACCGCTGCACCCACCACATGGCCCTGAGGAAGGACAGCCTCAGAGGTAGGCGCCACCTCCGGGGAAACGAATTGACGCGAAAGAGTCAAACAGATAAAAAAGTATAATAGTTGAAATGCCTCAAATTATTTGCACTACACAGAATGTTGTATTATTTCATGTAAAAATATATGAAAATAGACCTGGAGGAATCCAGTTCAGTTATGAATTGAAAGCCACACGACTTATCAGTTTATAGTTCAAGTTTGAGGAAGATATAATGAAAAATGTGGTTCCTGCAAGCTTTTTTCCAAGACTATGTCTGTTCCATTTCTCCCTCCGCCTGCTTGAGGCACATCCCCAGAAATGACATCTCCCAACTAAAACAATTGCAGTTGCTGAATAATTTGCACTACATGCACAATTTAGACATCTTTAAAAAGAAGACACTTTAGAGTTTATTACCCAAACATTAAAGTAGAAAAAAACTTAGAAAGACAAACAGTTATAGAAGTTGAAGTGTCTTGAAGATGATTTGTGCAACAATGAACACTTTATTATTTGATGTAAAAATATATGAAAATAAGCCTGGAGGAATCCAGTTAGTTAATGAATTGAAAGGCACAAGTCTCATCAGTTTATATTTAAAATTTGACGAAGATATCATGAAAAATGGGGTTCCTGCATGCTTTTTTCTAAGAATATGTCCAGGTGCCAAGAAACCTACAGGAGACTTGATAATCTAATGTTATGAAGGGTACTGCAAGCTGTTTTAGCCATCATATATGATGCTTGAATGCTTTTTCAACTATAAAATAATAGGCAGAACCATAAGACTTTGTATAAGTGATTTATTTGTACAACAGAACTTATAAAAATATAATAAAAATGAAATATTAATAAAAAAGAGCTAAACTTCTTTGCAACTGAAAATACAACAAGTAATATAAGTATAATAACTATAAATATAACTAGGAATATAAATAACAATATAATATAAATATATAGCTATAAAACACACACAATTTGCAAATGTAAAAAAAAAAACTTTTACTGGCCTTTTACTGCCCGATTCAGGTCTACAACAGCAAGTGCAGATCTTGAAGAATCTGAAAGCTTCCTTCGCTTTTCTGCTGGTTGGCTGGTGCTTGGATGCCATAGCTCATCTGAAGACTCAACCTGATGCCTGTAGAATGGCAAGGAAAGGAAAGAGAATTAGCACTGCATGTATTATTTCTGTATAGTTTGCCCATTCAATCAACAATCACACTGTCATCATTCACTCTAATTACAGGCCATCCCATGAACAATGAAACTGATGGGCAGTCGGTTAGACAGCATTCATATTGACGGCCACCTATACATTCTCACACAGCCCAAGCATCAATCTAACGGCCGGCTATACAGTGAGCATTCATATTGACGGCGGCCCATACATTCTCACACAGCCCAAGCATCAATCTAACGGCCGGCTATACAGTGAGCATTCATATTGACGGTGGCCCATACATTCTCACACAGCCCAAGCATCAATCTAACGGCCGGCTATACAGTGAGCATTCATATTGATGGCGGCCCATACATTCGCACACAGTCCTACAATCAATCTAATGGCCGGTGATACAGTGAGCATTCATATTGATGGCCAGACATAAAATCAACAATCACACAGATGGTCGGCCGTCCAGAACTTTTCTTTTTTCGTCAATTTGTTTTTTGTAGCACAGGGGAAAAAAATGCATTTTATATATTATATATATATATATTTTTTTTTTCCTGTGTGTGCTAGAAAAAATGCTAAATATCAGTATATGTATAATCTATACTGGTATATTGTCATTATTCTAGCACACAGAAAAACATAAAATAAATACAGTCTCAATATATATATATATATATATATATATATATATATATATATATATATATATATATATATATATATATATATATATATATATATATATATATATATATATATATATATATATATATATATATATATAAACAATTACATGTGTTATATATATATGTTTTATTTACACACACATGGGGAAAAATTATATATAATTTTTCCCCATGTGTGCTAGGAAAAATGCAAAATATCAGCATATGTATAATGCATACTGGTATATTGCATTTTTTCTAGCACACAGAAACAATAAAATAAATACATTCTCACACACATTCGCAATATACATAAACAACTACACATAGCAACTCACCGGTATGTTACTGGATCAACTTCTCTGTCAACAAGCATATCACCATCATTGCTGTCTTCACTCTCCTCAATGTTTTCCACATCGCTGCTTCGAGTGAGCTCAAATAAAGCATCTTCAGCACAATACAAACTTCTTTTGACGATCCATTGGATAATAAATTCCGTCCAGTTAGTAAGATTAGCAAACAGTTACTACAAAGAGACCGTGTGTTTACTAGCCCGTTAGCTCTTAGCTGTCAAATGACAGGGGTGTGTCAGACTCGCAGCATCTCGTGGGGAGATGGCGCCACATTCAAATGAATAAATATTCACGCCCATGTGACAAATATAAACATGAGAGGTCTCGTTGGAATCGTGTGTTCATTGGCTACATTTTCTGTCAGTCATGACGATTCAATGCTTTTACTCGTAATTAGGAAACTACTGGTATGTGCTCTTTTTTTCTTATCAATTGTTTTGATGTGTATTGCTTACATTCATGCAAAAATACAGCCGTTATAAGCTTTTCATTGAAAAACAGTGGTCTGTCCTCGATGCTTGAGGTTTAGACCTTTAGAATGATATATAGTTTGTCAAGATTAATGATGTTTTTTTACGTTAAATCTATTAACAAACATTACACTTGTGCTAAAAATAGCGCTTCAACCCGTGCACGTGCTCATGCAGCTTAAGGAGTTAACCGATCAAACGCCGTCTGTGCGGCCTGAGACCAAACAAAACGGTTCTTGACAGACGTGAGGGCAGTAAGCGGAGCCGCGACTTGGCTGAAATTATTAATAAAGCGCCGATAAAAATTCGCGAATCCTAGAAAACGTTGGAGCGCGACGCGGGAGTCCGGAATGGGCCACTCGGTGACAGCGTGGATCTTAGCCGAATCCATGCTGATCCCCTCCGCCGAAACGACCGAACCCAAAAATGTGACCGACTGAGCGTGGAAAGTACACTTCTCCGCCTTCACAAACAGGCGATTCTCTAACAGGCGTTGTAAGACGCGCCGAACGTGCTGAATATGCACCTGGAGAGAGGGAGAGAAGATCAAAATGTCATCGAGGTACACGAAAACGAAAATATTAAGCATGTCACGCAACACGTCATTGACCAACGCCTGAAAAACGGCAGGAGCGTTGACCAATCCGAACGGAAGCACGCGATACTCAAAGTGCCCTAGAGGTGTGTTAAACGCTGTCTTCCACTCGTCCCCCTCCCTGATACGAATCAGATGATAAGCGTTACGAAGATCTAACTTTGTGAAGACCTTAGCTCCCTGCAAGATTTCAAAAGCCGACGACATAAGTGGAAGAGGATAGCGATTCTTCACAGTTATCTCGTTCAACCCTCTATTATCAATACAGGGAGGCAAGGACCCATCCTTCTTCTTCACAAAGAAAAACCCTGCACCGGCCGGAGAGGAGGACGGAACTATAGTACCTGCGTTCAGTGCGTCGGAAAGGTAATCCTCAAGCGCCTTGCGCTCAGGCGCCGGCAGGGAGTAAAGTCTCCCGCGAGGAGGCGTGGTCCCGGGAACGAGATCAATACCGCAGTCATAAGGCCGATGAGGAGGGAGAGAAGATGCCCGACTGAAAACCGCCCGCAAATCGTGATACTCCTCAGGCACCCCTGACAAATCACCTGGCTCCTCCTGAAACACAGAAACAGAAGACACAGGGGGAACAGCAGACACTAAACACTTAACATGACATGACAAATTCCAAGAGAGGATAGTTCCTTTACACCAGTCTATCTGAGGATTATGGTCCACAAGCCAAGGATGGCCCAAAACCACAGAGGTAAAGGGAGAATGAAAAATAAAAAAATAAATAGTCTCTCGATGATTGCCAGAGACGGTGAAACTCACCGGAATGGTGACACGGCGAACATTGGCGAGAGCACTACCATCAAGGGCAAAAACAGGAGCAGCGTCTTTAAGGTTGACGAGGGGAATGCCCTGGTCGAGCGCCCAGGACTCGTCAACGAAATTCCCCTCCGCCCCCGAGTCGATCAAAGCCTGACATGAGACAGCCGAACCCGGCCAGCGGAGGTGGACCGGAAAAGTAGTGCGAGAACGTGACGAAAGGGTCTGAACAGATGCGCTCACCAGTATCCCTCTCTCTACTGGTGAGCTCTGGCTTTTACTTGACACGCAGAAACGAAGTGCCCCACCGCACCACAGTACAGGCAGAGGCGGTTCGTGATTCGGCGATGACGTTCGGCGGCGTCGAGGCGAATACCTCCCAGCTGCATAGGCTCGGGCTGAGCACACCTCGGCGGAGTAGTGGAGAGCGGAAGAGGGGAAAAAAGAGATCTCTCGCAGCGGCGCAGGTCGAATCGCTTCTCGACTCGGATAGCCAGGTCGATCAGGGAGTCGAGACGCGTGGGTGTCTCCCGAGCGAGCACCTCATCCTTGATCTCCGCACCCAACCCCTCCAGGAACCGAGCGACGAGTGCTGACTCGTTCCAATCACATGAAGTGGCCAGTGTGCAAAATTCAATAGAAAAGTCGGTGACCGACCGGTCCTCCTGGCGGAGCGTAGAAAGAAGGCGCGAAGCTTCGGCACCGTAGGCAAACACTCGGAGCATCTCCTCCTTGAAGAGAGTGTACTGACCCAGACAAGCCGCCTCAGTGTTCCACACGGCCGTTCCCCATTCCCTCGCACGTCCCGTCAGGAGAGAAACAACATAGGCGATCCGGGAGCGCTCCTTGGAATAAGTCTGGGGCTGCAGCGAGAACACCACCTCACACTGAGTCAGAAAAGAACGACATTCGGTGGGCTCACCGGTGTAGCAGGGTGGGTTGTTCACTCTGGGTTTGTGTGCCTCGAAAGATCTTGGAGCAGAAGCCTCAGCCTGGGAACGACTCAGTTGGGCAGATAAGTCGGTCACCTGGACGGCCAGTGTCTCAACGGCGTGGCGGGTGGCGTGCAGCTCCTCCTCGTGCTTACCCAGCATGGCGCCCTGCATCTCGAGGGCCGTCTGGAAAGGGTTCTCCCTCGCTGGATCCATGGGTTTGGCCAGAGTATTCTGTCAAGAGGTGAGAAAGGATCCAGAGGCGAAGGCAAGTTAACAGTTCTTTTATTATCTGAGTCTGGCAAGTCGGCCGCTGAGCCGTCAAACATAAAGTTCCTTCTTAAAAGGGTAACACAGGTGGTGGACCCGGGTGGATGACCGGTCCGCAGAAACAGAACAAAAGTTGGCTGACGGCTGTGGATAAGGTTCCACTGAAAGTCCCGGTCACAGCACTCAGCGACAGGCGAGCTGGGCAGAGCATAGATTCAGCATAAGAATCAGCAACTGGTTAGATCGGTACGAACAGCGTGCACCTAGACAGGACAAGAAAAGACTAGAAAATCGTTCTGGTAATACATCTGCAAACAGTAATAATACTCTGGCAGAGAACAAAGGAAAGACAAGAACTAGAAATAGAGACGCTAATCAGAGGGGAAAGGAGGGACAGGTGTAGAATGAACAAGCCTCTCAGTAATAACGAGGAACAGCTGAAACAAAGTGATAGTGAGCAAGTGCCCAGAGGAGAGCGTGAGTAAGAAAAGGACCAGCGGGGGGGGGGGGGGGGGGGGGGGGGGGGGGCGGGGGTTGGGGGGGGGGGGGTTTGAGAGAGAAAGAGACAGGATCATGACACAGTACCTTAATAGGACATTTTTGTGCCTTTTTTACTACTAAAAGGTGCATATTAGTACCTTAGAGTACAAATACTTACCTTAAGGTACTACTATGTGGTAAAAAAGGTACCAAGATGTCCTTTTAAGGGTACTGCCCCAGGGACAAGCTTTTTATTCCTCTGTGTAGAGTGTTATTTGTCTAAGTCTAAGTTAAATTCTTTGTACAGGGCTTTTCACAATACATTGTTTCAAAACAGCTTTGCAGAAAATCATGATGTTATGATGTTTAGAATATCTTAAATTCTTCATGCCATATAGTTGCATTTAGCAGATTCCCAGCTCACAGGGAATGCTCTCAGAACTTTGGCTAACGTTCTGGCAAAGTTCTCTCAATGAACAAAGTTACGTTCAAAGTTATCTGGTCTTTAAAAATGTATACATTGTTCACAAAATTTTTTGGAATGGTTTAGTTGGATGTTCATCTAACATTTTTTAAACATTACAAGTTGTTTGATCATTAAAGAGAATTGAAGAGAACATGAAGTCATAGCACACATGCATAAGGAACAATGAATGCAAGTTGTATATAAAATATACAGGAAATCAGGAATAATACACTGACTACACTAATACACTAATTCATCCCAGCTAAAAATATGTTCTTGAATTTGTTGCTAACATTCCCATTGAGTAATGAAAATGTTATTGTAATGCATTAAGAATGTTTATTTTTTCTTGGTTTATGTGAACGTTAGAGGAACATTCCATTCTAATTTTAGTTGACAGGGAGTTGTGGCACTTGTAACCCAAAGGTTGTTAACCCAAAATGTTTTGATCGTCCCCAGGTTGGTGGATGCAGTATAGGTTAAAAAAAACCCTGCCCTCTCCATGTAATCTAATGGGACGTGAGACAAACTAAACAATCAAATTACGCTTCAAACATTTTCTTTCCAAAGATGGTTTCTATCATTTTAGTTATTTGATGTTATAAAGTGGTGCAGGTCACTTTGTAGGCCAAAATACAGTAACAAGTCAGCATTTAAGCACTTGCAGTTCCATCGTCCCGAAGTCAATGGGGTTTTTAAATGGCTGAAATAAGGTCTGTGTTGAAGGTGAACACAAGCTCAAGACACTTTTTATTCTACAACATAAAATACATCATTATTACTCCACTCGTGTTTTTTTTTAAGCTGTTACGTGTCTTTAAAAAGACAAGTGGTTAAATGGGACTACAGAGGCTGTTGTAGACATTATAAATGTCATCACGCCGAACAGGTAACTCAGTTATACTGCCTCAATATGCTTATAATTGTGCACTGTTATCCCTGAAATTGTTTTAATTAAAATTATTTAGGTACACTCTCAGAAAAAAAGGTACAGTGGAGGTACAATTTTGTTCCTTGAAGAACAAAACGTATAACTGTACCTTTAAAGGTACACAATTGAACCTTAGGGTACAATTAAACCATTGGCAGGCAAGTTTGGTCCTAGTGAGTCGCTGTCCTGCAGAGTTTGACTCCAACCCTGAAAGACGTATATAGAAGCTCTTATTGAGAATTAACAGAGGTTAATATGTTGGTTTTATTGAAAATATTTGGTCACCATTGTGGTGATGAGTGTTTTCTTTAATTGGGCAGTTTGACTCTTAGATTTGTATGTGGGTTTGTGGTTTTTGTTACAGTGTTAACAAAACACAAAATCTGTTCCAATCAAAAGAAGCCATAAACAAAAATTGTCATGAAGAAAAATGGTTGACTAAACTCATCACTGACTAAAAATATCAATAATAATATTCACCAACAATGCTTTCTTGCCACAAATCAGGCATTCTGAATTTTGATTTTTAAATACATTCTAGGGAGAAAAAAATTTAGACGCACACAGATATCAAGAATCAGCATATAAATCTCAACAATTATGACATACTTAATGCTGAAATGCTTGCTGGGAGCCATGAGTTTTATACTGTGGTGGCTTAGTAGGGTTGGAGCTAAACTCTCCAGGACATCAGCTCTCTAGGACCGAACTTGCCTACCCCTGACTTAGAGGTACAAAAATGTACTCTTAAGGGTACCACCCCAGTGAAGGACACTTGTACCTTAAAAGTTACAATTTTGTACTCTTTTTTTTGAGAATGTACAATAAACATAAACTCCAACAGATTTGTTCAATTTCTCCATGTTTTTCGTTTGTTGTACGATTTGCATGATTTTTTTTCATTCTATTTAATTGTTTAAATTAAATGTACTTAACAGAGCCTATTTTAGTCGGTTGTCAATGCAACGCAATACAAGGAAGATGCTGATTGGCTCTTTGATCTGAAGTCAGGCATGGATGCAGCTGTGCGCATTTTTATCTACGTTTGCTGGGGAGTATAGGCCTTGTAACTTTACATTTTGGTCTCAAACAGCTAATACATTATTAATCCCTAATAAATTAGATGTATAACAGTTAGCCAGTAAAACAAAATGTAAGTTTAGGCTGTGTTTACACTCAAAAAATTATTTTACGATACCGTTGACTATATTTAAACAATTTTTTTGTTTAAGGTTTTCATTTTGAAATAACTAAATAAATCAACTGAAGATAAAATAAGACATTAAATCTTTGAAGATCTCAGCAGAGGAGGATTAAACAACTCCACAAACAGCATTACCAGCTTCATGCATTACTAATCAAATTGACTTTATTTATGTTTCACCATTGTGGCGGAGGGGGCGTGGTTTTGTGAAGTCTGTAGAGAGAGCGAGGAGACGAGCGGTGAGTAAGTAGGTCAAGTGCAGATCATTGAAATATTGAATATTGAGTGTTTTGATTGTTCTGAACGCCCTCGTGCGTGCTTTATGTTTGAACCTGTTCTGAGTAATAAATTAAGTGCAGTCCCAGTCACGCCGACCCCGTCTTCTTCCTTCCCACACCCACATAGCCGAACCAACGTTACAACCATGATGAAGATAAGTGTTTGTTTTAGTTGGACTCTTGACCCTTGGCTCTTTAACAATAGTTCTGTCAGGTCCATTAAGTCAAGAACACACATGACAATAAAATGATTTAGAACTTTTTATTGAATTGCAATCAGTTGATGAATTCTGAATTCAATTTGTTTTTTGGCGGTATGGCTCTGTTCAGGGAGTCCTCTGACCTTTTATGAGCACCATGAAATAGCAGAGAGTCAGAGGACAGCAGCAGCATTAGGGAACGCTCACACAGTTTAGGACTGGGAGAGCTTAACTATTCCCCCTATGAACAGAGCAGCAACGATGACAAACAAATGCCACGTTATACACGACAGGAGGAGGTGGGGAGGTGGCGGGTTGCAAAGCAGCGAGCAGCAAGTAGTAAGAGCGAACTGGATCTGCTTTAAATAGGCGCCCTGCTTTTAGTGTAGCCATTAGCAGCGAGGGGAGTTGAAACAGCTGATGCAAATCAGCTGATGAGACAGTGTTGTTACCAATAGCATTAGCAGCGTCTTGACTACTTGGCCAGCCAGAACTGACGCTGACGCTCAATTTCTGTCAGGTCCATTAAGTCAAGAACACACATGACAATAAAATGATTTAGAACTTTTTATTGAATTGCAATCATATGATGAATTCTGAATTCAATTTGTTTTTTGGCGGTATGGCTCTGTTCAGGGAGTCCTCTGACTCTCTGCTATTTCATGGTGCTCATGAAAGGTCAGAGGACTCCCTGCAGCAGCAGCATTAGGGAACGCTCACACAGTTTAGGACTGGTAGAGCTTAACTATTCCCCCCAAACAAACCACACCTGGCAATCCTCTTGAGAATAAAACAAGAGGATGGAATTAGACAATTAACCTCTTAACCGCGCCCCATTTTTGAGAATTCTTTGAAAACGATATAACCAAATGAAAATGTCTGCAGCTCTTAAACCCTATGGTCTATATTCATAAATCTGGTCTTATTTTAAACTAGACACTTGAAATGTTACCCAAGAGTCATAATAACTCAAAGTAATATGGGAACAGAGTAATATACATGTAAATATACATGTAAGTGACTCAACTTAAAAAATATGAGAATTTAATGTTTAGAGCCTGAAAATAACTTAAAAGTAAAACTGAATGTGTAATCATGTCATGATTCAAATATGAGGATGATTCTCTCAGTAATGTAGCTTCTGTAAGCTTTTATGTCAAGTAAAGTCTAGGCATCCTTTCAAAAAGGTCATTTATTTCAGAACATTTGCAATTGTAAAGAGTAGTTTTTCATTCAAATAAATCTGCAATAAACTGCAATAAACTGCTAATTATAATGATGGATAAACAGTTACTGAAAAACTAAATCAACTATTTACAGAGATTACAAAGTGTAAAAAAGTAATTTAGCTGATAAGAAGTATCAGTCAGAGTCTGCGCGCTCCACTGCAGTTTCTGCGCGCTCCACTGCAGTTTCTGCCTAAACACTGGTTGGCGCCATGAGAAACGCGTGCCGGTGTTATGAAAGCTTACGCACTTACACTAGTAGTATTCACAAAAGCCTACTTACGTAAACTGCGCAAGATAATGCCTTTTGATTGGTTACTAAGTCCATCAATCAAACCTTTGTTGGAAAGGCTTTGGATTAGGCACCGAGTGCCTTTATCCAACGAAAACCATGGGCGCAATGATTGACAGCTCACCAAGCCTGTAAGGCGCTTCCTCTATATGATGCATCCCAGGAGAGACTCTGATTGAAGGAGAGAGACGAGGGAGGATTCATTAAACAAAGAAGAGACTATTCTAGCAGGGGGAGTTTGCCAGAAACGGATTAGAATCGATATTTCATTGAAAATGGACATGATTGATTATGCTAACTCAAAACTCCCTTGCAAACAATGGAGGATTTTTTGTTTTTTCCCTATTTTTTCGTTGTTTTGGATTAAAAAGTGGGATGCATTTTGAAGAGTGGACCCTTACACAGAGATGTATGCGGGTGTTTATTGGATTTGTCCGATCTGATCTGAACGGCAGGAGATGAAAGATGAGTACCGCTAATATTATGCTAATGTTTACATGGCCGGTCCTTTAGCATTTCATTTAACCCTTTCTTCTCTGGTGTATTTATTGCAAAATCAAGTTCAAAACATGAATCTTGAGTGTTTTAGCTTTCAAATGATGCATAGTTTGTGATAGTTGATTGAATATTTTGTATAAAACAAAAGTAAATAAAAGTAAAGACACGCCCACTTCCGTCAACCTCCCCGCCCACGAACCGGTGCGGGTTAAGAGTTAAAATGCTTAGACGTCTTATGAATGAATTACGAATTAATGGCAATATGGTTTTGTTCAGATGAGTCTCCTGACCTTTCATGAGCACCATGAAATAGCATTGAGTCAGGGGACAGCAGCAGCATTAGTGAACGCTCACATGAATTAGGACTAGGGGAGCTGAAACTATCCCCCCCACCCCCCCAGACCATACCAGGCAATCCTCCCTGGCTCTTCCAGCTAATTGAAGAGACAGCAGAGGATACAAAGCAATTCCATCTATGTGAAGCTAGCAGGAGGAACGTAGCTACAGTTATTGATACGAGAAAATAAATAGTAAATAGGCGATATGGCTCTGTTCTAAATTCCCCTTCATTATCATGGGGAGCTCCATGAAATCCAAAACAGGGAACAGCAGCAGCTTCTAGGGGCAATCATTCTATTTTATAGACTGGAGTAGCAGCATAAATCCCCCCAACAGACCATAACCGGGCAATCCTCCCTGGCTCTTCCTTCTAAATCGAAGAGCCACGGAGGATCCAAAAGAGTGTTTCGAGAGAAGGCAATCGAACTGAATTTAATTGTAAAGATCCAATCGATCTACGTGAAGCTACCATGATGAATGTAACCAGCTAATGATTGAAGTAATTTATATACATCGACAGCTACTGAAGCTATAATATTAAATTTATCATGCCACGATCAGAGAGCAGCACTCATAGCTTTTCTAATGGATGGCTCGAGCATCGGGCCAGATAAACGTTCATAAGCAGCTAAAGACAATCGCATGAATGGCCTTCAAATGTAGAGACAAGAGTGGAGGAAGCTGCAGTTGTAGCAGCCTCTATGCACAGAGAATGAGCCGTATAACGCTCTGAGGGAAGCTTGCAGTATGCATAGCAGCGGAGACAGGAGGCAAGCCAGGCTCTGGACATGAGTTTTCCGTACTGCAAGGCAAATAATGGATCCTGCTGACCAGCTTGTGGATGACTCCTCAGGTAGGCTAACATAGATGACATAAAAGCAGAGTCAGATTCAGAGATAAAACGCTGTTCATCCCCTTTCCTATCAGTTTAGTGTGCCAGCGCTTCCAGTATTATCATAGCTTTAAGAACAAGTATTTCCAATATTAGCTATAGTTTTAAGAACAAGCACTTCCAATATTAGCTATAGCTTTAAGAATAAGCATTTCAAAATTAGCTATAGCTTTAAGAACAAGCATTCCATATTAATTACAGCTGTAAGAAAAAACACTTCCGATATTATAGCTTTAAGAACAAGTACTTTGAATATTAATTATAGCTTTAACAAGCATTTCCAATATTAGCTATAACTTTAATACAACACTTCCAATATTAATTATAGCTTTAAGAACAAGTGCGTTCCCAATCTCAACTATAGCTTAAGACAATATCCAATAGCAACTTTAGCTTAAAACGAGTTACACATTTACAAATACCAACTATAGAGACAAGAACAATATCCCTAAGCCTAGCATTTTACTGAAAACGACTAAGCTAAAGCAATGCAGATACCATTGTCAATTATGCTGCCAATTACCTAATAATATATAATTTTTTTTACACGGTTTTAAAACTACTTAGTTTCATGAAGACACAGAGATGAATGAGAGAGCTGCAGTTGTAGCAGCCTCTATGCACAGAGAATGAGCCGTATAACGCTCTGAGGGAAGCTTGCAGTATGCATAGCAGCGGAGACAGGAGGCAAGCCAGGCTCTGGACATGAGCTTTCCGTACTGCAAGGCAAATAATGGATCCTGCTGACCAGCTTGTGGATGACTCCTCAGGTAGGCTAACATAGATGACATAAAAGCAGAGTCAGATTCAGAGATAAAACGCTGTTCATCCCCTTTCCTATCAGTTTAGTGTGCTTAGAATTATGCTGAAGTGCTAGGAACAAATTGATACATAAGAAATGTGAGGTCATGTGACCACAAGTAAAACGTATCTTAGCAATATATCAGGATAAGGCCCAAAAACACCTCTATCAGCTTTAATAATATCAAATTCCCATAGTGCCTATAGCTTTAAGAAAATGATATTCCCAATAGTGCCTATAGCTTTAAGAAAACGCATATTTCCAAATTTCCAATAGCGACTTTAGCTTGAAGAAAGAATTTCTGAAAGAATCTTTAATCAATCTGAAAAGTAACTTCTAACTCTAAAGTTAGTTATAACTTAAGAACAAGTGTGTTTCTAATAGCACCAACAGCTTTTAAAACAAGCATGTTTCCAAACTCTACTATAGCTTACAATATCACTTTAAGACAAGCACATTTCCAACATCTATAGCTTAAGAAAAAGTAGTTTTCCAGTAGCTATATCGCTTTAAGCCAAGCATGCATCAGACACTATAGCTTTAACAACAAGCGATTTCCAATATTAATTATAGCTTTAAACAAGCATGTTCCCGATATCAACTATTAATTAAATGACAAGCACTTCCAATATTAATTATAGCTTTAAGAACGAGCACTTCCAATAATAGTTATAGCTTTAATATTGATTATAGCTTTAAGAACACGCCATATCCAATATTAACCATAGCTTTAAGAACAAGCACTTTCAATATTAATTATAGCTTTAAGAACGAGCACTTCCAAAATAAGTTATAGCTTTAATATTGATTATAGCTTTAAGAACACGCAATTTTCAATATTACTATAGCTTTAAGAACAAGCACTTTCAATATTAATTATAGCTTTAATAACAAGCGCTTCCCATATTAGCTATAGCTTTAAGAACAAGCATTTTCAATATTAGCTATAGTTTTAAGAACAAGCATTTCCAATATTAATTATAGTTTTAAGAACAAGCATTTCCGATATTAGCTATAGCTTTAGAACCAGCGCTTCCAATATTAATCATAGCTTTAAGAACAAGCATTTCCAATACTAATTATAGCTTTAATAACAAGCATTTCCAATATTAGCTATAGTTTTAAGAATAAGTATTTCAATATCAGCTATAGCTTTAAGAATAAGCATTTCAATATTAGCTATAGCTTTAGAACCAGCGCTTCCAATATTAATCATAGCTTTAAGAACAAGTATTTCCAATATTAGCTATAGTTTTAAGAACAAGCATTTCCAATATTAATTATAGCTTTAAGAATAAGCATTTCAATATTAGCTATAGCTTTAGAACCAGCGCTTCTAATATTATCATAGCTTTAAGAACAAGTATTTCCAATATTAGCTATAGTTTTAAGAACAAGCACTTCCAATATTAGCTATAGCTTTAAGAATAAGCATTTCAATATTAGCTATAGCTTTAAGAACAAGCATTCCATATTAATTACAGCTGTAAGAAAAAACACTTCCGATATTATAGCTTTAAGAACAAGTACTTTGAATATTAATTATAGCTTTAACAAGCATTTCCAATATTAGCTATAACTTTAATACAACACTTCCAATATTAATTATAGCTTTAATAACAAGCACTTCCAATATTAATTATAGCTTTAAGAACAAGTGCGTTCCCAATCTCAACTATAGCTTAAGACAATATCCAATAGCAACTTTAGCTTAAAACGAGTTACACATTTACAAATACCAACTATAGAGACAAGAACAATATCCCTAAGCCTAGCATTTTACTGAAAACGACTAAGCTAAAGCAATGCAGATACCATTGTCAATTATGCTGCCAATTACCTAATAATATATAATTTTTTTTACACGGTTTTAAAACTACTTAGTTTCGTGAAGACACAGAGATGAATGAGAGTGCAAATTGCCAGCTGAGACATATGCTTGATATACTTACCTTGTGGAGTGCAGATTTCTCTGAAATTGTTCTTGAGTCAGTCATAAAGTTTTAAGTATAACTTCAGAGAGTCCATGAAAATAATGCAGCGATGCAAACTCCAAATTAGACAGTTTATGAACCATGCGACAAAATCGCAAGTTTAAGTTTACAACCTGAATGAATGTGAGGTGAACCGTGTGGGGGCGAATTGCTCTCGCTATATTTCGCACTGCACAAATCCTTGTGAAATGATTCTGTTTTGCCTGCCGAATTCCCCATTTAAATAGCTCCTGACACATCTTGTATTAAAGCAAAACATGCATTTGAGCAGTGAGTGATTTTAACTAATAATACCTCGCTGACGGCCACCTCTCAGGATCACGTCCGTGACGATTGGCTGCTAAACTCGCCGGAATGGAACACCCGACGTATCCCAGAGCCCGAGACATGGAACCCAGTGAAACGTTTGCCAAATTATATAATTACAGGCTCATCAAGCGGGGTTGCTTTCATTGAGAAAATAGCTTGTAACGTTAGAACTTGGATAAGCTGGAGAAGAAGAAAAAAAAAAATCATTCTTACGAGACAGCATTTAGTCTAGAAATAAGCTGACGAAAGAATCCAACACATGGTCATAATTGTTGCTGCTCCCATAGTTATGAAATAGTATATGTCCTGATATAATTCTGCTGAAAATGCAGCTGCTGGCGTTTGTATGTAATATTGAATACATAATTTGCAAAAATAATGCTCACATTGCATGATTGAATCATTAGCCAACACATACTTATCTCACTCAATAGAACACAGAGTGAAAGGCAATGCACTTTAAAAGAGCCTTGTGTATGTTCAATGATTTGTTAAAGCAGACCGCACAAAATGCATAGTGATAAGCAAAGGAAAACCAATAAATTCTTATCCTGGTTGCAAAGCAGCGAGCAGCAAGTAGTAAGAGCGAACTGGATCTGCTTTAAATAGGCGCCCTGCTTTTAGTGTAGCCATTAGCAGCGAGGGGAGTTGAAACAGCTGATGCAAATCAGCTGATGAGACAGTGTTGTTACCAATAGCGTTAGCAGCGTCTTGACTACTTGGCCTGCTTTTTGGCTGCTTTAACTGTGTGTTTAAAAAAAAAAAAAAACACTTTAGTTATGCCAAGACAAGCCAAAGAGAAAATGGGATATGATGACTTTGGCTTATTGATGATGATGATGATATTGTAGCAGATTGATTGTAGTGGTGTCAATCACACCCTTTGGACCAATCAGGACGTAGCTGCATGCTATATGGGCAGAGGGTGAGCACTCGTGATACTACGGTCTTGTTGTTAGAGGCGTACTTCCGCTGTGGGTCCTCTCGCGTTCGTGGTGCAGTCGTGGTTATCGGACAGGTAATATAGCGTGGCTAACTTTCTCACTGTTTGGAGACACTGTTAGTGTTGCGATGGGCATTACAGGCGCAATGTCTTTTGCAGTGTTTCTCCTGTCATTAAACCCGATCTTTCCTGTGACGGAACCGGGTTGCATTGTGCTACTGGTAGGTTGAATCTGTTTCCTCTTTTAAATATTTGCATGACTGAGTTTAAAGTAATGGGCCGTTGTATTGTAGGCTTCGCGTAGCTGTACTTACGTCACGATTGGGGTATATAGCCTATAGATATGCATCTCCCTGACGGGTATGTATGTATGCCAGTCGGCATTACGTGTATGTTTAATTGTGCACTGTTATTGAGTGTAGTTTGTTTTTGTACGTCAGGACGGTGAAGCGCTTGTTGGCGCCGGTATCTGCATGAGTCCCTTTCTCGCCACACTGCTGTTTTGTCTCGATGGAGTGATTTGCTTTAAATCAAATCAGTTGGATTTGTGTTTAACAACTGTTAATGGGGAAAGCCGTATTGGCTCCCTCCGGGTTTTGAACACCTCAACGCACTTACAGCGCGGGACTCGACGCGCAACTGGGCGTCTGTATTAACCCGTTTGTATTTCAGTGACTGTGTTCATTAATGTGTGTGCAAGGTTTTTGTGTTTGGTTATGATTAAGTGATGTTTGATTAGTTTATACTTCTCTTTTTTTCGGGTTTAGAAATAAGATTTGTTTTCCTTTTTGTGTTTCTCATTGATTGATGTTTTTGTTTTATTTTTTTTGGTCTTTATTAACTGAATGTTTTTCTTTTAGTGCTGAGTGTCGGAAGTGGTGGTGCCGTTGTCCTCGGTGGTGGTGTCTCCTCCTGTGTGCTGTTTTTCCCTCTTTTGGTGTATTTTGAGTTTGGTTATTTTTGTGTGTGTGTATGTGTGATCAGGGAATCCTTAACCCCAGAGCTCCCAAAACCCTTGACCCGGTTTCCTCCCCTGGTAAGGCCTCAGCACTCCCCCTTTCCTTTATTTTCGTTATCTAGTGTGAATGGTACTTTATATTTGATGTTCATTTTAATGATTTAAATAAAATTATTGTTGTTTTTTACTGGAAATGCGTCTCTGGCTTCATGCATGAATTAAACATGTGTGCTTTTGTAAACTGGGAGGTTTAATTATCCAACTAATTTCATTCTATTTCCTGGGGTGAAACTCCCTGGGTGGCGTAGTCAGTATGCTTAGTCGTACCTCGCCACAATATCATCATGTAGTGGCTGAATCACTAATCTCATTCAGACTCAAATGGTCTGGTTATAGAGGTAATGTGTTATCAATTGTGTATTTACGTGATGTTATTTATGCTATTCTACAGCATGAGATCCAGCACTGTTATGGTAATTGAATAATATTCAAGATTTTAAAATCATGTAGTGCTCAAAAGGTTTAAATCTACAGCATTACTTATACACTCTAAAAAATAATTCAGTGGCTTAGTAAATATCACAGTAATAATTAAATTTATTAACTTAATAAAATCTCTAAATATCATTTACTTGATGTTTTGAGTTGAACATACCAAAATAATTGACTAAAATCCAACAGTTAATTTTGTCTCAAATGTAGTTATATTTAAGTTTTCACTAAAAGATTTTAGTGTTCGAATAACCAATTATTTATTTAAAATATACTTAATATATTTGTGAAATTTCTTTCAAAATATTTGAGAAAGGATAATTAATGTTAGGCTGTTTTGTCTGACCACCTGAACGTAGTTCTGGGGGAGGTCAAGGCAATCAGAGGCGTGGCTAGTTGGCTGAAATTGTGAATAAAACGCCGGTAGAAATTGGCGAATCCCAGAAACCTCTGTAGGGCCTTACGCGAATCTGGGCTTGGCCAATCTACCACAGCCTTAACCTTCTCAGGATCCATGCGCATTCCGTCAGTCGAAACGATGTACCCTAAAAAAGGAACAGACTGTGCTTGAAAAACGCATTTCTCCGCCTTGACAAAAAGCCCATTCACTAGCAACCTCTGCACTTGTCGTACGTGCTGCACATGCTCCTGGAGAGACGAGGAAAAAATCAATATGTCATCCAGGTAGACAAATATGAACTGATCTCTCGCAGCACGTCGTTGACGAGTGCCTGGAAGACCGCTGGGGAGTTGGACAGTCCAAACGGCATGACCAAATATTCAAAGTGCCCCCTGGGGGTGTTGAAAGTGGTCTTCCATTAATCCCCCTCCCTAATGCGGACCAAATGATAAGCATTATGTAAGTCCAATTTAGTGAAGATCGACGCTCCCTGCAAACTCTCGAATGTTGAAGACATCAACGGCAAAGGATAAGTATTCTTTACCATGATGCTGTTCAGTCCCCGGTAATCAATACAAGGTCGCAGAGATCTGTCCTTTTTTCCCACAAAAAAGAACCCCGCCCCCGCTGGAGAAGAGGAATGGCGGATGAACCCCATTGCCAGTGAATCAGAAATATATTTCTCCATAGTGTCACGTTTGCAGGTCTGTGGGATTTCTGTTCTGATGTGTTGTGTGTGTGTGTGTGTGTGTGTGTGGTGTCGGTGGCAGACACGTGTGTTGCTGGGCAACTAACGATCACTAATCAGTGATCAAATGCAGCTGCGACTCGTCAGCGTGGGTGTATCTGTGTTTGTTCGTTCATTGTCGGATCGTTCTGTGTGGTGCTCACGCTCTGTCCCTTGCAGTTTCTGCCCTCCGTCTCCTGAGTTCCTGTTGTTCCTGGACTGGAGTTTGCCTGTTGTGGATTTCCGGTTTTCTGTCTGGATCCAGAGGATTATTGCACCGTGGATCTCTCGTTTGGACTTCTGTCTGGAGATCGGCCCATTGTAGTCCCTGTGCTGCCAAGGACCAGCTGCACCACGACCTCTTCTGTTACTTTCATTGTTGAACGTTCTGAGTTATTCCTTGCTGTCAAGGACTAGCTGCACCACGGCATCTTCTGCCATTTTTCACTGTTGAACGTTCTGAGTTATTCCTTTAAATAAAGGATTGGTACTTGCATTTGAATCCTGAGTTTTCTATCCTGACATAACGATCCGACCTAGATGGATTCAGTGGTGAGTGGAGAAATGTCATGACTAATTACAGTCGTCGTATGGATCAACAGGAGGAACAGATATTGGCTACAGGTCGTGCGCAAGCCTTGGTGGCACAGGTGTCGGAGGTTTCTGCCCAGCTCCAACATCTAAGAGTGGACATCAATGGAGCGCCCACTGTGCCTACCCCACCGTCTGTTCCCCCACCCGTGGCGGAGGCGAATCATCGCGCTGAGCCTTGTCTTCCACCTCCCGCCCAGTATGCTGGTGAGCCACATTTGTGTCAAGCTTTTGTGACTAAATGCTCACTGTTCTTTACTCTTCAGCCCACTTAGTTTCCTACGGAGCAGTCTAAGGTGGCGTTGATGATCACGCTTCTGTCTGGACGCGCTGCACTGTGGGGAACAGCGGTGTGGGAAAGCCAACTTCCATGCTGTGCCTCGTTCCAGACTTTTACAGAGGAATTAAAGAGAGTGTTCGATCGATCGGTTTCAGGTCGCGAAGCAGCGTGAAAGCTGACGGATTTGCAACAAGGGAATCGGTCGGTTACTGACTTTTCCATAGACTTCCGCTTTCTCGCGGCCGAGACGAACTGGAACGAGGAGGCACAGTGGGACAATTTCCTGCATGGGTTGGCTGACCGTGTCCAGCGGGAGATTGTCGGGTTGGACTTGCCCACAAGTCTGGATGGACTGATTGAGCTGCCGATCAGAGTGGATAGTCGTCTGCAACGACGTGATCAGCAGAGACGTCATGGTTCCTACTCGGATGTCGAGTTCGCCAGAGACACGGTCAGTCCCATTCAAGATCTTGAACCCATGCAGGTGGGCAGAACCCGGCTGACCAGGGAGGAGAGGGATCGGCGCCGGAGCAACGGACTGTGTGTATACTGTGGGGCGAGTGGACACTTTGCCTCTAACTGTCCGGTAAAAGCCAGAGCCCGTCAGTAGACTTGAGGTTATTGACGGGTGGTGCTTCATTCGAGAAATCCTCTTCTGCTACTCTCCTTCCAGTCAGACTACAATGGGCCACGTTATCCCACGCTTGCCAGGCTTTAGCAAACGTTGGAAACTTACTCCCGGAAATCTCCCTAATTATCGGCAGTTTTCGACAATTTAGAGGCAGCGAACGTCGCGTTCGTCTGTGCCACAAATTGTCGTAAACGAACCATGACGTAGGTGGAGAGCCCCCCGCTGAGATACAGCGCGGAGGTGCGACGCCTCTAATTAGCATATGAATAGCAGCGAAACCAGAGAGTCAATGGCCAGACTTGAATTTACTCACTCAGTATTGGCTGAGGCCACAACTTTTAAACAAGAAAAATCCCTCGTGATTGGTTGGCAGATCACTGCAAACCAATCATTATTGGTCCCCCTGGCTCATTATAAATGTAAACCCCAATAATAATAATAATAATAATAATAATAATAATAATAATAATAATAATAATAAATATATAATTTATGTGGTAATAGTTTATGTTTTATATTAATGTTATTGTGCTATGAAGTACACTATTCATACCATCAAGGAATATATGGGGAAATTATACGGACCGTGCCGTTTATTCAAAGAAAGAGCTTCATTTATAAACACACAGCTGTTCATTCAAAGAAAGAGCTTTATTGTCAAACACAACTATGTACAGTGCAGCAGTAATGTATCTTATGTTGTCCTCCAAAAACGTCAAAGAGAAGTGGCCAACACATTCGGGGAACACAGGCGTATACGAGAGGGCGGTGGCCGCACAATCCATCCAGACACCCCGTAAACAATGCCGTCTTCCTCATCAGATATGAGTTCAATGGTCGCGGACTTCCAAATGTCCACCTCATCCTCAGCAAGCACACTTCGTCTCGCTTTCAGCAACTGTAATACAATCCATAAAGACAATAAGCAACCTGAAAAATACTCACATTGACAAAAAACGGATCTAATATAATAAATCTTACCCTTTTTCTTCTTGATCGACTCCGAGCTAAACTTCGCAGTTTCCGCCTGCGATGTAAGTTCAGGTTGTTTGTATCTGAAGCTCCGGCGTGTCGATTCATAATACGTCTTACAGGCAGCTGGAAAACAATTACATGAGACTGGTATTAATAAAAATAGTCACGGTAAAATTAAACAAGGAATGAGAAAAACATTAGACGTTATACCTACAAACAATGTCGTCATGTTCAGCGGTTAAATCTGAACTCGCGGAAATCGCTCCAAGCAGATAAGGTCACGGCTTCGTTATGAGGCGAGGATAGTCTGTGTAAACAAAATGAGCAGTTATAAGCTCGGCTCTATTAACGCATCCATTTCCTTGTACAGCTGAATAAAAGCATATTCTTTAAATCGTAACGTTACATTACCCATGCTCTGGTTCATAGCGCCTGCAGTTTGCCTCAGAGTTGTGAAGACGCCTGAAAGATTAGTCGAAAAAGTTGGTCGTGTCCATGCAGAGGAGTTGAAGGGGAGCTGAAGGCGAGACGGCGTCCTGTCATTGTTGATCACGAAAAAGCAAAGCAGCAAAAACACAGGAAATGTATAAAAAAAAGAGAGTCCAAAACACGTCTGTTTAAAGCACGTCTTCAAGTTTTGTACGCGTCATGGCCATGACTTCGCACCTAATTGGACGAGGGCGAGAAGCTCGTCAGGCTCCTCCAATCACATGCGAGGTCATAGTTATAAGGATGTTTTCCAGAATTAATGAAAAAACTCTGTATTAATACATTTTCCTGGACAGAATGGAAAATGTATTTAGTACCACATGCATGTACAGACTACAGTTCTCGCTCACAAATTTGATGGGATTAGGATTGATTGTCTTGATATAGTCAGTTTATGACAGTTTACAAAGAAGGTCTAACAACAAACTGATTTTAAGAAATGTATTAAATTAACAAGAAAATGAAACAAAAGAATGTTAAGAGGTGAATAAAATAAAAAAAAAATTGATGTATTTTGGCTCTGTGTGTGTGTGTGTGTGAGTGCGTGTGTGATTGTGTGTGTGTGTGTGTGTGTGTGTGTGAGAGAGAGAGAGAGAGAGAGAGAGAGAGAGAGAGAGAGAGAGAGAGAGAGAGAGAGAGAGAGATAGAGAATCACAAGAGTCCGGAAATCAGTCCACAGAGGGGCTTAATTTATCCCTATATTCTTCAACCTCATTGAGGTTTCAGACCACCAGCTCCAGAAAAACCTATTATATTTATTTTCACTTTATTTAAGTTAATGGGTGTGGCAAAAGTGCTTCAATTACATATAGGCATAACACCGTAACTTTTTATTTTGTGTTAACTTTTTAACTTTTTAACATTGGTTAATGCTAATGACATACAGAGTAATTAATCTACTCTGTTAGCCCGGACAAGTTGAATCTACTTAAAAAATTGGAGCAAACTGGTTGCCCTAAAAATTTAGTAATGTGAACTAAAACGAGTACATTTAACTTAAAATGTTTTGGTTTAAAAAATTCAGAACCTAGATAAAACTCCCCCTGCTGCTACTCTGATTTGCATTTGTGTAGCTCACAGCATGTTCATTTACATGTTAAAGCCTCCCCTAGAATTAAGGGGAGGGGGGGTCACGGGGGGACAACTGCCAAGCAAGGCCCACGTCAATTTCCGACAATTTCCGGCAGTTTTCGGTGTTGCCTGCAAATTGCCGTGCACAGTCGTAAACCTGAAGTTTCAAGGCAATCTACAGTGCCACATACTGACGAAAATCCCACTTTTCATGCAGTGTCACTGGTTAGCCAGATCATTCACCTGTCAACAGCCGTTCAGCTTCACAGGCATTATCCTGGTTGCTAAACCCAAGCAACTTAAATCTGGGGTCTAGCAATGTGGCCAATGCAAGCACACGGATGGATTCAACATTACTGCACCGCTTGTTGATGTACTGCTGAAGAGCCATTCCTAAGGATGAAGCAGATGTATTTCTTGCATGGGCTGTTTTTTCTGCCACCTTATGCTGAATCATCCTAATGATTGGGATGATCTTTGAAGCAGACACACTTTTCTCACTAGAGAGCTCTGTAGTGGCATACTTGAAGGGTGCCAGTACTTCAAGGCTTTCAGAAATTATATCAAAATCAGCACTTGAAAGGGTTTCCTGCCCATCCTTTCTTGGGCAAGGATTAGGTTTTCAGTGGCCTTAGTGCTGCTCCTGAAAAAAGACACCACTCTCCTGGCTCTTCTATGGATGTCTGCAAATACCTCATGTTCTTCAATTGCCCTCTTAACAATGAGATTGATGGTATGCGCAAAGCAAGGGAGATGCTGTAGTCCCAGCTTCTGAAGCAACTGAACCAGTGAGCCCCCAGTCAGATATTAGATTTGACAAAGCCTCTTTGATGTTGTCAGCTGTATGTGCTTTTGGGAACTTTGATACTCTCAGCATCACTGAGCCAAGTTCTGTGTTGCTGTCAGTGTAGTGGCATGTGACCCCCAGATAGGACTCCATGGTGAGGGAGGTCCACATATCAGCTGTAAGGCAGACAGATGGGATGTTCTGCAGATGTTCCCTAGCCTTTTGCTTCTCCTCTTTGTATTTCTCTCTGACCATCATCTTAACAGTTTTACGGCTTGGCAGAACATAGGTAGGGTCCAACTTCTTTACAAATTATCTAAATCCCTCGTCTTCCACGATGGAGAAAGGCTGCAAGTCCTTCACAACCATGTTGACAAGGGCCTCATCAAGCTCTTTCTTCCTTCCTAATAATACACAGTACAATTACCATTCATTCATACCAGTGTTAATTTCGTTGACAAATAATTTTTGTCATAATTTTCGTCAACAACCTTTTTTCACTGACGAAAACGAGACGATAACTAAATAAAAACTAGTGTTGGATGACAAAAACTATGACGAAAATCAACTGTCATTTTCGTCAACAAATAAAAACGAGACAAAAACGTTAGGGAGGGACGATTAGGGAAGAGATCCAGTCAGAACTGATGTCCTGTGTAACAGATGCGCACATTTGATTTGAACGTGCTGATCTAACCGCTGGAAAACACGGCTCACGCATCCCCAATCCAGCGCTCCAGAGCGGCTCACAATCAATGAATAACACACATTTATGCCAGGCAATTGTTTATGAACTAATGCTGATGAATAATGACAATGTTTACTTTACAATGTTTATATAGTAATCTGTTTTAGACGGTTGTAACAATGCATATTTTATCTCCTCATCTGAACTTGAACGAGCAGCTGCAACTGCAACAGAGGCGCAGAAATAAAGAGTCCCGGTGTATTTCGAGCTCGTTTATAATTAAAAATCACGCATTAAATATTCATTTTGGTTACACAATAAACTGTATTTAATTTCATTCCCATTTAATTCATAGTCAGGAGGAACAACCAGTATTTGACACATATTCAATAAAGTATCAGGGTTATAATAGTTCACTAAAACCATAAAAAAAATTTCATTACTTGAAATTAAATAAATTAAATAAAAATAAAAATAAACAAACTTATTTGAAGCTTTAGCTTAACCTGATATGGCCTACTGACTAAAACAGAAATACAAAGTTATAAAAACTATATAGATGTTTTTAAAAAGCAAACAAAAAATGGAATTGAGCTCTGTTTCGTGTATTTTTAATGTCAAAAACAAAATGATGTCAAAATGTCAGTTCAAGTGACAGTCGGTTATGTAATGCTTAAATGCTTAATGTATTACAATTTAACTAAACTCATTAGATTTTAGGAGACTAAATCTACTGTAGATTTAGTCGACTAAAATCTTATGATATTTAGTCGACTAAAACTAGACTAAAACTAAAAACAATTCAGGTGACTAAAATATGACTAAAACTAAATGGCATTTTAGTCAAAAGACTACCACTAAAACTAAATCCAAATTTGCTGTCAAAATTAACTCTGATTCATACTGGCAGTATAATTAAAAGTTACAAAGTAAGTTATGAAAATGAAGGCCATGCAGTGTTCAACCAAGTTACAAATAATGTTCATTTATTAAAATGCTTATAAAAAAGCATTGGCAGTACAAAATTTGTTAATTCCTTGGAGTTCAGATGGTTACAATATAGTGTAGATTTAAATTCAAAAGTGTTTGTTTGGAGTTGGCCTGAAATCTGTTGTGAACTTCTGTTGTTTCTTGAAGTAGAGACCAGGAGACGTCGGGATCAAAACAGAAGTGATTCTTTTAATGAGAACTCTCTGTGCTGCAGGTCGTTCGAAAACAGTCTAATTTAAACAGCATACCTGATAGGTTATATACATTCCAAAGGGGGAGAGATTATACAGCAGGGGATGAGACACTCTAAGCAATACAATGCAAATGTTGTATAGGTAAAAAGGACACACCCTACATTCCTGTCTCATCAGCCGTAATTCAATCAGCATAACAGTGTCATTCAAATGCATAGATGCTAATCCAATCTCTCAAGCAGTATTGCTCTAAACTTGTCATGGTAAATAGTCGGGCAGTGCATAAAGACAAAAGACTTAATGTCTCAAACACTTACACGGCCTGACGTAATCTCCTTAGAATTTCCTCAAGTTTACTTCAAAATGTAAAACACAAATACAGATAATGTTTTCAGTTATATTCTATTACATTGGAACCTAGATATAACAATGTATAAATTTGTAATCTTACATTCCCCCCTTTGGGAGTTCTAATAACTCACATAATACAAATTTAAACCTTCATCAGTCCATTCTGTAGCTTATGTTTGTTAACATGAGCCCCATCTTCTAGTCATGTAACTTGGAAAAAGTTACAGGCACATATCACTTTCTCTGTGTTGATTGTCTGTAATGACAAATGACATGCTGCCACAGAAACAAACATGCCACTACGGTCCGTGTAATTCATTACGGGTAATATTCTTTTGTGGTTGGAACAGTCCTTGTGAGTCCTTTGTTGACCTTACAGGTTTCTGAACCATGAAGAATTATCTTCAGTCATCTGATGTAATTTTGCTGAAAGATCAAGAATGTCTTGTTGGATTTTGTTCAAGAGTCCTTGACCACCATGTTTGTGCATAAGTGAGTCCTTGAATGCAGCCATCTTCTTCATCTTCTGTTGGTGGTAGGAGAGCAACCAGGGTGCACCTGCCATTGAATTGGCTGAGCAGGATGATATATACAGACGTTCCTCCCATCATGTGCCACCCATGGGATTCCTGCTCCTACTGAAGGCAGGTGTGGCATGCAAACGTTCTTTCCAGCAAACAAGGTGTTTCTTGACATATTCATCAGCTCTAAGAATATGTTGTTTCTGGAGTCTACACTTTGTGCGTTGTCCATGATGAGTAGTAGCAAGGCAATCTTGATCATGTTGATGGAAGACTGAAGTTCCCGTAGATTATTCTCTGCGTTGTGTATTTTTTTCTTTCGTGACAGTTGACTCCATAGTGGGTCTAGTTGTCCTTCAGAGGTTGTGGCTTCATACGCAGGTGAGGATCAGTGCGTATGGGTCTCGTTGTCCTTCAGAGGTTGTGGCTTCATACGCAGGTGAGGATCGGTGCGTATGAATCTGGGGACAGCCTTCAAGTGGTATCTGCACAGATTAAGAACAAAAACAAAAGACAACAGAGCAGTATTTGTTCTAAAAGACAGCAAACATCAGGGTTGTCTCATATGTTCAATCGGAGTCTGCTATTGTTGTTCCTTCTTTCCCCATTTCTTAATTCCTGTGACACCTAAAGAAACAGTGAGGTAAGGATGGACTAGTGGATGGGGATGCCTACAAGGGAATCTTCGCCGCAGGTTTTGTCCCCGAATGCTTATTGCATTCAGTTCTTTCCTGAGCTCCTCACTGGTCCGTGTCCTACCCTATCCCTGTTGGTGGGGGAACAACTTTACAGTGTGACACATGACTCTAGGTTTTCCTTCCCTGACACAACACTGCAGCTGCTGTAATGTTACCTTCAATCACTTGAGCTGAACCATCAACAAACAACTCCAATTCTACATTCTCAATGGGAGTTTCTGCTATTTCATTCGTAGTTGCGTATGTAAGCGTAACACAATCATGAGTAATTTCATCCTCTAACAAAACTTCAGTCATTGCAGACGTACATGAGGATGAGTTCGTGACTGGTGCACGCTGTAAAACAATGTTCGGGGCTGTGATGCTAAATTTCACTGAATCAACAGGCAGCTTTGTTGAGGTTCAATTTCTTAGTCAAAGAAGCTACTCTAGCACAGAGTTCTTTGTTCTGTTTCTCCAGCTCTGAGATCTGCTGAGACTGTTGTCTAGCTAGCGCTAAACCAAATTCTCTGTGACAACAAATAATGCCTTTCACATTGTTCTTGCGAATACATGCTCCTAAAACTTTTTTACATTCATCAATCGACCAATTCTTGTCTGGATGGATCTCATATTTCTGAGTTCGTTTTTGTCTAACTTTCTCTGTGACAATTAAATTCATCTGCACTCCTAACTATGATATGAAATCACTGTCTGTCCACAAAGGAGCTGCGAGGCCCCCTTTTTCAGTTGTGGGGGTCAGTCTAGGATTCTTTCTAAACATTTTTTAATTTCTTTGTTACCACACACTCACAAACACTGACTTCTCTGATCAACAAACTTGTTAACACAGCTCAACTATTGTTAACTTTCTTTGGCAAAAACAGAGGACAACACAAATATTAACTAAATGTTAATCTTCCCTGCTTGAAACAGAGGATGACTCATCTCTAAAAACAAACTTTTTTTAGAGGGTAACACAAATATTAGCTAAATGCTAATCTTCCCTATTTAAAACAGAACAATTATTAGCTTGTGAGGCTAATATCTTCTGCCTGAAACAGAGGCTGAACATTTCTTCCCTGCCGAAAAAAACAGAGGATGACTCATCTCTAAAAACAAACTTTTTTAGAGGGTAACACAAATATTAATTAAATGTTAATCTTCCCTATTTAAAACAGAACAATTATTAGCTTGTGAGGCAAACAACTTCTGCCTGAAAACAGAGGATAACTTTCATCTCTAAAAACTAACTTTTTAGAGGGTAACACAAATATTAACTAAATGTTAATCTTCCCTATTTCAAACAGAACAATTATTAGCTTGTGAGGCTAATCTCTTCTGCCTGAAAACAGAGGATAACTTTCATCTCTAAACAAACCTTTTAGAGGATAACTTAGTTAACCAAACCCTACAGCCGTCCGTTAACTCTTCCCTGGCAGCCAGAGGATGAGAACTCTCTGTGCTGCAGGTCGTCCGAAAACAGTCTAATTTAAACAGCATACCTGATTTGGTTATATACATTCCAAAGGGGGAGAGATTATACAGCAGGGGATGAGACACTCTAAGCAATACAATGCAAATGTTGTATAGGTAAAAAGGACACACCCTACATTCCTGTCTCATCAGCCGTAATTCAATCAGCATAACAGTGTCATTCAAATGCATAGATGCTAATCCAATCACTCAAGCAGTATTGCTCTAAACTTGTCATGGTAAATAGTCGGGAAGTGCATAAAGACAAAAGACTTAATGTCTCAAACACTTGCACGGCCTGACGTAATCTCCTTAGAATTTCCTCAAGTTTACTTCAAAATGTAAAACACAAATACAGATAATGTTTTCAGTTATATTCTATTACATTGGAACCTAGATATAACAATGTATAAATTTGTAATCTTACAAATCCAACATAGTCCTTTGTATACCATATATACTGTATATAAAACCAATTTAGCATATGAAGAAGTCAACCACAACTTCATTTGCTAAATTGGTTATTCTAGCAAATGGCTTCGAAACTTTGCCTATGCTATTAGTGATTTGTTATTATTTGTGTTAAAGTGTTTTTATCTTTGTTAAAGTGTTATATTCCACCACATGAAGAAATGGAATAGAATATGAAAACTTGAACTCCAAAAGGGTGACTTGTGACTTTTCTTGCATTTTAATGTTTGTTTGTTTTTTTTATCCCAAAGGAAATTTCTTTCATTATTAGTATAAATCTTACCTTTTTCTGGTGCAGACTGGTGCTCTGTTGTAGGAGTCTCGTTGGCCAGAGCATTTAGATTTTTGGAGCGCAAATGCCGAAGCATTGAGGATGTATTATTAGAATAAGATAAAGTTTGGTCACCTTTCATGCATGATACTTTATTAGGAGTGTCAAGACTGAAGTGTTCCCACACTTGAGAACGGGGTCTCTTGTGTGCATTCTCCATTTTGAAATTAAACACAATGTGAGCTGTTGAAAACTGAGGACAGTGTTTACAAGCAGCAAACAAGTTTGTGTTTGAGGAATGACTTTTATTCATTTTTCTGGGAACAGTGGTTGAGCTTGCATGGTGTTTTAAATTAATAGCAGTATGGGACAGCACAATCGATGCATTTTGCATTTGAGCCCTTCGTGACGTGTCAGTGAGGTAACGAAGCTTCAGTTCCACAGGTCACGTGACAGCCTCATTTCAAAGCAATGCTCCGGAACACTGGCCGTTTCTCAATAGGCGTTCTTGTCTGTACTTGTGTTCTCGTGGACTTGTGAAACGTCATCAGTCGCTGTCCAAGTACTGTTCCAATTCAAAGTTCACATCTAGCCATAGACAAATACAGTTCAAATCCCCGGATGTGTCCTTGATCCGCCCCTTTTATCAAGGATGCATTTTTTACGGTCTATGGGATGCATCGAGAGGAGAGATGTGTTCGACATCGGCTGTGGCTGGATGCAACTGATCGGCGAGAGTAGCCACATGCAGGCGGGGAGGAGCTGCAAACGGAGATGTGAAGTCGGACACTTTCTGCTTCCCGCAGTGACGCTCGTACTGTGTTTGCATACTTTATCAGCTGAAGTGAAATAAATGCAGTATTTGGCAATACACAGATGTTTCAGACACATTATTGTCATGTAATACTTTATGCACTGCTTAATACAGGGTGTGTTTGTACAAGAAAAAAGTTCAACATGTCAGCCTACACTATCAATGAAGTGGGGTCTACGTTTTTAATCAGTTTTATTTTGATAAACATGACAATATAACATCGCGACTACATGAAAGGAGGTTTTACTGTTATAAAAAACAGATTTGTGAGCATTAGTGGAACTAAAGGTTCTAGAATAAACACGAAACACACGTGCTCGCTGTCATGCGGTGAATCTGGCCAATCGTGGAACATCAGAGTCCGTGCAGCCTCGTGCAACTGCTCTGGAGAAACTGCACCGGCTGTATTAGCCGATTGCTCTCGAATCGCTCTCGAATCGCTTGCGGCACTTTGTTGACATAAGTCACTGTCACGTGGCGTCGGCGCTGCCTCAAGTCGGACAACATTTCTAACCAGCATGCACTGCTTCAAGTCAGCCGCCGATTGGTCAGCGCATCGCTGGGTGAAGTTGAACAAGCCTCAAATTTGAAAAATACTCGAGCTGCAAATGGGTGGGTTAGCAGCAAGTGCGTGGAGCTTTAGCCGCAAGTGGGCTGTACAAACTTACAGAGGATTTTGATTGGTTTATTTAGTATAACCTGTGTATAGCTATTAGGCTTGTTTGAGATGCGCCTCGCCTCGCCTGCAGTTCAGCCGAGACTAGGCGGCTGCAGTGAGGGAAGGAGTGAAAAAAGTGCAGGCAAGCCGGTCAGTTCTCTCTTCTCGTAGTGGATCAGCACCTGCGAGATCAAAGGCGGATATCGCGGGATTCACACTCGTGCGCTTTGTTGCTGATAAACTGGATGTAATTTAAGTTCTGTTACTTTAATATGAAAATAAATATTATGAACAAGACACCCAAAGTTTTTGTTATTTATTTCCATTCGAAAGACGTGTTTATCAATCATTTTTACTTTAATTAGGCCTACATACATGTTTTTATATATATATATTTTATAAATATGACAACAATCACATAACCCACAGAGAGATTGCCTTTGTTAGAGAGTTTGGGAATATTCACACATAAAAACATGATATCAGAGTTTTAAAATCAAACATTTTAAAAAAGAACCATACATCACGGTTGTTTAAACCAATAAGCATTAAGCTGTGTCGTCAGCAAGTCGTTTCCCATCATGCTTTTGCTCAGCGCAGTCGGTGGAGAGCAACTGCGCTCAACTGCAGAATCCGACACATCCGCCTTTCGCTCGCGAGAGTTTTTTGACATACGTCAGCATGACATCAGAGCAAGGTGGACCGCCCTCGGACACATTTCTAACCGGCATGCATCTCGCGCTGATCACCGGTGATCGGTTCTGCGCAGATTTTGCTCATCTCAAACAAGCCTGAGACTTCAGACAGACCGGTATCCCAGAATGCATCTCGCACCAACGGACGCACCCCCAACACCCCCTCATGATAAGCTGAACTTGGTTGTGCGAGCCTCTACTAGCTACTAAGAACGTAACCGAGAGCAGAGCGACATTATCATCAATTAAAGTAATACTGTTTGCATGTGCTTTATAAAAGAGCCTCAACGGGTGCGGCATTGTTTTGTCACATGCAACACATCCAGATTACACATCATTTCTGCTTAAAGGTCCCATGGCATGAAATTTTCATTTTATGAGGTATTTCAACATTAATATGAGTTCCCCTAGCCTGAATATTGTCCCCAAGTGGATAGAAATGTTGATCGGTGTAAAACCGAGTTCTGGCTGTCTTTCTCTGCCTTTGAGAAAATGACAGGCCAGACTAGCCAATCCTGAAGTCTCCTGTTTTGACGTCCACACAGGAACGGTTACCTCCCTTTCCTCCGCCCAGAGAATCTGGCACGCCCATGCAAGCGCTCGAGAGATCATGGCTTGTGAACGAGTGAATGCTGGCAGTTTCTCAGTGTTTGGATGTACAAATGAAAACAGAAGTCTTTTTAAAGTTCCTTCTGATCTGTGATCAGTGATTTCTTATGTGTAGCTAATTATTTATTATTCGTGCACACACTGCGGCTTCTCTCTCTCCCGACAGAACGGTGTTTTCGTGTTTTCTATCTTGTGAGTCAGTGTTTTTGTACGTCCTCGTCGCATCTATCTGTTCTACAATGTGTATACAGTCATGAGTTTCTGCTCAACATCGGCAGACTCACATCTCTTTAGAGATAAACCTCACGCACGCCGAGGCTCTGGCTGCACTGACCGGTCGGGCTTCAACATCCCCGACCCCCAGTAATGCATCTGTCCCACAGTGGAGGCACCAAACGCGGTGCGAGATTAAGCAGAAGGGGGGTAAGCGTGAGGGTATCCGGCTAGGCTAGCCAGCTATCCCCATAATAAACTGGATTACATTCGATTACTGCTGTTGTGTCTTTGTTTGCGCTGTGTACTTAATGCGCGTCACTGACGCTTTTCATATGATTGGAACATATCTAAAAATAATGCTATAATCAACACTTACTAACTCGTTCATCTCGCTATAATGGTACATTGCATGTGTTACAAAGTTGGTAGAATAATGATGAAGACGGACTCGGCGTGACTGGGACTCGTGTTTATTCAGAACTCTCAGATACAATTGTTATAAGTCCGAAATGACAATGAGGCAGCCTCCCGCAATGTAAAGTCAATGGAGAGCGTTGGATTGTTTTCCCCCCCGGTGTGGGCGTGGCCTAAATACGCTCTGTCTCTATCACAACTGACTGGGTCATCGGACCAATCACCACAGATTAGCGTCACGTAAAGGCGGGGTTTTGAAAAGTGAATCACTAAAGGAATCATTTGAGAATCGCTGTCAAAACAGGTAAAAATAAATGCATATTATAAGAAAACTAAATTCTTTTTTGTCATTGCATGCATGCAAAACTGTTGTTGGGGACTTCTAAAACAATAATTGGAACATTTTAAATGCCATGATAGGTGCTCTTTAAAACATAGCCTATTGATCATGCTTAAATCAATTAATACAAAGACAGTAGTTTATACTTCATGGAAACAGGCTAAAACTATACACAGTTTTTATTTAAAAAAATATTAATAAATGTATAACATGTTGTAAAGTGTTTCTCATTTGACTATAGATATATTAGTATTATTTTGTTCACATTCATGTTGTTCCAAATAATACTGACAGAAAATAGCCTATAAGATTTAATGTTAATGGACACAAACACTGTAGTTTATTGTTACTTTAACAATACTACAACTTTTTATTTTTATTTTAAAAATATATTAGGCCTAATACATTTGTAACATGTTATAAAGAGTTTCCCATTTGACTCTATATTCAATCGTATTATTTCGATTGAAAATAATAGACAGAGAATATGACATTTCTATTTTTCAAATGTGAAATAAAAATAACCATTTAATACAAGGCCTTAAAGTGAAACGTGTTTCTCTGAAAGAAAACAAAAAGGACATATATAAAATATTTCTAAAATAATAGGTTTAAAACGAATTTAAACAGCACATAATAAAAAATGAAAACATGCAAAAAACTTAAAACACAAACTTGTGACTCTTAAGCCCATATCATGGCATTTCTGCAGAAATACTTGAAAAGATGAAAGTGTTTTCATCTCTGAAAACTAAATGTATACATTTTATTAATGAATAATTATTTAATATTAAGACAAATAATATATTTTGAGACTGACGCTGACTGGACAGGATTTACCGAGCGTTTTCAAAATCGTGATAATCACGCGCGGTTTTAATGATAATTAATTTTTAAACTATATTACTTACCGTCAGTACATTTTATCGTGGTTTATCGTGAAACCGGTAATCGTTACATCCCTACTGCATACTATGGCTCTTACAATGTTGCCCCTGGCAACCGATAGCGCGGCATCCCAGAATGGTGGACGGGCTCAGACTCCGCCCAATTTGTCACGTGACAGCAAGCGACCATGACGTATCTCCTCATTCTCAATTGATGTTTGCTGGTTGGTGTGAGATGCATTCTGGGATACCGGTCTGTCTGAAGTCCACAGCTGTGTCCCAATTCAAGGGCTGCATCCTTTGAAGGCCGTGTCCTCTTAAGTGCGCGGCCAACGCAGCCTTCAAAGGACGCGCCGAGACTCGTTTACAGTGGAAGGTATAGCGGATTGCGTCCTTTGAAGGTCCTTCGAAGGTCCTTCGAAGGCTCCTTCAAAATACGGCCTGCAAATGCGTCCTTTTTTTCCCATGAAATGAAGGATACTCGGATGGATGCTTCGCAGCCTTGCCTTCCCCAGAATTCATTGCGCGCCGCGACCTCAGATTTTTGAAGAGAAATTGCCAGATTACACTTTTAAATGCAAGTAGTGGGTTTCAATTTACTCCAGTAATCTAATGTTTCTACTGATAAAAATATAATGTTGACTTATATGTTACCAACATACGATTTTATATAGTTTATACTCTTTATTATGTACATAAATGGGCCAAGGTAAACATCTTTAGTTGTTTTGTTTTTAGGCAGTTGAATATAACTTTAAAGTTCAGTATAAATGTTCATTTCAGTTCTCTTCAACGGCAGCTGTCAACAGTTGCTAAATATTACAAATAATGTAACGAAATACATTTACTCTGTATTTGAGTATAATTGTGAAGTAGCCTACCTCAGATTTGTATTCAACTTCATCTCAGAGGCAAATATTGTGGTTTTATGAAAAACAAACTTTTTACACATGGATATTACATTTTGATATTAGTTATCGTTTAAAAAAGAATCTAAAAATATAATACTCTAGAAATATGTCTTATAGATCAGGGATAGGCACTGTTGGTCTTGGTTCAGCTCATAGAAGAGTAATGCATGTTAAAATATTTTATGGTTTGATTTGAGGATGTGAGTTAATTTAATTTATTCTTCCCTCTTTCTGAAAACATCTTAGCGGCATGGCAGCCGTCGAATAAGTCAGCACTGCAAACCTGTTGGTAGACAGTGGAAAATGCACTGATCCCAGATGATGTCCCGCTGACAGAGGATTCACCAGGGTCAATAAAGCCCAGCTCAATAAAAGTCTACATAAAAACATTTTCTTCCATCTGTTTTATGTACTGTTAATTTTAAAATTTATTTTGTTTTTCTAATCTTAAACGTAACTTATGTAAATAGTTGTAAAAAGTACTGTAAATAAAAATGTATAGAACAATTTATTGTTTCATTTACAAATGAAATTACAAAAAAAAATGTACAGAATTATTTATTTAATTTAAAAATTATAACTTGCATAACAAAAATAATGCGTAGAACGATAACATTTAATTTACACATTTTAATTTACAAAACAAAAATGTTAGTTCTCAACTATCTCTCAAGAAGAGAAAACAATCAGTCCATTCTCTCCCTGCTCTCCTCTGTCTCTCGCTGAAACTTCCTGTCCTCCCTCAGTATCTCCATCAGCTCATCCTCTCTGTCTCGTTTCCTCTTGGCTGGAGTTGCTCCTCCTCATCTTGGTCATCCACTGCTGAACTTGGCCCTGGTGTGTCCTCAGGGATGGAGGCAATGAGGACAGTGGGGTTGTCCCAACACCTCATTCATGAAGACAAACCATGGCCAAGTTCCCCACTCCCTCACCTGTCCCAGGACACTTTCAATCCTAAGGCAGAAACATGTCTGTCAACAACAAACACAACAGCACAATACATTTCAGTAAAGATGTCTATTAACTTGCATACTTTTTTTTTTTCTCAGTTGTAATAAGTTATTTTTTTTACCTGCAAGGCAGGGGTGCAATCTTAAGAAAATAAAAAAAAAATATGATGCATCAATTATATGATAGCCTACATAACGTTACATACAAAATACTCCAGAAATCATATTTATAGATACTCAAATTCTATATTCTCGATTTTTTTCGGCCCGGAAAATAAATACTCATTTGCTGCCCTCATTTTAATAAAGCTGCTAACAAGTTACTTAAAACAAAACGAATTATTACATCAGATTACCTAACGAATAAAGCCGTGCAGTGGTAACAGAAATAAAGACCACCGGCTTTTAAAACGTTTTGTTTGTTTTTTGAGTAAATTAAAACACAATACTTACATTTATAAGTGTATTCCTCGGCCGCGGGATGGGCAGAGGAATACACTCTGAGAAGGATCCACTGTCCTGGTTGGTTCTATCCTTCCCGGCCGGGGAGACGGACGGTGGGTAGGATTGCCAGGTCTCTGCAACAAAAGTAGTCCAAAACTCCCAATGCGATTTTCTCCCATTCTCCATCGAGCGGCCGAATTCTCCACTGGAGTTGTACGTTTGGGGGTGTTGGAGCGGCGAAATCGCGACGTCAGGCTAGCGAAATCGTACTTATGGGGTAGAAACAAACCTGCAGAAATAATTTTTCACCCGCGGCAACAACTTAAAAGTAGCCTAATTTGGCTGAAAAACGCGGACTTGGCAACACGGACGGCAGGCTGCATTTGAAGGCCCCTTCGAATTGGGACAGCCTTCGTCGCGCTGCGGTGACGCAATCGGCTTTCAAATGCGGCCTTTGAAGGATGCAGCCCCCGAATTGGGACACAGCTATTGTTTATTTTGTAAAACTGTTTTAACTGTATTGAGGTGTTCAACAGTAACACCAAACACCTTGAAATTGTAAGACCGCATGAATTCGCTCCAAGGATCGGCAGCGAACCGCGGTGAAGGCCGTACGCGTTCAGTGTTTCAGCTGGAAGAATGGATTTGATTATAATATTCTTTATCTGACTCCATTTCATTTAGTAGAGAATCCCAACCGATTGTTTGGTCATCTATATTTGGTAGTTAATCATACATTTGATCGTTCCGTTTTAACCCTTTGTTACAATTATAACGTTCCACATTGGAGATAGTTAATAATTACAGATTAATTCAGAAAGGATCAAAATGTAACAATTTATTAACAATCAAGTAAATGTAAAATGTCAATTACATCATAGATATAAATCTCTTCTAAAAGGAAACACAAATTCTGGTTATGGTTACACTTAAAATCGTTTCAAATAAATGTAAAACATAAACCCTTAATTATGCTCTGTAGGCCTCTGCCTAGAATGTTACCTGTGAGAGAGAGAGATAGAAAGAGAGAGAGAGAGAGAGAGAGAGAGAGAGAGAGAGAGAGAGAGAGCTAAAGAATAGCTCTCTCCAGAGAAAGCCAGAGAAACCAAAGAGCGCGAGCTACAGATGAAATCCTCTTTTATACTCTTCCCTGATGTCACCAAATTCAAATCTGACTCTTGTAAAACTGACCAATCAGACCAACCCGTGAGACATTTGAAAATAACCAATCAGACAAAACTTCCCCCATTGTATCAAAGGTGCGAAAACCTGTTGGCCAGCCGGCCAATCATTCTTTTGTCTTTCTAACTCAACCTGGCCCTTCTGATGGCGTTAAGGGGGAAGGGGTTGAGTCAATTTCAATATCTTGATCACGACGATGGCAGTTAACAGCAAAGCAGAGGATTTTGTTCCATTTCAAATATCTTTGATTATTTTCCACCTTACAGTTCCCCGTTTGGCACCATTGGCCACAACCATTGAGTCCAAAGGTGGCATTGTCCACAAAGATATGCTTTCTGTTGTGTGTAGATGTTATTCTTCAGACTTCTCGTCCAGACTTGTTGCAAAAGCAGCTGATCAGTTTTCGGCCTTTGTTGTCCTTGTAGCCCTGCATGAGAACTTCATCATTGATATGCAAAACGTCCATTGAATACTTCACACCTCAAGAACAGTCACTCTTTTTGAGGACACAGGAGCGAACTTTTGCTGCAGGTATTCTGTGATTAAGCACAACAAAGAACAAAAGCATACATGGCATTTTTCATTGGTCAGAAGTCTGATGTGGTCATATTAAAATGGTCTCCGGCAATAAGCCCTTAAATCGATATACTTAATAAAGTGGTCAGGGTTTGAGAATAAAAAGAAGATTCCACAAGCTCGTACATTGTTTCTGGGAACATTGAAATAAAATGCATTATAACAAAACAAATCATTGTTGATTTTAAGTCCCCCTTTTCATGAGGAGTATTAGCAAAATATTCAGTGTAACCAAGACTCGGAAATCAAACTCAAAGTTCATGTAACTTTCCACTATTTCGGTGGTAGTGGAATTTGAGCATTTTGGTCTGAATTTCTCGAAGGAAATGTAGCAAAAGTCAGTGCAATTGATACATTAAAAAAAAGATGGTACTCATCAATAAACCATAAAAGAAAAACAACAAATCAATAACATTTATGAAAAACATATATATATATAATAACCACTGTGTTTGTTCAGGAATCTTCCAATGTAATTAATGTAGATCTAAATATGATTAGTCATACAATAATGGGTATTCCTGGTAAGTGTGTGTGTGTGTGTGTGTGTGTGTGTGTGTGTGTGTGTGTGTGTGTGTGTGTGTGTGTGTGTGTGAGTGTAGCTATCTGGATCTGTTAGTGTGAAAAGATGAACAATAGATCTTTAGTGAAGTAACACTTTTAGACTCTATGTCATCTTTGTCGTTTATGATGTGTAGTGTTCAGCCTGAATAGATTTGGTCTATTCCAGGTGATGTTGTCGTGAGTGTAGGGTGTATTCTGTGTTAATGTTTTGGAGATGGGTGGAATCTAATCAATATCAATCTGTGTTGCATAATTTAATTCCAGTTTTTTCACTGGGAGGTCGTGTAGACATATTGTGAGGTGTGATTGACCCCATCAAATATATATAAAGATATTCGCACCCATCTCTCACATCTCAAGTTTTGAGATGCAGGGGGAGGAGGGCCTTTTGGCCGTCCGTCCTCCAAGGAATTGCAATTGTCATCCTGAGATAGAAACAAATTACAAATTTAAAGAGAAACAAATTTAGAGAGAAACACAGTTAATTGCTGCTGTTGTTTCTGTGTATTAACACTTAAGACTATTACAGTCATTTTGAGTGAAGGATGAATTGGTTTTCTATTATCTGTGCCACATTTAACAGCACAATTCCCCTCCTTTTTGGCACTGGGAATTGAACCAATGAAAAGTATTATAACTTGCTCAAATTAGAAATAGCAAAGGTCAGAGTTATTGAGTCCTGTTGTGATGAAGACATTTTCATGGTTAATGCAATTGTAATTCACACTGTAGCCAAATGGCAATTCTATGTTCCTGTTTATGGTTTACTGCAGCTATATGGGAAATAGCAGAGCTTCCACTATAGGAGACAAACAAATTCAACATTGACACATACAACTTGAAATTGCTGTACAATTCCAGTATTAAAGTTATTCCAATTTACACAAGATACATGGCCTAGAATGCGCAGCATCTACGACCTTTATCCTAAGTGTTTCATCACTTACAGTAAAGCAATCATGTGTTTTAAAGAATAAACTTGACTAGTCTATGTGTATCTTGTAACACAAACAACTATTATGTGTAATCAATGCACACAATGTGTTATACAATTACAAATTTGAAAATACAAACAGGACCATTGTAATCTGGATGTTTTATTATTAAACTCCTTGCTAAGAGGCTGCTAGCCCGCTCGCAAGTGAAGTTAATAGCTGAAGGCCTTGCATGAACACTGCAGTTAGCTCACTGAGAGTTTTACCTGCAAATGAGCGCTTTTCTTTGTTTTAAAAAGTAATTTCCTATTTTTCTGAAAATACGGTGGAGGTCGCCCGTTACCCAGTGACCAGCATTTTCCATCGACATGTCCGATTTTCTGACAGGATCTGCAAAACCTGTTCTTTTTGCCATTGGGTTGTCTGTTGGGTTGTCTGCTACCTTCTCCTGGAGTTTCAGTATATTCATGACTCTCGGATGCTTGCAAATCATCCTGCATCCCCTTAAGAGCTAAAATAGACACACTTTCTTGTGCATTTTCTGAACTAAATGCTTCAGATTCATTAGAGCAAGTCACCTCATCTACGAAGTGAACATGATTTTTAATCCCATTGCTGTTAAGCATTATGGGAGTCATGCACTTTTCAGCATTTAGCTTAGATTTCCATCTATTTTCTATTCTTGAGCCCCAGTCTACTATTGATTGGAATGTGTTTTTAACTGGATCGACGCCATTTGACAAAGCCCGTTGGATTGGGATGCCAGCATTATTTTTCACAAGTTGTAATAATGCGTCATGGTCTCGATCTGCATTTTCTAATCCTGAGTGTTCTCTGTACGTTATCCATAACCGCTCGGCGTATGTCTCAAATGTTTCATTACTCGCCTGTTGGATTTCTAGTATTTTGCTCCAATCTGCGTGTGTCGGTCCCCTCATTTCTAATAATGCCTGTTTTAGTCGTTCATATATGGCTTCGTCTGTTTCGTTGCGGACTCGTTTGATTATGTTGCCAGATTTCATGCCTTCGGTTAGTTTCGGTCTGAGCTCTTCAGGGAGAGTGAGAAGTGCTATTTGCCACACGTCTCTAACTTCTAGCTTATACACCGTAGCCTGTAGCATCAATGTTTCCCAGTAGGGTTGAAACGGCCCTTTTCTTGGCATTACTCCAACGACTTGTTTGTGTCTGGAACATTCTTCGCAGGTTAACGGACGGCTGATCGTTGTGGTTTCGTCGTTCGCATTAGTCATAGTTTTAAGCACGGCGACCTTAACAGATTTCTTAGCTGTGTCGTTAGCTTTTGTGCGAGTCTTTATCAGGCTTCGTTGTTTTGGATGTTCAGGCATTAACACAGGAGCTCGGTTATGAGTTTCTCTCTGTGGCCTGTATCCTAACGCAGCATCATTGTCATCATTATCATTTGGCTTTGCTAGCTCAAAAGTTTCATCCAGTGCTGCTTGTTTTACTGCGGCCACTGGAAATCCTACATTATCACAACAGCCTTCGAGAGCAGATATGTAATTACTGCCGGTTTGAAGTTTTCTTTGTAACTGATCGATTTTTGTTGCCATTTCTTCACGCTGCCTAGCCCACTCAAGTTGCTCGTATGAGACTGATTCGACTTTTGATCGTAACTTTTGTAATTCGTCAGATCGCAATCTTTCAATTTCTTTGATATTTGCTATCGTTCGTTCGTTCTCGACCATTGTCTTGAGATCGTTACGACGAAGCAAATAAACAATTGCAGCGGGGATTTTCTTGTATTTTGATTCAGATTTTAGTTGTGCGCCTTTAGCAGAATACCAGGATATAATTTCGTTGTTACTCCATTTCAGGTTCAATCCTTTATCGCTTAATCGAATGAGGAGTAATTGTACGCCTAAGATTGCCATAATTTCCTCATCTACACTGCTGCTGTTATTTCCCTGAAAAGTCATGTTTCACGTCTAATTCTTACACAATATCGGATTTCTACGGTTCCGATCTATAGTGGGCATACCGACCCGTTCTAGAAATGTGTCTATATGTGTGAGTTGCAAATAAAACTTTCCCTCAACAATTCTAAAAGGCAAAGAAGGTTTACTTACTCATTCTGGTCGGAGGGTCCGCTTTAATCCATTCACAAGATCAACAGAACAGCTGAGGAAAGAGAAGCTCAAATCTCTTGTTGATTTTAAATCCAATACTTCGCTGAAAACACGTTGCTCGTCTGCTCGCAACATCACGTATTCGGGGTCACCAACTGTAGGTCCGCATGAATTCGCTCCAAGGATCGGCAGCGAACCGCGGTGAAGGCCGTACGCGTTCAGTGTTTCAGCTGGAAGAATGGATTTGATTATAATATTCTTTATCTGACTCCATTTCATTTAGTAGAGAATCCCAACCGATTGTTTGGTCATCTATATTTGGTAGTTAATCATACATTTGATCGTTCCGTTTTAACCCTTTGTTACAATTATAACGTTCCACATTGGAGATAGTTAATAATTACAGATTAATTCAGAAAGGATCAAAATGTAACAATTTATTAACAATCAAGTAAATGTAAAATGTCAATTACATCATAGATATAAATCTCTTCTAAAAGGAAACACAAATTCTGGTTATGGTTACACTTAAAATCGTTTCAAATAAATGTAAAACATAAACCCTTAATTATGCTCTGTAGGCCTCTGCCTAGAATGTTACCTGTGAGAGAGAGAGATAGAAAGAGAGAGAGAGAGAGAGAGAGAGAGAGAGAGAGAGAGAGAGAGAGAGAGAGAGAGAGAGAGAGAGCTAAAGAATAGCTCTCTCCAGAGAAAGCCAGAGAAACCAAAGAGCGCGAGCTACAGATGAAATCCTCTTTTATACTCTTCCCTGATGTCACCAAATTCAAATCTGACTCTTGTAAAACTGACCAATCAGACCAACCCGTGAGACATTTGAAAATAACCAATCAGACAAAACTTCCCCCATTGTATCAAAGGTGCGAAAACCTGTTGGCCAGCCGGCCAATCATTCTTTTGTCTTTCTAACTCAACCTGGCCCTTCTGATGGCGTTAAGGGGGAAGGGGTTGAGTCAATTTCAATATCTTGATCACGACGATGGCAGTTAACAGCAAAGCAGAGGATTTTGTTCCATTTCAAATATCTTTGATTATTTTCCACCTTACAAAATGGATACATAAATACTAAGTCTGCAGATACGCAGTCGGCAAGGAAGAACCCAATTGGTCAAATCAGGACCAGGAAGATTAATAAAGACATTCCACTGACGTAAGAAACATGCTTTATTACATGGCTGCAAGTGTCACATTTCACACAACAATTTTACACATGTCGAACTTTAACCTTTAGAAACACGGCCCAAACATTGAACACGGCTGGTTAAATCTTTCCTTCTTGTGACTTCTTTCTGCCACCGCCACCCATCCTCTCTGGTGCATATTTCAAGTATTTGGCCATGTATTCGTCTACTTTTGTTGTAGTTGTATCAAATGAGCTCAAGACAGCGTCTGATGAGGGGGAAAAAACAACAACAACAGATCAGTATTAGCAAACGCTAACCTAAATATTAAAATATTTAGCAAATATCAACTTTTGTGGCCAATGTTTCAAGTATATAAAGTAGTATTTATCAACATGCAAGGTTATTTATAATCATGTGCTGGGGAGAGCAACAAAAGGCTATGAGTCTATATTCAGCTGATATTCATGTTTAGTTATAGGATAATCAACACTCAAATAACACAGTGTGCAAACATGTAAACTTCACATACGGCAGTTTTTGCATTAACTCCTAAATAAAATAGTTTTTTCTCCAATTCGTTGTTGAAATATAATCTTAGTGACTGTCATTTTCATGACAGATTTATCTAAACAAAGCATTAAAGGGGTGGTAAAACACATTCTTTTGAAGGCTTGATTGTGTTTGTGGGGTGCACTGTAACATGTGTTCATGCTTCGTTTTAAAAAAAATTGCCTTATTTTTCATATATTTGACCTTTATTCTACACTGCTCTGTCCCTCCTTGTAAAACGGTCTGATGCTTTCCGGGTTGTATGAAGCCAGTCCCTCAAAAATACGCAGTGGGCTCAGATTGGTTAGCTGGCCCAGTGTGTTGTGATTCGCTAACCGCAGTGCACGTCGGAAACGTCACGCCCCTTACCGCCCGAATCAGACCCAGAACATTTGAGTGAAGATGATCGAGCAGAACCTGTTCAGTCCTCGAGAGTAAAGACTGCGGATCTATAATGATCGCTACTGAATGGCACTTTAACTTTTGTATTTTTAGAACGATTATAGCCAAATATCTGTCGCAAGAACTAACCCAAAACAAACACTAAGCACTGGCTTTAACTAGTAAGTTAGCCAAATCACACACAGAACCATGTTTAGCATGCCTGTAGATAAACAATACATAAAAGCTCTAATCAAAGAATCATTTACACTAATGCCAGGTTCGCTGTTGAGATTTTAACGTTAGTGTTTGTAACGTTAGGTGTTCGTCGGATAACGTTAAGTATGAATGAGCATTTAACAGACTGGTTTGCAGAACAGCGTTGTCATCTGTTTACTTCCTTGCTACAACCTATTACAGGAAAACACATCGATGAAAAATAAATCAGACTTACAGGTTGTGGCCCGTAAACAGCTTCTGTTTGTAAATCCAGCTTTCAGGACAAGCCGTTGTGCATATCCTGTATTGAACTCGCGAAGTTTGTGGAAGATTGTGTTGTCCTCCGTGAAATGTGCAGCGCGCGCATCGTGCATTCCACGCACCGGCAGTGTTTTTTTCACACAGCTGACGTTGTGCAAATCTGGCATTGAAATCGCGAAGACGGTGGATGCAGGGAGCCCTGTGCGCGCCTGATTCCCCGCTGACTCAAACACACGTGCATATAACATGCTGTATGTTAAACGCTCTGCAACGCACCCCCTTCCCAAGAAAGGCTGAACAGAGCAAGTACCCCAGACCTGCAATCCGGATGAAAATAACAGCGTTTCTTCGGCATTGCGGCAAAAACACAGCCTACTAACGCTTCCCCGCGGCGATACAAAATTGCCTCGCCCCCCTTATTTCATATTCCCCGGAGGAGGGGTTTATGTAAATATTGGGCCTGGTGATGTCAGCAAAACCTGGGTGAATGTGTAGTAGTCCCTAGCGGCCGTTTGCTGTAGTCCTTAGAAACTGATTTCTTTAAAAGCAAATATCTCCCTTTGCTTTAAACTTTGAACGTTGTAACTTTGCAGATGTTGTTTATGCTCAAGCAGCAACATTACACGTTAGCTAAAGTTAGAATAGTGAAATCGTGGTTTACCACCGCTTTAAATAATCAAGACATCACTAACAGGTTAAGTAGAAATATATATATATATATATATATATATATATATATATATATATATATATATATATATATATATATATATATATATATATATATATATATATATATATATATATATATATATATATATATAAATATATATATATAGATAGGCTAATATAGTGCATATATTTAGTGAAAGAGTTGATTTCTCTAGTGAATTAACAGCTGTGGACTGAATCACTTCTGACTCTGAGGTAAATGATGCTACAGGACATTGTTTACAAGCTGTTTGACGTCTTTCCATGATTGAAACACTGATTGAGCGATTACACGACATATGATACGTTTCAGTAAGTGTTATCCTCAACATACCTTAAGATATTAATTCATGTTTATTCTTCTGGAAGAGTTGATCGCGTTCACTCGCATGCCGCGGGCGCTTGAATTGACGCGCCTATACAGGGATCAGTCGACACATTAAAGAGCGTCAAAACGGCATATATCGTTTGAATTTCGTGATAAAATGGACAGAATACTTAATATGTTCGTGTGGGAACTCGGATTGAAGTGTGTTCCGCGCTTAAAACAAGCCGACTGTTAAAGATTGCATTCAGAACGGTTCGGTACACACGTGCACCGAACTGAAAGCCTTGTACCGAAACGGTTCGGTATGAATACGTGTACCGTTACACCCCTACTATGAACTAATGCAAAAAGGGAACAAAGTTACTTACGCAGCCATTGACATCTTCACATGGTCTGCAGCATCAACACCTCCCAATCTCTTCAGATGTTTACTCTGAAAAGGAGCAACAAGAAATTAAAAATATAACCAGAAAAAGTGGTCAGTAGAGTCCAGACCTCCACAAAGCAGGCACATGATGATATGAGTGGGAATGATCATTTAGCATTGCAGTTTTGTTTAATTAATATATATATATATATATATATATATATATATGATGAATAAATTAATTGCTTCGTTTTACTATTTTTGCCTTTATTTTACTATTTGTCTTTTGTCAGTATAACCCCAATAATGACAGCAAGTAAAATAGTAAAGGTCGTATTAATAATAAAAAATAAAAATAAAAAAAAATCCTTGTTACCATTGTTGTGTTTTGCATGCTGAATGTTGAAGTGTGTGTGTGACACACTCGAGCATGGTCAAATGATATTGTGACAAACATAGAGGGATTATATCAACTCAATTAAAAGGTTATGCCATAAATATTAGCAAAACAAATGTTAAAAGGTCATTATTTGACATGAAAAATAGTTATGTTCTATATCATTAATGGACAAATATATATATATACATATACATATACATATACATACACATATATATACATACACATATACATATACATATATATATACATATATATATATATATATATATATACATATACATATATATATATATATATATATATATATATATATATATATATATATATATATATATATATATATATATATATATATATATATATTACTTCCCTTGTTTTGAAATCAATTTCTTGTTGCATTGCTGAATTAATAGGAAGTTAATTACTATAATATGAATGAAGTTCCAAGTGTCCAACCAAAGGGAACACTAATCACAATTATGGTGAGAAGAAGTGGAGGAAATGAGTGATAAGTCTAGAAAAATTGCCCTGCCTCAAAAACACTTTGCCCGTCCGCCCGTCCACCCGCTTGTTTTTTTGCTTTGGCAAAATGGTACTCAAACCAGTCAAGTAATGTTTACTTGAGTTTTCTAAGTAACGAAGGCATAGCATGCAAATAGTTCAGATTACTTACTTGTTTTAAGTAAGGTCAACAAATTATTGGACATTAAGTAAAGTTTACTAAAAAAGTCTTAGTAAGAACAACTGTTGGATTTTACAGTGTATATATATATATATATATATATATATATATATATATATATATATATATATATATATATATATATATATATATATATATATATATATATATATATATATATATATATATATATATATATCATGTGACATTTGTTGAGGTCTGTTCCAAACATTTTCTTACATCTGGAAGATATGTAGTTCAGACTCTGCAGCTTCAGAGTGCTTCATTTATACTGACAATATTGTACTTTTGATCACATTTAAATTAAATACCTCCGTCCATGAGTGGAAGACCCTCAGGAACCCTTACCCAGTCTCTGAGAAAGGGATCTGGAAAGACTCTCTTGGCAAGGGCTGAACGATCTGGTTTAAAAAATAAAATAAAATAAGGGAAATTGCTACAGCAGGTATTGCAATTCTAAGTAGTGGGAAATATCATTTAAAATTAATTTTGAATTTTATCGTCTCCATTTTTTGTGGTACATCTGGGAGTGAAAATAAAAACTAAATATTTTTAAGCCTGTTTTATAAAGAAAATCATTCAATTTGAAAACAAGTAATAAAAACATTCAATCAAATGAGGTAGGCTGTGCTCGTTTTTTAAATAATATCTTCCACATCAACATGCATTTCAATTTTACAAAAATGTTTTTGTTTGTTGTTGTTTTAAGGGTTACAGTTACTTTCAGATTCAAATAGATGGTTGGGTTAGGTATGGGGACAACTCACCGTTGAAGGAGACTTTCAGGTTGTACATTTTCATATATCTGGAAAAGAAAAGGAAGAAGAATGTGAAATCTCACGTTCGACCAATAGAGACACCCCTAACACCCTAGCACACACAGCGGTTAGCGCTTAAACTAGTCTGTATGTACACACACACACACACACACACACACACACACACACACACACACACACACACACACACACACACACTGCGGTTAAACCAGTCTGCCCGTACACACACACACACACACACGCACGCACACAGAACGGCGGTTGGCGGCCTGTGCACTACAGTTCTTCTCCGATCATGCCCAGCGAATGTCCCGTTGATGACAGGACTCAGTGCTGCCCTCCGATGTCTGGTAGAGCATAGAAAAAAAATGTACCGCGCATGTGTCGAACGCGATCACCCGCGCGCATCCGTTGTGCCGTATACTTTGAAAGACGCGCGGACAGGGCTGCGTAAGTGAAGTATACCCGGGCCTTTAGCTAGCACTAACGGCGGTTCGCGGTTAAACTAGTCTGCCCATACACACAATATTAATTAACACAATACGTATTAATATATGGGCCAGAGTCAGGCACACTCAAAATTTATTTAGGAATTTTCTAGTCATAAAATGTGACTTCAAAAACTTTGCTTACCGTTTGAGCTGTTACCCCCAAATTCAACCGGTCCAGGTCGTCAGAAGAATCTGCTAGCCTGACGATGACGACACAGACCCACTTCGCGCATACGCAAGCTTAAGCGGGTGTTGTCTGGAACCGTCAGAGCCAATAGAATCCAGTTCTAGTCACCGCCTTTGTGTGATGGACAACCACCGTCCTCCAATCAAGCCATACGCCTTATTCATATATAAACACTTTTTCAACAGTTAATTTATCAACATTGTTTGGATGTTGGAACAACGTTATTTTTCTACTGATATATTTCAACAAAATGTTTAAAAGTCATGGTTGTAAAAAGAGTGTTGATTTGACGTACAATTTTTTAAAATATTTCTATGTTGAATCCGTAGTGAGTTCACAACACCACTTCAACTAGTTGGTGTTCAACGTTGTTTTGACATTGAATTAATGTTTTCATAAACTGACATTATTTCAACCACATTTAAACGTTTAATGACGGTCGAATGCCAGCTGGGTGGTATTGAGAAACGGCCACTGTTTCGAAACACTGGTGTGTCGAAAACTCGAGACGTGTATCGACACAGGGTGTCGACAGGCCCGGTTCCAGAATCAAATCACTGAGGGTGCTTCTGAGATCACTCACTGCATGAAAAGTGGGATTTTCGACCCCGTAAACGCCTGTATACTCCCGGAAATCTCCTTAATTTTCGGCAGTTTTCGACAATTTAGAGGCAGCGAACGTCGCGTTCGTCTGTGCCACAAATTGTCGTAAACGAACCATGACGTAGGTGGAGAGCCCCCCGCTGAGAGACAGCGCGGAGGTGCGACGCCTCTAATTAGAATAGCAGCGAAACCAGAGAGTCAACGGCCTGACTTGAATTTACTCACTCACTATTGGCTGAAGCCACTACATTTAAAAAAGAAAAATCCCTCGTGATTGGTTGGCAGATCACTGCAAACCAATCATTATTGGTCACCCTGGCTCATTATAAATGTAAACCCCAATAATAATAATAAATATATAATTTATGTTGTAATAATTTATGTTTTATAGTAATGTTATTGTGCTATGAACTACACTATTCATACCATCAAGGAATATATGGGAAAATTTTCCCGGACCGTGCCGTTTATTCAAAGAAAGAGCTTATAAACACACAGCTGTTTATTCAAAGAAAGAGCTTTATTGTCAAACACACAACTATGTACAGTGCAGCAGTAATGTCTCTTATATTGTCCTCCAAAAACGTCAAAAAGAAGCGCCCAAAACATTCGGGAAACACAGGCGTATATGGCGGTGGCCGCACAATCCATCCAGACACCCCATCAACAATGCCGCCTTCCTCCTCAGATATGAGTTCAATGGTCGCGCACTTCCAGTCCATCTCATCCTCACCCAGCACACTTTGTCTCGCTTCCAGCAACTGTAATACAATCCATAAAGACAATAAGTAACCTGAAAAATACTCACATTGACAAAAAACGGATCTAATATAATAAATCTTACCCTTTTTCTTCTTGATCGACTCCGAGCTAAACTTCGCAGTTTCCGCCTGCTATGTAAGTTCAGGTTGTTTGTATCTGAAGCTCCGGCGTGTCGATTCATAATACGTCTTACAGGCAGCTGGAAAACAATTACATGAGACTGGTATTAATAAAAACAGTCACGGTAAAATTAAACAAGGAATGAGAAAAACATTAGACGTTTTACTTACACACAATGTCGTCATGGTCAGCGGTTAATGCTGCCTTCACGTGCTATCGGAAATTTGATGATTCCGACTTCTGAAGTCGTGATTACGAGCGCATTGCATTCAAGATTCAAAATGTGAGGGCGTTCATGTGCAATGTTTACCTAGGAAACTCGTATTTACGATAATTCCGAGAGCACGTGAAGGCAGCATAAATCTGGACTCGCGGAAATCTCTCCAAGCAGATAAGAGCTCACGGCTTCGTTATGAGGCGAGGATAGTCTGTGTAAACAAAATGTGCAGTTTTAAGCTCGGATCTATTAACGCATCCATTTCCTTATACAGCTGAATAAAAGCATATTCTTTAAATCGTAACGTTACATTACCCATGCTCTGGTTCATAGTGCCTGCAGTTTGCCTCAGATTTGTGAAGATGAAGACAGCCTCCTGAAAATGAGTCCAAAAAGTTGGCCGCGTCCATGCAGAGTTGAAGACGGCGTCCTTTCATTGTTGATCACGAAAAAGGAAAGCAGCAAAAAACATAGGAAATGTAAAAAAAAAAAAAAAAGTTTAAAGCTCGTCTTCTACGCGTCATGGCCTTCGACCTCGCACGTGATTGGACTAGGGCTCTACTATGGAACGCGCCTGGGGGCCAAATCTCTTTATACGAAACGCGTGACTTGTGATCGTGTTAACACGCACTGTTTGTCCGCGTCAAGCAGCAATTTTTTACGTGTTTCTTTTGTATGTGTAGACACGCACATTCTGATCGTGTAACAGGCATACACGCACAGTCGACGCACAACATGTAACATTTTAACATGTTAAGAAGACACATTTGAACGTGTTTCTTAACGCGCACATTCTGTACATGTCGAAGTGTAATATTTTTTTTTTTTAAAGCAGACTTACCTTTAGATGTAGCCTAGGCTACATACATATTAATATCAGATATTAATTAATTGCTTAACTGACTACTGTGCTAGAGTAAAGTAGCCTAATGTTACAATGTATATTAAGTAAATGCTTAATATTATACAATTATTATAATTTATCTATATGGGTTATTGTTTGTTTTTTAAAGTTAGGCTATATATAATTTCTAAAAGTATATATAGGCTAATTTACACAGCACATATTTATAACTGAAAACACACACACACACACAACTTTATTCACTTTCACATAATAATGTTTTTGTAATTTGGTGTTTAGTTTGTTGTATAGTTTTTTTATACTGTTCTGTCTCTGTTTTGTTTCCAGGAACATCTGATGAGTGCTATAATAAAATGACTTCATTATATTTAAAATATGTTTTGATATTCATTTTATTTTAGTGCTGTCAAACGATTAAAATATTTAATCGCGATTAATCGCATTAATGCCATAGTTAACTCACAATTAATCACAATTAATCGCACATTTTTATTTATTCTAAATGTCCCTTGATTTCTTTTTGTCCCATTATTTTTTCTTATTTTAATGCTCTTATCAACATAGAAAAGTGGATCGGCTTGCTTTGTTCAAATGTTTGTTTTATTGAAAACAACATTGGCATACTTTAGTGTTCGATTTCACACCAACATTCTCACTTGAAGCAGTCATTCACACTTGGAGCAAATAATCGCTCACACAATGTAACACTGTCCATCAATAAAAGGGTGAAAAAAAATACTTTGTTGCACAAACAGCCCCTTCAACAGCCCTTTCTAAGGGATCAAAACAGGGTGATACAAAATAAAATTACAAAGTGCACATGCAAGGTAAACTAGGACTCCGCCTATAGTGCAGTTAAACCAGGGGTCGCCAACTAGCGGACTCCGGTCCAAATCCGGACCGCGAAGCCTTTTGACGTAGGCTAATGAAACAGTTAACGTTGCAATGCTCACTGTTACATTCAGACCCAGACGCGCGGTCAAGCATGCAGGTGCGTTCACACCGGACGCGAATGACGCGACATGCACGCCGCTTAATTCGCGCCGCAGAATGTCTATTTGCGTCTTTGCATTGACTTAAATCACTCGCGCAAAACGCTTCATTCGCGTCCGGTGTGAATGCACCATCAGAGCAGAAAGCAGCGCTCAAGACAAGCACTTTTAGTTGAAGACCCCTGAGTTAAACCATGGCATAATACGTTTCTCATTTCGGCGTCTCACGCTTGCCATCCACGTCTACTCTTTTAATGGCCCAAACAAGTGTGGGCAGCCGCAGCGTGCCTGATGTTTTGTTTCCGGTCTAGCTACATCCGGAGTGGTGTTGTAGTTTTTCTAACGTTACTAGTTGCTGCAACAGCATGTGAAAAAACTACAAAGTTTGTTAGACCAAAAAGAACGTTAATCTCGCGATAAAAAAATTGACGCCGTTAAAATAGGTTTGCGTTAACGTCGTTAATAACGCGTTTAACTGACAGCACTATTTTATTTATATTATTAATATTTTATTTACCCATAAACGTGTCTTTAGGAAGCCATAAGTTATAGAGACAAGAATAACTTTTGCCATTTAAATGCCACATTAATTTACTGAGGACCCATACAGCCAATGATCATGTGTGAAAACACTTATACATAAATTGATCACTTAGAAATCAAAACTAAGGTTTGAGAAAGAAAGAATATGCATACAACAAAATATATTGTTTCATAGGAGCTTCAGTAACAAGTTCAATACAAATTCTGCTGTAAACCGGCTCTAACAAGCCAATATAGTGTCAATATTCAGCTCAAGTGACTTCAGTGTTGATTCAGTTCAGTTGATTTCAGTTCAACTGTAAAATTCTTCAGTTGTGCATATTTGTGTGTAGTTAGATATATGCAAAAACAACATTTTTGGAAGAGTTAAAATAGTTTTGCACAAAGTGTTGCTTTTGCAAGCGATGTCTGGTGTTTTGCATGTTGTGTGTTTTGTGTGTAGAGTTACAAGAAATGGAGCCATATTTTCAGAAATTGTGTGTAAGCAATTAGATAAAACTGTAAATGAATCCAGTTTATTTTAGTTCAGGACTCATAGTCCAGGTGTTAGTAATCTGTGCTTAATCTTTGTTCCAGGCAACAATTTTTTAACTCACGATTAACTAGATTAAGGCCTACTCTTGGCATAATTTAAACCCTGTCCAGGAAACCACCTCTTAAAAATCTGCATTGATAATTCATAAAATGTGGTGTGAGTTCAATTTAAATGACAATTACAGAAAAACACAATCTGACTTAACTATTAACACACAAACTTGTACTTTTCACATTTATGATTAATAGCCATTTATAAATCATTCACAGTGCAGGGTGGAAAAATTAATTTTGATATGTAAACTGTATGCTTTACTTGATTTATTTGTGTGCTTTGGTTCATTGTCTTGTTGCATTACAAAACCTCTCTAAAGGTTGAAGACATGAACTGCTGTCCTGTATTTTGTTTTTTTTACATAACATTGGTTATTGCTAATGACATACAGAGTAATTAATCTACACTGTGAGCCCGGACAAGTTGAATCTACTTAAAAAATTGGAGCAAACTGGTTGCCCTAAAAATTTTGTAATGTGAACTAAAACGAGTACATTTAACTTAAATTTAAGTTAACATTTTAACTTAAACTTTAAACTTGTTTTAGTTAAAAAAATTCAGAACCTAGATAAAACTCCCCCTGCTGCTATACTCGGATTTGCATTTGTGTAGCTCACAGCATGTTCATACATGATAAAGCCTCCCCTAGAATTAAGGGGAGGGGGGGTCATGGGGGGACAACTGCCAAGCAAGGCCCACATCAATTTCCGACAATTTCCGGCAGTTTACGGTGTTGCCTGCAAATTGCCGTGCACAGTCGAAAACCTGAAGTTCCACGGCAATCTGCAGTGCCACATACTGACGAAAATCCCACTTTTCATGCAGTGACTGAGGGTGCTCTAGTAAAGTGCAGATAGGCTAAGCAACGGCTCCACCATAGCAGTGTACAGTGAGAAATGTATGATTATTTATTTACAAGTCATCACTTTTACCAATAATTGGAATTTTAAAAATATTTTGCTACAAATTGTCTATTAATCTATTAGTCTGCCTTTACATTGCTCTTATGCTAGCCTGACATCGTCATACTCAATTCTAGTCAGAATATGAGTCTGATACTGCTTCGTTGGGCTGTGATTATTGGGGCGTGTTTCAACCGAACCAGGAAATACCTAAATTGGATAGACCTACAACCAATCAGACTCAGAACAACGGAGCGACACATAACGTTAGTTGTCAAATGTCAACAGAACTCAACTGCACTGTGTTGCCATGTCCGCGGGTTGAAGCGACCCCAATTATGTGATATACAGACCCAGGAATGCGATTTTTAGCTGCCAGCCCTGCCAAAATAACACATATTTTACCCCCCCAAATGCCTTTTTTTTCCCGGAGAACCCCCCCCTGGAAAGCTATTGGGCTTGTTTTTGGCTAGTTTTGAGGAAAGTTAGCAATTGGGCGGGTTTTGTTGTAAAAAACTTGGCAACCCTGTCTGCACGCACGCTGGTAGCCTAACGTTAGAAGAAAAAGATGAGTGTAAACGATCTTTGCCGGTGTTGTAAAAAAATAATTTAAGGATACACAGAGTACTTACCAACACGATCATCATTTCTGAGAGAAATAGTAAAGGTGAATATACGAACAAGTTCTCCGTTTAGGATTAGAACAAATTCAACCCAAGCGGCTTTTGATGACGTGGATGATTACGTTAATGTTGATCATCTGTCCATCATTGTCTAAAGCCCGCCCTGACAATTTCATTGGTCCGAACAGTTTCTGTTCGGGCATAATTACTTCTCTACCGATCAATTCCAGACCGAACTGCCCGAGTAAAAATGTTGTGGGCGGGGCTAAGTTCGGCTGGCATCCAGGCTACTTTAATGCATTACTAGTATTTTAACATGTCATCTTCCTGAAAACCAGAAAAAAAGGTTTTGTGAATTTAGATCCCAGACTTAAAACTGTATGTTGTCAGAGAAATTCGCTAAATAATGTCCTCTACAGAGGCAAAACCTGTGTTCTGGGTCTAAGGAGGACATTTCTGTCTCGTGCAGAGTGACATTTATGTTTAGATGTCACTTCCGAAATGTTGCTGTATGAGATTGGCTGTTGGCAGTGTTGGGGTAGTTACTCAAAAAAAGTAATTAGTTACTAGTTACTAGTTACATCTGTAAATTGTAATGAGATTACTTTACTAGTTACTGTATTTGAAAAGTAACTACACTACTTATTACTTTACTTTCCCATTTCTTAATTTACCGTAGATATATGGACAAACATCATGGCTCTATGGCAGTGTTTCCCCAAACAAACAAAAATGACTACTGTCAAATAAAGATAAAGAAAATAATAAGAACAAATAATTTAAATACAAGCAGCAGCACAAATAAATACTATTGAGCAAAGACACTAATAAAATAAACAATGCTTTTCAGGTTTTTCAGGGACGTCTAACATTAGTTTTCAGGTACAGAAATCAATTGTAAAATAACATTGCATATTTGACTGTATAAATTAAACATTAATCCTATTAAATTTACAAAATCTATTCAATCAAGAGCAGTGAGTGATGCCCTTTTTTGTTGTTTGACATTAAACAGACAGCAGTAAAGGCTACTGCCCCTTTAAGACCTAATAATACTGCCCCTTTAAAGACCTAATGCTCGGATATGCGTCATTTTAAGGGATATACAGACTATGTCTGCTAGGATACTCATCAAGATGGGCATGTTGACATAGTTTTTGTGTGAGTTTGTCCGTTCAAGAGCAAAACTTGAAAGAGAACTCAATATTTGCGCACTGTGAGACGTGTGCGCGCTTTCGGATGAGTGCACATAGACAAAATATTCTCACAGCGCGCGCAACTTCTCATTTGTGATGACGGCGAAAATGACTAGTATTCGAACATACGGCAGCACTATATGCATTGAACAAAGTTTGCAAAGAGAGAATTTGAAGGACTTTTACACGGCACCCCTGCTCTTGTCAGACGGCACCTCGGTTGGGAAACACTGCTCTATGGCAATGGTGCACGCATCGGTATATACACGCACGTGTATCGGATCTTTACACACAGGCAAACGCGGCTTGAGTAACGCAGGAAAGCGCGTTCCTATAGTCTAGTAAAGTAGTGTAATTACCAATATGTGTTGTGTTGTGTAATGCGTTACTTTACTTCATTACCCAAAAAAGTAATATCGTTACTGTAATCCGTTATTTTGTAACTCGTTACCCCCAACACTGGCTGTTGGTCCTCTTAGCAACAATAGTTTTATTCAATGAAGACTGTAGCCTCAAAAGCGAGCCAAGATCGCTACGATCACTAAAATGCTAAAAGTCGTCAACAATAAATCTCTCACTTACATCGTGTCTTGACTTTGTTTGTTAATGAGAGGTTTCACGAGCCTGCATTAACTCAGCACTTAGCCTTGAGCGGTGAGATTCTGATCGCGTTCGAGAGATAACAACTATAGGCTATCTGTGATTGGCTACACTACTCACCGCTGCAAAAACACACTGTAAATAGATGCATTTGACGCTCTCCAGAGCTCAAATTTGCAAATCTGCCAAATCTGTTTCACCAATATTATTACAGTATCAACTGAGGGTGCTTTTGCTTGCGTTTGAGGGTGACTTCTAGCACCCCCGTAGAACCGGGCCTGGGTGTCTAGCTTCCCATCCCTAGTCCTCACTCCTTTCTATCGTACCCAACCGTGACAAAACACCAGGGTCAGGAACATGAAGTAACATTACCTTACATAATGAACCGTTATGTTTTTATTACCTTACTTTTATTATTACCGTTTCTCTCTACATACACCACGGGTCCGTGAAGTCACCATTTTGCGCCGCCATGTTTCTACAGTAGCCTTAAACGGACAAACTTCTCTACAGAGCGCTAGCTACTCTCTGCTGTCTCTAATGACGACATATGTGACCTGTCACGAAAACCAGTGACACAAGTCGGCAGCACAACTTTCGAGCAAAATGAGAAAGAAGCGTTTTTTTGCAGAATATGTTAGTTGAGATCACGAAGAAGCCTCTCCGTGTTTGAGATGTAAAAGTGTCCATTTTGAGGTTGAAATCAGCTTGTTTTTCGGAGATTCTAGCATGCAGTAGAGGCGTGTTTCTTTTGTTATTGCCCCCGCCCTCCAAGGGAAGCGGGGCTACTTAGTTATGCAGCTCTGGCCGGCTCTAGCGTCAGACGAGTTGGACCGTAAGATATCCGAGGCTATATCGATAGTAACATTTGATGGGGATAAAGACAGAGAAATGGGGAAAATCTGTAACTTTGACTGTAAATGCTACAGGAGGAGAAAAGAGAACTCTCTGCATGGGAGACAGTCCTGTAGCCAGAAGCTTTTTCCAGACATTATGTACAAACATATGGCTTGATTCTTTAGCTGCGGAAAAAGAGTGGCAGGACATGCGAATAGGGCTTGGGCGCTTCGTTGCATTCTGGGAGGTGGCGGCCATGTTGATGGCCTCGTGAATGTAAACATACAGCAAATCGAACAAGGAGAAGCAGAGTTGGGAGAAAGAAAAACTATGTTAAAATCGCGAAAGGAATTTACCGGGATACGTTAAATAGGGAAGCCAGGGACCGGTATATGGACAAAATCGGAACTATTAACGGTTTGGATCCATATGAAATGTGCAGTTCACAAATGGATGGGTTTAAGAGCTGCAGATCATGAAGCCTATGTAACGTTAACCTTTTACCTTGAAGCATTCCAACTGCACAGCACCGTTCTGTGTTCTCAGGTTGCACTTGCAAATAAACACTGAAAAACATCTGATTGTGTGACACTTCTTGCTTTTGCACATTATACCGTTATTGCGTCTTGTTTATAAGACACATGCATTTAATTTAAGTATATTTGTTGTGAAGATTGTGGGTATGGATGCAACAGACACTTATGGCTGTATTTAATGCACATTTATTTCAGCACAACACTAGGGCTCATGTTTGTCAGAGCACAACATACAGACACAATCTTATCGAGGAATGTCATGTCTTCGTCCTTGCTTGGCAACACCATGTGAATCGGTACTTTATCTGACAAAATAGTGTACTTGTTGCGGACGGTTCCAATCACCCTTTCCACGTGAATTCGGAGGTGGGCATTTTTTCTTGTGCTCTCCACATCTCTTGCATCCAGCTGATAGCTTCCTTTTGTGAAAGCCGACGACTCTTTGTTACCTCGGATACTTGGTCTCCGTGCAGGAAAGCGGTGGAAAGTTAATCCATTTTCAACGCCAAATTAATCAAATTAAGACAAGACACACGACTGAGAGGGAGTACGTCTATAAACAGTGCGTAGTAGTCCGAGTAGCAGTAAAGGAGGCCATCAACATGGCCGCCACGCCAAGTAATGACGTCACGACGCCCAAGCCCTATTATTGGACAAACTTTCTATTTAGGGGCAAACAGACGCCCAGTGCAAACTTCGGAGATGGTTACATCCACAAACAAGAAGACACTGACAAAGAGAAAGTGTGCCCGAACGAGGCACGAGATCTGCAAGAATACTTTTCTGTTTCTTATGGGGTGAGTTTCCATAAACATCAAAGTTTGTCGTTTTGTATTCATTCTAAGAACATGTACACGTTATCTCATATTTAGTCCTTGTTTAGACCTTCCCATACCTACCTATTGTTATTAGCTAGCTCAGGACTGTCGTTTTAATTGTAATCGTTAGCATCATATCACTTGCCAAAAACCCCCATTACTATAATGGGCTTTTAGATGGTAATGTTAGCATCTGCTATTAAATTGAATAATGCTTCAATTTCTTGAATTGACTGGTGTGAATGACTTAGCCCACGTAAACCTGCCTGTTAGCATTCTTGAATTGAATGTGATGCTAATAATTTTAGCCAGTGGTGGAGGAAGTGCTACTTAATATTCTTAACAAGGATTTACTAACATAATAGTAAATGTATCAGATTAAATTCCTACTTCAGTAAAAGTGTAAAGTATCCGTAGCCGTAAAATGTGCGTTATAAGTCAAAAATGTAGTGAAGTAAAAGTAAAAAGTATTCATCACAAAATGTACTTCAGTAAAGTAAAATTACCTATAATTCTACAATACATTCTGATATAGGTGACAAAATGCCTGTTAGCATGATGTTAAAAGGTGTTTTTTTTTTTGTTTTTTTTCCAGCATTGGTAGAGACACCCTGGCTGATATAGTCAAACACTATGGGCCCTATCTTAACGATCTGAAACGCAAGTGTCAAAGCGCGAAGCGCAAGTAACTTTGTGGGCGGGTCTCGGCGCTGTTGCTATTTTCCCGGCGGGATAAATGGCTCTTGCGCCCGGCGCAAATCTAAAATGGGTTGGTCTGAAGTAGCTTCATTATTCATATGTGTGGTTTGGGCGTAACGTGAATAAACCAATCCGAGCGTCATCCAACATTCCCTTTAAAAGCAGGTGCGCAAGTTCCATTATGGATTGCTATTATTATGGCGTATTTACCAGGCGCACGCCAGGAGCGGTTCACAGCCGAGGAGACTAATGTTCTTGTAAGAGCAGTGAAAGACAGAGAAGTGAAGTTGTAATGTTGTACATTATGGTAAAGGTGATTTCACAGTCTTTTTTTTTTCAGTCTTTCAGTTTTTTCAGTTTTTCAGTCGATTTTTTTTCCTGGTTCTTGACGGACAAACCAATTTGTCAGATGTCCTTATACAGTATACATATATGTCTTGCCACTATTGGGCAAACAGGTCTTATCCTTAATTATTACAATTAGCCTGAATCATTTGTAAGCTAGATTTATGCCTATTTTTTCACATCTTCGTGGCACACCACAATGATTTCCGTCATCTCATGTGTTAATATTTTTTTAGTTTAACAATTTATGATTTGCAAAAATATTGCAAATCATTGCATCTGTGTAGGTTACATGAGCAAAGTGTATGCGCGTTGTGCACGCTATACATTATGGTCAAGCATGCGCCCTTAAAATAGCATAATGAACAACGCGCAACGCGCCACTGACTTTAGACTAGGTTTTTTCTGGTCAGTGGCGCAATTGTTTAATGGAACAGCAAAATAGCACCAGGGATTGTTTGCGCCGGAACACGCCTCCTTTTTTGCGCTGAACCGCCCAGGGAGCGCAAGTTCATTCACTAGTTTAGCGACGTGCTTCTGTGGAGGGTAAAGCGCGCTTTGCGCGGGTGCAAAATAGGAATGACACATGCGTCGGTGTACAAAGTCAATTGCGCTGGGTGCAAGATAGGGCCCTATGAGGAGAATGGGGCAAGACCACGTTTGAGGAAGAAGCACTCACTGCCACGTCCACCAGCCAGGTTCATCAGCCCTGAGGATATCAACAGAGTTGATCTGCCCCCTATCGACGGTCTTCCTGTCCTGGCCCCACCTGGACTGAACATTGACAGGCAGACCTATCTGTATGAAAAAATCAGGCCATTCTGTGCTGATGAGGCAAGAGACATCACATGCCCAGCGCCAAGGGTCACAACACAGAAGAGACCACAGAAGAGGATGCGAATGTGATATCATTGGACTGTGTCACAAAGACCTTTGTCTTATGCTGCTATAACCAAGTAAAAGGAAAGTTTTTGAAAATAAACATACATAGATACAGGTCCTTGAAAGTGCTTGAATTTATTTTGTGCAAGAAGTTTTCTGGAAGAAATTCCATATTATTCTCTCCGGTCCGATAATGTGTTATTTCGCCAACACTTCGTGGACTATGCTTGATTTACGTTGGTTACTTGCATTTACGCGTTACGTTAAGTGTTTCCCGCGTGAGGTACTTTGTGTTGTACGTTGCCATGATGTTCACGCGCACACAAAACTACTACGGTACCTCAGCGTTTCACAGACACACTGTGAAATATTGCAAAAATAGACTGGTTACATGAGCCTAAGCTCTTTTCAATAAAATCCATGCAAAAGTTAATATTAGATCATTTTAGAGTACAGTATAGGATGTACCGAATATTCTTCAGTTTTATGCAAAAAAGAAATATGACAAATAGAATATCAGACCTCTGTCATATGGCCAAAAATAAATGCAAAAAAAAAAAAGAAGCTGGACCTGGAAAGTCCTTGAAAGGTTCTTGAATTTGAAGTTAACCAAGCTGTGGGAATGCTGTATTAACAACTATCCAAACTGTTTTAGACCTAAAAGAGTCTTTGTAGGCCTATGTTACCCTTAAATGTCAGAGAAAAGAACAGAATCAGAGATTAATTTTTTTCTTATAGAAACTTGTACTTTGCATGTTATACTATAAAAACACATAATTATAGTTGATTTTAGTTTATCATAGTTGATCATAACTAGAGATGAAATGGCATGAAAATTTCATTTCATGATTATAGTGACCAAAATGATCACGGTTATCACAGAATCCTGTTCAAAAAGTCCTAATGCTACACAATGAAATCAATTCACCAAGTTTTATGTAGAAAACCAGCAAATAACAAATAAAATTGCTCAGGGAGAGTGAACTGTCTTAACCCACTTGATCAGTACTAAAGGGTATCCTTCTTAGTGATTAACAGCTTTTACATGTCATTAAAAACACATACCACAGTAGAATCACAGCATTTTACCACAGGGGGCAATCATGATATAATTTCAGTAATCTACTAATTTATTTATAGTATGTACAGGTGGAATTCACAGTCATAAGAGGTAATTTTAATAAAGGCTAATGGATATAGCTGTGGTGAAGAGAATGCAAAACGTGAGAAAGATGTGAGTATTTCATCAAAACCACACACAGTGAGAGCCATACAGAAGCCCTCACATGAACCATGATAAAACAGTGAGGAAAAAGGTGCAAATAAAAAAAAGGGTTTAAAATGACAACCATTTACTAAGAAATGAGAAGAAGATAGTTGGAGACACAGTTAAAAGTATGTATTTTCTCATGCACTTTCACAAGACAAAAGGGCCAAGATACACATGGAAGATTAAGAATCAAGTTTCAGGCTGAGGGGCATCTTGCTCTGGTTTTCCTGGGTTAGAAGTAATCTTTAAAGCCATATCCTGTTCTTTTGCCACATCTTGTGTTCTGGTGAGACAAACAAATAACAAAAATGATTTGGTTGAACTGAATAAACTGAGAGTATACCTCTAGTTTCACAGACAAGGCTTACTGTAAACCTAGTCCCAGACTAAAATGCATGTTTGAGTTGTTTTAACTCAAAGCAATTTGCACTGACATATCTTAAATAGATCAGTTCCATTGTTTTATCTCAAGATGCACACCAGTAATGATTTTTGTAAGGCATGTTTTCTAAGGCATAAAAACTTCTTAAATGCTGTAATTGACCTATGGTCTAATCCTTGCTTAATCTAAGCCCTGTCTGTGAAACCGAGCCTGTTTACTATGTTTTCTAATGTTTTCTATTCAAGTAGAGTGAGGTAATGCATTCATGAAGAATTTAAACCACATACATTTAGAAATGGGTCACTTGTAAAGGTAGCTTGACTATTTATAGAAACAATCAAACCGTCTCCATTGACTTTGTATTGCGTGAAGCGGCCTCCTTGTCATTTTTGACTTATAACAAAAAACAGAACAATGTATAAAAGCTGATGTGACAAGGTGTACAGCAAACAAGCTAAACAAAATCCAGAACGAAAAACCCAGAAGTTTTTATAAGCGTCTAAGGACAAAAAAGTGGATACAGGCAATTGAGACATTGAGATATTACACTCAAAAAAAATTATTGTCTAAACATTAGATTTATGTATTTGAATTGCATATAAATTTCCCATGCATTTGGATTACATAATTTTAACATAAACAAATTAATAAACTTAATGTGATTCAAATATGTAAGTCATACATAAATGTAACAGGTAAGATTTATGTTATTGTATTGATAAACTGAATGTGATTCATATATGCCAGTTTTTTTTTCTTCTTTTCTTTATCAAGACAAGACATTATCAAAATGAATGCCACCGCTTGTTTTTGTTGTTTGCTGAACGCTACCATTGTGTCTGTGAATGCAGCTCACCGTTACCGAATGTGTCACAGATTGATGACGTAAAACTCAGTCCGTACGAGTCTCTTGCTTGCGTCCGTTTTTTGCGTCTGACTGTCGTACAGTCTGACATAATGACAACTGAGATCATACAGTGTGACATGTATTACATCGGGGATCATGTTCGTACAGTCTGACAAGCAACATTCGCAGAGGATTTTGAAAAATCGCACAGTGATTTAGATAAACCTTTTAGATAAAATCAACTGAAGATAAAAGAAGACATTAAATCTGAAGATCTCAGCAGATGAGGATTAAACAACTCCACAAACAGTATTGCCAGCTTCACGCATTACTAACCAGACTGACTTTATTTCTGTCATTTCTGTTTTAATGAAAATAATAGTTTCGTTGGAAGTCACCATGTTGGAGATCAGTGTCTGCTTTGGTTGGGCTCTTGACCCCTAGCTTGTTTTTTTTCTGCCTCCTTTAACTGTGTATTTATAAAGCACATTTATTATGGCAAGGGATTCCAAGAGAATATGTTATCAGGTGATGTTGACTATTTATATATTGGTGATGACATCATCATGTGGCTAATCAGTCTATTGCTCTGGTTATAGTGGTAATGTGTTACTAGTTTTGTTTTATTCATAATAGTTGCCATGTGATTCTACAGCACGAGTTACTGCAGTGTTGTGGTCTAATAAAATCTAATAAAATACAGAATTTAAATCTATGACGTTCCTTAGATACACACATCAATGTATGAATCTCAACAATGGTGACAATCAATGAAATGTTTCATGCTGCAGTGCATGTTGGGTACCACCAATCAATGCCCCCCCCCCCCCGTGTCCCAGCATGCATTGCAGCATTAATAAATTATGCATCTGAATTGTGACAAATTTTCTTTGATCCTTACTAATTGCTTTTACTTTTGCTGTTTTTGTTGTGACATTTTAGTTGCTTGTTTTTTGTTCAAAGTTGATCTGTTTGTCTGAATTTTTTTGATTGCCACCATTGTAGAGATTCATACGCTGATTCATGAGGTCTCTGTGTGTCCAAAAAATCTGTCTGTAGACTAAAACCTTTTGTGCACTATTTTTTTTAATATGCATATTATTCGATTAACACAACAGTCCGGGATCTTGCGCTGTAGAATCACATGGCTATTATTATGAATACTACAAAACGTATAACACATTACTTCCATAACCAGAGAATTAGCCTCTGAATGAGAGCAGTGATTCAGGCAGCTACAAATAGCTGACATCACTTGATAACATTTTCTCTCGAATTCCTTCAAAACAACATATGTGCTTTATAAACACACAGTTAAAGGAGCCAGAGAAAAACTAAAGTTAAAGAGTTAAGGGTCAAGAGCCCAACTAAAGCAGACACTGATCTCCAGCATGGTGACTTCCAACGAAACTATTATTTTCATTAAAACAGAAATGACAGAAATAAAGTCAGTCTGGGGTGCGTTTCCCAAAACCATAGTTGCTAACTAAGTTAGCAACTTTGTTGGTTGCAATGCAATTTCCCATTGCCAACGACCTAAGTTGATAACAGGTTAGCAACTATGGTTTTGGGAAACGCACCCCTGGTTAGTAATGCGTGAAGCTGGTAATGCTGTTTGTGGAGTTGTTCTACTATTACATAAATCTTACCCGTTTCATTCACATATAACTGGCATATATGAATCACATTCAGTTTATCAATACAATTACATAAATCTTACCTGTTACATTTATGTAAGACTTACATATATGAATCACATTAAGTTTATTAATTTGTTTATGTTAAAATTATGTAATCCAAATGCATGGAAAATTTATATGCAATTCAAATACATAAATCTTATGTTTAGACATAATCATTTTTTTTTTAGTGTACACTGAGAACTACGCCCACTATGGGAACGTAATCAGCGACAGGAAATATAATAAATAAAACTGACATTTGGATATTTGACTTAACAGTGACAAAATGTTTACTGCACACATAGGCATACTGAGTGTCAGGATCCCAAAATGTACCCATTCTTCCAGCTGAAGCTTCACGTCTTATTGCTTGTCTCCACTCTTGTCTCCTGAAATGCTCGTTTTTTTTGGTCGACAGCTTATAAAAACGTATTTCTGTCTTTTTTAGCTTGTTTGCTGTACACCTTGTCAAATATCAGCTTTTTGACATTGTTCTGTTTTTTGTTAAAAGTCTGAAATGACAAGGAGGCCGCTTCACGCAATGCAAAGTCAATGGAGAGCGTTGGATTGTCGTCCACCCCCCCCCCCCCCAGTGTGAGCGTGGCCTAAATACACACTGTCTCTATGCTGATTATTCAATTTTCCTCACCTGCACTGCATGTATCCCCTACCATACACATATTCACATACAGTACATTGAGCTCATACACTCACCTAAAGGATTATTAGGAACACCATACTAATACTGTGTTTGACCCCCTTTCGCCTTCAGAACTGCCTTAATTCTACGTGGCATTGATTCAACAAGGTGCTGAAAGCATTCTTTAGAAATGTTGGCCCATATTGATAGGTTAGCATCTTGCAGTTGATGGAGATTTGTGGGATGCACATCCAGGGCATGAACTCCCGTTCCACCACATTCCAAAGATGCTCTATTGGGTTGAGATCTGGTGACTATGGGGGCCATTTTAGTACAGTGAACTCAATGTCATGTTCAAGAAACCAATTTGAAATTATTCAAGCTTTGTGACATGGTGCATTATCCTGCTGGAAGTAGCCATCAGAGGATGGGTACATGGTGGTCATAAAGGGATGGACATGCTCAGAAACAATGCTCAGGTAGGCCGTGGCATTTAAACGATGCCCAATTGGCACTAAGGGGCCTAAAGTGTGCCAAGAAAACATCCCCCGCACCATTACACCACCACCACCAGCCTGCACAGTGGTAACAAGGCATGATGGAATCATGTTCTCATTCTTTTTACGCCAAATTCTGACTTCAACAGAAATCGAGAACCATCAGACCAGGCAACATTTTTCCAGTCTTCAACTGTCCAATTTTGGTGAGCTCGTGCAAATTGTAGCCTCTTTTTCCTATTTGTAGTGGAGATGAGTGGTACCCGGTGGGGTCTTCTGCTGCTGTAGCCCATCCGCCTCAAGGTTGTGCATGTTGTGGCTTCACAAATGCTTTGCTGCATACCTCGGTTGTAATGAGTGGTTATTTCAGTCAAAGTTGCTCTTCTATCAGCTTGAATCAGTCGGCCCATTCTCCTCTGACCTCTAGCATCAACAAGGCATTTTCGCCCACAGGACTGCCGCATACTGGATGTTTTTCCCTTTTCACACCATTCTTTGTAAACCCTAGAAATGGTTGTGCGTGAAAATCCCAGTAACTGAGCAGATTGTGAAATACTCAGACCGGCCCGTCTGGCACCAACAACCATGCCACACTCAAAATTGCTTAAATCACCTTTCTTTCCCATTCTGACATTCAGTTTGGAGTTCAGGAGATTGTCTTGACCAGGACCACACCCCTAAATGCATTGAAGCAACTGCCATGTGATTGGTTGATTAGATAATTGCATTAATGAGAAATTGAACAGGTGTTCCTAATAATCCTTTAGGTGAGTATATATTGTTGTAAATGGAAGCTCAAGCACGCTTGCTTTCGCATGTGATGCAAGAAAGTTTGAGCTTCCACAAGAACCAACAAGGTTTGTTCTCAATGTCAATGTATAGGTGACCTTCCGTTTACCATATTTTAAGTTAGTGGTTCTCAAACTTTGTATACCAAGTACCACCTCAGAAAATATTTGGCTCTCCAAGTACCACCATATGACCAACATTAAAATAACATTTAACATTGAACATTAACTGTGCTTACATACAGGTAATTGAAAAATGGAGGAGTTATGATGAATATAATAAATAATGATTAAATTAAAATGTGTTTTACCTAAAAGTTAAATAAAAACTGTACTATACTTAAATGTAAAAATAAAAAACATTTCAATTAAAATGTATTGTTTTAGTGAGTCCTCTGCGTACCACTAAAGGGAGCTGTACTCGAACCACACTTTGAGAACAACTGTTTTAAGTGATTCATGTAATAAATAATGAAAATAATGAATAAAAAAATGTATGGCTTAAGTCAATTAACCTTGTGTAATTGATTTTAGAGGTTACTGAGGTTAAGGGTTAGAGGTTAGAGGTCATAAATCAAAGGTTATTCAAAAAGTTGACCTGGGCTGAGGAGCAGGTCGGATACTTGGCAGGACATCCCAGCTCGACGTTAAGCTGTCACGTTATGAGGAGAAAAAATCATATCACGATCATAATCCAAAGTAATCACAGACAAATGTGATCAAAGAATGTTAACGCTAAAGACGAAAACAAACATACAAGACAAACTACGTTCTAATAATTAAGTCAGTTTTTAATTCATGAATTCTCAATCTGCTGTGTCAGCTTGTTCTTCAAATGAAATCCGATCCGAAACAAAAGGAACTGGATTAAATATTTTGATGCTTCCGATGCAAACTCTGATTTCTGACTTGTAATGCAGCCTAAATCATAATCACATTATGTTTTTCGTTGGCCAAAGGAGAACTGGCCCCCACTGACTGAACCTGGTTTCTTCCAAGGTTTTTTCTCCATTCTGTCACCTGATGGAGTTTGGGTTCCTTGCCACTCATCACCTCTGGCTTGCTTAGTTGGGGACACTTAATATTCAACAATATTATTGATTTGACTGCACTGACACTATTGGATGAGAACTTAACTGAGCTGGATGACAACATCACGTTTTTCTGCAAAACTGCTTTATAGATGAAATGTATATAATAATACTTGATGATTTGTACAATGGAACTGAATCAACACTGAACTGGCTTCAGCTGAACAATGCCTCTTTTCTTTTAGAGCTGCTGTACAGATGAAATGAACTGTTTGCATCATTTAATCATTTTCCTGTTATTGCAATAAAGCTGCTTTGAAGCAATTTGTATTGTATAAAATGCTATATAAATAAAGGCGACTTGACTTCACGACAGAAGCCGTATATGTTTGAGCGCGTGTTTGCGGTTGAACGTGTGATTTGTCTGCGGCGGTGCCAAGGGTGGAAGAAATGTTTGCGGGCTATTTCTACCCCTCAAGCGTATTGTTAAATGAATCCTTCGCCAGAAGCCAGCAAAAGGCCAGCGTGGTAGCCCATGTCTTTTTCAACAAAGAACTGCAGTTTCTCTTGGCAAAAAGGGCATATCCTTCCCAGAGAGAGATTCAGGGTTCTACAGTCGGTTCTTTATTGTGCACAAAAAGGACAGGGAATTGTGTCCGATTTTTTATCTGAAGGGCCTGAACAGGACTCTTCTGACAAAAAAGATGCTGAACCTCAAATCTCAAATCCAATTTGAGGACTGGTTTGTGACAATTGATCTAAAGGACGCTTACTTTCACATCGAGAAAACTGGGGGTTTGTTTTAGTGGTGGGCCTTCGGGTAAAGCAGTTGAAAAACACCTATTGTAGTTTGAAAATGCCCACTGATTTAAAAACACATGCATTGGTTCTGCATGTGCACTTCTCAGCAGGGCCGTAGGTGGGTTATTAGGGGCCCCAGTGCAGGTTTTTTCTGTGGGCCCCTTGAAATCGCGTTCCAGGGGTAGGGTGGGGTTTCCACTCGGATGAACAGCCCTACTTAAAAAATATAGGTACATCCTATACAAAAGTCTTGTTTGTTAAACCACCTGACATATTCACAAACTTCTCTGGCACAATTTCAAGCAACGGTGCATTTATACTATTTCTTTGTTTTGCATGCTTGTTTTTTGTGTTTGATCTGACTTACTGTAGATTAATTTAAAAAGTGATTAAAGTTTTTGAATAAACAATACATTTTTCTACATACTTAAAAGGTGCATTTGCTTTAGTAATATTTATTAGGAATTTCCTTATTAAAGTTCCAACAACATTTAGTTGAAGAGACAGCCCTAGCGAAAAAGTAGTATACTTAAGCACAATTTATCCGTATGTACTTTAGTATAACTAAATGAAACTAAACTGAAGTGGTACTTAAATATTTAACAAATTATATAATTTTATTTACAAATTGCTCATTTGCGCTGTTGGCAAAAGTTGTGGAAATTCTGCCCTTACAGCACCTGTTAGTAGAACAAACTAGATGTTTCAGTTCATACCTCACATTTCTATTCGTTTGCACAAAAAGAAAGCCCCATCTAAACAAAATTACAAGCATCATCTAAAAATAATTCAATCATTCTCAAAAATCTCCCAATAGTGTGCACTCCAGTGAGTTGCAACAAAACCAATTGTTAGTGAGTGTGATGGCATTGGCTTTATGGCTTGTTCGAAACATAGATCAAGCATAGCGGTCTGACGTGTCAACTTCTGGTTAAACCAATGGTATGTTGGGGCAGGCAAATGGGGGTCAAGGTTTAGCTTCAGCAGTTATGGTGTTTTCGAGTCATGTCAGAAAGAATGTATTTATGAGTTAAAATGCACATGAATCTCAGCACAACTCGTGATTATATGTTTTGGTTACTTTGGACTTTCTTAAAGGTCCCATGGCATGGCATTTTTCTATTATTTTATAGTGTTTCCTGAGGTGTACTTATATTGTTAGTATGATTTTTACATCATAAAATGTCATAATTTAGAAATAAAAGGCATTTTTCCTATACTGCTGTTTGCCCTGTGGCTGAATGCCCTGCTTCAAGAGGCGTGTCTGCTGTGAGACTTCAGTAAAAACGCCCACTGTTGTGATTGGCTGACATCTTTGCATTTGAAATTAGCGGAGGGGGCGTGGTTTAACGAGGTCTACGACGCACGAGCTGCTGCCAGAGAGACGGATGGACCTGAGTTCACTTCTCATCAGTTCTCTCAGCATGTCTCAGTTCAGGGTGAACTGTTGTAGTTACTAGCATATACTTCCGGTTATTAGTTTATTTCTAGTCGGAGGGACTGTCACTCATGTCAGAAAGTTAGTAACTTTAGTAAATTATGGATCAGCGCAGACTCGAGACGCGAACCGTTTAGAACGATTCAGTCCGATTTGGTGAACTGGTTCGGTTCACTAAAAAGAACCGATTCAAAAGAATGATTCGTTCGCGAACCGGACATCACGGAGACGGAGCGATTGCTAACAAAGTTATTTATAGTAACTACTGAGTTATGAGAGCGCTGTCTGTCAGCGCGAGTTTATTGTGTTTGTATCTGAGAGTTCTGAATAAACACGAGTCCCAGTCACACCAAGTTCGTCTTCATCATTATTACCAACTTTGTAACACATGCAATGTACCATTACAGCGAGATGAACGAGTTAGTAAGTTTGATTAAAGCATTATTTCTACATATGTTCCAATCATATGAAAAGCATCCGTGACGCGCATTGAGTAACTTACACAGCGCAAACAAAGACACAACAGCAGTAATCGAATGTAATCCAGTTTATTGTGGGGAAAGCTGGCTAGCCTAGCCGGATACCCTCACGCTTACCCCCCTTCTGCTTAATCTCACGCCACGTTTGGTGCCTCCGCTGTGGGCCAGATGCAGTACTGGGGGTCGGGGATGTTGAAGGCCGAGCTTCGGCGTGCATGAGGTTTATCTCTAAAGATGTGGCTCTGCCAAAATGTTGAGCAGAAACTCCCGACTGTATGCACATTTAAGAATAGATAGATGCGACGAGGACGTACAAAAACACTGACTCACAAGATAGAAAACACGAAAACACCGTTCTGTCTGGAGAGAGAGAGAAGCCGCAGTGTGTGCACGAATAATAAATAATTAGCTACACATAAGAAATCACTGATCACAGATCAGAAGGAACTGAAAAAAGACTTCTGTTTTCATTTGTACATCCAAACACTGAGAAACTGCCAGCGTTCACTCGTTCACAAGCCGAGGACAATAATATAGCGTTTGCATGGGCGTGACAGATTCTCTGGGCGGAGGAAAGGGAGGAAACCGTTCCTGCTTGGACGTCAAACCAGGAGACTTCAGGATTGGCTCGTCTGGCCTGTCATTTTCTCAAAGGCAGAGAAAGACAGCCAGAACTCGGTTTTACACCGATCAACATTTCTATCCACTTGGGGACAATATTCAGGCTAGGGGAACTCATATTAATGTTGAAATACCTCATAAAATGAAAATTTCATGCCATGGGACCTTTAAGACTTTCCGTGTTAGGTGTGTTACAGTGAGATAACATGTCAGAGCCAATGGATGCAGAGTCTGCCCTACACTGTAAAACCCAACAAGTTAAGCTAACTCATTTATTTTGAGGAAACTGATTACCTCAATTAAATTGAGTTTAACAAACTTAATTGAAGTAAAGAAAAACTGTAGTTATGAGTACTCTGAACTTATTTTAATTGAGTCCACTAAACTAAGGATATTTCTTAATATCCAATTAAACTTTACACTGCATTCAAATAATTTTTACAGCTAAAACTTCACTATAATGAGTAAAACAACAGAAATAACAAACTTTAAATTAACTCAGAGAGCTTGCTAGTTACTGCTAGCTCACAATAGCACATACAAAGTCAAACCAAATGAGTTAAGCAAACTCATTACATTTGAGGAAACTTATTACCTCAAATAATTTGAGTTTAAAAACCAACAGTTATGAGTACTCTAAGCTCATTTCAGTTGAGTACACTAATATAATTATTTTTTTTAATGATTCTTAATGTATGTTGCAGTTGAGCAATTAAGTGATTAATTGAGTGATGATTGAGCATTAATTATGAACACCTGATGATAATGAGCAGAATCACAGAAGGAAAGAGAAACACAAGAACTACAATTGATTTAAGCCACAGCTTTAGATGAAATAACAGAAGATAAAATATGACATTAAATCTCTGAATATCTCAGCAGAGGAGGATTAAACAACTCCACAAACAGCACTACCAGCTTCACACATTACTAACCAGACTGACTTTATTTCTGTCATTTCTGTTTTAATGAAAATAATAGTTTAATTGATCATTCATTCATCATGTCACCATGATGGAGATGAGTCTTTTCTTTAGTTGGGCTCTTGACCCTTAAACAATTTAAATTTTTTTCCCTCTGGCTGCTTTAACTTTGTGTTTAGAAAGCACATTTGTTATGGTAAGAAATGCCTAGAGAAAATGTGATTAGGTGATGTTGGCTATACAGTGATGTTGGTACAATCATCATGTGGTGGCTTAAGTCACTGATCTCACTAAGAGTCTTATGTTCTGGTTATAGCAGTATTGTGTTCTTAATATTTGTATTATTCATAATGGTGCCTACGTGATCCAGCAGCACGAGATCCAGCACTGTTGTGGTAATTGAATAATATGCAAAATTTAAAAATCATACAGTTCTCAAAAGTTGAAATGCAGTTTTAATCTATGGCATTACTTAGACACACACAGATATCAAGAATCTGCGAATGAATCTCATCAATGGTGACAATCAATGAAAAGCTTCATGCTGCAGTGCATGCTGGGTACCACCAATCAAAACTCCCTCATGGGTTCCAGCATGCATTGCGGCATGAATAAATTATGCATCTGAATTGTGACTAATTTTCTTTGATTCTTACTATTTGCTTTTACTTTCGCTGTGTTTGTTGTGATGTTTTTGTAGCTTGTTTTATGTTCAAGGTTGATCTGTTTATCTGAATATATTTTTTGATTGTCACCATTGTTGAGATTCATACGCTGATTCTTGATGTCTGTGTGTGTCCAAGTACTGTTGTAGATTAAAACCTTCTGTGCATTAATTTTATTCTTTTATATCCTGCATATTGTTCGAGTTCCGCAACCATCCTGGATCTTGTGCTGAAGAATCACATAGGTTCTTTTATGAATAATACAAAAAAAAATACATACAACCAGAGCATTAGACTCTGAATGAAATAAGTGATTTAGTCATTAAATAACGATAATATCATCAGCAAAAAACAACCAACACCAGCTGATCACATTTCCTCTTGGCTTGTCTTATCATAACAAATGTGCTTCGTTAACGCAGCCAGAGCAAGACATGTTTTGTCAAGGGTCAAGATCCCAACAAACGCAAACACTGAACACTATCATGGTGAATTCAAACAAAACTATTTTTTTCAATATATCAAAAATGACAGAAATAAAGTTAGTTTGGTTAGTAATGTGTGAAGCTGGTAATGCTGTTTGTGGAGTTGTTTAATCCTCCTCTGCTGAGATCTTCAGAGATTTAATGTCTTCTTTTATCCTTCAGTTGATTTCATCTAAAGCTGTGGCTGAAGTCAGTTGTAGTTCTTGTGTTTCTATTTCCTTCAGTGATTCTGCTCATTATCATCAGGTGTCACCACCAATTTGATATTATCACTTATTTAATCACTTAACAATACAATTATTATCCAATTATCATGCTGGGAACTAGAAATGTTCTATAACTCATTCATTTTGAGTTCTGTTTCAGTCATTGTGTCCACACAACATTCGGTAATGTTTGAGTGCAGTGAACTCATTTTTATTTAGTACATCCAACTGTTAGGTTTTACAGTGTGCAGGAAAAGTACAATTGTACAATTGATTTCTTATTCCTGCTTTTAACATGTATTTCACACTGGTTTTAATTTTCTTTTTTATAAATCATTACTATACATGAATAAACAATTAAATGAAAAGATATGGAAACGTTAATTGTTAGGCATTAAATTATTTATTAATCACCTACACTAAAAATCTATTTCAAGGCATTTAAGACCTGCACAGGGTGATATCAGTGTTTATGGAAACATCCTAAACCATAAAATGACTGTAAAAAAGGACTTAATTTTATATTAATACTAATACAACTTTATAGTTTATACAACGTAATAGATATTATTATTCTACATTTTTAAAATGCATTTTTTTAAATCATATCCATTTTTTTAAACGCATGTAATATCCTAATAGCCTAATAGCCTAATATCCTTTAATAGCCTAATATTTTTACTCTGCAGTTGTGCAGTTTTAAGGGGACATATGGCAATTTTAAAATGTATTTGCTGAAATTAGTAATGATATTTATATACAGATTTATTTAAAATACCCAAATTTTATGAAAAATCCACATTAAATATCAACATTTCTCAGTTTAATTCATGGTGAAAACATAAATGTGCATAGTTTAGTGGAAGATTGCTGCCATCTACTGGAAAACAAACACTTCTCAATGAATAGTTTCTGCATGAATGAGATGCAATTACTCTTGCTATTTTTGTTTAGGCTGTAATGTGGCATAGGTGCTATTTTTGTATAGTTTATCTATAATCAGGCTTTAAAAAATAAAATAATAATATCATGAATATAATGATGGGGTAGAATGGACTGGACATCAAATAAATCAACAACAATAAAAATAAAAAACCCATCAATGCATTAAAAAAATAAAACAGTGCCAGTGTTTCCACAGCTTAGACTGATAACATGTAGTGCTAAACCTTGATACACGGGGCACCAAGTAAAATTTTGGCTAGGGCAGCAAAATGGTCAGGGCCATGGGAGCCAGGACTGTTTGCATGACAAAAAGTCTTATTATAATAGTAAAACCTTCGTAACTGCAATTGAACAATAAGCTAAATAAATTAACTGTTCAATAACTATTAGGCCTATGTAAAGCTGAATATTAGGAATAAAAATATGCTGATAACTAAACAATATAGCATTCTATAAACGAAACACGGCAAATGGTTAATTATGCTGCTGTTTAAATAAAGAAAATGAAATAAACAAATAGGCCTAAAGAAATAATCGACGAACTACAGTAAAATAGCGAGGCATATAGGACATAAACTGTTTTGTGTTAATAATAGTTATTGCATGTAGGCTATTATCTCGGATATCAGACATACTATTCTATTCTATTCTTTATTTACCAGTAAATGCGATCCTGATCGAGTTGGCGATCACTGTTGTCCAGCTCTATAGTGTTGTAATAGGCTACATTAAAATTATACATGATAAAAACACAATAACAACCCCCCCCAAAAAAATAAATAAATAAATAAATATATATATATATATATAGGCCTATAAAGGCTATCAAAAACGTTTCCCCACATATTATCTTTGTGGGATTAAACAAGAATTCACACACGCATTTACACACTCAAATAAAATCACAGACGCAGACGTCACGGTATAAGACAGACGCAAATGTCACGTCCATTGAGAGGAATGAGTGAAGAGAAAGTAAATTGTTCATTGAGAGGAATGAGTGAAGAGAAAGTAAATTGTGCATTCATTGACACACTGCACTGAGCCGTGTTGAGTAGCGTGTTATACTACGTGTTAGCAAAAAATTGTATTATAACTTCACTGCTACACGTGACTGACGCGTAACGTCTGAGTGGACACTTCACTGCCACACGTGATTTGCGTGACGTCTGCGTGACGTCTACGTCACGTCTACGTCTCGTCTGCGTCTTAAATTGAATGGAATAAATAGCAGAACAAAAAAAAAAGTTAAGACGTTGAGTGAGACGTTCGTTGAGACGAGTGCATGTTGCAAAGTCATATTAAAGAACCCATCGGAACGCCATACTTCTGGGAAGTTTGTGAAATGTCACTTTTCGCTCGCCATAGCTACCAGCTGCCGATTTTTCGCTGAACCCCTTCTCCGTTTGAACTGTTCGCGGGTTGTGAGCGATCTATGTGAAATAATCTATGGCCGCTGCGGATGACGGGCTGCGCGAGCTTTTTGTGCATCGCGTGCATCGTGATGTCAAGCCGGTAACGTTAGCTGTCAAGCTGTGTTTTTTTCTGTGTTTCTTGATGTTCTTGTTGGTCTGTGTTTTTTGTTGGTTTGTTTAAGAGTATTTGTGTCAATGAGTTGATTTTGATTAATTTCACCAGTTGCCTAAACGGTGACGCGCGAGTGCAGTTGCATCAATAAATAGTTAACGTTAAATTGCCTTTTATTCTCGCGTGTCCTTTCAAGTTGTTTACGACCTTCCCAACGAGCACTTTGAAAGCGGGGATCGTAACAGTAATGCATACAGTGCATGCTTGTATTTTGTATGCATCGGTGTGTGCGGTGTTGTTATGGCAACGGCGTGGGGTGTGTTGATGGTTAGTGAAGGCCCTGACTAAAACCCCACGGTATGCCACTGTATGCCATATATATATATATATATAAAAATATCAATGAAAACAAAATTGTTATTGTATTTAACAAGTGTATGCTTTTGAAATATAGAAATATAGAGACGGGTTCTGTTTTAATGTACCCGAGTGTACCTAAAATAAAAAGAGTTTAATATACAGGTTTGTGGCTATTTTTTTATTACCTACTCATAAACTTATGTTCACTGTTCTTTTTTATAAATACCTATAGTATTTGTATTAAATCTATATTCATTGAGTTTAATCGAGAATCGAAAATCGAATCGAATTGGATCATCTTAATCGATACCCAGCCCTAATATATATATATATATATATATATATATATATATATATATATATATATATATATATACATACATATATATATATATATATATATATATATATATGTCAATGTCACGGGTGAGAAATCACACAACAAGGTTGCTCGTGAAAAGTGAACCCCGGAGGGTGGATTTATTGTGTCTACTTTGGGGAATAGGTTCAAACGGTGAAACAAAGGTGCATGCTGTCGTCGTGGCTGGTGTTCCTGTGAAGTCCTCGTGCTCGTGAAGGTGGGTGTCCAGGCGTGCTCAGTCGGGCTGTCGGTCACTCGCTGCCTTCTGTGAGGTAAGAGAAAGAGGATTAGTTCCAGCACGTTGAGCATGAGACGGGTGTCTGCTCAAGTGAGAGCGGCAGCGGCTTTTACACCCTCTCGCTGATCGGGTGCAGCTGTGACCGATCAGCCCGTGATGAGGTCGTGCAGGTGCCGTGCGTTGGTTGCCAGGGCGACGCTGATATGCCCAGAGAGACTCGTCACAACCCCCCCCCCCAAGCGTCGTTCTGGCCCTGGGAACGAGAGGAGACAGTAGGGGTGAAACAAGGGGTGGGTGGGGAATGACCCCTGACAGACCTGAAAAAGCTGCCCACATCCGCGAGAGTCCATCAGCGTTGGCGGCCCCGGCCCGATGTCGTACTTCGAAGTGGAAGTCCTGGAGCGCGAGAAACCAGCGGGTCACCCTGGCGTTGGTATCCTTCGCCCGGGCCATCCACTGGAGAGGAGCATGGTCGGTCAGCAGGGTGAACTTACGGCCGAAGAGGTAGTACCGCAGCTCCAGGACTGCCCACTTGATGGCCAGGGCCTCCTTCTCGACGGCGGCGTAGTTCTTCTCTGCCGGGGACAGCTTTCTGCTGATGTAAAGTATGGGATGTTCCTCACCCTCCTGGACTTGGGATAGGACGGCTCCCAGTCCGGTGTCGGAAGCATCCGTTTGCAGCAGGAAGGGGCAGCCGAAGTCAGGGGCGCGGAGTACTGGAGAAGCTGTCAGGGACGTCTTGAGTTGGGCGAAGGCCTCTTCGGCGGCCGACGTCCAACAGGTCTTCTCGGGCTGCCCCTTCCTGGTCAGGTCTGTCAGGGGGGCGGCTAAAGAGGAGAAGTTGGGGATGAAACAGCGATAGTACCCCGCCAACCCCAAAAAGGCGCGTACCTGGGATTTTGTTTGTGGTTTGGGTGCGTTGCGGATGGCTTCCACCTTCTTCTCCTGGGGCCTGATGAGGCCCCGGCCAACCTGGAACCCCAGGTACTTTGCCTCAGAGAGCGCGAGGTGGCATTTGCGGGGGTTGGCGGTCAGTCCAGCCTGCCGGAGCTCCGAGAGCACCCTCCGCAGACGTTCCAGGTGTTCCTCCCATGTCTCGGAGTGCACCACGACGTCATCCAAATACGCGGCTGCGTATGCTTGGTGGGGCCGTAGGATGATGTCCATAATTCGTTGGAATGTCGCAGGGGCCCCGTGCAGGCCGAAGGGGAGGGTCCGGTACTGCCAGTGTCCACTAGGGGTAGAAAAAGCAGTCTTTGATTTAGCGGAGGGAGTGAGTGGTACCTACCAGTATCCCTTGGTGAGGTCCAGGGTCGTGATGTACCGGGCCCTCCCCAGGCGGTCTAGCAGCTCGTCGACCCGAGGCATGGGATAGCCGTCGAACTCGGAGACTTCGTTGAGCCGGCGGAAGTCATTGCAGAAGCGGAGGGTGCCATCCGGCTTGGGTACCATCACGATGGGGCTGGACCATGGGCTGCGAGATGGTTCTATCACCCCCAACTTCAGCATTTCCTGGATTTCCTCCTCAATAGCCTGCCGACGAGCTTCTGGGACTCGGTAGGGCCGTTGCCTGACGATGACTCCAGGGGCGGTCCTGATGTCATGTTGGATGACGTTGGTCTGCCCGGGCCTAGAGGAGAACACATCCGTGAACTGTCTGACCAGGTTCTGCAGCTCGGTCTTCTGGGCAGCCGACAGGTGGGGGTCCATGTCCACAACCACGGGATCGGTGAGACTCAGGGCGGCGAGCTGGTCTCGGGTCCCTTGCCACTTCTTCAGTAGGTTGACGTGGTATAACTGCTCCGTTCGTCTTCTTCCCGGTTGGCGTACCCGGTACGTCACGGGACCAACCTTCTCCACCACGGTGTACGGCCCTTGCCATGACGCCAGGAACTTGCAGGCGGACGTAGGGACCAAGACCATTACTCTGTCTCCCGGCTGGAACTCCCGTGGTTGGGCTGCCCAGTTGTAATGGCGTTGTTGGGCCTGTTGTGCCTTGCTGAGATGCTCCCGGACTAATGGCATGACACGGTCGATCCTCTCCCTCATCTGGGTGACGTGCTCGATGACCGTGCGATGAGGGGCAGGCTGCTGTTCCCAGGCCTCCCGAGCGACCTCCAGCAGGCCCCGAGGCTGGCGGCCGAACAGGAGCTCGAAGGGGGTGAAACCAGTTGAGGCTTGCGGGACCTCGCGGATGCCGAAGAGGACGTAGGGGATCATCAGGTCCCAGTCCCGCTTGTCCTCCGCCGCTACCCTTCGGAGCATCTGTTTTAGAGTCTGGTTGAAGCGTTCCACGAGTCCGTCGGTTCGCGGGTGGTAAACAGTGGTCCTCAACTGTTTCACCCCCAGCAGCCTGCAGAGGTCTGCCATTAGCCGGGACATGAACAGGGTTCCCTGGTCAGACAGTATCTCGGTCGGGAGGCCGACCCGGCTGGCCAACAGAAACAGCTCCTGGGCGATGGCTTTCGCTGTGGCTTTCCGCAGGGGGACTGCTTCTGGATACCGGGTGGCGTAGTCCACGATGACGAGGATGTGTTCTTGCCCTCGGGCAGACTTAGGCAACGGCCCCACCAGATCCATTCCGATGCGCTCGAAGGGCACCTCGATGATGGGTAAGGGAATCAGCGGGCTGGGGGGAGGAGTCCTGGGCGCCGTGCGTTGGCAGGTCGGACAGGCCTTACAGAACCCCTTCACATCCGCGTCCAGACCCGGCCAGTGAAAGCGATCCCGGATCCGCTGGATGGTGTTAGCCGCTCCTAGGTGACCTGCCATCGGATGGGAATGGGCCAGTTCGAGGATGGTCTCCGTCTTCGTCCGCGGGACGACCAGAAGCTCCTTCTCCTCCCCCCTACGCTGAGCCACGCAGTATAGCAGACCGCTTCGGACCACAAAGTGCGGGAGAGGATGGGGCCGTGGGAGGACGTCTTTTCCGTCCACAGTCCTAACTTGACCCCAGCAGTGCTTTAGGCGATCGTCCTCCCGTTGTTCTTTGGCAAAAGAGCCCCCCTCGCTGGCCTGTTGGAACACATCATAGAACAGGTTAGAACTTAACGAGGGGGACTCACCATCTCTCCCGCTGTCCGAACCTAGCAGCGCCGGCCGGCGACGACATCTTTGTGGCCGGCGACGACGGCGGCAGTTCCGTTCCGGGCTGGCGGGCTGAGCCATGGCGGCGAGCAGGCGGCCAAACCCTGGCCAATCTCTTCCAAGCAACAGTGGGACCGGTAGGTTCTCTACCAATCCGGCTTCGACGGGCCAGGTGCCATGGGCGGCAGCGATGTTCACACGGCGAGCGGGTACTTGTTGGGTGTCTCCATGCACACACGTGATCGGGAGGTAACTCTTTTGGCCAGGGTGAGGCGGACACAGACAAGCCTGGATGAGGGTGACTGCGCTGCCCGAGTCCAGAAGTGCCCGGATGGGCTCACCGTTCAGCTGGACGTCCGCCTCTGGAGCCGCAGGTGGGACGCGCTGATGTACGATGCAGCCCGCCAGCCAAGCCCGCGGGGGCGTCGTTGGTCCTGCGGTGGGCATGGGCTCGTCCACCGGAAACGGAACTGCCGGTCTGCCAACTGCGCGCGAGGTGCCCTCCGGCGTGCGTCGCTCCTGGACCACCCTCCGGGGAAATGGCGGCGCTCTCTCTCCGGCCTCCCGCTGGTGGACCGCATCCGCCAGCTCGATCGCCTCCACCAGATCGAGGACAGTGGCGGGGTTCCTCATACCCACCGCCTGACGATGGGACCGAGGCAGGGCGCGGAGGAGGCAATCGATGACCACTCGTTCCACTACCTGACCTGCGGTGGGCTCCCCGTCCAGTAGCCAATGTTGAGCCAACCGGACGAGATCAGCGGCCTGGGCCCGCGCTGGCATCCGACCTTTAAACTCCCACTCATGGAACTGTTGTGCTGCGCAGACGGGAGAAAGCCCCAACCGGGCGAGGACCTCTCGTTTCACTTCCCTGTAGTAGTTCGTGATCGCGGGAGGAAGGGAAAAATAAGCTCGCTGGGCTTCACCGGTTAGGAGAGGAGCCAGCGCGGAAGCCCAGTCTTCGATAGGCCATCCTTCCCGATTGGCCGTTGTTTCAAAAATTTGGAGATATGCTTCAACATCGTCGTGATCCGTCATTTTCGGCAGCAGCCGAGTCGCTCGTATGCGGGGGTCAGGTAGTGGAACTGGCTGGGCCGCCTGGGCATGAAGGGCGGCGATATCTTCTTCAGCTCGGCCCTGCCGAGTGGCCAGATGTTCCACGATCTGCTGCTGGCGGATGCTGACTTCGATGAGGCGCTTCTGTATTTCTTCCATCTCCAACGGAAGAGAGAGCACCGATCAGTGCTGGGGTGGTGAACAGAAAGAGAACAAAAAATATATTTGAGTGCGGTGAAAACTGCAAACACTTGTGTGTGATTTCTCATGCAGTTGCCCGCATTCTCCACCAGATGTCACGGGTGAGAAATCACACAACAAGGTTGCTCGTGAAAAGTGAACCCCGGAGGGTGGATTTATTGTGTCTACTTTGGGGAATAGGTGCAAACGGTGAAACAAAGGTGCGTGCTGTCGTCGTGGCTGGTGTTCCTATGAAGTCCTCGTGCTCGTGAAGGTGGGTGTCCAGGCGTGCTCAGTCAGGCTGTCGGTCACTCGCTGCCTTCTGTGAGGTAAGAGAAAGAGGATTAGTTCCAGCACGTTCAGCATGAGACGGGTGTCTGCTCAAGTGAGAGCGGCAGCGGCTTTTACACCCTCTCGCTGATCGGGTGCAGCTGTGACCGATCAGCCCGTGATGAGGTCGTGCAGGTGCCGTGCGTTGGTTGCCAGGGCGACGCTGATATGCCCAGAGAGACTCGTCACAATATATATTGTGACGAGTTTGTTTCACCGTTTGCACCTATTCCCCAAAGTGTTCACATTAAATCCACCCTCCGGGGTTCACTTTCACGAGCTACCTTGTTGTGTGATTTCTCACCCGTGACATCATATATATATATATATATATATATATATATATATATATATATATATATATATATATATATATATATATATATAATGTTTATATTTTGTTCTTAATATATGTTGTTTGTATAATATATGTTGTTTGTATATATGGAGTTTGCAACAAAAATACTTTCCCCCTGGTATTATTAAAGTATTTCTGATTCTGATTCTTTAGCAAGTCTACTGTTGTATATTTTCACAACAGAGTTTTGACTATTTTCTGTGTTCCGAGTGTTTTTTTTTGTATCACTCATTTAAATGGGAAGCTTTTTATATCTTGTATGTTATACCTTTTGTACCCTTCTGTCATTGCATTCATCGTTTTTATTGTTAACAAACAAATCACATCCATCCCCCACACTTTTGAAAAGCTTGCTACGCCCCTGATTAGAGCGAAGACTGCGAGCCAGGTATTCAGTGCCTGACCTCACAAATGCGCTTCTAGAAGAATGGTCAAAAATTCCCATAAACACGCTCCTAAACCTTGTGGAAAGCCTTCCCAGAAGAGTTGAAGCTTTTATAGCTGCAAAGGGTGAGTTCTCTTAACCCTGGCCTACGGATTAAGAATGGGGTGTCATTAACGTTCATGTGCATGTAAAGGCAGGCGTCCCAAAACTTTTGGCAAAATAGTGTATGTATGACCTGTTCTTAGGAGACATCCAAGATTTTCCTAAATTACAAACATCACTTTGAAACAACATCACTTCATAACATTCATTCAATGACATTTTAATTAATTTTTGTTTGAAATCTCACCATTGTGTCAGCAATTGCGGGTGCAAAAGTGATACTGAACCAACATCACATTATAACGTTAATTTGATGCAATTAATGTTGACACATCAACATTGACTTCATGAATGTTGACCATTGTTTCAATGGTTGCTTGCTTTCTGGGAAGCCTATAATCTGTGTAGTTTATATATTGTTTTTTTTGGTAACACTTTACTATAACAGTACATGAATAATCATGTATTAATACATGAATTAATAGTTTATTAAGCATGAACTCATGATTAGTGAAGATATGAACTAATCATGAACAAATGAGGAGCTATCATGAACTAAGATAGGAGTCATAATGATTCATGCATGAATAACAGCAGCATTAATACATGTTAGTACATGTTTGATAATTAATGCATTAATTAACATGTATGGTTAAACTAAATCAAACAGGCTCCTTAAGAATAAATAAGAAGTACTCTGACTTTGAATTAAACATGTGATTTAATACTGTCATAATTTAAACTGTAATAGCCTATTATAATCTGCCATCTGCAGCTTTGTGATTTTTAGCCATTTTTGTGAGCCATTAATTACACACATTTGTCTAATCAAAAATGGAAAATAGACTAATAACTATCACTAATCATTTTAATTTGATATAAACCGTTTTCAGATTTTTATAGTTCAATTAGGCTACGTTTAGTCACGGCTAGTTTTCTTCCCGGAAAAACAGTATGTAGGGTTTGTTTCTGGTGGGACACTCGTTAGTGGCGCTCTCGGTGCTCCTAGCGCGTAAGTTGTGTTCCTTCGGTATTGCTGGCATTTTCATCAAATAATATATGTCGACTGCTTTGGTTAACCGAAATAATAATTCAAGACATGTTTGTATGATTGTTGTATTGGGATATTTCTGGAGGTGTGTACTTTAATTAACTGTATTTTTTAATTGTTTAAATGGATGCGCCCTGTTTTAAATGGAAACATGCCTTATGTGTGTCTTTACAGGTATGTTTGGGCTTTCTTTTAAGTCCATATATGTTTAATTATATAAATATAAATAAAAGAACTAGCCTACAAATCCTTTTTATCTTTGTTTTTTGTTTTTTTTTGTACCAAGGGTGTAAAGGAATAAGGATTCTTAGTGTATGTTTATTCATTTTGTAATGAATGAATTGTTAGCGCATCATTGTGTCATGACTTTACTTCAGGGGGCACGGCATTACTATCTCATGGTTAACTAACCATACACTAACATCAACTAATGGCTTGTTACTGTATAACTATGTCATGACTTTACTTGAGGGGGCACATCATGTTTAATTAATTATTAACTAACCATACACTAACATCAACTCATGGCTTGTTAATGCATCATTGTGTCATGACTTTACTTGAGGGGGCACATCATGATTAATTCACTATTAACTACTTATCAAATTCAGCTCATGATTTATCATAAACTTACTATCAAATACACATGTAACTAGTATAACTAGTATTCAGCCCAGTTAAGAGAATGGAGGTACAGTATCATCACGGCCTGTGTCTGGCTGGAGAGAGAAGTGTACGGATCCCAGCAGACGATCCCTCACTTCCTGACTTTACTGCATGTTTCCTGTTTGGTTATGTTTTGGTAACTGATTTCTCAGGAACTGTTATAAGTCACAGTAGGTTTAGTTTGATGGGAAAGAGAATATCACAAAACAGAATGAGACCTTTTGAGATAAAATATAGCAGATAATGGGCCCTATTTTAACGATCTGAAACGCAAGTGTCAAAACGCGAAGCGCAAGTAACTTTGTGGGCGGGTCTCGGCGCTGTTGCTATTTTCCCGGCGGGATAAATGGCTCTTGCGCCCGGCGCAAATCTAAAATGGGTTGGTCTGAAGTAGCTTCATTATTCATAGGTGTGGTTTGGGCGTAACGTGAATAAACCAATCCGAGCGTCATCCAACATTCCCTTTAAAAGCAGGTGCGCAAGTTCCATTATGGATTGCTATTATTATGGCGTATTTACCAGGCGCACGCCAGGAGCGGTTCACAGCCGAGGAGACTGATGTGCTTGTAAGAGCAGTGAAAGACAGAGAAGTGAAGTTGTAATGTTGTACATTATGGTAAAGGTGATTTCACAGTCTTTTTTTTTTTTTTCAGTCTTTCAGTTTTTTCAGTTTTTCAGTCGATTTTTGTTCCTGGTTCTTGACGGACAAACCAATTTGTCAGATGTCCTTATATACATATATGTCTTGCCACTATTGGACAAACAGGTCTTATCCTTAATTATTACAATTAGCCTGAATCATTTGTAAGCTAGATTTATGCCTATTTTTTCCACATCTTCGTGGCACACCACAATGATTTCCGTCATCTCATGTGTTAATATTTTTTTAGTGTAACAATTTATGATTTGCAAAAATAACTGTTGCATCTGTGTAGATTACATGAGCAAAGTGTATGCGCGTTGTGCACGCTATACATTATGGTCAAGCATGCGCCCTTAAAATAGCATAATGAACAACGCGCAACGCGCCACTGACTTTAGACTAGGTTTTTTCTGGTCAGTGGCGCAATTGTTTAATGGAACAGCAAAATAGCACCAGGGATTGTTTGCGCCGGAACACGCCTCCTTTTTTGCGCTGACCCGCCCAGGGAGCGCAAGTGCATTCACTAGTTTAGCGACGTGCTTCTGTGGAGGGAAAAGCGCGCTTTGCGCGGGTGCAAAATAGGAATGACACATGCGTCGGTGTACAAAGTCAATTGCGCTGGGTGCAAGATAGGGCCCTTAGTATTTTCTATGTTTGATAAGGGTGATCAGTAAAAGTAATGAAAAACTATTCCTGTGGCTTTCAGTAATATTTATGAAAATGGTTTAAATTATGATAATAATACATTTTAAAATGTATTTCAAAGTCAAAATATTTGTTATTCATTCTTGAAAAGCCTGTTTGATTTAGTTTACCCATACATGTTAATTAATGCATTAATTATCAAACATGTACATGTATTAATGCTCCTGTTATTCATGCATGAATCATTATGACTCCTGTCTTAGTTCATGATAGCTCCTCATTTGTTCATGATTAGTTCATATCTTCACTAATCATGAGTTCATGTTGAATTAACTATTAATTCATGTAATACATTATTATTCATGTACTGTGATTGTAAAGTGTTACCGTTTATTTCTTTTAAACTTCTGACGTAATTTCTTTTATTTATTCCTGATTGTCCCCCCTTCAAGAAAACATTACACTCCTATCAGCTAGCACTGGAAAACAATAATCTTGTTGTTTAGTGACGTACACCCAATTATGAACAGTAAACTGAATTTAAGATAAGACTAAGAAAGCAGGAAGTTATTTGCGGAATTATGCTCAGATACTGTTAACACATTCTTGGTAAGTTTTGAGCAGAACACATTGTGTATAACTAAGAATGTACCAAAATATATATAATGTCTCTAATCAGCTTACGAGACATATGCAAATTGTTAAAAATTCTTACCGAAAAGTTTTCACAATGAAGTAGATGATAACAGCCAAACCTATACATCCACACAGTGACCCGATCACAATCGCTGTGATTTCACCTGAGACAGAGACAAAATTTTACATTTCTCAAGAGAACTGTAATAATTGAGCAAACATTTGCATTTGGGGCAGTCGTGGCCTATATAATGATTAGAGAGTCAGACAGGTAAGCCGAAGGTTGCAGGTTTGATTCCCAATATGGCAGGAAATGACTGAGGTGTGAGTGTATGTGTGTGTGTGTGTGTGTGTGTGTGTGTGTGTGTGTGTGTGTGTGTGTGTGTGTGTGTGTGTGTGTGTGTGTGTGTGTGTGTGTGTGTTCACTGCTCACTACTCCTAATTTGTGTGCACTAACTTGGATGGGTTAAATGTAGAGGGCAAATTCTGAATAGGTTACCATACTTGGCCTTAACATGTGACTTAAAAACTTGAAACTTAAAGATATTTTCTAAGAGAGATGATTGAAATGATGAAAACAATTTAACAAATGATTCTGAATGTTTAGACTATAATAATTACATTTACATTTATGCATTTGGCAGACGCTATTATCCGAAGCGACTTACATTGCATTCAAGGTACACATTTTACATTTGATCAATTCTTGCTTTCCCTGGGAATCGAACCCATGACCTTGGCGTTGCTAGCGCCATGCTCTACTGTTTGAGCTACAGGAATTATAATGTAATAAGTAGTATAATATAAGATGTTTCTTACCTGCAGTATACATTTTAACTGAGACTGAAGAGAGGAACAGTGAAACAAAGAAGAATTAGACACAGCACAAGCACAATGCCCATTTTTTAAAGGAACATTCATATCTTTTCAATGACAAACCGATTCAACCAAAAAAGACAATTCTGTCATCATTTACTCATCCTTATGTAATTCCAAAATGGTATGCTGTTATTTTGGTGTAACACAAAAGGCAAATTTGTTGAAGAATCATTAAGTTTCTCTTTTCTATGCAAAGATAGCTCATATGTCAGGTTTCAAAAAGAAAAGAGCTTTGTGTGTTTAACAGACTGAAATTGTAGTTATAAGTTCACTTATGATCTTCCCTTCAGCCAAAGCACTGAAATCTTCACATCCATGTCAGATTAAACAATTTCACGTAGTTTGACATTGTTGAAACCAAACGGTATTGTCAGAGATCAGCCAGGCTCCACCTTCACCCAATCACAGCGTTCGATGTCACCGGAGTTCTAATCACCCGCACCTGCACCTCCGTATTCACCACAGACTAATATAAGCACACACCTCACACAGTCACTTTGTCTGGTCTTGTTTGGACTCACCTTCTTGACCACTTAACTGTTTCCAGTGTATGTTACTTGTCTCTATTGTCTCTCCTGATTCTCAGTGTCTCCATCGTCTTCCTGGTCGTCCATGTCTACAGTTCTTCTCCATCTCCAAGTCTCCCTCCATTAACCAGTCCCTTCACCGAGGTGTGCTCCAGCTTCCATCTTCTTTGCCATCCACAACCTCCTCATCCAACTTCAACGATAAAGACTGTCAGTATTCCTATTCTCCATTCATCTAATTTACATCTCATCTGATATACTCACCATCCAGTCTGCATATATTTATGCTGTCAATAAAACTTTGTTTTATTGATGTCATCCTTGTTGTGAGTCTCTGTTTCGTAACAGAAGACCAGACCAACACAGTTGAGAATGAGTTCTCCAGATTCTTTCCAGGAGGTCATGGATGCACTCAAGCAAGCACTGTCTGGCAACACTTCTGCATCCACCGTCACCTCCGCTTCTTCACCACCAGTGGTCTCCAGTTCCGTGGCCAATCCCGTGGCCAATCCAGCGCCCTACTCTGGTTCGGCGGAGGATTGCGACGGATTCCTCCTGCAGTGTTCGCTGGCCCTAGACATGCAGTTGCACCATTTCCCCACTGAGAAATATAAAGTTGCTTTAATTATCTCCCTGCTGATGGGGCGAGCGCTCCACTGGGCCCGGACGATCTAGAATCAAAATGGTAGTGTCATACAAAATCTGAAGAATTTCAACACTCATTTCCATGATGTTCCAGATGGCAAGTCCTCTATCGATGAGCAGTTATATCATCTCAAACGAAGGAAAATGAAGATGTCTGATTATGCTCTGAGCGGTCGAGGAGGCTGACCCAGGGTCTCTGCTTGTATTGTGGCGTTGGTGGACATATCATCACTGCATGTCCAATTCGTCTACCAAGAACCATGGTGAGCGTCATCCATTCTGAGTCAGTAAATAGGAAACGACTCACTACCAAATTAATCATTACTGCCTCTTATGTCTCTCTATCAGTACACATCCTCCTCGACTCTGGGTCAGCATGGAACTTAATCTCCGATTCGCTCTGCCACCAGCTCAACCTCCAGAAGAGATCCACCAAGATCCATGACCAAGTCCAGTCGATAATCGGCAAACCCCTCAACAAAAAACATGTCCGTTTCTCCGTGGGACCCATCCAGTTGCAAGTAGGGCAGTTGCACACTGAGTCCATTTCCTTCCTCGTTCTGGAGAATTCCCCGCCGATATCATCCTTGGGCACCCGTGGTTAGTGCAACACAACCCGTTATCTCCTGAACATCTGGAGGTCCTGAAGTGGGGTGATTGCTGTTTCCCAGGATGCTTTCCTCATCTACCTCAACAGTAGAGGCACTTCTGGTCAATTCCACGTCCATCAAGAGTCCTCCTTGGGTCTTCCGTGTTTATTGTTCTTCTCCATCTCCAAGTCTCCCTCCATTGACCAGTCCCTTCACCGAGGTGTGTGCTTTCACACAGAATGCATCATGAACGGCACCAAACACAAACTAGTTTTTGAAGTGGTCAAAGCCGATCAAGAGCTACTACTCTCGGGTGACACATGTGAGTGGCTAGAACGGCTAGAAGGAAATTTGCCATCCCAGAGGAGCTTCATAGACTGGTTGCATGCTCAGACACGCCTCTCACAAAGCAACAGTTAACTTACAATTTCAATGGCGTGTTTAATGACCCAGTCGAGTCAGGTGAGGTCACGGAACGTGCCGGTGGCTTTGAAAGCCAGAGTGAAAGAACAGCTGGATAAGTACCTGAGAGATGGACACATTCCAAATGTCACTGAACCTACACCATGGATCAGCAACATGGTAGTCCAAGCCCGACAAAGTAAGAATATGTATAGACCAAAAACCTCAGAATCAAGCACTTCAAAGATCGCACTACCACATGCCAACACTGGTAGAAGTTCTGAAAAACTACCCAAAGCACATCTATTCACGCTGGTGGACATTTGCGATGCCTTTCTACACTACAAACTGGACAATGAAAGTAGCTTAATGACAACTTTCTGAACACCATGGGGGCGAATGAGATGGTGTAAACTGCCCTTCGCCATTTCCGTGGCACCATAAATCTGTAAACGCAAGCAAAATGAGCTGCTGATTGGACTCTGAGTCACAGACCGAGCGTGGCATTGGCTCCCTATGCACGACGAGACAGTTAAGAAATAAAACGCATGATTACGGACAAGCCCATTTTTAAATATTATGACATTGACAAGCCAGTGACAATACAAAGCAACACCAGCAATAACGGCTTGGGCTGCTGTCTGCTGCAGCAAGGACAACCTGTGGCTTTCGCCTCTTGGGGCTTACGCGAACTGAACAAAATTATGCCCAAATTGAGAAGGAATGCTCGGGTTCGCATGTCAAAGGTTTCGTCACTATCTGTATGGCAGGGAGACAATCACGGCTGAAATAGACCATAAACCCCTCGAGACAATTTGCCACTCCTGAGTGCTCTTGACCACTCCTGAGTGCTCCCAAGCGCCTCCAAAGCAACTTCAAAACTACAACCTGAATGTTGTGTACAAGCCAGGTCCGGTGATGTACATAAGTGATAAGTGGAAGTACATAAGTGTCCTATGAGCCCGGACCACAACAACATACTGTGAGTACCATGGAAAGTGTTGAGGCTGTGTTCTCATTCATAGACCAATCCCTACACCTCAATGTGACTGATGCCAGTCTCCGTCAAGTTGAAACTGAGACCAAAGCTGACGACGCATTGCAGGAGCTGACAAAGATCATGAAGATTGGCAAAGACTGGCTGGCCTGAGTGCAAAGAAAATGTGTCATTCTCAGTGCATGAGTATTGTCCATTCAGTGATGAACTGAACATTCAGAATGGAATGCTTTACAGAGGGCAGTGTGTCATTATACCGAAGGCATTGAGGGCAGCAATGCTGAATCGCATTCACGCCACTCGTATTGGAGGAGAGGCCTAGGAAATGCTATTCTGACACAGTCACAGACACAGTCATTAAATGCTGTAAAGTGCAGTTTGCATGTTACGGATAGCCAGATCAGGTGATCACTGACAACGGGCCGCAATTCGCTTGTTAACAGTTCAGAAAATTCAGACATGATTGCTGTGAACTGTTGTTGTAAGGTAGAAGAGTTGTGTATGGAGAATTCTTAAGCATTAATGAACAAAGTCTTATGGATTTTAAATGACAATGGGAGAGTAAATTATGACAGAATATGTAGATTAACTATTTATTTAAACCTGAGCATCCAACTCATCATTGGAAGAGGGGGGGGGGGGGGGTGTTTATTGATCATTTACCATGTAATACTGTTATTTGCGTATATTGGAAACAATTTAATCTTCTGGCTCTTATTACTGCTTTGTGTTGCTATTCCCATTTAGGCACACACACAGGCTCACATGATTACAATAAACTCTATGTTCACAGGCAATTTTGAAAAACAATCATGTAAACAAAGAGCACAGCTACATAGTCCCCCTCCCACAACCCTATTCTCTCTCCCCCACCCCTCCCTCTTTCATTCTTTCTTTCTTTCTCCTACCAGGAATGAAAGAGGACAGGACAGTTCTGTGGTTAAGTGGCTGGGTGGCTCGGTAATTATCCTGGAGAACCATGGGCTCTGCTTCTTCTGCTTTGCTGGAGTACAACACTGTCTCTAATTTCATTAACTAATAAGAAGAGAAGAGAAGAGAAGAGAAGAGAAGAGAAGAGAAGAGAAGAGAAGAGAAGAGAAGAGAAGAGAAGAGAAGAGAAGAGAAGAGGTTTAACATCTTTATTAAATACACATCCTCTTCAATACATCACTGTTCAACAATTACTGTCATATCACATTATCTCTTAATGTTTTAGTATAAATATTTTTAATAGTATAGTATTAGTATAAGTAATTATTTTAAAAATCAAAAACAAGTTGTCCCTCATAAAAAGAACATAAAACTTCTCTTACACACCACTTTTCTTTAGTAAGTAAGTAAGTACAATTTATTTATAAAGCACATTTAACACAGCTTGCACTGACCAAAGTGGTGTACAGAGTGCAATAATCGCAGAATAATAAGATAAAGTAAGTACACTTACAGATCAATGATTTAAGCTAAGATGACATCAAAAGACAAACACTTAATTACAAAACATAACAGGGTAAGACAATTAAAACACAGGGAAGGCCAATGTAAATAAGTGAGTTTTGAGCCTGGTTTTGAATATTGTAGTTGAAGGGACGTTTCTGATGTCAGGTGGCAGTTGGTTCCACAGCTGAGGGCCAGCAACAGAAAAGGCTCTGACACCTTTTTGCTTAAGCCTAGACCGTGGGACATGGAGAAAACCTTGGCTGGAAGATCTAAGAGACCTGGGGGCTACATGGGGATGGATGATATCAGCCATGTAGCTGGGGGCCAGGGTGTGAAGAGCTTTAAAAACCATCAGCAGTATTTTAAATTGTATCCTAAACTGGACTGGAAGCCAGTGCAATGAGGCCAGGACAGGTGTAATGTGTTCATGCTTTTTTGTGTTTGTGAGCATCCTAGCTGCTGCATTTTGGACCATCTGGAGCCGTGCCATCATAGTTAGAGGGAGCCCAAAGTAAAGCGAATTACAATAGTCTAGGCGGGAAGTTATGAAGGCATGGATGACTTTTTCCCGATCATTATATGACAGAACAGACTTAAGTTTGGAAATTATTCTTAATTGGTAAAAACTGGTTTTCACAACAGACGATATTTGTTTGTCCATATTAAGATGGGAGTCTAAAATAACACCCAGGTTGCGTGCATGAGATTTAACATAAGGGGCAAGGGGGCCAAGGTTGGCAGGGATACCATTTTTAAAAAACAATAACTTCAGTTTTGTTTTCATTTAACTGAAGGAAATTTTGCCATCCAAATTTTAATTTCTTTCAGACAGTCTAAAAGGGGCTGCATGGGATTGCCGGATTTTAGTGGGATGTACAGTTGGGAGTCATCTGCATAGAAATGGAATGAAATATTAATATTTCTGTTGATGTTACAGGGGGAACATATAGAGGAAGAAAAAGTACTGGACCCAGGATGGATCCTTGGGGGACACCATAAGGCACAAGTAAGTAAAGTAAGTAAATTTATTTATAAAGCACTTTTAAATTCAGCTTACACAAAGTGCAGTACAAAACAATCATAAAATACAACAAAGATAAAATAAAAATAATAATAAAAATAACAGTCAAAATTAGAATAAGAAAAAAACAAGAAAACAGTTACTAATCCATAATTTAATAAGCAGGAAATGCTAAAACGTAGAGATGTGTCTTAAGTCTAGATTTAAAAACAAAAGGAGCACTCTTAATGTCGGGTGGCAACTGATTCCATAATCGTGGAGCAGTAACTGCAAAGGCTCTATCACCTTTCGTTTTAAGTCGTGACCGTGGGACATATAAGAGAGCTTTATTGGCTGATCTGAGGGACTTAGGAGCTGAATTCAAATGAACAAGATCGGAGATGTAAGATGGGGCTTGTCAGTTAAGAGCTTTAAAAACAATCAGCAGAATTTTGAATTGAATTCTAAAATAAACGGGAAGCCAATGAAGAGAAGCTAAGACTGGAGTGATATGATCACGTTTTTTTGTACAAGTTAACAGTTTGGCTGCTGCATTCTGAACCATCTGTAAACGTGCCAACGAAGATTGAGGAAGACCATGGTATAAAGAATTACAATAGTCCAGCCGTGATGTAATAAATGCATGAATAACTTTCTCCAAATCTTGAAAGGAAAGAGTCGATTTAAGTCTGGAAATGATTCTCAATTGATAGTAGCTGTTTTTTACAACTGAGCTAATTTGTTTTTCAAGACACAGCTCAGAATGAAAAATAACACCTACATTTTTTGCATTTTTGTGACTTAACATTTTGGGCCCTATCTTGCACCCAGCGCAATTGACTTTGTACACCGACGCATGTGTCATTCCTATTTTGCACCCGCGCAAAGCGCACTTTTCCCTCCACCGAAGCACGTCGCTAAACTAGTGAATGAACTTGCGCTCCCTGGGCGGTTCAGCGCAAAAAAGGAGGCGTGTTCCGGCGCAAACAATCCCTGGTGCTATTTTGCTGTTCCATTAAACAATTGCGCCACTGACCAGAAAAAACCTAGTCTAAAGTCAGTGGCGCGTTGCGCGTTGTTCATTATGCTTTTTTAAGGGCGCATGCTTGACCATAATGTATAGCGTTCACAACGCGCATACACTTTGCTCATGTAATCTACACAGATGCAACAGTTATTTTTGCAAATCATAAATTGTTACACTAAAAAATATTAACACATGAGATGACGGAAATCATTGTGGTGTGCCACGAAGATGTGAAAAAATAGGCATAAATCTAGCTTACAAATTATTCAGGCTAATTGTAGTCTAATAATTAAGGAGACCTGTTTGCCCAAAAGTGGCAACTTCTGGCAAGACATGTATGTATATAAGGACATCTAACAAATTGGTTTGTCCGTCAAGAACCAGGAAAAAAAATCGGTGAGGGTGGACGCAGCGATGTCCTCTGCTGGCGTCAGGTCCTGAGTAGAGGCAGATCCACCTCCCGTTACACGGCGTGTCTGATTGATGCTGGCAAGCTTGGACTTTCCCCGTCTTCTGATGTCATTGTAGCGCTTGCGGCACTGGTGCGACGTCCTGGGGATGCCAGCTGATGAAACAATTGTGGCTATTTCCTCCCACGCCTGTTTAACCGACGCTATTTTGGGTGGGTTTCTCCCATCCCCATACAACACAACTTCTCTGTCTTTCACTGCTCTTACAAGCACATCAGTCTCCTCGGCTGTGAACCGCTCCTGGCGTGCGCCTGGTAAATACGCCATAATAATAGCAATCCATAATGGAACTTGCGCACCTGCTTTTACAGGGAATGTTGGGTGACGCTCTGATTGGTTTATTCACGTTACGCCCAAACCACACCTATGAATAATGAAGCTACTTCAGACCAACCCATTTTAGATTTGCGCCGGGCGCAAGAGCCATTTATCCCGTCGGGAAAATAGCAACAGCGCCGAGACCCGCCCACAAAGTTACTTGCGCTTCGTGCTTTGACATTTGCGTTTCAGATCGTTAAAATAGGGCCCATGGAGTGAGATTATCTAAGTGACTAACTATAGAGTTTCTTGTTTTGGAGGGACCAAATATAATCACCTCAGTTTTCTCATTGTCAAGCTGGTGGAAGTTATTTGCCATCCAGCATTTAATAACCTCAAGACAGTCCAAGAGAGGCTACAGAGAATGTCTAGATTTCAACGGAAGGTACAGCTGGGAATCATCAGCATAGAAATGAAAAGAAATCTTATATTTCCTAATTATATTTCCAAGTGGAAGCATATATAAGTATAATAAAGAGTAATGGCCCCAGAATGGACCCTTGAGGAACCCCACAAGACAGAGGGACAGATGATGAGGAAAACTGGCCAATAGCCACCGAGAAAGTCCTGGACCTAAGATATGACTCAAACCACAGTAGTGCTGTATCCTTAACACCTACCCACTGTTCAAGGCGTGACAGAAGGATATTGTGATCCACCGTGTCAAAAGCGGCGCTCAGATACAGTAAAATTAAAACTGCTTTTTCACCAGTATCAATTGAAAGTAACAAATCATTCATGATTTTTAACAAAGCTGTTTCAGTGCTGTGATGAGTAGTAAAACCTGATTGAAATGGTTCAAGTACCTGAGTTGAATTTAAAAAAGGTAGTAACTGTGATAGGACAACTTTTTCCAAAATGTTTGAAAGAAATGGCAATTTTGAGAAAGGACGATAATTATTAAAACGCCTTACATCATCATTGGGCTTTTTAAGCAACGGCTGGACAACTGCATGCTTTAAAAATGCTGGGACAATACCAGAGACTAAGCAATAATTCATTATCACTTGAATGCTAGGACCAATAGTCTCAAAAGAACCTTTAATGATGTTGGAAGGAACAACATCATGGGGTGATGTTGTAGATTTCATCTGCATCACTAAGTTCCTCACATCAGAAAGAGAAACTGGCTGAAAACGATTGAAAGTAGCTCTGTTAACTGGACTGTCAAGCAGAATAATAGAATGGAAATGGCTGAGGGCTGATTGAATACCATCAATCTTTTCAGTAAAAAAACTCAAAAATCTCTCACAGATATCAAGAGATGGTTCAACTTCATTAGAGATGCGAGGATTAATAATTGAATTTATAGTACTGAACAAGATTTTAGGGGTATTAGTATATTTACTAATAATATCAGAGAAGTATTTAGCTCTTGCTTTTTTAGCTGCTTTCTGAAAATTCTCCAAGCAGTTTTTAAAGATTTCAAATAAAACCACAAGATGATCTTTTTTCCATCTCCTCTTTGCTTTCCGACAAATTTGTCTAAGCGAACGAGTGGAGTCATCCAACCATGGTTGTGGTTTAAATGTTGGGCATTTGTATTTAAGTGGTGCTATCAAATCCAAAACATCAGAGCATGAAGAATAGAAAAAAAAGAGAAATACAATTTTCTTGGCTTGAAGAATGCTCAGCAGCAACTGAAATTGCTGTTGAAACATCATTACTATGATACATGTCAGAAAACTGATTTTCAGTGAGATAATTAAAGCAACAAGAATAAAAACCCGCAGTTTTAGCAGTACACATAGAGCTAGATAGTATAGCATTGAATACAACAGGCTTGTGATCTGAAAAACTTGCATCTTCAATGTTTATATTATCAATAGAAAACCCATATGACATGATAAGGTCAAGAGTGTGTCCAAGTACATGTGTAGCCTTATCCACATGCTGAATAAAACCAAAGGAGTCCAGGACATAAGTAAACTCAGTGACCATAGGCTTTCCAGGACAGCAGACGTGAATATTAAAATCACCCAAAATTAGCAAACGATCATATGATGCAATGAAATGAGATATGAAGTCAGAAAACTCATTTATAAAGTCTTTATCTGGCTATGGAGGCCTGTAGACCAAGACACATACTAACGGAGTTGCAGCAGATTCTATTAGTACACATTGCGCTTCAAATGTAGAAAGGTTTCCAGCAGAGACTGTCCGTATTTTAAACTGATTACTAAAAACCATGGCCACCCCACCTCCTCTACCAGCACATCTTGGAGTGCTAATAAAGCAACAGTTTGATGGACAAAGTTCACCAAAGATTGATGACTCGTCAGTTCCAGCCCATGTTTCAGTTAGAAATAAAACATCCAGGCCATGGCGGGTAAAAAAGTAATTCAGTATAAACATCTTATTAGATGACAGACCAGACCTGGCATTAATCAGAGCCATTTTTACGTGAGAGTGAACAGTTTGTATCTGTGAATGTCGAACATACTTCAGTGGATGAATGTTATTGAGATTCACACCTCTACTCTGGACGCGCAGTCTCGCAGGAGCGCAATCAGGTGACCGGTTCTGATCCGGGACGATAGGCTGGTGACAGGCGTACCTCGTGTCCCACGAACGCCGGGACAGGTAAAGACCATGATTATGGCCAGTGAGAAGTGTGGAAGAGCAGGAGGAGGATTGTACCAGGGACAATTCTCTCCTAATCCTCACCCGGATACCTCCGCGAATTCCCCTCTTTCTGCAACGTTTCCGCTGGTGGATGATACAACACGGTAGCCGGCGAACACACGCCGCCGAGGGATGAGAGAACGTAGAGTAGAAATCATGCGTGATGGAGCAGGCTGTAGATCGAGTCTCCAAAGAACTTCTGATGTGCAGCAATATTTGACGATCGTACATTATAAGAGCATCAACATGTATTAATATCAGTATAAAAACCCCAGATAGGCAGAACGCCGATCTGGTATTTAAAAGCTGACGGGACAGACGGCAAGCCGACAGACACACTAGCGCCATCTTGGACACAAGGGCAGTAGATGAAGAATACTGGCCTATAGATACTGAAAAAGATCTTTGGTGGAGGTAGGAGTGAAACCAGTTAAGAGATGTACATGGAGTACATGCATCCTCAATTCTTATGTTATCAATGGAAAACCCATTGGATACAATCAAATCAAGAGTGTGCCCATGCACATGAGTTACCTGATTTATGTGCTGGAGGAGGCCAAATGACTCCATTAGATGACAAAACCCACTAACCAAAGGTTTACCTGGGCAACAGCCATTAATATTAAAATCGCCCAAAATCAACAGACGGTCATAGGATGCTGCATAATAAGACAGAAAGTCTGAAAATTATTTTATAAAATGTTTATCTGGTTTGGGAGGCCTGTAAACAAGTGCGCACATCAATGGTGTGGCAGCAGATTCTACTTTTACGCATTGTACTTCAAAGGAAGACAAGATCCCAGCAGGAAGTGTTTGTACCTTAAAGGTCCCATGGCATGAAATTTTCATTTTATGAGGTTTTTCAACATTAATATGAGTTCCCCTAGCCTGAATATTGTCCCCAAGTGGATAGAAATGTTGATCGGTGTAAACCCGAGTTCTGGCTGTCTCTCTCTGCCTTTGATAAAATGACAGGCCAGACGAGCCAATCCTGAAGTCTCCTGGTTTGACGTCCAAGCAGGAACGGTTACCTCCCTTTCCTCCGCCCAGAGAATCTGGCACGCCCATGCAAGCGCTCGAGAGATCATGGGTTGTGAACAAGTGAATGCTGGCAGTTTCTCAGTGTTTGAATGTACAAATGAAAACAGAAGTCTTTTTTCAGTTCCTTCAGATCTGTGATCAGTAATTTCTGATGTGTAGCTAATTATTTATTATTCGTGCACACAATGCGGCTTCTCTCTCTCCAGACAGAACGGTGTTTTCGTGTTTTCTATCTTGGGAGTCAGTGTATTTGTACGTCCTCGTCGCGTCTATCGGTTCTAAAATGTGCATACAGTCATGAGTTTCTGCTCAACATCGGCCTCACACACGCCGAAGCTCGGGCTGCACTGGCCGTTGGCCTTCAACATCCCCGACCCCCAGTACTGCATCTGGCCCACAGCGGAGGCACCAAACGCGGCGTGAGATAAAGCAGAAGGGGGGTAAGCGTGAGCATATTCGGGCTAGCCAGCCTAGCCCCACAATAAACTGGATTACATTCGATTACTGCTGTTGTGTCTTTGTTTGCGCTGTGTACTCAACGCGCGTCACTGACGCTTTTATTTTATTTTAAAAATAATGCTATTATCAACACTTACTTTTAACTCGTTCATCTCGACAGCTGTAATGGTACTTTGCATGTGTTACAAAGTTGGTAATAATGATGAAGACGGACTCGGTGTGACTGGGACTCGTGTTTATTCAGAACTCTCAGATACAAACACAATAAACTCGCGCTGACTGACAGCGCTCACATAACTCAGTAGTTACTATAAATAACGTTGTTAGCAATCGCTGATCTCCGTCTCTGGTACGTTAGTGATGTCCGGTTCGCGAACGATCTTTCTTTTGAACCAGTTCTTTTTACTGAACCGAATCAGTTCACCAAATCGGACTGAATCGTTCTAAACGGTTCGCGTCTCCTGTCAGCACTGATCCATAATTTACTAAAGTTACTAACTTTCTGACATGAGTGACAGCCCCTCCGACGAATAACCTGTAGTATATGCTATTAACTACAACAGTTCAGACATGCTGAGAACTGATGTGAAGTGAACTCAGGTCCATCCGTCTCTCTGGCAGCAGCTCGTGCCTGCTCGTGCCTCGTAGACCAAGTTAAACCACGCCCCCTCCGCTCATTTAAAATGCAAAGATGTCAGCCAATCACAACAGTGGGCGTTTTTACTGAAGTCTCACAGCAGACACTCCTCTTGAAGCAGGGCATTCAGCCACAGGGCAAACAGCAGTATAGAAAAAATGCCTTTTATTTCTAAATTATGACATTTTATAATGTAAAAGTCATACTAACAATATAAGTACACCTCAGGAAACATTATAAAATAATAGAAAAATGCCATGCCATGGGACCTTTAAGTCGATTTTTAAAGATCAAAGCCACTCTGCCTCCTCTTCCCGAACTCCTCGGAGTGCTTATGAATGAACAGTTTGTGGGGTAAAGTTAACCAAAAACAGATGACTCAACAGCACTTGAGCCAATCCATGTCTCCGTTAAAAACAGCATGTCCAGATCTCGCTGGGTAAAAAAGTTGTTTAAAATAAAGGTCTTATTTGACACGGACCTGCAGTTCAGTAGCACCACCTTAGCCGCAAGGTAATCCAAAGGCTGTGGAAGTTGAGAGCATTGCAATGTTCAGGAAGTCCCCGCCGCTTCGGACGCGCAATCTTGGCGGAGCTGCGGTGCAATTTGGTGTCATAGACAGAGCTGGAGAAATGAAGAGATGACATGAGTATCTCTGGTCCCATGATTGATGAGCCAGGTAAAGGCCTGGTTCCTGTAATGTCGATGGAGGTCCGGCGAGGTGACGGTTGCGCACAGAAGACACTCGCAAAGCCCCTGATCCGTACTTGCACACCGGCACTGGACGGAAACAATGACAAACTGGCACATCAACTACTGAAATGATGGCAGTACTTCTGGCCTTCAAGGAACTCCAGTCAGAACTTAGGGGGCACTATGTCCTGGTCCGATTGGACAGCATAACAGTGGTAGCCTATATAAATCACTAATGGGGACCATGAATACGGGAGCAGATTTGCTATCCCAGAATGGAGACTCCCTGTCTATCCCTGTCTCTGGAGACTCCACCCCAAGATGGTTCGATATGATCTGGAGCATGTTCGACCAACTTTGCATCAAAAGACTCCCACTACTCAATGTTCTTCTCAAAGGAAAACAGACGCATTAGCCCAAAAGTGGCCCCATCTGCACCTTTATGCCTTCCCTATGGTAGCTCTGCTCCCTCTCGTGGCACCACTCTGGCAGAACCAGCCGTGCTTCCCTGGGAGGGTTCAGCCAATTCCGTTGAGGAGAGACCTCCTCTCCCAAGTGGGAAGGACAATTTGGCATCCCCAACTCGAGTTGTGGAGCCTATGGCCGGGATTTTTGGAAGGCGAGGGCACTGTATAACTGGCAGCTATGCAGCATACCACGCTCTTATATATGAAGACCGCCCTTCTGCTAGCTTTGGCATCTGTCAAGCGTTTCAGTGGACGTATCTTGCCTCGAGTTTGGGCTTAATGACGGTGAAGCCGTCCTTAGACCAAGAAGGTGCTTTCCACACACTTCAGAGCACAAGTCAAAACACTCTCTCCTCTCCCTTCCACTGAGGATGAGCAGGAGCCACACCCACCCTGCCCGGTCTGGGCTCTTAGGATGTTTTAGTTTAGTTTAGTTTAGTTTAGTTTAGTTTAGTTTAGTTTAGTTTAGTTTAGTTTATTTATTTAACAGGGACCATACACAACACAAATGTTGTGTGAGTTAGCTAAATAGCTAATTTGCATCTGTGGTCCCCTGTACATTGAGAACTCATTAAAAAAAATCTGATGAAAATGGCAACCTGAGTGACTTAAATAGGCAGTCAGCCCTGGCTGTTTTGGCAGGCTGAAATGCAATTTGTTTGTACAGGTGCTTCTGTGCAGATGCTTTTAGAAAAACTGGTAAAGTCATTGCATCGCTGCATTGTTGCCGTAAAATGCTCCGGTTCCCATAGAAACAGTCATTGTGTTGCAATTGAGCACTACACATTCGCATTGACTGGACCAACTTAAATATCTGTTTTTATCGTTATTTGAGCTCAAGAAACAACATTTGTAAGACAGTTCATGTTAGCTTTTGTTGCTGATTTGAAATATGTTATTTACATGTTAGTTTGAAAAGCAGTATTTAAGATTTCAGAATTAGAGGTAAGCGGTTGGATTTGCATGTCCGAAATAGCTGCCCAGAGCCATTGCAAATATGATATGAAAATATGAGAGAGAGAGAGAGAGAGAGAGAGAGAGAGAGAGAGAGAGAGAGAGAGAGAGAGAGAGAGAGAGAGAGAGAGAGAGAGAGAGCGAAAGAGAATTTTGCAGATCACGTGTTGCACGTGGAAATGACTCTTGACTGTGTCAGTTTCCTGCTGTGAGTCCTGGACCAGAGTTTTTGTGAGTGTTTCTGTTCACACAATCGGATTTCTTTTATCATCACTGAACAGTGTGCCTGTAAAGTGTTCGGGACATGTGAGTGACGGACCATGGTAAACAGACCCATTTGTTTGATGTTTCAGCGCAAACTGCTATCTCCTGCTACTGTTCCAGTTTTCTTCAACATTGTCATCGTGGCATAGAAGTGCTCTGCCGAGGGAAAAGCCATTTCATTGCTGTGTGAGAATCGTGATGATTCATGAGTAATTTGTTTCAGATCTGAATCCATTAAAGTGCACTAACGTAATGGGCCCCAATGAACGAATGACACATACCTGGGTATTTCAATATTTGTGACTTTTCTGTTGATCTGACTAAAATGTTTTTTTTTTTTTGTTAAAAAAATCTGAATTCATTTGGGTTGTGAATTGTTCAGAAGAACTGAATCCTGGTTGATTCATGTATCAATGATTCATTTATCCCTGTTTTGGATTCATGTGAGCTCTTTAGATTCAAATCCATGGTATAATTTACTAATTTGTGGGTAATTCTAAATTAGGGTTTTTCTAACTGGAGCAACTGCTGGATAAATCTTGATTACAATGTATGTTGAGTGATGTTTACAAAGGAAAGTAAACAGTAAGTTCATTTGGGGAAACATTTTTATTTCCTTACAATAACATAGGTTCTGTTATTTTATTTTATTTTTGACTTTCATCTTTATTATTTTAGGTCTGTAAATAAATAACTGTTATTCAGAGTTATATTTCCTGAGATTTATTTATTTTTCAATATCAGTGTTATAAAAGGAGGCACCGTTTAGTTATTTCTGATACCTTTTGAGGTTAACTATACTAATAGTCACCATACTTGAACATTCAGCGTATATCTCCATTTAAAAGCTGGGACACCAGGTTCATGTGTACCATCTGAAATCAGGTTCTACCACAAAAAAGGTTTACAATAACATGTTTTACATGGTAGCCTCTAGCCTGACAAGCCAGACCCACATCAAGATGTTGGGTCTGGGAACTCACCATTGACAGGGCTCAATCCAAGGGGCGGGATAAACGGTTGTCTGTCAAATTCCCTATGCACACAATTGGATAGTGCTACAACCAACCAGAGCAACGTGAAGTGGAGCTAGTTGATAGATTAAACTTTTGCCGTATCCAATCGGCAAAACTCTGAACAGATCTTCCTTTCTTAAGATTGACTTCAGTGCAGTTCTTTGTTCTTTTCTCAAAGAGAAGCTTAACTCCAATTCTTCCAGAGTCGCGGCCAAAGCCGATTCGAAAGACCGCCATTGCCAGCTTCTTTGTTTACAAGTAGCACGCGGAACCTCCGTAACTCTGCCGTCATTATGTTAAGCCCGCCCGCAGACTCCATACACAATGTGATTGGCCTGACCAGAGTTTGTTTTTTCCAGCTCGCAAGTCTATGAAGAGTTGCTAGACTACCCTGGCTGCAAATTATATTTGCTGCCGCTAGGGTGCATATAGATTTCTAGGCTAGGTAGCCTCAGCATTTCTGTTGATTTATTTATATTTGCTTTGCAGCAGCAGCAGCATAAGAAGATATATCACACCAAGGCCACTACTACTGTCATATCCAGTAATATGGAATTGTATGACTTGTCATGACTGAACAAAGAATATGAAAAGTTAGCATTGCTTGAGCTTACCTGTGAATGAGAGATTTTCACCCTTTCATTGAAGATGGTCCAGAGGACACTCTGGTAGCAGGGTGGAGTGGTGAGTGAGCCATTGTAGCGGAAATATTGGCTGAGGTTGTCAGGTAGCAGTGACTGTATATCAAATGCAGGGATAGTCACCTTCTGGCCTGAAATAAATCAAACAAATATTAAAAGTTGTAAACATTTTAATGAAATTGTATGTCTTGTATGCTGATTTACAAAGTAACCCAAAAGGCTGAGGCACAGTTATCACACACATATACAGTAGACATACACGCACATGCACACAAACATGCCTGCATATCTGATGCGGGCCAGATAGTTGAAAATACTACCATACGCCTGATTAATCTCTTCACCTGCCTGAAAAAGCAAACAACAGAATTAGATAATGTTTGAGTGGTAATTTATAAAATATAATTTAATCTATGAGAACTCACCTCAATTAGTATCCCTAACACAGCCAGACCGTTCTCTTGGGTCATAGCTTCGGACATATTAGCATAAACCTCTGTATTGTAATGAACAATATGGAGCTGAGAGAAAAGAGAGAGTGTGTGTTTGAGTTATAATATAATTAGGCATCTTACAGAAGACATGTTTTCTTTCATAGTATGGTATTTCAAAAATCATAGTATTTCATACTATTGGTTGGTTAAAGGGGTGGTAAACCACGATTTCACTATTCTAACTTTAGCTAGCGTGTAATGTTGCTGCTTGAGCATAAACAACATCTGCAAAGTTACAACGTTCAAAGTTTAAAGCAAAGGGAGGTATTTGCTTTTAAGGAAATCCATTTCTAAGGACTACAGCAAACGGCCGCTAGGCGACTACAGACATTCCTCCAGGGTTGGTGACATCACCAGCCTCAATATTTACATAAACCCCTCCTCCGTGAATATTAAATAAGGGGGGGTGAGGCCATTTTGTATCGCTGTTGTTGTGGTATAGTGGTATAGGAGTGGTGTTGCTGCAATGCCGACGAAACACTGTTATTTTCATCCGGATTGCAGGTCTGGGGATGGGCGTTTAACATACAGCATGTTACATTCATGTGTGTTTGGGGAACAGGTCTCAGATATATGCTGCCCATCATAAAGCACGAGACAGACAGGTTCGGAGGAGAAGACTGGAAAATGTGACATAATGGACAATATTCGTCCGTTGCAATTCATGAGCGGTTCAGCGAGACAAACACTGCCAGTGTGAATCATGCACGACGGGCGCGCCTTCCGCTGCACATTTCACGGAGGAAAACATCCACAATCTTCGCGAGTTCAATGCCGGATTTGCACAACGTCAGCTGCGCGAGACAAACACTGCCAGTGCGTGGATGCACGACGCGCGCTGGGCTCCCGCTGCACATTTCACGGAGGAAAACTTCCACAATCTTTGCGAGTTCAATGCAGGATTTGCACCATGGCTTGTCCTGAAAGCTGGATTTACAAACAGAAGCTGTTTACGGGCCACGACCTGTAAGTCTGATTTATTTTTCATCGATGTGTTTTCTTGTAATAGGTTAATTGTACGTTGTAGCAAGGAAGTAAACAGATGACAACGCTGTTCTGCAAACCAGTCTGTTAAATGCTCATTCATACTTAACGTTATCCGACGAACACCTAACGTTACAAACACCTAACGTTAAAATCTCAACAGCGAACTTGGCATTAGTGTAAATGATTCTTTGATTAGAGCTTTTATGTATTGTTTATCTACAGGCATGCTAAACATGGTTCTGTGTGTGATTTGGCTACTAGTAAAGCCAGTGTTTAGTGTTCGTTTTGGGTTAATAGTTCTTGCCACAGATATTTGGCTATAATCGTTCTAAAAATACAAAAGTGCCATTCAGTAGCGATCACTATAGATCCGCAGTCTTTACTCTTGAGGACTGAACTGGTTGAACAGGTTCTGCTCGATCATCTTCACCAAAATGTTCTGGGTCTGATTCGGGCTCAGATTGGTATGGTTTTATTAATGCCATTGTTTCTAATACTGACCAAAGCACATTCTCCGGTAAGGGGCGTGGCGTTTCCGATAAACGTGCACTGCGGTTAGCGAATCACAACACACTGGGCATGCTAACCAATCTGAGCCCATCGCGTATTTTTGAGGGACTGGCTTCATAGAACCCGGAAACCATCAGACCGTTTTACAAGGAGGGACAGAGCAGTGTAGAATAAAGGTAAAATATATGAAAAATAATGCAATTTCTTTAAAAACGAAGCATGAACACATGTTACAGTGCACCCCACAAACACAATCAAGCCTTCAAAAGAATGTGTTTTACCACCCCTTTAAGGTTTATGAAGTGAGCCTATCACAGAAAGAGGATATCAACCTACTATTGGTTGGTTAAGGTTTATGGAGTGAGCCTATCACAGCTAGAGGCAGAGGTTATAGACCTGCCTTGTGTTGACTTGTGGTACGGAGTTACTGCCCTTTCCGGTTATGTATACTGAGTGGTGTGTGGGAGAGATTCCTGGTTGCTTCCTACAGAGTGTGGGAAAGTATTTTGTACAGCTTTCCATGGTTGACAGGACTGCAGCCCATTCACAGGTGAATTCTACGGTTTGTGGTGGCAGTTTTATTCTTTCCACATAGGGCGTTTTGGGAATCAATATGTGTTATTTTTATAGCGTGCACGTTGATTTTTCTCTCTGGCCAGTCATGACTGGACCTCCTTATACCCTAGGTATATAGTTTCTTTGTATTTATGCGTCAGGATCTGATATGATATGTGTTTTAATCATGAACGTGTTATTTCAGACGTGCTGTGTATACCGTTGATAAACTGGGACAATTCTGTTGCCGGGTTACCAGAGGTTCGTTCGGCACTGCTGTTTTGCTGCTGGCTTGGTGTGTGTGTGTGTGTGTGTGTGTGTGTGTGTGTATTACAAGGGGAGTGTAATTATTTGTAATTGTTGATTTTCTTTTAACTGTTTTCTTGTTTTCTTTGTTGTATAATCTTTTGATATATATTTTCTGTGTTACGTTTGACTAATCTTTGTATTTGTGTTGACACCCTAAGGATTGTTGTGTATTTTGTTTCTGTTAATGTTATTTAGTATTTTACACTGTGTAACTTTTTTAGTTTATTCTTAGCTAAAAACACTTAGGTCTTTCAAAAATATATGTGCTCATTAATGTATATTTACTTCTTTCAAGTAATAAAGTATTCTCGTAAGTTTATAATATGCCATTTAAAATACATACGGGTAGGGGTTCGAATGCAGGTCGCCATGTTGCCCCTCCTTCTTGAAAGTACATTAGCCAAAGAGGGACATACCCATAAATTCAAGCTTCGCCTTTCGCGTTTTAACCAGTTTTAACACTCGATGGCACTGTACAAAATTCCCTGCCTCGCACATGTGCGCGTCAACTTGTTCAGACTTGTCTGGTGCATGCGCAGAGAGTTTTAATCTCAGCAGCGTCCAGTCACAGAGTTATACAGAGTTTTCCTGGCTTGTTTATTCCTCAAAAGTCTGTTTTTCCTTGTGTGGTATTTTTGTGCGTTAATAACTCCGTAAGTAATAATAGTTATTGTCATTGTAGATGTGTTTCAGAGTGTATCATCGCGTAATTCAGTTGATGTCACCTCAGAAGTATTTTTGTGTCAACATACAATAGCATAATGCTCACCTATTTGAATAATCATTCAGTTATTTTGTTATCAACAATGTTTATTCGTTTATAGAAAATATTTGCTTGTAATGTATGTTGATGGAAATATGTATCAGGTCTGATCGGCATATTAACAATTGTTATACAGAGCGCACTACAGTGCTAAAGCTGCGCACACACTTTTGTAACCGGACACCGCTTGTTAGCAGCAGCAGGCAGCTCCACTCCTTTTAATGCAGCTGCATTTAGCGCCTATATATGGTACAATAAGCTCTGGTTTACGGTTACATTATACAAATGTAACTTATAAGTATAGTTATACAGTTCTTAACTGTGTATCTTCTGTCATGTCATTATCATGTATATTTACCATCCTTATTTGTTCTCTCACAGAAACCACATTTATGTATACATATCCACACAAACCTGTTTATGCCTTGCAATTGGATGACTGAATAAACATTACTATCATAAAAGTTCACTCTGGATTAGCTGCAGTTCTTTCTAGCCGAATAATTAGGCCAGTTGAGTTCCAACCATCCCACTGCGCACAGAATATCCCACAGGCACCATGTCAAATGTGGACAAGGTCGAACTGGAAGCCATGTTAATCTTGGACTAAATCGGCCACCGTAGGAGTTTAAACGAAATTGGAATTGAGAGGAACAGAAACTAAAATTCACTGGATAGTCATAGCTTTTCACCGCTAGATGGGGGAAAATATCACACAGTGTAGCTTTAAATTGTGTATTTGTTTTGTAGAGTTTGTTCTTTTCATTAGGAGTTGAGTGTTTAAAAGCAAGGGGGGCAGGGCTTGACTCATGTTTTTTTGTGTGCTGTGCATGTGCACAGGTGTGTGTGGGGTGATGTACAGTATTTATCTGGTTAATTAGGGCCCGAGCACCGATGGGGTGAGGACCCTATTGTATTTGCTCAGCCTATTATTATTCTTCTCCCAAATGAATCACATTTTTGAGGGCCTAAACATGCTCGAATTGCACACAGAAGTGTCGCGTCAGAAGTGGCGAAAATTTACATCTGATATGGGTTTCAGAATTAGGTGTGGCAAAATGGCTTGATAGCGCCACCTACAAAATTTCAATTAAGCGCCGTTCGAGCTATGTTTCACGTACGAGTATGAAACTCAGTAGACACATGTAACAGCCCAATACCTACAAAAAAGATCCTAGGTGCAAAATCTAAAAACTCAACAGGAAGTGAGATATTTTTAATTTTCTCTGCGATTTCTATGCGATTAACGCCACAAAACAGGAAGCTGTTGTAACTCAGGCATACAATGTCTGATCTGCCTCAAACATCACATGTTTGATAATAGTCCTGACCTGAAGACAACTACATGCCGATAATCAGTTATAGTCAAAGCGCCACCTGCTGGCAGAAGGAAGTGTGGCACATTGAAGTGAGTTTGCCATATTTCTCCCATATTTACCCGCTTAAATGCATGTCGCCCACTATTCACTGTTTTCCTGAGGCCACTGGGTGGCGGTGCATGTGCGAGGGCCCTTTCATCGCTGCCCGCAGCTTTATTGCTTTTTGTTTTTCTGCTAATTTGAGTGTTGCTGGTGTCTCAAGTCTCCCTATGCTGGCAAACCTCATTCCTATATTTGTGATTTTGTTTATTTGCTTTTTGTCTGTGTGCTGCCCTTGAAGTATAAGTAACTTTGTATTTCTGTTGTATTGTTAATGTATGTGAAGTCCACATTGTTCAGCACTAACTTTTTAAAATATTGAATATTGCTTTATTGTCTTTTGAATTATTTATTAAATATTGTTTAAAATAAAAATGTATATATTTTTGCATCCACGTCTCCTGTCCTGTTCCGGGAAAAATCTGTGTAGCCTATTTATTGGGTTCATTAAGTTGGTGTTCCTGGGCTGGGGTTCCCAGGTGGCGTAGTCAAAGTACTGTGGTCTTTTCATAATTCCTCTCTTTGCCACAATAGATTCACTCAACATTGCATCTGTAGCTGATACTATAGGAACACCACCAGGTGTGAAGATTGTCCAAAGACCATATAGAAACATGGCAATTTACTGAATGATGGTGCTCATGCCGCCCTTTAAGGAACTGCGTTACCAGTGTCTCATAAGGACGTGCCCACGCCATCACTCCTCAGATTTCTCTTCTTCAGGAATTATTTTTTTTTTGGCCAGTGCTATGGAGTTATCTGTGATTAGTAGTTAATGTTTCAGCGACCAGCATCACATCTTATCTACTCGTGGTAAAACATGATGTTGTCTGAGATTTGCTTGCCGTCGTGTCTTAGCTCTATTTCGAGCAACCTTATGCATGGGAAGTGTTTAGTATGTGGTAAGTGTGCTTTGTTTTTGGCTTGCATTTTTTTTTCAAGAAAATAAGGAAAATAAGCTTTTCTCAGTCACTCTGGTTCTGCTGTTGCAGAGACACTGCTTAAGCCCTAGCTTTTGGGACCTGATTTCGAGCCTGAGGCTATCAGAGTGAGCAGACTGTCTTTTTTATTTTATTTTATTTTTTCTTCGGTTCTGTTATACGATTAGCTGCTCATACTGATAATTTGTTCAGTTACTCAAACTAATCATTTGAGCTACTTTAAACTATGAAGAGTTTGACATCAGACAAATGGTATGTGCGATTGCTTTAGTACTTGTGCTACCAAACATTCGGTTTGTATGATTGGTTACTCGTGACTGAAACCGCTTTAGTTTTTGTTGTATGGCATTTTGGATGACAGCAGTTTAGTTGTATATTTTTAGGTGTTGTCACTTACATGACTACTATGTTGTGATTAGGCCATGCAGTCCACCCCTCTCACTCAGAAAGGCTGGGGTTTGCGATCTCACCCAATGGTACACCGGCACCCACGAAAACGCATTGACCTAAGGTTGCCGATCAAGTCTTTCCGGTGTCCTGACATTTCATCCTACCCATCAGATTGTCCTACCAGGGCTTACTGCGCATGCGTACATCAATATTTAATATTTATCTTTAAAAGGTAAAAATCTGACAAGTGAGGACAAATCGACAGAACACCGGCCTTCAGCTCAGGAAAGCTGTCCCTAACCTGTTAGTCATGAAAAAGGAGGGCAAGCCCCCTGCAGCAGTGTTAAAGGGATAGTTCACCCAAAATCAAAAATTTGATGTTTTTCTGCTTACCCCTAAGGCATCCAAGATGTAGGTGTCTTTGTTTCTTCAGTAGAACACAAATGAAGATTTTTAACTCCAACCGTTGCTGTGTGTCACTCATATAATGCTTGTCAATGGGGTCTAATTCTATTAGAGTTCTATTATTAGTGCCTGCGTGGATCATGACGTGGATCGCTCGAATGAGGTATCTATGTATATATCTATTACCCGGCCAGAATTTTGACCTCACACACGGGAAGTGATAGCAGTCTGCAGAGCTGAAGCATTCGTCTGATATGAGGTGATATATTTTATATATATCTCTCAGAAACTGATAGTTTCGTGTCTTAAGACATCAATGTGTCGTCACGAGCCGCAGGGTTTAATTTGAAGTTGTCTGTCCATGTTTTTTTTACTGACTTCTGTGACGTGAGACAGCTAGCAGACGGTCGGTTAAGCCAGTCCGTCTGCTTCCTGACAAGGGCCCCAGTTAATGAACCCTATGTTATTCTGCGGACACCATTTAGACAGCCAGCCATTGAGTGATGATAGTTTGCTAAGTATCTCATCACTCCGACAAACAGGGAGGGGACCAGAGCAAAACATTTTAGCTGACATCGTACTTGCGAAGGTGAATGCATCGTTTACATTTAAATTCATGATAATGTTACATAGCATGATCGGTTTGTTAGACTCATCTCATTTAAATGAGCAAACACAGTGTTTATTAACCACGTCTGCTTGCAATCTATTTATGTTGAAATTCCTAACATGCAATCTGAATTTGTTATACATGCTGCTGCTGTACAAAAATACTAGGAATTGCTTTAGCTCAATTAGATATGCGATTACAAAAGCACTTTAAAGAGTTCAGCAAAAGCTTGTCTCAGTCCTTACTGCAACTACATTGCCTGCTTGCCGCTGCATAAATGCATATTCGCTAGCTGCTAATATGTTTAGTAATTCACTCTAATGCTGCGTTCACACCAAACGCGAATAGAGCGTCAAAATCGCTTCTACCGCGTCTAGTTTCACGCGTGAACATTTTGAATGCATTTGCGCGTCCGCCGCGAATTGGACGCGCGTAGAAATCGAGCGCTGGAAGCAAAATTGACGCGCGTTCAAGGCACTCCAGGAGAAATATGTCATAAAACACCACTCTGCCTCTTTTAATTTTCATAAAAAATATATATTAAACATTAATAGCCACACAAATGTGGTCCAGTCAACTCCTACATTATCTTCACTACATGTATATTTAAATATCCTTAAAAAATAAAGTTATGAAACTTCTCTTTGCCCTCAGTCAAAACGATTTGGCAGACAACGAAGTATAGATTCATGACACCAAAGATCGCCCGTTAGATCTAGCCCCAAGATCCAGACCCAGCGGCAAACGGCAGAAGGGCTAGCCAAGGAAAGGCTGCTCTCGCCGGGGTTATGAGCGGTGATTGCCCGGTGATTGCCTGGATCTCACAACTCCAAAAACAGATAATTTTTTTTAAATAGGCGCTCTCTTTATAAATATACCACAGATTTGAGCTTTAAACAACCACATTCTCACCTGAAAAAGTCTTAAAACTACATTTTGTGACACAATAGTACTATTTATTTATTTTTTTTCCCAAGATGGCGGCGCAAGTAGTTTGCGAGGCTCTGGGTCTTTCCAGATTCTGCAATTTTGCAGTATTTTTCTTGCTCATCCCGGGACTGTTCGTGCAGAACAGTTGTGCCTTAACATCGTACACCCGTGGTGAGATTTTGGATATTGGTTTGCGAATTTCCGACAGTTTTATGGACAATCTTCGACTCCTTCCTGAGATCGCTAGGACACCCGAGGCTATGCACTCTACCCGGCCGGGCGGAAGTGCTCGCAGGCGGCGTCGAGACCGTAAACAAAGGCGGGGGAAGCGCGGAGGACTGAGAGCTAAGCTAAAGCTAAAACACTGGCTCTCTTTACCCAGCATTTTCCTTGCCAATGTACGGTCGCTAGTGAACAAAATGGAGGAGATTCGACTCAGCCTCACACACAGCAAGAAACTTTTGAACTGTAACGTCCTAATCTTCACAGAAACCTGGTTAAACAGCGGAATACCAGACACCGCTATTGAGCTAGCGGGACGCCACACGCTCCGGGCGGATAGATCATTAGATGGCTCCGGTAAGACCAGAGGTGGTGGATTGTGCATTTACATTAACAAAGCTTGGTGCACAAACTCTGCTATTGTTGGGAGTCATTGTTCAGCTAACCTTGAGTTTCTCATGGTTAAATGTAGACCGTTTTATCTACCGCGGGAGTTCACTTCCACCATTATAACTGCAGCCTATATTCCCCCGGATGCTGATGCCAAGCTTGCTATGAAAGAACTTCACGCAGCCATCAGTAAACAACAGACTGATCACCCGGAAGCTGCTTTTATTGTTGCAGGTGACTTTAATCATTCAAACTTAAAGTCAGTGCTACCCAAGTTTCACCAGCATGTTTCCTGCCACACCAGAGGAAACAAAACCTTAGACCATGTTTACACAAACATGGCTGGTGCTTACATTGCGACACCCCTCCCCCACCTGGGACAGTCAGATCACCTTTCTTTGTTTCTCACCCCCAAATATGCACCCCTCATCAACCGTGTGAAGCCATTGAAGACCATCAAGGTGTGGCCTGCGGGGGTTGATTCCACACTCCAGGAAAGGTTTCTACACACAGTCTGGAGTGTGTTTGCTTCTCAAGCCACCAGTGGCGCTCACACAGACATTGACTACTACACCTCCTCTGTATTGGATCATATCAATACCACCACTGACAGTGTTACAACCCAGAAACAGATCACCACATACCCAAATCAGAAGCCATGGATGAACAGGGAAGTGCGACTCCTGCTGAAGTCACGCAATACTGCCTTCAGATCAGGAGATGCACAAGCCTACAGTACATCCAGAGCTAACCTGAAGAGGGTCATCAAACAGGCCAAGCACTGCTACAAGCTAAAGATAGAGGGTCACTTTTCCAACTCTGACCCTCGAACGCATGTGGCAGGGCATTCAGGCCATCAGTGACTACAAACCCCCCCACTCCACCCCCGTAGCCACTGACGTCAACTTCCTGAACGAGCTAAATTACTTTTATGCTCGCTTTGAAAGAGACAATAGAGAAACTGCAACCAAGCTCAAACTCTCAGATGACCACCCACCAATCACACTCTCCACCACAGATGTCTGCAAGGCACTGAGCCGGATCAGCGCGCACAAGGCTGCTGGACCAGACAACATCCCTGGTCGTGTTCTCAGGGCATGTGCGGAGCAGCTCGCTGGGGTTTTTACAGACATTTTCAACCTGTCTCTTGCCCAAGCAGCTGTACCATCATGCTTTAAATGCACTTCCATTGTGCCAGTGCCAAAACACTCTAGCCCGAGGTGCCCTAATGACTACCGCCCTGTAGCACTCACACCCATCGTTATGAAGTGCTTTGAGCGGCTGGTCCAGGAACACCTAAAAGACTCTCTACCATCCACATTGGACTCACACCAGTTTGCCTACCGCAGCAATAGGAGCACAGAGGATGCCGTTTCCATGGCACTGCACTCTGTGCTCACTCACCTGGACAATAAAAACACTTATGCACGCATGCTGTTTGTTGACTTCAGCTCAGCATTCAACACTGTCATCCCAACCAAGTTAATAGCCAAACTTGGAGACCTGGGCATCAACACCTCAATGTGTAACTGGATTTTGGACTTCCTAACTGACAGACCCCAGAATGTTCGATCAGGACTCACCTGCTCCACATCCATCACTCTTAACACTAGTGTACCACAGGGCTGTGTGCTAAGCCCGTTTCTCTACTCCTTCTTCACCGCCGACTGCAAGCCTGTTTATGGATCTAATTCTATCGTCAAGTTTGCCGACGACACTACGGTGATTGGTCTCATCAGCAACAACGATGAGACTGCCTATAGGGAGGAGATCCAGCACCTGGCCACATGGTGCACCGAAAATAACCTGCTCCTCAACACCACCAAAACGAAGGAGCTCATCGTGGACTTCAGGAAGGAGTCAAGAGGCACACACAACACCATCCACATCAATGGAATGGCTGTTGAATGTGTCTCCAGTTTCAAGTTCCTGGGGATCCACATCTCGGCGGACATGTCTTGGACAACCAACCAGCCTGGTCAAGAAGGCTCACCAGCGCCTCTTCTTCCTGAGGACACTGAGGAAGAATCAGCTCTCCTCGGCTATCCTGGTGAACTTCTATCGCTGTGCAATAGAAAGCATCCTGACCAACTGTGTGGCAGTATGGAATGGGAGCTGCTCTGTTGCGGAGCGCAAGGCACTGCAGCGGGTGGTGAAAACTGCCCAGCGCATCATAGGGACTCCACTACCTGCCATCGAGCACATCCAGAGGAAACGCTGCCTGCATCGAGCTCGCAGCATCCTCAAGGACTCCTCTCACCCAGCCCACAGACTGTTTTCTCTCCTGCCCTCCGGCAGGCGTTTCAGGTGCCACCGGACCAGGACCAGCAGACTAAAGAACAGTTTTTTCCCCAGAGTTGTCTCTTTACTGAACTCAAACCCCCGTTGATCCACTTCCCTCATATACTGCTAACTCTCCTACCTCACATCTGCCTCACTTTGTTATTTGCACTACCGACTGTTTATTACAGTAACAACTGTTTACTTATGCATTTTGCACTACCATTCCTTAACTGTATTATGCTCATTTGCACTGCCGACTGTTATTTACAGTACCTACTGTTTACATTTGCATTTTGCACTGTACTTCTAACTGTAATATGCAACCACTTTCCACTGCACTTTTACACTTTTTTCGGATCGCTCCTGTCCATAATTTATTGCACTACCTTAATCCACTGCCATATTCCTCATCTTAGCCTAACATATCATTGTATACCTCTATCTATAAAATTCTGTTTATAATAATAGCCATCTGTATATCGTCGCTGCCCGATGAAACTCACGTATGTCCAAAACGGTTACTTTTCAGGAAGTGAAAAAAACACCTTATTTCAAAAGCAGTTGAATGTAGCGTTGTCATACTTGGTACGGCATCTTTACATGTAACCATATTCTTGCCAGTGTAATGATATAATCCACTTTTAACCAAAATTGAGTTTAAATGGACATACGTGCATATTTTACAGTAACGGTGGTCGATACGCGTTCTTCTGATCATTAATTAGAATGGCCAAGTCGCGTTTCATATTGACAGAGGAATACGTGCTGGACATTCTCAGCCTCTGGCAAGCGGTGATAGCAGTATGAGTGAGGCATGTTCTACTGACAATCATGACAGTAGCATTACAGGCTTATAATTTGATCAGTTTGACTAAGAAAAAAAAGTTTGAATCTTATCAATGAGACCGAGTTTATTTACATACTAGCAAGCAAACTAATCTGTGAAGAACTAGATTAGAACTAAACTGTGGAGAGCTTCAATGTCGTACTTTCGGCTATCCAGTGCTGAGCTTCGATGAAACTTCACGAGACCGGCGAGATGCTTCCACAGGGCGGGAGATACGCGGCGTGATTGACAGCTTTGACACCAAATGGATATACGTGAAAATCAGATGACATGATTTCACAACTTTTCATTGGCCATTTAGGTATGTGAAGCATACTGTATACGGAAATGAACCTGGACATTCAATCCGTCGAAAAATCTCAAAATCGGCAAAATGGACATACGTGGTTTTCATCGGACAGCGACAATATTATATTATATTCATAGTACATATTCACCTGTAAATGTTTATAGTAATAGCCATCTGTATATTTATTCACTGTACATATTCACCTGTAAATTCTGTTTATAGTAATAACCATCTCTCTATTTATAGATATATTTATATATATTCAGTACATATCCATGTCCTGCACTTATGCAAACGTTGTATATCCTGCACTTGCTGCTATTGCACTTCTGGTTAGACCTAAACTGCATTTCGTTGTCTTGTACTTGTACTTGTGTAATGACAATAAAGTTGAATCTAATCTAATCTAATCTAATTTTTAATTTTTTTTGCAGGGTTTCTCATCATGTCACTTGACCACGTGACAGCAGCAAGCAGGCTCCTAATTGGTTAGCGCGGTGCGAATTGGCGGCAAAGTAAAAAAAATTGAACTCAGGCGACAGACGCGAATTCGCTTCAAATGCGTGAATGCACAAAAGCACCACTCGCGTGTAACGCGCGTATCGCGCAAGACGCTCAATTTGCGTTCAATTCGCGCGAACTGGACGCGCAAATGAGGCGGATTCGTGTCTCGCGAAACGCGCCTTTCGCGCCGCGGGACCTCCAGACGCGCGTCAACAAGCCTTTTCATTGACTTAACATTGAAATCACTCGCGCCAGACGCTCTATTCGCGTTTGGTGTGAACGCAGCATAAGCATTAAAACAGAGCTGTTGAACATGAACACCTATATTAAACCATGACAGAACTTTGTATTTGTCCTGTAGTCACTCCTTTGTTATCTTGGCTTTGTGCTTAGGGTCGTTGTTCTGTTGGAAGATGAACCTTCGTCCCTGTTTGAGGTCCAGAGCGCTCTAGAGCAGGTTTTCATCAAGGATGTCTCTGTACATTGCTGCATTGATCTTTCTGTCAATCCTGACTAGTCTCCCAGTTCCTACCGCTGAAAAACATCCCCACAGCATGATGATGCCACCCCCATATGGTGGTGATATTGGCCAGGTGATGAGCAGTGCTCATCCTTCAGACATGATGCAGGCCAAAGAGTTCAATCTTTGTTTCATCAGACCAGAGAATTTTGTTTGTCATGGTCTGAGAGTCCTTCAGGTGCCTTTTGGCAAACCCCAGGCGGGCTGTCATGTGCCTTTTACTGAGGAGTGACTTCCATCTGGCCTCTCTACACTCTAAAAAAAAAGGTTCTATATGGCACCAAAAATGGTTCTTGGCTCGTAATCATAGGGGAACCTTTTTAAGTGCTATATAGCACCAATTTTGGTGCTTCAGTTGTGCTTCAGTGGTTCTTCAGCGGTTCTTCAGATGTTCTTCAACGATTCTTTGACTAAGGTGCTATATAGCACCGATATCTACGGTGCTATATAGCACAACTACCATACACAGAACATGTTAAGATATGGTGCTATATAGCAAAAAAAGTGGTTCCTCTATGATTATGACGAAGAACCATTTTTGGTGCCATATAGAATCTTTTTTTTTTGAGTGTACCATACAGGCCTGATTGGCGGAGTGCTGCAGAGATGGTTGTTCTTCTGGAAGGTTATCCTCTCTCCACAGAGAAACGCTGGAGCTCTGTCAGAGTGACCATTGGGTTCTTGGTCACCTCCCTGACTAAGGCCCTTCACCCCCGATCACTCAGTTTGGCCGGGCGGCCAGCTCTAGGAAGAGTCCTGGTGGTTCCAAACTTCTTCCATTATGAGTTTATTCTGTACCCTTCCCCAAATCTGTGCCACGATTCAATCCTGACAATTCCTGCACTTCATGGCTTGGTTTGTGCTCTGACATGCACTGTTAACTGTGGGGCCTTATATAGACAGGTGTGTGCCTTTCCAAATCATGTCCAATCAACTGAATTTACCACAGGTGGACTCCAATCAAGTTATAAGGAATATCTCAATGATGCAGTGTAAACTGGATGCACCTGAGCTCAATTTTGAGTGTCATGGCAAGGCTGTGAATACTTATGTACATGTGAATTTTTATTTTTAATACATTTGCAGAGATAAAAAAAAAAAAACTTCTTTCACCTTGTCATTATGGGGTATTGTTTTGAGGAAAATAATGAATTTCATCAATTTTGGAATAAGGCTGTAACATAACAGAATGTTGAAAAAGTGAAGCGCTGTGAATACTTTCCGGATGCACTGTATGTTGTTCCAAACCTGTATGAGTTTCTTTCTTATGTGGATCTAAATTGAAGATATTTTAAAGAATGTTGGTAACTAGACAGTTGACCGTATCTATTGACTTAGGGCGTTTTCACACCTACCTTGTTTTGTCCGGATTTTCGGATTTTTCAGTTTGGTCCGAATCAAAATTGCAGGTGTGAAACCTCCCCCGTACCACGGTCCGGACCTAACAGACGAAATTTGGTCCGACTAAAAGAGGTAGTCTCGGTCTGGATCAAACTGAACAAAGGTTCGGTTCGTTTCTAGTGTGAAAGCATTTTCTGTATGGTTCGGACTTTCAGACCATTTACAGGAAGTTCCTGTTTATGTTTAAATATTATAACGTTATTTTTAAATTCAATCTAGGCTACATTGATTATGAAAAGTGAAAATATGCGCAATATGTCAGTAGACAGAAAGACAGAAATAATTTTGAACTAAATTTTGTATGATTTTGCTTAGAAAGCATTTCTTTAATGTGAATTTCGTTCTGTATAAATTGTATCTTAATTTTAATCAACGTTTAATCAGATAATTGCCTGGATTTAATAAATAAGAAGCAAATAGTCTATAGCAATAATCACGGGAGCGATCACATGCTTTGCACATGAACTGGAGCGCGTCTCAAATAAACCGAAACTCAGCAGGCTACTTGCCTCACAAACATGAGAAATATGTGTATATAAAGCTTGAAATGTCATTTTTTAAACGTAACGAATAAAAAAATAGTCAAGCAATGCGCACTGTTCAATAGTGGCAACGATATGCGTCCGTTCATTCAACTTGTCAAAGACGCTGACGTCAGACGCACGTCCGTTTACAAACCAATCAATGTCCAGATGCAGCCCACATAGATGATGACGAGTGGACGCAAGTGCGTCATGTAAAGTTCTTTAGTCCGCTCACATAATTGCAATGTGAAACCAAACCAAAACTAACCGAATATATAAAAAGTATCAAAACATGAACTTCGGTTCGGACCTTGGTGCGGACTTTCAGGTGTGAAAACGCCCTTAAAAAATACTATGGAAGTGAATGGCTTTTTGGTTACCAACTGGAGGTCCCAACACCCTCAAGTTCAGTGGTTCTTCCCCTGTTGTTTGTGCTTCCAATAGTAGTTGCCACCATCCTGTGTGTGTGTGGGCCACGCACACATAAACCTCCATCCCTCTCCCTAGTGCTCTCCATCGTTATCTCCCACCCAACAGGGTCAGGAGCAACCCATTAAGTATCATGTTCTGTGCTCTTGTTTTGTGTACTTTTTAGTTGATATTTGTTTATGTTTTCAGTTCCTCTTGTTATATTCCTGATTGTTTGCACTTGTGCCTTGTTAGTGTATATAATATGGCTATATAGCCCTAGTGTTTCCGGTGTTCATTGTCTGGTGTTGTCCTTTCATGGGTGTTGTGTTGGTGTGCTTAGTTTGCTATACTTGTTTTGTTTTGTTTTCTTGAGTTATGTGTCTTTTATGGTATTTTAATAAAATTGCATTTGGATCCTGGTGTTCTTATCTCTGAGTTTCACCCACAAAACCATAATAGCTGTTTTTTAAATATGCTCACTATTCATAAGCTATACATTTTCAAACTTTCTTCCTTTATGTATCTGCTGTATATTTCTTTATCATACTGCCACAGATGAGAATGGTTAAATGACCACTTCTACAGGTCCTCTGGGGCCTGTGGAGAACGCTTCGGTTACTTATGTAACCTCGGTTCCCTGAGAAGAGGGAACGAGTATTGCGTTCAGCTAAACGCTAGGGGAATTTCCTTTCCTCGAGATTTCGAAGCAAATTTTTATCCTAAAAACACCATGTAAAACGTGCTGCGTGCTGATTGGCTGTGCCGCTGCAACTTCAGGAACCTATGGCGAGACCGCTTGGCGGGAAGGACCAATCAGGTCCCTCTAATATTCCCGTGACAAAGGGGCAGCAGAATTTGCATAGCCAAGGGTATAAAAGACCCTGTCTCGCCAGGTTCATCAGGTTAATCGATTGAAGCGACTCCCTGAGCAAGCGAAGCACAGCAAGCAAACGCAATACTCGTTCCCTCTTCTCAAGGAACCGAGGTTAGGTAAGTAACCGAAGCGTTCCCTTTCGAGAGTACTCTCGTATTGCGTTTAGCTAAACGCTAGGGGACCCAATGCAAAACGCCATGCTCGCTTAACGGCTCTGAAAGCCTGGAGACACCATACCCAGGCCGACCTAAGTGGGCCCAAAAATATGATAGTCCCCAATATGAGCCAGACCTGAGTCTGGCTATTTAATGAGAATAACATACAAAGATATGTGTAGTATATATATATATATATATATATATATATATATATATATATATATATATATATATATATATATATATATATATATATATATACAACCCCAAATCAGAAAAAGTTGGGACAGTATAGAAAACGCAAATAAAAAAATAAAGAAGTGATTTCTAAATTTACTTTGACTTGTATTTCATTGCAGACAGTATGAACACAAAATATTTCATGTTTTGTCTGGTCAACTTCATGTCATTTGTAAATATGCATCCTTTCCTGTCATTCAGACCTGCAACACATTTCAAAAAAAGTTGGGACAGGAGCAATTTAGGGCTAGTAATGAGGTAAAATGGTTAAATAATGATGTGATTTGAAACAGGTGATGTCAACAGGTGATTGTAATTATGATTTGGTACAAAAGCAGCATCCAAGAAAGGTCTAATCCTTTAGGAGCAAAGATGGGCCGAGGATCGCCAGTTTGCCAACAAATACGTGAGAAAATTATTGAAATGTTTAAAAACAATGTTCCTCAAAGAAAGATAGGAAGAGATTTGGATATTTCACATTCAACAGTGCATAACATAATTAAAAGATTAAAGGAATCTGGAGGAATTTCAGTGCATAAAGGACAAGGGCGCAAGCCTAAGCTGAACAACCATGATCTCTGATCCCTCAGGCGGCACTGCATCAAGAATCGTCATTCATCTATATGCGATATCACCACATGGGCACAGGACTACTTTGGCAAACCTTTGTCAAGTACCACAATACGTAGTTACATCCACAAATGCCAGTTAAAACTGTGCTGTGCCAAAAGGAAGCCCTATGTTAACAGTGTCCAGAAGCGCCGTTGACTTCTCTGGGCTCGGAGGCATCTGGGATGGACCATCACACAGTGGAAACGTGTACTGTGGTCAGATGAATCAGTATTTCAGGTATTTTTTGTGAGGAATGGACGCCGTGTGCTGCGGACCAACGAAGAAAAGGATCATCCAGACTGTTACCAGCAACAAGTCCGAAAGCCAGGGTCTGTCATGGTATGGGGTTGTGTCAGTGCCCTTGGCAAAGGTAACTTGCACCCAGGAACCTGGGTGTGCTCTTTGATACCAATCTTTCGTTTGAAAGCCACGTTTCTAGCATCTGTAAAACTGCTTTCTACCATCTTAAAAATATATCTAAATTACGGCACATGCTCTCAATGCAAAATGCTGAACAGTTAGTTCATGCGTTCATGACCTCAAGGCTAGATTATTGAAATGCTCTACTGGGCTGTTGCCCTGCTCACTTAATAAATAAACTCCAGCTGGTCCAAACGCAGCAGCTCGAGTTCTTACTAGAACCAGGAAGTATGACCATATTAGCCCAGTTCTGTCAACACTGCACTGGCTGCCTATTAAACATTGCATACATTTTAAAATCTTACTTATTACTTACAAAGCACTAAATGGTTTAGCTCCCCAATACTTGAGCGAGCTCTTAACATATTATACTCCATCACGTCTACTGCTGTCTCAAAATTCTGGCCAGTTGATAATACAGAGAATATCCAAATCAACTGCAGGCGGTCGATCCTTTTCCTATTTAGCTCCGAAACTCTGGAACAGTCTTCCTAACATTGTTCGGGAAGCAGACACACTCTGTCAGTTTAAATCTAGACTAAAAACACATCTCTTTACTGTGGCATACACATCAAACACTTTTTCAATGAAATGATTGTTAGGCTGCATTAACTAGGTCAGCCGGAACCGGGAACACTTCCCATAACACCTGATGTACTCGTTACATCATCAGAAGAATGGCATCTACGCTAATGATAGTCTCTCTGTTTTATCCCGAGGTTTACTGCAGTCAGCCGGATCCGGGCCGTATCCAGTTCAGATGGTGGACCTGCGCCCAGAGAAGACCAACACTGGACCCCGAAGTGTCTGCAGAAACCGTGATTAGATTCCCCCTGCAACTGCCTCATCGACACGGCATCTCAATAAACCCGTCTCCGGCGTGTTGACTCAGATTGTTCGAATATTACAATTAAATAATACTTAAATCGATATATCATCCTCAATAAACCCGTCTCCAGCATGTTGCCTCCGATCATTCGAATATTGCACTTTAATAATTATTTAATCAACATCATCCTCAATAAACCCGTCTCCAGCATGTTGCCCCCGGTCCCTCGAATATTCTGATATATTGATATATTGAGCTGTAAAGCTGCCAGAATAATACTAATAATACGCTGTTTGTTAATTGGCCAGAGGAGAACTGGCACCCGACTGAGCCTGGTTTCTCCCAAGGTTTATTTTTCTCCATTAGGTCACCTAATGGGTTTTGGTTTCCTTGCCACTGTTGCCTCTGGCTTGGCGTGCTCAGTTGGGGACACTACATTTTTCAACTAAACATCGAAATAAATCTAATTAATAAACTAAATTAACCATTTAAACTAAATTACAGATCGAATTATTGATCTAAATCCCACACTGTCACTGTATGATAATTGAAATGAACTGATGACATCAGCATTTTTTCCAGAATGGCTATACAGCTGAATAAAATTATGCTGCATTATTTTCCTGTTAAACACTGTAAAGCTGCTTTGAAACAATCTACATTGTTAAAAGCGCTATATAAATAAAGTTGACTTGACTTGACTTCTGTGAAGGCACAATGCTGAAAAGTACATAGAGATTTTGGAGCATAATATGCTGCCTTCAAGAAGACATCTTTTCCAGGGACGTCCATGCATATTTCAACAAGACAATGCAAAACCACATTCTGCACACATTACAAAGTCCTGGCTGCGGAGGAAGAGGGTACTGGCCTGCCTGCAGTCCCGACCTGTCTCCAATAGAGAATGTGTGGCGCATTTTGAAGCGCAAAATGCGACAACGAAGACCTGTGTATTGTTGCCCACCTTAAGACTTGTTTGCAGGAAGAATGGGACAAAATTACACCTGAAACACTTCATCACTTGGTGTCTTCAGTCCCTAAACATCTTTTAAGTGTTGTGAAAAGGAATGGCAACATTACAAAGTGGTAAATGCTTTTCTGTCCCAACTTTTTTTGAAATGTGTTGCAGGTCTGAATGACAGGAAAGGATGCATATTTACAAATGACATGAAGTTGACCAGACAAAACATGAAATATTTTGTGTTCATATTGTCTGCAATGAAATACAAGTCAAAGTAAATTTAGAAATCACTTCTTTTTTTTTTTTTTTGCATTTTCCATACTGTCCCAACTTTTTCTGATTTGGGGTTGTAATATGTATAGACCAGACATAGTCGGGCCAATTGAATATTGGGAATATTGAATGACCAGACAATTCGAGTCATGTAAGGAATGTGCTTATGACTTATACAAATACTTAACCCAGACCAAACTGTCGGGCCGTAAGGGGTTAATATGTATTGCCCCTGTAAGGCAGGGACATCCAAATTATAAAACCTGATAAAAGTGGGCTGGGAGGCCCAGCCTGCCGCCACACAGATATCATTCAGAGAAATGCAAGTAGACCAAGCCCACGACGAGGCCATGCCTCTAGTAGAATGGGCTTTGATGCCTATAGGGCAGCTGAGATCTTTGGACTCATAAGCCAGCGAGATAGCATCCACTATCCATCGTGACAAGGTCTGCTTTGTAACCGCGCACCCGCGGGTGCGGTCGCCAAAGCACACAAAGAGCTGTTCAGTTTGCCTGAAAGCAGCGAAATGCTCTATGTATATTCTCAGCGTTCTGACAGGACAGAGCAAATTAGCATCTTCCTCATTTAACGATGATGAGAGTGCTGAAAGTGAAATGACCTGTGCTCTGAACGGAGTTGAAAGCACCTTAGGTACATATCCATGTCTTTGTTTGAGGACGACTTTAGAGTCGTTTGGCCCAAATTCCAATTTCAGTGAGAGGCGCTCACTGAGAGCGCGTGCAGATCACCCACTTGCTTAACTTATGCGATCGCTAGCAGAAAAGAGGTATTGAGTAATAGGATCTTTAAGCTCACTGAATGCAGAGGCTCGAATGTTGACCCTTTCATAGCATCCAGGACCGTGGACAGGTCCCATATAGGGACTAAAGGGGGGCAAGGTCGGTGAAGCCTTCTAGCCCCTTTGAGGAAGCACACCATAAGATCGTTCTTCCCCAGTGACAATCCATTCACTTGAATGTGATACGCTGCTATAGCAGCCACATAAACTTTGAGCGTGGAGGGGGAACGACCCGCGTCCAGTAGCTCTTGTAAAAAAGTGAGCACTTCTGACACTTCACAATTATGTGGGGTCAGGCTTTGTGCTTTACACCAGTCCGAAAAGACTGACCATTTGCCTGAATAGAGCCACCTGGTCGCGTGGGCTCTAGCTTCAGAAATAGTGTTTAATACACTTTCAGAGAGGTTCTCATGTACCCGTTGATGGGCCAGACATGAAGCGCCCATAGATCGGAATGGGGATGCCAGATCTGCCGTTTCGCCTGCATGAGGAGGTCTCTCCTCAGCGGAATTGGCCACGGGGCTGTATCTAACATCCAACTTAGCAGTGAGAACCATGGTTGATTTCTCCAGGCGGGGCTATTAAAAGCACAGCGCATTTGCCCTCCCTGATCCTCTCTATGACCTGAGGTAACATTGAGATTGGGGGAAAAGCATAAAGAGGAAGGTTGGGCCATTCGTGTGCCAACGCGTCCTTGTGCTTGAAGAAATATATTAGGCATTAAGTATTGTCTTGTGAGACGAAAAGATTCACTTTTGCCTCTCCAAACATGCCCCAAATTGTCTGAATCATTTGTGGGTGAAGAGACCACTCTGCTGGGGACACTTTGCCCCTGGACAGCATGTCCGGACCCAAATTCAGAATTCCTGGCACATGAGTCGCTCTCAGCGAGCGCAGGTTGTGCTCTGCCCATATTAGGACTCTTTCCGCCATTGTGTGTAGACCAATAGATCTTAGACCGCCCTGGCGATTTATATAGGCTACCACTGACCTGCTGTCTGTTCGGATCAGGACATGGTGGTGCTTTATGTACAGAAGGAAAGCTTTTAGCGATAGCGTGACCGCTTTCATCTCTAGACAGTTTATGTGAAGGCTCTTTTCCGAGTCTGACCAGAGACCGGAGACTGGCCTGCCCTTGTGAAGGGCTCCCCAACCTAGGTTGGATGCCTCTGTCGAGATAACTTTCCACTTCGTAACAATGCCCAAACTCACGCCCATCTGATACCAGATGGAATTTTTCCAAGGAGCCAGAGCCAACATACAGCTGTGGTCTACCTTGATTTGTAACCAGCCTGCGGCGATTCAGCCAGCGCTGTAGAGGGCGCATGTGTAACAGACCTAGGGCCCTATCTTGCACCCAGCGCAATTGACTTTGTACACCGACGCATGTGTCATTCCTATTTTGCACCCGCGCAAAGCGCGCTTTTCCCTCCACAGAAGCACGTCGCTAAACTAGTGAATGAACTTGCGCTACCTGGGCGGTTCAGCGCAAAAAAGGAGGCGTGTTCCGGCGCAAACAATCCCTGGTGCTATTTTGCTGTTCCATTAAACAATTGCGCCACTGACCAGAAAAAACCTAGTCTAAAGTCAGTGGCGCGTTGCGTGTTGTTCATTATGCTATTTTAAGGGCGCATGCTTGACCATAATGTATAGCGTGCACAACGCGCATACACTTTGCTCATGTAATCTACACAGATGCAACAGTTATTTTTGCAAATCATAAATTGTTACACTAAAAAAATATTAACACATGAGATGACGGAAATCATTGTGGTGTGCCACGAAGATGTGAAAAAATAGGCATAAATCTAGCTTACAAATGATTCAGGCTAGTTGTAATAATTAAGGATAAGACCTGTTTGCCCAATAGTGGCAAGACATATATGTAGCCTATATAAGGACATCTGACAAATTGGTTTGTCCGTCAAGAACCAGGAAAAAAAATCGACTGAAAAACTGAAAAAACTGAAAGACTGAAAAAAAAAGACCATAATGTACAACATTACAACTTCACTTCTCTGTCTTTCACTGCTCTTACAAGAACATCAGTCTCCTCGGCTGTGAACCGCTCCTGGCGTGCGCCTGGTAAATACGCCATAATAATAGCAATCCATAATGGAACTTGCGCACCTGCTTTTAAAGGGAATGTTGGATGACGCTCGGATTGGTTTATTCACGTTACGCCCAAACCACACCTATGAATAATGAAGCTACTTCAGACCAACCCATTTTAGATTTGCGCCGGGCGCAAGAGCCATTTATCCTGCCGGGAAAATAGCAACAGCGCCGAGACCCGCCCACAAAGTTACTTGCGCTTCGTGCTTTGACACTTGCGTTTCAGATCGTTAAAATAGGGCCCCTAGTCTGAGGACTGGCGCCGCCGAGGTCATGAGACCCAACATCCTCTGAAAGTGTTTGAGAGGAGTGTATGCACCGGACCTGAGGGAAACCTCTCGGTTCCGAACAGAGAGCGCGCGCTGTGACGTTAGTCGCACGTTCATCTGTAGTGAGTCTAACACCGTTCCCAGAAACTAAACGTTTTGTGTGGGAGACAACGAGCTCTTTGTCACATTGATTCTGAGGCCCAAGCATTTCAAATGGTTGAGAAGCCAAGATCTGTGGTTTAATAACTGTATCTCTGACTGAGCTATTATGAGCCAGTCGTCGAGATAGTTGAGAATTCTCATTCCCCGAAGCCTCAGCGGGGTTGGCGCCGTTTCTATGCACTTCGTAAACGTGCGGGGAGCCAGAGATAGACCAAAGAGTTGCACCCTGTATTGGTAAACTTTCCCCTCGAAGGCGAATCTCAAGAATGGCCTGTGATGAGGGGCTATTTGTATGTGGAAATAGGCATCCTCTAGATCTACAGTGAAATACCAATCTCCCGAGGATTTGTTTCATTTTCAACATTTTGAACGGGCGCTTCATAAGGGCCTTTTTCAGATGTCTGAGATCTGGAATGGGCCTGAGACCGCCGTCCTTTTTTGGTACAAGGAAGTAACGACTGTAAAAACCTGACTCGCTCTTTGAGGGGTGTTCGGCTTCCACCGCCCCTTTCATTAACAGTTTTGATACTTTTACCGGCGCGAAAGCGCGGTGGTCTGTGAGCAAACTGTGGCGAGTAACCTTGTTCTATTATGTTCAACACCCATTTTGAAATGCCGTGAATGGCCTGCCAGGCCTCGGCCTTTCGAAGCCAGGGGCTGAATTAATTTGTGGGGCAAGTCGCTGAGTAACAGGGAATCGGTGGCCCGATTAATATTGTGTTAAAGTGGCGCTCATCAGAGCGCGTTTGTTCACGGGCTCTCTGACTGGGAGAGAAATGTTTCCCGCCGCCTGAGTGCAGGGGGCTGGGGAACTTTGGGGGGTGATTGAGTGTAGGGGTACATGCTTTAATGCTGGCACACTGCCTACAGAGAAAAAACCCTTTTTGTGATTCATATGGGTCGCCGTGAAAGCGGCGTTTGTGTACAGGAGAGCGCGTTTGTTTGCGGGCTCGTTGGCTGTGTATATAATGTGCCCAGCCACCTGGTTGAAGGGAGATGGGGAACGTTTTGGAAGAGAGCGAGGTGGTAAACCGGCCGAAGCGGGTATTATCCACCTTCTCTTTGTGCCTCTGGCAAGGACGGCTTCGGCAGCTCAGGTTTCGACACATTGCTGGGTCGGGGACCCTCGATGCTCCGGCGGTCTGCTGCGGCTCGTAGAGCGGGAACGCTGTCCGGGCTTAGAAGCCGTGCGAGGCTGGTGAGCTGGTGGCGCCGCCTTGGTGGTCGTGACGGCTAGCAGAGGAGCTGGAACGCTTGGGCAGGAAATGTCTCATTGCCTGTGAGGCCTTTTGCGCCTCGGTGAAGCGTTCTGTGAACCCAACCACAGAGGGACCGAATAATCCTGGAGGCGACATGGGCGTGTCCAGGAAAGTGGTCTTGTCCGAGTCTTTCATCTCGGTTAGGTTGAGCCACAAATGGCGCTCCAACACCGTCATGCTGGCCATGCATCTGCCGATCGCCTGAGCGTTGGCCTTGGTCGCGCGCAGGGCCAAGTCAGTGGCGCCGCGCAGGTCCTTCAGGGCTTCGGTATCAGGCGCATAAGCTCAGTGTCAACTGAGGTTTTTCCGCTCATGGCAGTCTGCGTCGAAGTAGCGTGCTCCGAGACGATGTCCGACCACCCGCATTCAGATGCAGCAAGCAAAAGGCTGTCATCCTCCTCCTCTTCCGGTCCGCCGAAGAGGGGAGCTGTGCTGTTCCTCGGCGAACATGAGAGGCGATGGCGAGGCACGTGGGGAAATGACCGGCGTGTGCTCGTCAGAGCGCTCCGGGGGCCTCTGGTCGCAGCGTTTCTTCTTACCCGGCTCGAGAGGCTGAGAGCAAGGGACGGGATTCGGATCGAAACTGGCGAGCCAAGCCCGAAGGGTCTGCAGCGCCAGTTCGTCGCACTCCAGGCAGCCGCCCTGGTTGAGTGCGGCCTGCGCGTGGGCTCGTCTGAGACATGACACGCAGATGATATGCCGATCCTCATCCGGAAGAAAGCCTCTACACGAGGCACAGGAGGAAGGAGACATTTGCAACAACATCTCGGCTCTTTTAGTGAGTGTGTAGCAACGGCAAACACACGGATTGGTATATAAATGATATGTACCGGATGGCGCAGCTGGAAGACAGGCTGAAGGCGGAGAATCCGACGTCCTCAGACTGCAGAGTTCCGCTGGGTGCGTGTCGACGGCAGGCTTCAATCCAGAGCTCAGCGAGGTGAGTCGCTGAAGAAGAAATAATCTGACGAACCTGGCGAGACAGGGTCTTTTATACCCTTGGCTATGGCAATTCTGCTGCCCCTTGTGGTGGGAATATAAGAGGGACCTGATTGGTCCTTCCCGCCCAGCGGGCTCGCCATAGGTTCCTGCAGTTGCAGCGGCACAGCCAATCAGCACGCAGCTGCTTCCTGCTGAGAACTGTGCAGCTGCACTGCGTTTTACATGGTATTTTTAGGATAAAAATTTGCTTCAAAATCTTGAGGAAAGGAAATTCCCCTAGCGTTTAGCTAAACGCAATACGAGAGTATTCTCGAAAGGGAACCGGTACTAGCTGCTAATCCATATCCCAGAAAAGCTACAAGGATAAATTAAAGTAATAAAAATCCTGCTATACAGCTATATTGTTGTGTTAGAATGTTTAAGTGTGTGTAGCATGATGTACACTAGAGGCCTTTTAAATACATAAAGAATTAACATTTTAGCTTTTAATACTGGTACACAACTGCTGGTATACTAAGCATTGTTTATTTTATGAATTATCGTAACTAAAATGTTAGTAAATCAGTATGATCCAAAACACGTTTTGTTTGTTCATTGTATTTTGACAAAACAAGTACATGTGAAGCCATGGTAAATCCCAGGCTCATTGACCTAGGAGCTTTTTATCTTCTACAAATAGCCCAGAATTGAACTACCTATCTTGTAAAAATGGTTATGATTCCTTTTAATCTAATTATTATATATTTGTTTTTTATATGATGGGTTGATCACATAATGAAAAGGATGTTAAACATCACAGCTGCTATTATTTCAGTTTCACACTGGAAATGAACAGTAAACTTGATTACATTAATTTATGATTATATATACTATCTACTCCAGAAATTGTGAGAGTAGTGAGGTAAATAGGTTTCTGGGCACTTTGTACAGTTTATTACGGTGGCCCAGTAGTGCACAACACAACGAAATTTAAAAAGCATACATAAGTTCACAACACAACGAAATAAATCCACAACACAACGGAATGAAACCACAACACAACGAAATCAAGACACAACACAACGAAGTCAAGCCGCAACACAAAGAAAAATCCACAACACAACGAAATCAAGCCACAACACAACGAAAAATCCACAACACAACGAAAAGTCCACAACACAACGAAATAGCCACAACACAACGGAAATGCTCCCGACCACTAGGGGACTCTCGGAGTGCGCTAAAGTTAGTTTTCCTTGCATTGTTCTATATAGATTCGCCAATCTTACAAATATTTAAAAACTACGATCAGTTTTAAGTGTGCAGTTGTATATCGACATGAAATATCAATTAAAAATCACTTACGTGCATAATAGCTGCATATTTATACTCGAGAACGCTTTGACCCGCTGCCTCGGCGCTAAGGGAGCGTCTGCCAATTCCACCAAGTTGAAATAATTTGTATGAATTAAATTAACTTTTTTTTTTTTAATTTTCAAATTCCAATGTTGTGTTGTGCATTATTAAGTCAATTTTACCAATACAATCAAGCTGTGGAATTTTAACATGTCTGTTTTTAAATGTTAAAAGTAATTTTAATTCATATTAATTATACATTTCAACCAATTGGTGGAATTGGCAGACGTTCCCTTAGCGCCGTGGTATTGGGTCAAAGCATTCTCGAGCATAAATATGCAGCTATAATGCATGTAGGTGATGTGATTTAAAATTAATATTTCATATAGATAAACAATGGTTAGCCTACATACTGTTAAAACTAATTGTGGTATTGATTTCTTTGTAAGATTGCCAACTCTATAGAACAGTGGCAACTTTACAGCGATCCGAGTGCCCCCGAGTGGTTGGGAGCATTTCCGTTGTGTTGTGGCTATTTCGTTGTGTTGTGGATTTTTCGTTGTGTTGTGGCTTGATTTCGTTGTGTTGTGGATTTTTCTTTGTGTTGTGGCTTGATTTCGTTATGGTTTCATTCCGTTGTGTTGTGGATTTATTTTGTTGTGTTGTGAACTTATGTATGCTTTTTAAATTTCGTTGTGTTGTGCACTACTGGGCCACCGTAGTTTATTACATTGAGCCCCCTTGAAATTGCTTTTTGGGGCGATCGTTGTGGGGCCCCTGTACTCAGTCCCACCTTTCCCCCTACTACTTATCCCCCCCCCCCCCCCCCCCCTAGCTGTATGCTATTCTGAGCATACAGTCTAATTAAAAACATGAGTAATCTACTAATCAGAACAAATCTTGTGCAATGCAGCATTCAGTGTAGTGACCTCTCCACTCAAAAATTAATGCATAAACATAACATTTATGTAATTGATTTGCATATAAATTTTCCATGCATTTGGATTACATAATTTTTACATAAACAAGTTAATAAACTTAAACCCCACAATAGCTGCAAGAATCTCCAGCTGTCTGGCTGACATCTCTGCATGGATGAGAAACATCACCTGCAGCTCAACCTGGCAAAGACAAAGTTTCTCGTCTTCCCCATCATTCCCACTATACAACATGACTTCACCATCCAGTTAGGTACATCCTTGGTTTCCCCATCAAAGTCAGTCAGAAATCTTGGAGTAACATTTGATGACCAGTTGTCATTCAAATAACACATTTCTAAGACAGCTCGCTCATGCAGGTTTGCGCTCCACAACATCAGAAGGTTTAGACTAGAGGGCTGCATTGGCATTGAGTCCCACCGGGTCCCGCGGGACCCAACGTAAATCTCGCGGGAGCGGGCGGTTTGAATTTTGCTGCGGGCGGGAATGGGCGGCTAAAAAAAACACTGCGGGAATCGGCGGGATAGGGAGGTTGCCTAACGACATGATGGAGAAGATGTCAATAGATGATGTAGAAAAGAACCTCAAACGAGGTATTTACAGCACAAAAGCTAAGCAAGGAAAGTCTGACATTTGGAGAAGTTTCTCAATTGTTTTGGTAGGCAAAGTCATGCGGTATAACGTTATATGTATCCACATATTGCGCAGCTGGCAAATACATAGATACTTGATCATACCTCACCAAAAACGCTCAGCACTCCCTGCAGGTCAAGTTGACTGTTTGGTGTTTTTGACAAACAATACATAGAAGTTTAGTGAGTGGAAATGGATTGTTTCTAAATGTCCGTTTGCTATTTTGTGTTCACATTACGTTCTGTTGAAGCATGTTTTCTCAGGTTTCTTTTCAGTCGGTCACGTTCGACGGAATTGGGATCTGTTTTTTGTTTCTCAATCTGGTTTTCTGTTTTGCAAAGCAGTCTATTTTTATGTGCAAAGTTTTTGATAAAAACGAAATTATATTTGAATGTATTTGTCTTTTTTTTCTTTTTACATGCAGGCCAGGGAAACGAAACAAACAACCCCATGAATCTCTTTAATAATATCAATACAAATACATGTTTTTTTTCCCCTGCGGGACGGGAGAAGACACAAAATCAATGCATCTCTATTATTGTGCGGGAATAAATTCTCTGAGTTTTGCGGGTGCGGGCGGGAGTGGACATACATATTGCGGGAGCGGGCGGGAGTGTAACACATACGTTGCGGGAGCGGGCGATAATGGTCAGAAATTCGGTGGGTGCGGGCGGGAGCGGGATGAAGAAAACAGTCCCGCGCAGGGCTCTAGTTTAGACTGTTCCTAACAGAGCACGCAACACAGCTTCTTGTACAGGCCCTGGTTATTTCTAGACTTGACTACTGCAATGCGCTTCTGGCTGGACTCCCCTCTTGTGCGATCCAAACACTTTGAATGATCCAGAATGCAGCAGCACGTCTTGTCTTCAACGAGCCCAAAAGGACCCACGTCACACCTCTCTTCATCTCTCTGCACTGGCTACCACTCGCATCAAGTTTAAAGCGCTGACGCTTGCCTACAGAGCCACCCCGCACTCAACTCCTGAATACTTTGACTCAATTCTACAAATCCACACCCCCACCTTGTCATAACAAATGTGCTTTATAAACACACAATTAAAGGAACCAGAGAAAAACTAAAAAGTTAAAGAGTCATGGGTTTGCCAACTAAAGCAAACACTCATCTCCAGCATGGTGACTTCAAATTAAACTATTATTTTCATTAAAACAGAAATTACAGAAATATAGTCAGTCTGGTTAGTAATGCGTGAAGCTGGTAATGCTGTTCGTGAAGTTGTTTAATCCTCATCTGCTGAGATCTTCAGAGATTTAATGTCTTCTTTTATCTTCAGTTGATTTTATATAAGGCTGTGGCTGAAGTCAGTTGTAGTTTGTGTTTCTCTTTCCTTCTGTGATTCTGCTCATTATTAGCAGGTGTTCATCATTAATGATCAATCATCACTCAATTGTCTAATTAACTTTAACACTGCTTCAATGGTACTTTAACCCAGTAGTGAGCACACACATGAACACTAGGAAGTGTTAATTTAACATGGGTGTTTTTCTGTGCACTTTTATATAAATCTTAACTGTTTTATTTACGTAAAACTGGCATATATGAATCACATTCAGTTTATCAATACAATTACATAAATCTTACCTGTTACATTTATGTATGACTTTCATATATGAATCACATTAAGTTTATTAATTTGTTTATGTTAAAATTATGTAATCCAAATGCATGGAAAATGTATATGTAATTCAAATACATAAATCTTATGTTTAGACAAGAATTTTTTTTTTTGAGTGTGTCTGGAGATATTTTTAAGCTGTATTTAAAAATATTTACACTAATATACAAGCACACACCTCTGCGGAAGTGCTCTGTCCATTAATGGTGTGTTCACTTCCTGTAGCGACACCCACTCCATTACCCCAGTGCAGGTGCAGCTGTACAGCACTGTAATGCCATGGCAACCCAGCCAAGCCCATCCAATGTGGCAATGTCATCTGCACTGTGAGAAAACAAGAGGAAGGTTGAAGTAAAGAAGAGGGTCATGTTAAACCGCATTTGGTCAGACTCTATATTAGGTGTACTTACAGTGTTGGGGAAAGCTACTTTTAAAAGTCATGCATTACAATATTGCGTTAATCCCTAAACAAGTAACTAATTGCATTACTTAGTTACTTTTTATGGAAAGTAATGTGTTATGTTACTTTTGCTTTACTTTTTATCATCTAAGCTGGGCTTGCTTGTTTGTTTTTTAATAACAAAAAAGTACAAATGTGGCAAATGTAAAGGCCCTTTCACACCAAAAGTAAAATGAATAAACCTCAGGCTGAAGGAAATACAGATTCACACCTGTAGAGTAGAGGGCACAGCTCAAACAAACCTTTCAGCTCTGCTGCAGAAGAAAGTTCAACATTTACTTTAGCATTAAAAAAAAAAACAAATTTGTTTATCTAAAGTCATTTTTCCTTATTAGTATGGTTGAATTGTATCATCAAAGGTCAGCTGCAAAGACATTGATTAATAATTGTTAGTGATATTAAATACATAAAGAATATTAATGTAATTTAACATATTTAAATATTGCAAGGTTGCATAATATTCTGAGTTTGCATTTTACTTGCATTTTACTTTTTGTGCAGGTGAGATGAGTAAATGCCTGCTCACAGAGCTACAATAACCATCATGTTTACACAGCGCACACAACAACTCTGCACATTACTCATGATTCTCTCAACATGGGGACAGGAGAGCTGTCAGTCAATACATGGGAAAACAACGTAACTTGCGCTACTTATTTGAAAAAGTAACAGATATTTTGTTGTAAATTTAAAAGTAATGCACTACTTTACTAGTTACTTGAAAAAAAGCAATCTGCTTACGTAACTTGCATTACGTGTAATGCGTTAACCCATCACTGTTACTTGCATAAAAAAAAATTGAGTACAATGTGCTTACTGTATTGTGTTCATGTTTTATTGAAAAATATTTGCTATTAAGGTAGGATATGGGGGGTAAGTTTAGGGACAGGATTGGTGAAATGGTTGGATTTAAAGGGGTCATCAAATACCCATTTTCCATAAGTGGGTATGAATCTTTAGGGTCTTCATTTAAAGTCTGTAACATACTTTGGTTAAAATTCCTCAATGTTTGTGTAAAACTACACCCTTTTTACCTCCTCATGCTGCGTTCACACCAAACGCGAATAGAGTGCCAAAATCGCGTCTACCGCATCTAGTTTGATGCTTGAACATTTTGAATCCATTGAGTTGTATAAATTGAGCGTTTGAAGCTAAATAGATGTGCGTTCAAGGCGCTCCAGGAAAAATGTCATAAAACACCACTCTGCCTCTTTTAATTTTCATTAAAAATATATATTAAACAATAATAGCCACACAAATGTCATCCAGGCAACGCACTACATTATCTTCACTGCAAGTATATTTAAATATCCTTAACAAATAAAGTTATGAAACTTCTCTTTGCCCTCAGTCAAAATTATTTGGCAGACAACAAATTATAGATTCATTACACCAAAGATTGCCTGTTAGATCCACACAAGCAGTGGCGGTTCTAGGGGGGAGGCCAGGGGGGCCAGTGCCCCCGTGTCAACAAGCTTGCCCCCCCTCTGGTCCCCCTAAATTTGGAATCATATCGCACCAAACAATTTTCTGAAACTGGTTGCAATGTGCAGTTTTTGCTGTGGCGGTATGTGATGAAAAGAGTGCTTTATTGTGTCATAACCAATAACCAATGCAGAGAAGCAATGAGGAGGCTGTAGATTAGAAGTAGTCTGTTTATGAATGATTTGTCACTCAGTCTGCATTCGCTCAAATAGTTGTAAAACGCGGGCTATAATGGCTGCTACGCACTTGATTATAGATAAAATAAGCTCTCTTTATACACGTTGTGTTGTGTGTAACTTCACCCATATGCAGCAGTGATATACTGTAGATTAATTTTACTGACTTGACGACTTTGAATTCCATTCAGTCATTTCGTTCATTTAAACATACTGGTAGTTAAAATATATTTTTTCAATGGCTAATTTCTCCGAACACGTCCACATATGTAATCTTTGATCATATTACGAATTAGGAAGATGCAGCCAAAGATAAATTATGACCAATGCAATAAAGAACCGTTCATGTCCGTTCATGAGATAGGCATACCCGAGAAAAGATACAGAAAATAATATAATTTTAGTCTTGTTCACATTTAGCGAGAAATATTATTTTATCTAATTGTCCAGTTTTGCTTATAGAGTATTAGATGTTTGTTTTTATGCCTATGCTAACTTTGCGAAGAGTCTGCTAATAGAGAGCAGGTAGGCTACAAAACACTAAACCATAAATGGTTTAATTTTACTTTTATAAATTGAGCATGCATGATCATATTACAGATACATTACTTTTCAAATAAATAAATTAACTTGAAATTATTTTACTTCACGTGTAGAGACTGCAGAGTGATACAGTAGGCTACATGGTCAAATAAAAAATACTTTCAATAATCCAGAAAATAAGTTAAAGGGTTAGTTCCCCCAAAAAGAAAATAAAAACACCTAATGTAACTCACCCTCGTGTTGTTCCAAAAACCTGTATTAGTTAGAATGTCTTTAACCAAACCATTTCAGTGCTTCTTAGTTAGAATGTCCATAAAATTCAAGATATGCGGCAAAAATGCCCCTGTTTGAGTTTTAGTCTCAGAGTGTTTTTACTCTGTGCTGTCACATGCCTTTCCTGTCTCGTGTAGCACGTGGTGTTCTGTTATTTTGGGCTATGTGCTCCTGTCTCTGTCTGGATCCCACCCCCCTTATTATCTCATTATTGGTTTCATTTGCCCCACCTGTTGTTCCCTCATTACCTGCCTGATTTGTCCCCTTTATAAGTTCCTTTGTGTTTTCAATCTTTGTCGGATCTTCAGGTCTTCAACCTCTGCCTAGATATGCCTCTCAGTCCTAAGGAGATGGGGACTCCTGATTTCTGGGAGTTTGTGGACCGGCTGGACTCCAGTCCTCCTAGGACCATGGTCCTGAAAACTCCGTTGGTCCCTGTTCCGGTGGTCCTAGTTCCGGTGGACCAAGCTCCGGTGGTCTCAAAGCGGAGGAGGAGAAGGAAGGCGCCATCCGTCCCAGCTCTGGTGGCCCCTGTTCCGGTGGTCCCAGTTCTGGTGGATTCTGTTCCGGTGGTCTGTGTTCCGGTGGATCCTGTTCCGGTGGACCCAGTTCCAGTGTTCCAGTGGTCTCAGTTTCGGTGGTCTCGGTTTCGGTGGTCTTGGTTTCGGTGGTCCCGGTACTGGGGGTTCATGCTCTGCCCGCACCACCCAGGCGCCCCGCTCTGCCCGCGCCGACCCGGCGCCCCGCTCTGCCCGAGCCACCCAGGCGCCACGCTCTGCCCGAGCCGCCCAGGTGCCCTGCTCTGCCTGCGCTGCCGAGGTGTCCTGCTCTGCCTGCGCCGCCCTGGCACCCTGAACTCTGCGGCCCGCCCTGGCCACCTGTCCGGGGTTTGTCCCTCCCATCCCGTCCCGCCCTGGTTTGTCCCTCCCATCCCGTCCCGCCCTGGTTTGTCCGTCCCATCCCGTCCCGCCCTGGTTTGTCCGTCCCATCCCGTCCCGCCCTGGTTTGTCCGTCCCGTCCCGCCCTGTTTTGTCCCGCCCTACCCTGGTCTGTCCCTCCCGTCCCGCCCTGGTCTGTCCCTCCCGTCCCTAGAGGAGTATCTGGTAGCGTCCTTAATGAGGGGGTAATGTCACATGCCTGTCCTGTCTCGTGTAGCACATGTGGTGTTCTGTTATTTTGGGCTATGTGCTCCTGTCTCTGTCTGGATCCCACCCCCCTTGTTATCTCATTATGCTATAACATGAGTAACGATTGCAATATCACACAAGTTCTGTTTTCAACCCAGAATAGCATGAGTGCAAATGCGATACTGATCTTATACAACAGTTAAGTTAATAATAACAAATAAGTTAATATTGTGTTCAACATAAGAAAGGCTGCTCTCGCCGGGGTTAATGAGCGCTGAGCGCCGCTGATCGCCTGGATCTCACAACTCCAAAAACACAAGATTATTTTTTTTAAATAGGCGCTCTTTTCATAAATAAACCACAGGTTTGAGCTTTAAACAACTACATTCTCACCTGAAAAAGTCTTAACCTTATTTTGTGACACAATAGTAGTATTTTTAAATTATGCAGGGTTTCTCATCACGTCACTTTACCACGTGACAGCAGCAAGCAGGCTCCTGATTGGTTAACACGGCGCGTATTGATGCCAAAGTTCAAATTTTTCAACTTGGGCGTCAGACGCGAATTCGCTTCAAACGCGTGAATGCACAAAAAGCACGTTCGCGCAAGGCGCTCAATTCGCGTCAAATTGAGGCGCGAATGAGGTAGAATCGTGTCCAACGCGTCTACCGCGCCGCAGGACCTCCAGACGCGTGTCTACGCGCCTTTCTATTGACTTAACGTTGAAATCATTCGCTCCTGACACTCTATTCGCGTTTGGTGTGAACGCAGCATCAAAATCAGCTCGCTGCACAGCAACCCGTTTCGGTGCATCTCTTTAATTGATAATGAGCTACTGCTCACCCCACTACTCTCTTCCGTGGGGCGTGTAGACACATGAAATATGCTAATATGGGACAGTCTTTCAGCGGTCGTGGGCGGAGCATGAGCAATATGACATCATATTGTTGCACCCAAAAGTAACAGTTTAGCCACTCTTGAAATGTATGAATGTCATTGCAATATGCAAAGGCATTTATTCAATTTTAAGAGTACGTTTTTTTTAATTATTTTTTTTAAGTACACTGATAACAATTATTTTGTGCACTGTAAAAAAAAAAATCAGGTCTCCAATTGAAAATTTTCTAAATCTAAATTTTTTAGTTGGCCAAATTGAATTTCTGTTAATTAAATTGCATCAATTCACAGAAATTCAATTTGGCCAACTGAAAAATTTAGATTTGATCGGTCACTAGAAAATTTTCAATTGGAGACCTGATTTATTTTTACAGTGTGATGACGTAAATGCTACAGAAAAAACAATTACTTACTTTCCTTGTTAATTTTACTTAACATAGTAAAGAAGAGTTTACTTAATTCCATATGTGAAATTTACTTTAAAAAATATGCGTGCAAAAATGTGCCAAAGAAAAATTAAGTCATTCTTACTTATTTTTTTCAGTGTATCAATGTAAATAAAAATACAAAATTTCTAAATGTATTTTAATTGGAATATAGTTTGATTTGCTATAAGAAATAAACATATTAAGAAATGATAAACATTACTACCATCATGATCTAAAGCTGCTTGAAACGTGTTTGTTTTGTGAAAAGCACTATAGTAGTAGTATAGTTGATTTGACCTGACATAAATAATCACCAAACGAGGAGTAGCTTAAGTATGTGACCATTTTGGATGGGTGAAAAATATCAATTTACCTGTATGGCCATTATTGGAGAGGGAGAATGGCCTTTTACCCGGCTGGTTGTATCCCAGGGGCTGCACGGGAATTAGCGTTGGGTCATGTAGTGTTTGTGATGTGTCCACGTTTATGGGTGACTGACTAGAACCACCACAGTCAGGAAAATACTCAGCCCATTCTGCTTGTCCCACAGCACCTAACACAACCAGAAAAGGGTACCACAGTGAGGTGAATGTTGGTGTGGGAATCAGTCAATGAAAATGTTTGTGGAATTATAAATTACATAAATACCAGTTAAAAATAATGTGTGAGTGTTTACATCATGTTCTGCAAGCTCATAGTTAAGTATTAGCTAAGTGTTAAGTCATGCAAAGTTAATGCGGAAACACGTGGTTACAAACCCAGAGTACACACACGTTTTTAAGTGATAAAACATTCTGTAGTGAAATTAGATATTGAAAGAGAAAGGGGGGACAGAGCAACAAAAAGAAAAGAAAGAAAAGGCAGAAAAAAAGTTGTTTTATTGTACAACAAAAGAAAACTTTGCATATGCGTCTGGGTGTTTCAGCTTGGTGCCAAGTCAGTTCTGTGTACACAGGGATTAGAGGCCCACTCAGTCTCGCTGTTCACCACAAATATCCCCCCAAACCCCTGTTCAACTCCAAAATATGGGGAGGGGGAGGCAAAGTTGCTCTCATTGATCTGTGGTTGCCAAGGAGATCTCTATGACAACTGCAAGACACATATTCCATGCCTCTGTCAGTTTACCTCTTGCGAGCTGCCCCAAACATGGACAGGGAACAAAGCATCACTCAACAAAGTAACTACTTTATTCAGAAATAATGAGCTGCATCACAACAATGGCACACACATGAAAATGTGCCCTGGAATGTGCGTGTAGTTTGTCGCGTGAAGCACATTTTGCCAACCCCAAATCCCCTAATTTCTCTCAGTAATTTACTGTAAATATAAAAGCAGAATACAATTTTTTATTATATCTGCATAAATTAAATGCATTACACCAAATTCAACCATGACTTATAAATACTTAATGAGAATTTGCATATTAGACTTAATTGTCATAAAAATAAATTTGTCATCACCATCTATACAGTAGTAAAATATAGGCTTAATTTTAATTAAGCAAAATATAATTTATTTTATTTATTTATTTAATTTAGACAAATTGTTGACGGGTTGCATGAGATTCACCTGAATAGTATTTTGCATTTCAGCACACTGTTATTCTTTTAAATTTGCTGGGCCTGTTGTGTATTTAGTGCTTCATTAGCACTGATTACGTAACAAGTTTAGCTCATACAATGCAAAATATGGCTTATCCAAAAGCCTTATTATGACAAGAATGTCACAAGATTACAATGGGTTGTCCCAAAATGGCATTCCTGTTCAAGCAGAGCAGTCTCCTATTCTTTATCATGCCATTCTTTCGCATCAAATTAAGCTATATGCAACCTCTTGCACCTGTCTCTCTCTCTCTCTCTCTCTCTCTCTCTCTCTCTCTCTCTCTCTCTCTCTCTCTCTCTCTCTCTCTCTCTCTCTCTCTCTCTCTCTCTCTCTCTCTCTCTCTCTCTCTCTCTCTCTCTCTCTCTCTCTCTCTCTCTCTCTCTCTCTCTCTCTATCTATCTCTCTCTCTCTCTCTCTCTCTATCTCTCTCTATCTCTCTCTCTCTCTCTCTCTCTCTCTCTCTCTCTCTCTCTCTCTCTCTCTCTCTCTCTCTCTCTCTCTCTCTCTCTTGGGAAAGGTTAAGCTTGCTGAAAATATGGAAAGATTCTTTTCCAGAAAAACAAAAGGCTTTTTCACAGGAGCTCTGAGCCAAAGTAATTCATAAGTATTTTTCATTATTCATATATGTTATCTATGATATCCTAATCATCTGTCACAAAATCACGGAGAACGAGAGGGAAAAAAGAACTGTATTACCTGCATATGTCCATTCTGTTGCTAAAAAAAGATGAAGAATATAGAAAGGTTTCGTACAGTAAAGAGATTCGTTTTGTATTTTATGGAGCACTTCTTAATTTTTTTACTCAAACATTAGTGTCTGACACATCAGAGCAGTTTAATTATTCCACAATTAAATGTTACTAAAGCGTCAAAGAAAAAAAACTATATTTCGTGTAATTTGCTCTCTTTTCATCTGTATTTAGCAATGATCATTGTTACAAAAGGATCTCGTATTAATAATACATAAATGATCAAAGTCTTACCAGTTCCTGAGCACTCCACACACTTCAAAAGGAGAGAAATAGACACTGTTATCCAGGCAGGGTCCATGCTTTCACTCTCTTGTCCACGGGCTGCACACACTCACACAATGAGAAATCTGGTATAGACACACCAGTAAAAATGTAGAAATCCAAGTTTGAAAAGGTCAAAAGCAGAATGGCTTGAAACATGTATGTATCCAAAAACATTCACAAAGAAAAAGTCATTCTTGGTCCTCTTTTGTATCAAAATGATTTGGTCCAGCAAGCTGAATTGTGGAAGAGAGGGGCCATCACATGCCACAGAGAAAGATGAAGAGTTACACTGTGAAGAGAGAGAGAGAAACGTAAGGAGAAAGGGACAAATGAACGATAAAATCACTTGTTGTTGGACACTGAAAAATGTGTTGGTTGGGGGGGACTGGGGCAAAGCCTGATTGAAGGGGTACTGAGGTGAGAGAGAGAGAGAGAGAGAGAGAGAGAGAGAGAGAGAGAGAGAGAGAGAGAGAGAGAGAGAGAGAGAGAGAGAGAGAGAGAGAGAGAGAGAGAGAGAGAGAGAGAGAGAGAGAGAGAATAGAATAGAATAGAATAGAATAGAATAGAATAGAATAGAATAGAATAGAAAGTTCAGACTCCAGTTAGTTTATTTATTGTAAACTGCAATCAGTGTTTTACAAACTTTTTGGCATGCTACCAAATAGTAAAATTCACAGTGCTGTTAAAAATCTACAGTAAATAAAAATGTATGTTATATTAAAACAAGCAAACAATGACAGGATCATAAAAGATGATTCATGCAGACATTGATTGAAGCAACTGAATTGACAGAGACATGACATTTGTATATTTTTATTTCGCAAACAGAATGTCATTGAAGTAAACTGAAGTAAATTTGTGTTGAATAAAAAAAAACTATGTTTCTAGAAAGTGTCATCTGTTTCTAAAGCCCAAAGGTCATTTAACGATTTATTGCACTTCCTTATTCAAACGCTGGAGGGCAGTAAATTCATGCTAAGCAAATACACACAGTTACACCTCAAAACAGAATGTAACAACAATAATTTATAAACTTAAATGTACCGTGACTTATAAACAGTAGAAAAAGAAGCAGTAAAATAAAAAACAAAACAAACAAAACATTGAGCCAGGGGTAACATATAAAATAATAAATTAAATTCGAGAAATGTGCCTTGAGTCCTTTTTTGTAGGCTACATTATAAGAAAAGCATAAATATTATACTTTGTGCACAACGTAAGGGATTTAAAAGCTTTGACATTGCTGGAAGAAGATATAGCCTAGTACCCAAATAACATTTCAAGTCTTTGCAAAAAATAACAAAAAATAATTTAATAGACAAAAATGTACGCTCTGTGTATAAAAAAAACTTGTCTAGAGGAAATCGTTCCTCATTGATGTGTTCCTCTGTAGTGAATGGTGTAATGCATTTTAATGATGTCAATAAAATAATACATACATAAAATAATACATTCTAAAAAACCGCACAAAATACGTGATTCAACGTTTCAGTCATAATATTCCTGCCCCTTCCTCCTTTTTAAAAATTCACAGTGTAGTGATCAGTTTTAACGTGAAACCGTTGCACAATCTTACGCAACGCTCCGGACCCATAAAGGTTTCGCCATTGGTCTATCATTGGCGAGTACGGCGTGTCATAATCGTTATCATAATTTTCATTGGCCGAGTCCGTATTCAAGGCGTGGCTATGGATTTCATTCACAAATCTTCAGGCTGCTGTTCATGTGCACGTTACAGGTCCGTTTACGTGTATTCTGGAATTAGCCGAAGCAGTGACTTGCGATATTATTTAATTTATTGTACATGTCTCATCCGATATATTTTTACTACTTTGAGACCTGACGTCTTAGTTGTACTGTTTACTAATTTCACAATGGAAGAGCTCTATTTCCGATAACCGGGAGGCTGAAAACCAGGATAGGTGCAGAAAATGTATCGAGTTTGGAAAACTTGTCATAAATTGCAAAAACAGCATTGTGTTTGCTATACTGTGTGCAAATTTTAAAGTGATTTCAGTGGCTGTTGAGAGACCTGAATATAAAATGATAATTAAAATAATGTAATGAATTTAAAGGAAACTATTAAAAATAATCTAAAAAATTGTGCTTTTTTTTTCCATCGGCCTACATTGAAATCCAAAAACATCAACAACAAAAAAACCTACATCTATTGGGCAAATCTTAAACGAAAGCTTGTTCATATAAACTGTTTTTACATCTGTTGAGAATGGAGACAGTTCATGTGTGTCAGGTGATGGTCTGACATGGGTCTGTAGATTAGCTGTCTTTTCACTATTCGCTTACGTGATAGAGAATGAAGTTATGATTTTATGATTGTCTTTCGTAATATTTTGTTCCTTTCCCATCATAAGAATGCGACCTATGTGCATTACGCACACGCGCTCAGCACGACGTACTGTATCGTTTCGACATGCGTGTGTTTACACTTCGGCTCCACTGTACCCATGCCATTGCCGACACACACACGACGCGCATGGGCGGAGCTACGAGTCATTCACTGGCCAGTAGCAGAAGAGCGGAGCAATTACTGGCTCAATCGTAGACCAATCAAATTGTTACTATCTGACAGCAGCGGCCAACGAGAGTCTGTGCGTGGATGGCACTAAACTGGGCACGTGTGTCTATGCACATGTTGACACTCGGGAAGTGAGGAGAGAGAGAGTGAAACCAGAGAGGGAGCTGATCTGTGGGATAGAGTAGAAGGGATCGTCGGGAAGGGTTTGCGTTGCTTTTACAGGCGCCCTGAAGGTGAGGAATGTTTTTAAAACATTTCGTTATTAGGTCGCATATCATATCACAGGAATAGTATGAGAAAGGTATTTGCATTGCTCACTTTCGATTGTTAAATTGTTATTTGAAATAGTCCGCATGTATATGTAATTGTCCTTTTACTGCAACTCGGCACATGTGTGTGTTTAATTAAGCCACATGCAATAATTTGTAAGCGTGTGTGTGTGAAGAAGTATACAGTTGTTTATAATTTGTATAACATGCATTACATTTAAGAATACTGCATTTCTAAGAATTCTAAGAATAATTAATTATATTTTAAATACAATCGCCTCCCAGACATTTTCATATGGTATCTCACACAAACAGCAATACATATAAACAATACTGTTTTTAATATTAATATTTTTATGGATATAAAATGTTATATACAGAACAACAGAAGCGGAGACATAAGTGACCCTAACTGTCATTTTCATTGCTGCTGAATGTCTGAGCAGCGTAGAGAGAGAGTTATAGTCTGAATGAGAAACAAGAAGGGTAGACAGAAAACAGAATGGTGGAATACAAGAATACTTTTCACTGTGGATTTGCAATGAACAGAGGCATGCTTGAAGAGAAAAGCTAGGGAGAAAAAGAGCAATATTAAAAACGGTTGGGGGAGGGGCAAGCGACATGAGCCAGTGAAAAGTGAGGTTGTGTGTGTCTCTGGGTGTTTGTATGCCCCTGCCCCTTTTCTTGTGTGTGTGTGTGTGTGTGTGTGTGTGTGTGTGTGTGTGTGTGTGTGTGTGTGTGTGTGTGTGTGTGTGTGTGTGTGTGTGTGTGTGTGTGTGTGTGTGTGTGTGTGTGTGTGTGTGTGTTTGCCAGAGGGAGGAGAGGAGTAAGAAAATGAAAGAGAAATGGAGAGACCCTAGCTGCCTTCTTTAACCACTAGTGTTAAAGCATCCCACTGCACCCCTCCCCCTATTTTCCTGCTCTAGACGACACACATTTACACAACTGTGCACACACTTGCACAGGCATGCATGCTCCTTGCTTCTCTCTGATCTCAGGGGGTCTAGACTCTAGACAGACCCCATGTTCTCTGTAATGGCTCAGACAAAATAATATGGATGAAATAAATTAAATATTGAAATAGGGTTTATTTGGTTTTATCGAAATTGGGTTAATTTTTGAATATGCAGTAGGCTTATGAATACCGTGACTTATAAACAGTAGAAAAAGAAGCAGTAAAATAAAAAACAAAACAAACAAAACATTGAGCCAGGGGTAACATATAAAATAATAAATTAAATTTGAGAAAAGTGCCTTGAGTCCTTTTTTGTAGGCTACATTATAAGAAAAGCATAAATATTATACTTTGTGCACAACGTAAGGGATTTAAAAGCTTTGACATTGCTGGAAGAAGATATAGCCTAGTACCCAAATAACATTTCAAGTCTTTGCAAAAAATAACAAAAAATAATTTAATAGACAAAAATGTACACTCTGTGTATAAAAAAAACTTGTCTAGAGGAAATCGTTCCTCATTGATGTGTTCCTCTGTAGTGAATGGTGTAATGCATTTTAATGATGTCAGTAAAATAATACATAAATAAAATAATACATTCTAAAAAACCGCACAAAATACGTGATTTAACGTTTCAGTCATAATATTCCTGCCCCTTCCTCCTTTTTAAAAATTCACAGCGTAGTGATCAGTTTTAACGTGAAACCGTTGCACAATCTTACGCAACGCTCCGGACCCATGAAGGTTTCGTTATTGGTCTATCATTGGCGAGTACGGCGTGTCATAATCGTTAACCACTAGTGTTAAAGCATCCCACTGCACCCCTCCCCCTATTTTCCTGCTCTAGACGACACACATTTACACAACTGTGCACACACTTGCACAGGCATGCATGCTCCTTGCTTCTCTCTGATCTCAGGGGGTCTAGACAGACCCCATGTTCTCTGTAATGGCTCAGACAAAACAATATGGATGAAATAAATTAAATATTGAAATAGGGTTTATTTGGTTTTATCGAAATTGGGTTAATTTTTGAATATGCAGTAGGGTCAGAAAAACCACAATGAAAACTTGGGTTTTCAATTTAAACCTCAAAATCATCAATTTAAGCATTTGAAAAAGTGTAAACTAAAGAAATGATAAATGAATAACCCATATTTACACATATTTACACTAATCAAATATAATCAAATTTGTGACTGCCAATGGTAAGTCTGTGGTACAAAGGATCAGATTTCCTTGCTTTGCACAAAAGATGGTCTTTGTAACATTTGTGGTACAGTGTTGTTGTCATTGAAGCAAAACCAATAATAGACATAGACATATAATTTAACCTAAATTGGCATGCTGATAAAAGTATTTGTAATTTAAAAAATTTGTTAAATGCAAAACATAAGAAATTCACTAGTGGTCTCACTTTTGGGTTCCACAATTTGTGCAAATTGTTTTTTCTTTTTCTTGTAACCTTGACACACCCTCTAGTCAGCCTACTTCCATTTTTTTCTGTTCTAGATATATATTTTTTTCATCTCTTTCCCACAGTCATGCAGTCCACTGAACCTCCTTCCTCTCAACCGTCACAGGATTCACTAAGCTCCAACAACAGTTTCTTGTTCAGTGACGATGAGACAAATGTTTACCTGTTGGAGGACAGGGACAGGCTGCATGAAGCCCAGTCGACTCTGTCCAGTCTCTCAAACAGAAGTATTTACAGTATGAATGGGGAGCAGGAGCGTCCTGGATCTCAGTGGGCGTGTGATGGATTCAGTGACCATGAGAGTTCACAGGGCAACAGTCACACTAGGTCAGCGTCTTTGTCCATCTCATCATTTCTCTCCCTGTCCTCCTCGTCTTCATCTGGATTAGGGTGGAGTAGCTCTGAGAGTGAGAGAGGGAAGAATGGAGGAACTGAAGGAGACCTGCTGTTTGCTCGTAAGGTGAGAATCTTTCCACCAATCCTTAAAGGGATCCCATGGTGTCAAGACTTGTATGGCTTAATATAACATAAACAATGTCTCTCACTGAAATATGTAGTAGAAAACCCATGAAAGATCCACGTTATTTAAAAAATCCATTATATATTTGGACAATGGGCGCCGCCCATTTTGTTTGCGTTCTAGGTTGATGACGTAGAATGGTTGCACTCGGCAATCAACTGGCGCTACCCATATCTATTTTTACACACACCAGGAAAAATGTTTCAGAGTTAAACAAAACCAATCAATTGCTTTGTAATTGCATTTAAAACACACGTGCACACAAACTCTCTCTCTCTCACACACACACACACACACACACACACACACACACACAGACACACCAATAGATCGGCGTGCTCACTGCTCACACACACACATCCACGCACTGTGCGCGCACACACACACAGCTGTAATGTTATACATGAGGTTGACTTGCCTAGTTTGTCACCTGGTTCCGATTCGGCAGGCCAGCACTCTCCCTGGCTGAATCCGAAATCGCCCCCTATTAGTGCTGGGCGGTATGACCAAAAATGTATATCACGGTATTTTTCTAAATTATATCGGTTTCACGGTATATGACGGTATTTTTTCCCCTATGCATGACAGGGTGTTAATCACATTTTCTACAGATTGAGAGAGGAAATACTGCAGGAGATTGACTAGAATACCCTGTTTTACTGTCATGACGAGTGAATATTGTAGAAAAATTCCACATTAGAGTTAATAGGTCTACAGGTTTACAAAATGATGCTGTGGAGAGACAACAACCAAATATAGCTGCCAAAAATATATATGCCAAAAATGCTGGCAATGTCAGATCAACGGCAGCAATGAGCAATTAAAGACCTATTAAGGTGATTTTAGGCAAAATAGCTGTAAAATGATAAATACAGTCAATAATAATGATTTAATGATTTATCACTTTCAACCAATAGGTGGCACAGTTACGAAATTGATGTGGTGTGGTCAGAATAAGGGAACAATGACACATGCAAAGATTGGTGTCAATATATCAAAGCAGAGTGTCAATATAGTGTCAATATGTCATTGCAGAGATATAGCCTCAAGAGGCCTTTTCATTATAAGTATGGACCACATGGCGGTGCTGTTTTGAAGCCGTTTAAGCAGCTTAAAGGCATGGTGCTGATGGCCAATTTCAAGTTTCGTAATGATACACCAATTCATTTGTGAAGCATAGCATTTTATATCATAAAACTGCATTGTAGTCAATGGGAATTTCATGTTTTGTTCTATTATAGCGCCACCAAGTGGCACAATCCTATCATTTTTTTATGTGTCCTCGGAGTGAGCCCATACATGTCTGTGTCAATTTTGGTGAAAACATCTTGTTTAGTTTTGGAGTTATATACATTTATATGAAAAAACACATGAAAAATGACTGACACCTGACTTTGATTGGATTTTACACCCCCTTACTATCAATATTTTGACATTTTGGCAGTAACGTATAGCTATCGACCTATGTTTCCGAACTTCTGATGCTGGTTTCGTCTCAATCGGACTAGCGGTTTCGAAGATATCAGCTAATGTTTTTAAAGTGCTAAATTACAACGCTGCACAAATAATAAGCCGAAACCTGGCAAGTCTGGTATCGTTGGCCTCGGCGAGGATTCAGGAGACAAAAAAAGTTACTCTCATGAAAATAAGTCAATCTCACCTAAAGTTATAAGCATTTGAAAAAAAAAATTCTCCACTAGGTGGCGCTGTTTCGAAACTTCTTGGGCTCATTCAGGGCACCGTGTTGATGACCCAAACCGAGTTTCGTAACAATCCGTTCATGTGTTCATAAAATACAGCATTTTAGCACATAATTCAAAATGGCCGACAGCCAAAATGGCCGATATGGTAAAATTGAATATCAGACGACTCGGCATGCCGTCCTGAATGTAACGAGACCACTTTTATGATTTTTGGACAAACAGTTCAGAAGTTATAAGCAAAAATAGCCATTTTTCGTATCTCTGGACCAGTAGGTGGCGTTGCGCCGAAACGCTGCATGTTGCCTCAAGTCATGCTTGTGATGAAATGTACCAAGTTTGGTTTGAATACGATAAAGCGTTGCGGAGATATTGCCTTAAGTGTGTTTTTGCAACCGCTACGTAAAATTTGTTTGCGCGTTTATCGCAAATGATTTGACGAATCAACTTGATTTGTAAGATTTTTTGTCAGCATGGTCTGAAGATGATCTGGTTCAATTTTCGTGCAAATCGGATGAACCGTCTAGGACGAGTTCGTAAAAGTAGGTTTTTCGGAAAATTAAAAATGGCGGGAAAATTTTTATGACGGAAAATGACTTCATAGTGTCCAATCGAATCGTCTTAAGCCAAGGAATCAGAGGAAAAAAGAATTTTGTTTCTAGCCCTTATGGTTCAAAAGTTATTAGCATAAACATGAGTCAAATTTTGGACTGATGGTGGCGCTAGAGGGATTGAGTTAGAGACTCCAAACTTGCTATGGAGACACTTGAGACCGTCCTCTATAAGTGTGCCGAATTTCATAACTTTTTACCATACGGTTCTATGGGCTGCCATAGACTTCGTGGCGGAAGAAGAAGAAGAAGAAGAAGAAGATGAAATATAGCTGCAAGCAGCAATACCGGGGCCAAGCGCAAAGAAGAAGACAAGACATGCCAAAATGGCTGGCAGTGTCAGATCAACTGGAGCAATGAGCAATTAATCAAGTTTTAAGATGATTTTAAGCAAAAGGCTGAAAATGCATTGTAGTCTGAGAGTGTCAGACCAACTGCAACAATTAACAATTATACAGTTTAAGAAGATTAGGCAAAATGGCTGAAATATCATATATTGAGTCACTGATAATGTAAGTTAATGGTTTATCACTTTTGACCAATAGGTGGCACAGATACGAAATTGAAGTGGTGTGGTCAGAATAAGGGAACAATGACACATGCAAAGTTTGATGCCAATATGTCAAAGCATTGCAGAGATACAGCCTCAAGAGTCATTTTGGCATAATGGCTCAACTTCGTCACTGCGGTTTACAAAAACGGTTTCATCTATTGATGCAAAATCCCTAACTTTTTGTTGACACAGTCTGAAGATGATACGATTCGATTTTGGTGGAAATTGGACAAACGGTCTAGGATGAGTTTGAAAAAGTAGGTTTTGATCAAATAAGAACATTGACGACAGGATGTTTGACCAAATATGGAAAAATTAGTATCTATGTTCTCGGCATGAGCCAATGACTGTATTATGACCAGTTTCATTAAACTAGGCTAATTTAATCAAAAGTTATTAGCATGTTTGTAAATTTTGTTATAACCTCTGACCACAAGGTGGCACTGCCCCAAAACGTTTTGAGTACCTTCAAAGCATGGTGCGGAAGACATGATTTTTGGACAAACAGTTCAAAAGTTATAAGCAAAAATAGCCATTTTTTGTATCTCCGGACCAGTAGGTGGCGCTGCGCCGAAACTCTGCATGTTGCTTCAGGTCATGCTTGTGATGACATATACCAAGATTGGTTTGAATACGATAAAGCGTTGTGGAGATATAGGCTTATGAGTGTTTTTGCAACCGCTACGCAAAATTTGTGTGCGCGTTTATCGAAAACGATTTGACAAATCAACTTGATTTGCAAGATTTTTTGTCAGCATGGTCTGAAGATGATCTGGTTCAATTTTCGTGCAAATCGGACAAACCGTCTAGGACGAGTTCGTAAAAGTAGGTTTTTTGGAAAATTAAAAATGGCGGGGAAATTATCATGACCGAAAATGACATCATAGGTTGCAATTGAATCGGCATGAGCCAATGACTCTATTATGACCAGTTTCAATATACTAGGCTAATTTAATCAAAAGTTATTAGCATTTTTGTCAAGTTTGTTATATCTTTTGACCACAAGGTGGCACTGCCCTAAAACTTTTTGAGTACCTTCAGGGCATAGCAAGGAAGTCACATACCGAGTTTAGTAACAATATACTAATGCATTTGTAAAATATAGCATTTTTTGACAAAATTCAAAATGGCCGACAGCCAAAATGGCCGATATGGTAAAATTGAATATCAGACGACTCGGCATGCCGTCCTGAATGTAACGAGACCACTTTTATGATTTTTGGACAAACAGTTCAGAAGTTATAAGCAAAAATTGCAATTTTTCGTATCTCCGGACCAGTAGGTGGCGCTGCGCCGAAACGCTGTATGTTGCCTCAAGTCATGCTTGTGATGACATGTACCAAGTTTGGTTTGAATACGATAAAGCGTTGCGGAGATATTGCCTTAAGTGTGTTTTTGCAACCGCTACGTAAAATTTGTTTGCGCGTTTATCGCAAATGATTTGACGAATCAACTTGATTTGCAAGATTTTTTGTCAGCATGGTCTGAAGATGATCTGGTTCAATTTTCGTGCAAATCGGATGAACCGTCTAGGACGAGTTCGTAAAAGTAGGTTTTTCGGAAAATTAAAAATGGCGGGAAAATTTTTATGACGGTGATTTTGTTTCTAGCCCTTATGGTTCAAAAGTTATTAGCATAAACATGAGTCAAATTTTGGACTGATGGTGGCGCTAGAGGGATTGAGTTTGAGACTCCAAATTTGCTACGGTGACATTTCAGACTGTCCTCTATTAGTGTGCCAAATTTCACAACTTTTTACCATACGGTTCTATGGGCTGCCATAGACTTCGTGGCGGAAGAAGAAGAAGAAGAAGAAGATGAATAATAATAATAAGAACGGGAACGGTTTCAATAGGTGCCTTCGCACCTTCGGTGCTTGGCCCCTAATAAAACACAGACATGCAACACGCTCAGAATCATACTTAGACACCTGAATATTAAAAGTTGAGTTGAGGGCACCTTAAGCATTTTAAAAATCTAATCCTATATAACAACAAACTGCCAAAACGAAGAGAAACGCGGATATTTGCAATACATTTAAGAGGACTCTCTGAACGAATGACACACATCAGTTTAACACAGAAAGAATAAAGCAGTTACTTTTTGGCCCATTCTTCTTTGAATTGTCAGTTTATTTATTAACTTACATCATTGTCTTTTGTGTAGCAGAATAATCCATCGTGTCAGCGCGTTCATGATCAGACATAGGTTATCAGTGTAATCAGTGCATACATTTCATTTTAATAAGACGTGATGAAATATGCGCGCATCCACGCTTCTGGTTCATGTCTAGAGCACTAGAGTTTATGAAATATGTCCATAAAAAATTTAAACGCGCTCGCTCCGGTCTATATCAGTGCTATATGACCCATGTGGTGAGCGTTGTTAAACTCATCGCAGCGCTCCGTGCAGAAACCGCTCTCTCTCGCGCGCCGCGTGTAGTTTGAATTCTCAACTATAATCAAGGGCTGAATCCGACATCGCTCCCATAACCTCAAATATAGCATTATTTGGAGGGCACAGCGCTTTTTAGTGGTGTCTGAAACCCTAGTGGACGTTATTGAGTGCACTCATTCTATCCCATTGCACCGCAATAACGAGTGTACAGCCGATGTACACACAACGGTTGTCCGACTTCACGCACGTTTTCATTCACTCCTTCAAATAAAGTGATAACGTAGGGAATTGTGAATGAGAGTATAGGATACAGCCATAGGCTGTGCTGTAATGCGATCTCAACTGTTTTCTGACTGCTCTTACTACAGTGCATCAATGAAATGGGTCCCCTCTCAAACAATGACGCGCTGCGCCGCGTTCCGAACGTTGTTTAAGCGACATATACCGGTATTGCGGTATCATCAAAATTCATATCATAAAAAAAATAAATACCGGTATTCGGTATGAACCGGTATACCGCCCAGCACTACCCCCTATACCCTCAAATAGGGCACTATTTGAAGGGACAGCCATTTGTAGTGGTGTCCGAAACCATACTGTACGTTATAAGTGCACTCATTCAATCCCACATTGAACCGCAATAATGAGTGTACAGCTGATGTACACACAGCAGCTGTCCGAATTCACTCACTCATTTTAAGTCACTCATCAAGTGAACTGAATTAGTGGATAACGTAGTGAATAGAGAATGAGGTTTTAGGGGGCGATTTCAGATTCAGCCCCTGTCGTGGAGACTGACGAGGGCAGCCCATAACACACCTCGATTGAGAACAGAGCTGTCAGATGTGTGTGTGTGTGTGTGTCATAGACCTATGGTCATAGACCGTAAAAAAAAGGTGTGTGTGTGTTTGTGGGCGGCTGGGCGCGCGCGCAATCTCGATTGAGACCTGAGACCCTGTCAGATGTATGTGTGTGAGCGTTCACGCGCGTGCCGATTTGTTGGTGTGTGAGTGTGTGTGAGAGCGTTTGTGTGCACGTGTGTTTGAGTGTGTTTTAAATGCAATTACAAAGCAATTGATTGGTTTTGTTTAACTCTGAAACATTTTTTGAGGTGTGTTGTGGTAAAAATAGCTACTGGTAGAGCCAGTTGATTGCCGAGTGCAACCATTCTACATCATCAACCTAGAACGCAAACAAAATGGCGCCGCCCATTGTCCAAATATATAATCCATCGATCCATCTTCTTCCGCTTATCCGGGGCCGGGTCGCGGGGGCAGCAGTCTAAGCAGAGATGCCCAGACTTCCCTCTCCCTAGACACTTCCTCTAGCTCTTCCGGGGGGACACCGAGGCGTTCCAAGGCCAGCCGGGAGACATAGTCCCTCCAGCGTGTCCTTGGTCTTCCCCGGGGCCTCCTCCTGGTTGGACATGCCCGAAACACCTTCCCGGGAAGGCGTTCAGGAGGCATCCGGAACAGATGCCCGAGCCACCTCAGCTGTCCCCTCTCGATGTGGAGGAGCAGTGGCTCTACTCCGAGTTCCTCCCGAGTGACTGAGCTTCTCACCCTATCTCTAAGGGAGCGCCCAGCCACCCTGCGGAGAAAGCTCATTTCGGCCGCCTGTATCCGGGATCTTGTCCTTTTGGTCATGACCCAAAGCTCATGACCATAGGTGAGAGTAGGAACGTAGATTGATCGGTAAATCGAGAGCTTCGCCTTACGGCTTAGCTCTTTCTTCACCACGACAGACCGGTACATCGACCGCATTACTGCAGAAGCTGCACCGATCCGTCTGTCAATCTCCCGTTCCATCCTCCCCTCACTCGTGAACAAGACCCCTAGATACTTGAACTCCTCCACTTGAGGCAGGAACTCTCCACCAACCTGAAGTGGGCAAGCCACCCTTTTCCAAATATATAATGGATTTTTTAAATAACGTGGATCTTTCATGGGTTTTCAACTACATATTTCAGTAAGACACATCATTTATGTTATATTAAGCCATACAAGTCTCAACACCATGGGATCCCTTTAATAGTTTACACCTGTTATTAACATCCGTCTCATGTATTCCAATCAAAGATAGTCAGTTACTTTATTACAGTTACCATTACTTTTTTTCACTTGTACATTACAAATGTGACATCTGTAACTACTTGTGATTGAGGGTCTTTGAATTAAAGGTAGGGTAGGCAATTTGTTTTTGTTTTTCATTCGTGAAATTTCCTCACTACTAAATATTACACGGTAGACTATTTGTGGCATTATAACAAAGTTGAAGTAATTGGGAGCAACAGGCCACGTAAAATCACAGAGCATGGTAAGCGCATGCAGAGGCGCACAGTGCGCAGAAGTCGTCAACTTTCTGCAGAGTCCATGTGTCACATATCTGACTTTTCCTGTTTATCACGTGGTGTTTTGCTATTTTCTGTGTCATGTGTGCTCCTTTCTTTTATCTTGACCCCTCCCCTCTTAGCTGTTAATTGGTTGATTTGCCCCACCTGTCTTCCCTCATTTATTGCCTTGTTTGCTCCCTATTTAGTCTCCTTGTGTTTGCAGTTCTGTGTTGGTTCGTTGTCATTATTTCCCATTCCTGTTTCATGTTACCTGGTTCCTTGTGTTTGGTATGTTCTAAGTTTTCCCCCTCGTGGGTTATTTTAGTTTGTTTTTTGTTTATATTTTTTATTATTAATAAACCCATGTTCTCCTGTACTTGAGTCCTCGTCTCATCCCTTCACCCTCTTACGTGACACCATAGCTACAGACCTCCAAACTTTGTGTGGGCTTCAGATTAGCTCAAGAACAGTTCGTAGAGAGTTTCATGGAATGGGTTTCCATGGCTGAACAGCTGCATCCAAGCCTTACATCATCAAGTACAATGCAAAGCATCGGATGCAGTGGTGTAAAGCATGCAGCTACTGGACTCTAGAGCAGTGGAGACGAGTCTGCGTTTGAGAATGGTGCTTGCCTGACTGCATTGTGCCAAATATAAAGGGGGATTATGGTGTGGGGTTATTTTTCAGGGGTTGGGCTTGGCCCCTTAGTTCCAGGGAAAGGAACTCTTAATGCTTCAGCATACCAAGACATTTTGGACAATTTCATGCTCCCAACTTTGTGGGAACAGCTTGGGGATGGCCCCTTTCTGTTCCAACATGACACAAAGCAAGGTCCATAAAGACATGGATGAGCCAGTTTGGTGTTGAAGAACTTGACTGGCCTGCACAGAGTCCTGACCTCAACCCGATAGAACACCTTTAGTGTCAGTGCCTGACCTCACAAATAGAAGAATGGTCAAAAATTCCCTTAAACACACTCCTAAACCTTGTGGAAAGTCTTCCCAGAGGAGTTGAAGCTGTTATAGCTGCAAAGGGTGGGCCAACTCCAAATTAAACCCTACGGATTAAGAATGGGATGTTATTAAAGGTCCCATGGCATGAAATTTTCATTTTATGAGGTATTTCAACATTAATATGAGTTTCCCTAGCCAGAATATTGTCCCCAAGTGGATAGAAATGTTGATTGGTGTAAAACCGAGTTCTGGCTGTCTTTTTCTGCCTTTGAGAAAATGACAGGCCAGACTAGCCAATCCTGAAGTCTCCTGGTTTGACGTCCAAGCAGGAACGGTTACCTCCCTTTCCTCCACCCAGAGAATCTGGCACGCCCATGCAAACGCTCGAGAGATCATTGCTTGTGAACGAGTGAATGCTGGCAGTTTCTCAGTGTTTGGATGTACAAATGAAAACAGAAGTCTTTTTCAGTTCCTTCTGATCTGTGATCAGTGATTTCTTATGTGTAGCTAATTATTTATTATTCGTGCACACACTGCGGCTTCTCTCCCGACAGAACGGTGTTTTCGTGTTTTCTATCTTGTGAGTCAGTGTTTTTGTACGTCCTCGTCGCGTCTATCTGTTCTTAAATGTGCATACAGTCGGGAGTTTCTGCTCAACATCGGCAGAGCCACATCTTTAGAGATAAAACTCACGCACGCCGAAGCTCGGCCTTCAACATCCCCGACCCCCAGTACTGCATCTGGCCCACAGCGGAGGCACCAAACGCGGCGTGAGATTAAGCAGAAGGGGGGTAAGCGTGAGGGTATCCGGCTAGGCTAGCCAGCTTTCCCCACAATAAACTGGATTACATTCGATTACTGCTGTTGTGTCTTTGTTTGCGCTGTGTAAGTTACTCAATGCGCGTCACTGACGCTTTTCATATGATTGGAACATATCTAGAAATAATGCTTTAATCAAACTTACTAACTCGTTCATCTCGCTGTAATGGTACATTGCATGTGTTACAAAGTTGGTAGAATAAGGATGAAGACGGACTCGGCGTGACTGGGACTCGTGTTTATTCAGAACTCTCAGATACAAACACAATAAACTCGCGCTGACAGACAGCGCTCTCACAACTCTGTAGTTACTATAAATAACTTTGTTAGCAATCGCTCCGTCTCCGTGATGTCCGGTTCACGAACGAATCATTCTTTTGAATCGGTTCTTTTTAGTGAACCGAACCAGTTCACCAAATCGGACTGAATCGTTCTAAATGGTTCGCGTCTCGAGTCAGCGCTGATCCATAATTTACTAAAGTTACTAACTTTCTGACATGAGTGACAGCCCCTCCGACTAGAAATAAACTAATAACCTGAAGTATATTCTAGTAACTACAACAGTTCACCCTGAACTGAGACATGCTGAGAGAACTGATGAGAAGTGAACTCAGGTCCATCCGTCTCTCTGGCAGCAGCTTGTGCGTCGTAAACCTAGTTAAACCACGCCCCCTCCGCTCATTTCAAATGCAAAGATGTCAGCCAATCACAACAGTGGGCGTTTTTACTGAAGTCTCACAGCAGACACGCCTCTTGAAACAGGGCAGTCAGCCACAGGGCAAACAGCAGTATAGACAAAATGCCTTTTATTTCTAAATTATGACATTTTATGATGTAAAAATCATACTAACAATATAAGTACACCTCAGGAAACACTGTAAAATAATAGAAAAATGCCATGCCATGGGACCTTTAAAGTTCATGTGCATGTAAAGGCAGGCGTCCCAAATCATTTGGCAGTATAGTGTATCTTCTGTGGGACCAAGTCTCGGGACCAAAAATGGCACTTTATCATTGAATTTGGTCCAAATGCAATGCTACGATGTCCTACCAGCCTGTCAACTAGGGCTGTAATCTCCCAGTCGATTAGTTGATTATTAGTCGATACGTTCTGGCTCGAACCGCGTTCATTTCATCAGTTTTGCCGCATTAATTTCATCAGTTTTGTCCCATTCATTTCATCAGGTGGAAAGCACTAATTGCTAATGGGGATGTTTTCAGAGCACCCCTGTTTCACAGGTAACAGTCTGTCTTCAGAACACCCCCCTTGTTTTCACTTCTTTTGGATTAGCCCAACCCACTGGAGAAGAGAGACAGATTGAAGTAACGTTAGGCTATACTTTGCTGTATATTATTTATTTAATTGTGAGAGCGTTTTCCTAATCAGTCCTCTTCTACCATGCCAACAAAGACATCGGCAGTGTGGCAGCATTTTTTTTAAAATAGAAAATGGGGAAAAAAGACGAATGCAAATTTTGCAAGCAACAGTTTGCATATCACAGCTTGACGAAAAACATGTCATATCAGCTAAAACTGGTAAGTTAACTTGTCTGCGTTAGGTTGCCCCATCTGTTTTGAGTAGGCTATATGAACATATCAGAATTGCCATATTTCAATGTTTTTTATTTGGAGGCGCGTGGGCTGTGCCCACTGTTTGTATTAGTTTTGAACCTATGTTTTATTTTTCAGTTATGCACTTTATTTCGTTTCTGCTCTTGATCTGGCTTGTTTAATAAATATTCCTTTTTTATTAAAGTGGACGTGCCTTTTGTGTTTAAGAGTAAAAGCCCCTCGTCTGGCAGCTGCTACTGTTTCCTTCGGCGGACCGGAAGAGGAGGAGGATGACAGCTTTTCGCTTGCTGCATCTGAAAGCGTGTGGTCGGACACCGACGCGGACTGCCATGGGCGGCAAAACCTCAGTTGATGCTGAGCTTATGCGCCTGCTCACTAAGGCCATGGACAACCTCGATATTGACTGGTCTCAACCCCAGGAGCCCACGAGAAGCAGACTGGACGAGTGGTTTTTCAAGAACCGCCGCCACCCGACCGCTCAAAAACCCGCTCCCTTCTTCCCAGAAGTCCACGAGGAATTATCCAAGTCGTGGAAGGCGCCATTTTCATCTCGCGCCAAATCCGCTTTTTCTCCCACGCTCTCGGTGGTCAATGGCGCTCAGGAAAAGGGATATCACGCTCTTCCTCCCCTCGAGGAAGCCGTCGCTGCACACCTTTGTCCGCCCTCCGCCACGGAATGGCAGTCAAATGCTGTACACCCATCTAAAGCCTGCCGCACTACTTCGAGCCTCGCCGGTCGAGCATACGCCTCCGCCAGCCAGGCGGCCTCAGCGCTACACTCTATGGCGGTGCTTCAGGTCTTCCAGGCCGAACTCCTCCGTTCCCTGGATGAGTCTGTCCCTGATACAGAGGCACTGAAGGACCTGCGCGGTGCCACTGACTTGGCCCTGCGTGCGACCAAGGCCAGCGCTCAGGCGATCGGCAGATGCATGGCCAACTTGACGGTGTTGGAGCGCCATTTGTGGCTTAACCTAACCGAGATGAAAGACTCGGACAAGACCGCTTTTCTGGACGCGCCCATGTCGCCTTCAGGATTATTCGGTCCCTCTGTGGTTGGGTTCACAGAACGCTTCACAGAGGCTCAAAAGGCCTCACAGGCAAAGAGACATTTCCTCCCCAAGCGTTCCAGCTCCTCCGCTAGCCGTCACGCTAAGGCTAGACCAGCCCAGCCCACCAAGGCGGTGCCATCAGCTCACCAGCCTCACACGGCTTCTAAGCCTGGACATCGTTCCCGTTCTACGAGGCGCAGCAGACCGCCGGAGCGTCGAGGTCCCCGACCCAGCAATGTGTCGAAACCTGAGCCGCAGAAGCCGTCCTAGCCAGAGGCACAAAGAGAAGGTGGATAATACCCGCTTCGGCCGGTTTACCACCTCGCTCTCTTCCAAAACGTTCCCCAGCTCCTTTCAACCAGGCGGCTGGGCACACTACATACACAGCCAACGAGCCCGCAAACAAGCGCGCTCGCCTGTACACAAACGCCGTTTTCACAGCGACCCATATGAATCACAAAAAGGTTTTTTTCTCTGTAGGCAGTGTGCCAGCATTAAAGCATGTACCCCTACACTCAATCACTCCCCCATGTTCCCTAGCCCCCTGCACTCAGGTGGTTGGAAACATTATCCTCACAGTCAACGAGCCCGTATTCAAACGCGCTCGCCTGTACACAAGCACCAATATTCTATGTCCCCCGGCCCCCTGCACTCAGGCGGCGGGAAACAATTCCCTCCCAGTCAGAGAGCCCGTGAACAAACGCGCTCTGGTGAACGCCACTTTAACACAACATTATCGGGCCACCGAGTCCCTGTTACCCAGCGACTCGCCCCACAAATTATTTCAGCCCCTGGCTTCGAAGGCCGAGGCCTGGCGGGCCATTCCCGGCATTTCAAAATGGGTGTTGAACACAATAGAACAAGGTTACTCGCTACAGTTTGCTCGCAGACCACGGCGCGAAAGAGACAACGGTGAGAAGCGACACAAGTCACGTGCTTCGAACCGAAATATCAAAACTGTTAATGAAAGGGGCGGTGGAAGCCGTTCACCCCTCACAGAGCGAGTCAGGCTTTTACAGTTGTTACTTCCTTGTACCAAAAAAGGACGGTGGTCTCAGGCCCATTCTAGATCTCAGACATCTGAACAAGGCCCTTATGAAGCGCCCGTTCAAAATGTTGAAAATGAAACAAATCCTTGCGCACATTCGCCCGGGAGATTACAGTTTTTCACTGTAGATCTAGAGGATGCCTATTTCCACATACAAATAGCCCCCCATCACAGGCCATTCTTGAGATTCGCCTTCGAGGGGAAAGTTTATCAATACAGGGTGCTACCCTTTGGTCTATCTCTGGCTCCCCGCACGTTTACGAAGTGCATGGAAGCGGCGCTAACCCCGCTGAGGCTTCAGGGAATGAGAATTCTCAACTATCTCAACGACTGGCTCATAATAGCTCAGTCAGAGATACAGTTATTGAACCACAGATCTTGGCTTCTCAACCATTTGAAATGCTTGGGCCTCAGAATCAATGTGGCAAAGAGCTCATTGTCCCCCACACAGAACGTTTCGTTTCTGGGAACAGTGTTAGACTCACTACAGATGAACGCGCGACTGACGTCACAGCGCGCACTCTCTGTTCGGAACCGAGCGGTTTCCCTCAGGTCCGGTGCATACACTCCTCTCAAACACTTTCAGAGGATGTTGGGTCACATGGCCTCGGCGGCGCCAGTCCTCAGACTAGGTCTGTTACACATGCGCCCCTACAGCACTGGCTGAATCGCTGCGTTCCAGCTCACGCATGGCTCTCGGGCTGATTAAAAATCAAGGTAGACCACAACTGTGTGTTGGCTCTGGCTCCTTGGAAAAATCCTGTCTGGTATCAGACGGGTGTGAGTTTGGGCACTGTTACGAAGTGGAAAGTTATCTCGACAGACGCATCCAACCTAGGTTGGGGAGCCCTTCACGAGGGCAGGCCAGTCTCCGGTCTCTGGTCAGACTCGGAAAAGAGCCTTCACATAAACTGTCTTGAGATGAAAGCGGTCACACTATCGCTAAGAGCTTTCCTTCCGTACATAAAGCACCACCATGTCCTGATCCGAACGGACAGAAGGTCAGTAGTACCCTATATAAATCGCCAGGGCGGTCTAAGATCTATTGGTCTACACACAATGGCGGAAAAAGTCCTAATATGGGCAGAGCACAACCTGAGCTCGCTGAGAGCGACTCATGTGCCAGGCATTCTGAATATGGGTCCCGACATGCTGTCCAGGGGCAAAGTGTCCCCAGCAGAGTGGTCTCTTCACCCACAAACGATTCAGACAATTTGGGGCATGTTTGGAGAGGCAAACGTGGATCTTTTTGCCTTGCAAGGCAATGCTCAATTGCTTATATATTTCTCCAAGCACAAGGACGCGTTGGCCCACGAATGGCCCAACCTTCCTCTTTATGCTTTTCCCCCAATCTCAATGTTACCTCAGGTCATAGAGAGGATCAGGGAGAGCAAATGCGCTGTGCTTTTAATAGCCCAGCTTTGGAGAAATCAACCATGGTTCTCACTGCTAAGTCGGATGTCAGATACAGCCCCGTGGCCAATACCTCTGAGGAGAGACCTCCTCATGCAGGCGAAACGGCAGATCTGGCATCCCCGTCCCGATCTATGGGCGCTTCATGTCTGGCCCATCAACGGGTACATGAGAACCTCTCTAAAAGTTTATTAAACATTATTTCTGAAGCTAGAGCCCCCGCGACCAGGCGGCTCTATTCAGGCAAATGGTCAGTATTTTCGGACTGGTGCAAAGCAGGAAGCTTGACCCCACATAAATGTGAAGTGTCAGAAGTGCTCACTTTTTTACAAGAGCTACTGGACGCGGGTCGTTCCCCCTCCACGCTCAAAGTTTATGTGGCTGCTATAGCAGCGTATCACATTCAAGTGAATGAACTGTCACTGGGGAAGAACGATCTTATGGTGCGTTTCCTCAAAGGGGCTAGAAGGCTTCACCCACCTCACCCCCCTTCAGTCCCTATATGGGACCTGTCCACGGTCCTGGATGCTATGAAAGGCTCAACATTCGAGCCTCTGCATTTGGTGAGCTTAAAGCTCCTATCACTCAAGACCGCTTTTCTGCTAGCGATCGCATCAGTTAAGCGAGTGGGTGATCTGCACGCGCTCTCAGTGAGCGCCTCTTGTCTGGAATTTGGGCCAAACGACTCTAAAGTCGTCCTCAAACCAAGACATGGATATGTACCTAAGGTGCTTTCAACTCTGTTCAGAGCACAGGTCATTTCACTTTCAGCACTCTCATCATCGTTAGATGAGGAAGATGCTAATTTGTTCTGTCCTGTCAGAGCGCTGAGAATATACAAAGAGCGTTCCGCTGCTTTCAGGCAAACTAAACAGCTCTTTGTGTGCTTTGGCGGCCGCACCCGCTGGTGCGCGGTTACAAAGCAGACCTTGTCACGATGGAAAGTGGATGCTATCTCGCTGGCTTATGAGTCCAAAGATCTCAGCTGCCCTATAGGCATCAAAGCCCATTCTACTAGAGGCATGGCCAGGGGTGCACATCACTTTTTCAGTCAGTTACTCAGGTGAGTACCAGGAGATGGTGTATGGTACTCACATATGTAGCATTGTCTTAATAAGTGCAGTCTTTCTCACTGTCCTCCTCCGTGTCGCCACCACTGTCCTCTTCACTGTCGCCCCCACTGTCCTCTACTTCAGCTTCCTGCATGGTAGAGGATGAAGATGCTGCAGATGCACCTCCCTGTCCTTGGTTGAGCCTCCGATTAGCTGTCTCCATCCACAGGTCAACAGCTTGCTTTGGGTCAAATGTCTCTGTGGTCTGCTTTGACAGGTGAATGTGCATCAGGGCTGAGAGACGAGGATGTGACAGACGAGATCGGTACTTGGTTTTTATTATGTTGAGATGTGAAAATCCCCTCTCACAAGCTGCACTGCTTAAAGGCAGTGTAAGAGACAGCTTAACCACCTTGTTGATGTTGGAGTAAGCATCTGGGTTACTTGTATTTACAATTTGGACCAAGTCATGCACAGAAGAGGCTCCCAGGCGTTTTCCTGCCTGCTTTAAGCGCATCCATTCTGTCACAGTGGTGTTTTTGTCAAGTTGCAAGGTGGCCTCAAATTTCTTGAGAATGCTGCAAACTGTTGTGTTTCCAAAACTGTGTAGGTCTTGCATTTCCTGAGGCCATGTTGAAGGATCAAATACTAAGAAATTATCACATGACTTGAGGGAGTCATATCTGATTTCAAACTCTTCAATTAACCCCCTGAGTAAGTTTATCTTGTCTCGGTCAGCATCAGCATTCGAAACCCTGTGGCCTTCACCATCAAGCAGAAGGGTGAACTTTCCAATGGCCACCATGAGTTCATCCTTACATTCTCCAATGGTCAGCTTTTCCTTCTGAAACCTAATGGATGTGGTCTTCAAAATGTTGCCAATGTCAAGCATGTTTGACAGAAAGCACTGAAAACGCTCTGTGCAGATATGCTGCAAGTCACTGTTATCACTCGTAGCTAGTTGCATTTTAATGGCTGGCAATAGTCTTGATATTTTTAACAGTGTTTCATGCCTCCATGCAGACCATCTGACATTATGAAACTTACCCAGTTTCACAAAGGAGATACCGTTTTCTTCACAGAGCTTCTTCAGTGCTGCAGTTTTTTTTGCTCCACCTTTTTGTAAATAAAACTGCAGCAGCTTGACCACAGAGCGATTAAATGTCTCACAGTAAGGAACGTTGCGATCAGCTGATTTTGCGCAATTCTCCAGTGTGTGTGCGGTGCACAAAATGTGCACAAGTGAGTCTCCAACCGCAACGAGTTGCCGGAGTTTTGGTACAACGCCGTTGTACACACCAACGTTGACAGCAGCCCCGTCTGTGCACACAGCGACCAACTTTGTTGTCCAGTCATTCAAGCCTGTGTCCTGGAAAAGTCTAACAAGTCCGTCTGTTATGGCCTGCGCGGTTCGGTCAGCACCCAATTCAATCAGTCCAATAAAGTCCGAGGAAAACTCTCCGTTGCTGGACACAGACACGATGTAAACGATTTCCTGCTCAGTTTTTGTGATATCCTCAGATCCATCAAAAAGCAGCCCCCAAAATTCAGCAGACTGCAACTTGGCTCGTAACTCCCCGGTGATTGCGCGAGCGATACTCTGCATGATCCGTGTGCCCCCTTCACGTGAATGATATGCCCCTCCGACATTTACTCCTAGCCGCTTCAGTAAAGAAATATCCTCAGAATAGGAAGACATGGGACGTGCGTGTTTAGCTTTATGGAAGGCGAGGAGAAAAATATTAAAGAGAGCTTGCCGCTGTTCTTCATTCAGCTTGTCTCGCCACCTGGCAAGTGGGCGACTGGACATTTCTTCTCGGCTAGCTTGTTTATTCGCAATGGCTTGCGCGACATTCGTGTGCTCCTTGCTCTTTTCATGTTTGTCAAATAAAGGATGGTTGAAATTCTTTGAGCCTTTATAAAACGCACCTGTTTTGTCTGCTAGATGTGGATTTGAGCGGCAAATCTTGCACCACATTTCAGTGCGCTCATCGTTAACTTCAAGCCACTGCACATCTTGAAGCCACTTTTCAGAAAAAATTCTTTTTTTCGGCTCAGGCTCCAGTTGGCGTTTCTTTGAAGGCGGTGAAACACCAAAAAAGCTGCTTAATGTCTGTTGCTTTTTGGACATCTCTGACTGCGAGGTTGTGTTCGATTAGATGATAAGATCGGTTAAGTACGCAAAGACGCGTGGTAACACAAGTGGGCCTACGCATTTCTGATTTTTGTTGCGCATGCGTACCTGCGTACCAGTTATGTGCACCCCTGGGCATGGCCTCATCGTGGGCTTGGTCTACTGGCATTTCTCTGAATGATATCTGTGCGGCAGCAGGCTGGGCCTCCCCGTCCACTTTTATCAGGTTTTATAATTTGGATGTCCCTGCCTTACAGGCTGGGCTTCTCGCTGTGTAATACATATTAACACCTTAAGGCCCGACAGTCTGGTCTGGGTTAAGTATTTGTATAAGTCATAAGCACATTCCTTACATGACTCGAATTATCTGGTCATTCAATATTCTTTGGCCCGACTATGTCTGGTCTATACATACATATATATATATATATATACTACACTTATCTTTGCGTGTTATTCTCATTAAATGGCCGACTCAGGTCTGGCTCATATTGGGGACTTTTATGAATATCATATTTACGGGCCCACTTAGGTCGGTCTGGGTATGGTGTCTCCAGGCTTCAGAGCCGTTAAGCGAGCACAGCGTTTTGCATTGGGTCCCCTAGCGTTTAGCTAAACGCATTACGAGAGTACTCTCGAAAGGGAACGCTTTGGTTTCTAACGTAACCTCGGTTCCCTGAGAAGAGGGAACGAGTATTGCGTTTGCTTGCCGTGCTTCGCTTGCTCAGGGAGTCGCTTCAGTCGATTAACCTGACGAACCTGGCGAGACAGGGTCTTTTATACCTTTGGCTATGCAAATTCTGCTGCCCCTTGTGGCGGGAATATTAGAGGGACATAGGTTCCTGCAGTTGCAGCAGCACAGCCAATCAGCACGCAGCTGCTTCCTGCTGAGAGCTGTGCTGCTGCACTGTGTTTTACAAGGTATTTTTAGGATAAAAATTTGCTTCAAAATCTTGAGGAAAGGAAATTCCCCTAGCGTTTAGCTAAACGCAATACTCGTTCCCTCTTCTCAGGGAACCGAGGTTACGTTAGTAACCGAAGCGTTGTTCTCATAACAGATGGTTCTTATCTCTAAGATACACATGACCAGCAATGTTTAAAACATTTGTTTTTGCACAGAGGTTGATTGCCAGGTGAATTGGTTGTCCTTCACTATCTTTCTGGACACATCAGGATACATTAGTGTTTTCACCAGAACTTTCTGACCCCATTTACATCTGAATTTATTGCTGTCCACTTGTGCTGGGATTGCCTGAAACGAATATTAATATCAGATGCAAACAGGATAGGAGTTAGTTTGAATATCACATGATGGTGGCTTTCTCTCCCCTCAGTGTTTAGAGCTCCAGGGGTTTGTTCGCCCTCTGCTGGAGCTTCTAAATGGACTGAAGAAAGGAAGATTTGACAAAGGTAAGACAAAAGCACACTGTCTCTGTGTCCAGCCTTAAACATGTAAAGTTATACAGTGATAATGGGCATATAATAATATGTATAGTTTAGAGTGTATCAACCTTTTTTTGTGTGTTAATTTACCTGCATCTGTTCTCTTATTTTCTGACTCTTTCATTCTTGTGTAACACTGACAAGGTGAAGCCCAAGGCTTTAATTTTTATTAAAAACAAAAGCCAATTTACTTTCTGTTTACAGATTTTGCACATTTTATTAAATAAGTAGAAAACATCAAATTGTGCAGGAAGTGATTTAACCAGACTCTTTCGGATGAATACTGAGATTTCATCAACGCTTTTACTGCATGTGATTGGCAGGTCTCAGCAGTTTTCAGCAGAGTGTTGCAATGGACAGAATTCAGAGGATTGTGGGAGTGCTGCAGAAACCACATATTGGGTGAGTGTGAACATCAATATGAAATCCAGCATAACATTAGATGTTATTCAGATTATGAGAAAATACACAAAAAGGGTTGAATTGCAATATGTTAGAGTTGTTAGGTCTAATATCACAATTTTTGTTCACAAGTATTTATGACATTATTAGGGGTTTCATCTTCTAAACAATGTATTCTGTATAGACACAAGGACATTCTAAGGACATAAACCAACTTTTGTAAAAATCTGTAGAAAATGCAATACAAAAAACATATTGACTACAGAACAGTTTTGCTTTTTGACTGTGCTTTTTGGCCAACATATCTTAATATATCTTACAAAATATCAGTCGGAGTCAGACAAATAAACAACAATGGCAACCAACAGCCCAAAATTAAGAAGCCAGTAATTTAATTTGTAAATGGATCATTCCATGTCAAATCAACCAAATTTTGGAAACTTCCCTGGCTCAAATTAATGATTTTTGATTTAGATGTATTTACACTATTACTACTATACACTACTAGTAATCCACTATTTTGTCGAGGGGGTCAAAACGACATGTTTTCACATGAGATTTGGAACCAAATTACAGGGGGGTAAAAATGACATTGAAAAGATTAAAGCATCATTATTTTAAATTTACACAGAGATTGGTAGGTCTATTAGTTAATTATGTTTACTTTAGCCATCTTTGTTGCATTATATGCCAATCGTGAAAGTTCAACACTTTTTGTCTTTTTTGTGCCCCAAGTTTGCATGCCTGTACCTCAAGAAGTAGTAAAGATATCTTAATACCCATTTTTAATTTTGGTTTTTAACAAACATTTATTTTGGCATCTTCATGTTAAAGGCTCTATATGGTTCAATCCCAGATATATGGGGATCTTAATGCGCTCCATGAGTAAATTGTTAAATTGTACACATTTTCAGTGGCCAAAAACCAAATGTGGGTCACTTTGCATACAGTGGATCCTTTTTTCTTTTAAAAGGAATATCTGAACAACAAATGATGTTGAATGTCCCAAGAATAAATAATGTTGAAACTAGAAATGTATCTTGTTCCCTCTATCAAAACAATTGCATACAACGTACCTCTCTGAATGCCAAAAATCCACTGAAATTGTCAAGTTGAGGCACATTAACTTGCTCTTAAAAGTGTATTTATAAGAATTTAACTAATTTATATTTGAATGAGTTTCAAGAATATTTGAAAGAAAGGATTTTTTGTTCTTTATAACAGCTTCTGAAGCTAGCAAGAGTTCAAATATGTTGTCTCAATATCTCTGTGATTGAAGCATATAGGTCCTTACATATGAAGAATCATTTAAAAAAAAAAAAAATGTTAATAGGAACAAGAATCTAAAATGATATTAAGATATCTTGAACACTTCTTGAGTTACAGACATGTAAACATCAGAAGGAAAAAAATTGGCACTCCGAGAGGGATGTTGTATGCAATTATTTTAATAGAGGGAAACAAGATACATTTCTAGTTTCAGTATTATGTGTTCTCCAGACATTCCTCTTTACACACAATAAGTATCAGCTATTTGAAAAGTTAGCTAAATTAGTTTTTTGACCACTGAAAATGTGTACAATTTACCAATTTACTCATGGAGTCGCATTGGGATATATCTCTGGGACTGAACCATATAGGGCCTTTAAAATGAAGATACCAAAATAAATGTTTGTCAAGAACCAGAATCTAAAACAGGCATTCTCAACCCTGGTCCTCGAGGGCCACTGTCCTGCCGAGCTTAGCTCCAACCCTAATCAAACACACCTAAACCAGCTAATTAAGCCTTTCAGAATTACTAGAATGCTACAGGCAGGTGAGTTTGATCAAGGTTGGACCTAAACTCTGCAGGACAGTGGCCCTCGAGGACCAGGGTTGAGAATGCCTGATCTAAAAGGATAGCAAGGTATCTTTAATAATTCTTGAGTTACAAACATGCAAACTTGGGGCAAAAAACACAAGTGAACTTTCACCGTTGGCATATAATTCAACAAAGATGGCTAAAGTCAACAGATTTAACTAATAGATTTACAAATCTCTGTGTAAAAATAAAATAATTATGCTGCCATCTTTTTAAAGGCATTTCTTGTAATTTGGCTCCAAATCTCAGGTGGAAATTGTCATTTTGACCCCCCTCTATAAAATAGTGGATTACTCACTAAATATGCATCCATGACATTTAATATTTTGGCTTTCTTCTTCATTTATATATTTATTTCACCAGACCAAAAAGGATCAAAATCCTATTTTTTTGTCGGGTACTTCTGGTTGAGTTGACACGGAATAACCCAAAAAGACAATCTGTGGACATTTTGATTACATTTGCAGATTAACTACTACCTTTTTAAAGAAGTCAATACTTTTATCCAGCAATGACTCCTTTAAATGTATCAAAAGTGACAGTAAAAAACTTTTACATTGTTACCAAAATATCTATTTAAAATAAATGCAGTTCTTTTGAACTTCCTAGTCATTAAAGAATCTGGAAATAAATGCTTCATTGTAGTTTTTAGAAATTGTTCAAGATGAACACTCAAGTAAGCCAGATGTATGTTATAGGTTAATTATTAATTGAGATTCTCTAAAGTTATATTGTTGTATTAAGTGTTCACTTATTGCTCAATTTTTGTTATTGTTCATATTATTCATAATGTACAAAGTTATTGTAAAGTGTAACCATTATATTAAACCAATCGGCAAACATGTTTTACAGGTGTACTTCATCATTAACTATAGGCATGTTTCACTAATGTTTGTCCAAATACTTTTATATAATGTAAAACCCAAAAAACAAAAACATCTGATTAAATATCTGTCTGTTATTCTGATTGTCTTGTTCTACTTTTTTTTGTCTACAGAGAGAAGTACTTGCCTACTTTGCTGCAGATAGAGGGAATGCTAAAGCTTTGGTTCCCTCAAGTGACTGCTCAAGTTTCTGTCACACCTAACCCTGCTGATTTTTCAGCTCAAAACATTTCCACCCATGGCAAAAGCAATATCACTCCCCCTCACAAGCACAAAGACCAATTACATATTCCAGTCAAGGTTAGTGTAGACGCACACAAGAGACACACAACATATTAGCTGGTGGACTTCATTTACACTATGTGAATTTGTAGACATTGATGCCCTTTCTTATTTTCTCGGTTCTTGCAGAAGCGAAGATTGAGCTGGTCAGACACAGACTCACCCTCCTCTTCTCCTCCCATGGTTTGTAAGCGCACCAAATGTTGTGAAGAGCAACATCAGTGGGCATATGGTGATGGAGGGGAGGGCTCTTCAGGGACCCCTTCCCTTTCCTCACACACGAACCAATCAGACAAGCGAGTTAGTGAAACCCTGGAGCACAAGGTCATCCGGTGGTCAGGTTCAAGACTAACATGGGTGCACATTGCTCCCATCTTCTCCCAAAGTAAATCTGGTCCCTCTCATAAAGGCGGAATGGCTAATGAAAGAGGGAGCGGCAGCGTCCTCCTTCCAGTTTCTCCTCTCACCACCAGGAGCAGTCCAGCCACACAGGACAGCTTTGTCTCCTCCACCACACCTTTTTCAGGGCCAACTGGATGCCAATGCCAGTCTGGGAGTTTAGGGATTAAAAGTAAATTGCAGGAATACACCCAGATCCCACAAATCACAATGAAGTCTTCAAACCTAGAACAGCAAAGCCCTTTACAAGCCTGATGCATTAAAAACCAAGCACAACAAGCCGAAAGTCTTCTCTGTGTCAGAGAAGAATTGAAGTATGGGATGTTGAAAGGGTTGGCTATTACAGTGATTGAAAAAGTATTTCTAAAGAATCTGGAAGAAGTTTAAACTCAACATGTAAGACTTTTTTGGTATTGATTGGGTTGAAAAATTGGCTGTTTTTGAATTGGAAATGAGAGTACCAAAGTAAAGGGGAAGTGTGTGAGTTTGGTGCCACTGCCATCACCAAATGGAATTGCAAAAATAATCATTTGAAACTGGTTTTCAAACACTACCCCATCTGGCATTGGTCAGCCAAATAGAAAGCCCTGCCCAAAAATCGCAACGGCTTTGGTTGAGCCAGTGTTGTGCTGGACGAGATGCTCAAACAGTGTTTGCATGACAGTATTCTAACATCCCAAAAAAAATGACACAGTTCACCTTTAAGGAAATTTTATATCATTAAAGGATAAACCAGCTATCCTACTGACTTAATATATAATTAATTAGATGGCATAGAATAAAAGGGTTAGTTTTTACTATAAGTGTGTTGTTTTCTCAAATAGAGTGGTGCAGGTATGACATCACTTTGTAGGCCAAACGGCAGTTAGCGTCGCACTGGTTCCCTCGAGAAAAACCAATTAGGATTTTTCCATATGCTTTTGGATTATCGCAAAAAAACAAGTTGTGTGATCAGCAAAAGTTTATGAATCTTACATGTTTTGTCCAACAAGATAATTATCACAGATTAACACAATTTGTATTCATTTTGAAGCCTAAATGCAGTCGCCAGAAGTAAAAGGCTAAAGGTAGGCTATAAACGGACTACACCACGGTCCTGCGATTTTAACATCACCATCACTAAGCTTCCGACAACTTCCAGTTTTTATTTCAAAACATTGTCCCAGAAAGTTTGAGTTAGGCTAGTTTATAAGAGCACAATTATGAGCACAATGAGGCTGTAAAAGCGACTGAGTTTACCTTTTCGGTGGGATGACGTTTAATCTCCTCGACAGCCTCTGTAGTTTAATTTAACCACTTGTGTAAGTGCTAAAATGCTAACTCGCTTCCACGTTTTGGCCTACAAAGTGATGTCATACTTGCACCACTCTATTGCTACTGAGAAGGTTGGGATTATATCTCTTTGAATTACAATTTGAAAAAGCTGGCAGTAAGACAACACATTTGTAGCATGAAAGCCCATTTTGTAGTTCTGGGGGAAAATGTAGCAGCACCATAGCATACTTTTCAATATCTGATATTATGAGTGGATTGTAACAGAAGCTGTTACAGTTTCTTTTACTGCATTTTATAAAGCCAATAATTTTTTTCCAGCTGTGTGCGTGCGTGTGTGTGTATGTGTGCTGACAGTGGTGGGATTTTAAATTGAAATGAAACCACTTTATTTATTTGCTGTAGAATCTATGACAAGTGCTCCAAATGGAAAAAGTACCCACAACTAATACACATAAGTGATGATATCTCAACCTGATACATAGGAAATTATGTAATTCACAGGTTGAAAGAGAAAATGACATTTTACAGAGTCTGAATCTGCTTGATTGAAATATTGTGTACAGTGCACTGAAGGACGATAGATGAAAAAACCTGCTCTGACAAATGTGAATTTAGGTGCTTGACTGAGGCTGTTCAATGAAATGAGACATTAGTTTGAACAAGGATCAGAGTCAGAAAGGATTAAAAAGTGCTTATATGCCAACCTTTATTTATTCACTTGTTGATTTTAATGTTTATTTATGTTTATTTGTATATTATTTATCTATATGGCAGCTGAGGTCATTAGAGCTCGATCTGTTGTGGACTGTTATTGTCATGGAGTTGCTGCATGGAAAAGTATAGAAAACAAATGGAAAAGGAAATCTGATACCTGTGCCTTTTCTCTGAACAGGATAATCATATTCATACTCATATTTTTTGATTGTGTATTTTATTAAATTTTAGAGAACACAAATTTCAACTTTCTTATGCACACATTTATTCATTGGAAAATGTCTCGGGTTATGACTTTAACCCATGTTCCCCGAGAAGGGAACGAGACACTGCGTCGTCGTGACGACACAAATGCCCCCAGTGTAACGCATCTGAAGAATGAATTAAATAAATCCAATCCTGATTGGTGTTGCGTCATGACGTAGTGTGTGAAGGCATACCCGGAAGATACAAAGGGACGTCAGCACAACACAGATAGCGTTCTGCGATGAAGGGAGCGCTCTGCCTGATTGGTGTGGCCACGAGACGCAGTGTCTCGTTCCCTTCTCGGGGAACATGGTTTATAGTCATAACCCAAGATGTTCCCCTTCAAGGGAACTCGCACTGCATCAGCGTGATGACACAAATGGGGAACGAGAACCCACTATGCCACACCAATCACTCCCTACCTAGTGTGAAGCTGGAGCCCAGGCACACTTAGGAGGTGAGCACTCTGGTGCCAGGCGTCGCAGGGAGGTGCAGACTATAGTACCTTATGAAGGTGTGCGGAGTGGCCCACCCAGCCGCCTTGCAGACTTCTTCCATAGACCTTGTGAAACTTCTTGTGCCAGTCTGCATAGCGGGCGCGACTTCAGGCCCCCCTGATGATTCAGATACGATACTACGGCCATATTGTTGGATCGTATCAGGAAATGGTGGCCACGGAGGTCTGGGAAAAAACTCCTCAGAGCTTTGTAGACCGCCAGCATCTCCAGGCAGTTGATGTGCCAGGAGGAATGTCGGGTCTCCCACAGACCTCTGGCAAAGCGGCCTTCCATGACCGCGCCCCAGCCAGTGAGGGAAGCATCTGTTGAAATGGTTTTCCGGCAACAGGATGCTCCTAACACTGGCCCTTGGGACAGGAACCAAGGTTTCTTCCACATGACGAGGGAACGAAGGCATCTGCGTGTTACCCTGATCATACGGAACGGATTTCCACTGGGAAAAACCCCTTGGTCCTCAGCCACCACTGGAGGGATCTCATGTGGAGCTGGCCGAATGGTATCACGTTGGACGCTGCTGCCATGAGACCCAGCAGTCTCTGGAACTGCTTCACAGTGAGGCTGCAGCCTAGCTTCACTCTGGAGACCATCGCCAGTATGGACTCAACACGCGCGGGGACAACTGAGCCCGCATCGTTGTGTCGAGTCCCATACGACTCCCAGGAACGTAGTACGCAGGGAGGGCGTCAACACGCTCTTCTTCGTGTTGAGTCTCAGCCCCAAGCACCTTATGTGGGCTAGAACGACATCTCGATGTCGAACAGCCATATTGCGCGACTGGGCCAAAATGAGCCAGCCGTCGATATAATTGAGTATGCAGATGCCCTGGAGTCTCAACGGAGCCAGCTCTGCATCCATGCACTTCGTAAAGGTGCGAGGGGAAAGAGCTAGGCCGAAGGGAAGAACTCGATATTGGTACGCTTTGCCCCCAAAAGCTAACCTCAGGAACCTCCTGTGAGATGGAAGGATGGAGATATGGAAGTATGCGTCCTTTAGATCTATCGTAACGAACCAGTCCTCGAACTGGATCTGACTCACGATGGCTGGAATTGTGAGCATTTTGAACCTGTTTCTCTTCAGAGACCGGTTCAGATACCTGAGATCTATTATCGGACGCAACCCTCCATCATTCTTGGGAACTATGAAGTACCGGCTGTAGAACCCGGACTCCCTGTCTGGTGGAGGAATACGTTCTATAGCCTCCTTGACCAACAGAGAGCGAACTTCCTATTCCATAACCCGCACCTGCTCCGGGCCGACTACAGTCCAGACCACCCCGTTGAACTTTGGGGGAGGGGAACTGAACTGCAGCCTGTAGCCCCGTTCTATATACGCAGATATATTCGGAAGGCATGACCATGTGCGAGATAATCTGCTAAGGGAACCAGCGTCTCGAGGCCGGCCTCGGGTGTCAACCGAGCCTCCTCCCTGACCCCCTGAAGCGGCTGACCGGCAGGGCGAAATCGAGGAAGATTTTCGGTGTGCGTACGCATTTGCTGGACCGCCGAATGTCTTACTAGATGCGGCTGGAGCAGCGCGCGTGCGCAGGGAATCAATGCGGCCCGAAGCGTACTGGACGGCAGGTGCGCAGCATCGATTCCCCGAGAGATCCGGGGAGAAAACAACCTCAGTCGCTCTACCCCTGCCGGAGCTAGGACCGCTTGGAAGCCTTCTTGGCCTGAATGACGTCCCTCAGGTCGCCCTTCGGCTGAGAAGGCTTCTTGCGAGAGCGCAGTCTCCTTTGCCAAGCTCCCTCGGGAGGGGCGCAGGAGGCGACGCTCTGCTTTTGCACCTTACGGTGCGAGGAGCTGGATGACGGTCCAGGCTGCCCACTTGAGGCAGCCTTCGCCGAGGAGCCAGAGCAGCAAGGGATGAACCGCTGGAAGGCAGCCGACTGCTTTTTCGCCTCCTGAAACTTCTCGACAATGGTGTCCACCGCACCGCAGAAGAGGCCAGAAGGCGAAATTGGGGCATCAAGGAGAAAGTGTTTCTCCCTCTCCCTGATCCCCGACAGGTTGAGCCAGAGATGTCTCTCAACGCACACCAAACCAGCCATGGAGCGGCCGATGGAGCGGGCCGTCTCCTTGGTTATGCGTAGAGACAAATCGGTCAACTTCCAGAGTTCAGTGATATCCTCCGGGGAGGTTCCCTCACCCTCATCCAGCTCCTTGAGGAGGTCGGCTTGGTATGCCTGCAGAACCGCCATGGTGTGCAGGCAACCAGCAGCGCGACCCGCCGCACTATAAGCCCTGCCGACCAGCCTGGATGTGTCGCGGCAAGGCTTAGTGGGCAGCGTCAAGGCCTTCAGTGATGCGGCGGCCCCGGGCGAGAGGTGGTTCGCGAGCGCCTCTTCAACCCGCGGCAGCGCCGCATAACCCGACTCAGCCGACCCCCAGCACATTGGCAAAATCGAGCACTGGGGGATTAGATACACGGGCTTAGAAGGGCGTAGAAGGGTCTTTCCCATGACTTACACAACTCATTGTGTAACTTACACAATGAGTTTTCTCAACTCATTGTGTAAGTCAGGGAAGAACGGAAGGCCCCGACGTGGAGGATGAGCCTGACACTTGAAAAAGCGTTCATCCAGCTTAGATGGCGGCTGGATGTCAACTCTTTCTTGTGGCCAATCTAAACTCAGCTTGGCCACAGCGTGGGTTATAACCTCCACCAGCTCCTCCAGAGCGGGTGTGTGGAGTGGGGATTGCTCCACATCACCCACCTCGACACCCATAGCTTCTGACTCCTCAGAGTCAGATAGCCTGAGCATCAGATCCTCCGCCTCGCGGGCTTCCGCATGAGGCGGGAGGATATCTGAATCGTCAGACGAGGATGAAGAAGATGCCTCAGCAGTCCCCAATCCCGCTGACAGATTCATCTGCGAACCCCACGATCTACAGGGCCCAGAGTGGCGAGGCTGGCCGGCCTCATTGAACATGGCCAGCTGCGAGCGCAGCACCCTCGAGAGAGCGGCCCGGGCGTGCTGGACGCAGAGGCACCGCACACAAAGCTGATGTGTGTGCGTGCCCGTAATGAAGCGTGGACACGGAGGCACACATCGCTTGAATTGCTCGCTCGCCATAAAGAAAAATGCTTGTGAAAACAACGTTGGTAGACAAACAACACCCTATTTGGTGTCTCACACAACACAGAGGGCTAACACTGAAGAGCAGAAAGCTATCTGTGTTGTGTGCTGACGTCCCTTTGTATCTTCCGGGTATGCCGTCACATACTACGTCATGACTCAACACCAATCAGGATTGGACTTATTTCATTCATTCTTCAGACGCCTTACGCTGGGGGCGTTCCCCATTTGTGTCATCACCACGACGCAGTGCGAGTTCCCTCGAAGGGGAACTGCATTTGGACACAAAGTAACCATTTGCCACTAAAAGCACAGTGAACTATACAGTAACCAATAACAAATATGTTAATGTCAATTGGTTGTCATAGCAGCATTCAAAGTGGCGCTGTGTTTTTGGTTTCCTGTCACTGCAGTCAGTTGAATCCAGAAACCACCAAATTTCTTGGATCAGTAGTTTTGGTGCTGATTAATTATAATATTGAAATGCACTTATGCATCAATTAATGGGACAAAAATTGCATCAATTTCACATGCTTGTAAATTACTGATTTTTAAAGAGATTTTAATTGCTTAGTGTCAATGCGCCCTACAGCAATATCAATTCTTGCTATGTTAAAAATCTGAATTCTGATATCTGCATCACCTTTATTATATGTAATTGACTTTTTATGTAATTATTTTGTATAAATTGCACTTGTTTTTATTTTTTCATGTTTTATACTGTACAGGTTATTTAAGACCAAGACCAAGAGGGTTGATCATAAAGGATGTATATTGGTTTTTTGATCAGTTTTTTTATATAACTGGTTTACCATGCACTATACACACTGGAAATATTTCTGCTGTCTATCCTTCTTTCCAGTCACGTTGTTTTTCACCTGTTTTCCCTTCTTCATCCCTTATTTACTTTTCTCTTTTTCTCAGCTTTTTACTGTTATTCGTGCTTTTTCTCAACAAAGACAAACATTTGAATAAATAATACATTTTGGAATGTACTATTTGAATGTGTTCTGTTTTATTGGTGTGTATACACATGTGTAGTCTTGTCATTGCCTTTTCTTGAAGACCCCCTGTGGAGAAAATCAAGTTTTTAATGTTATGTGGTGTTTGTAATATGCTTTAAGACAAACCATGTGCAAAGTCATAAGTCAACACCATTGCTGAGTATTTTCTCCTTAAAACTGCACTGAACCAAACAAAAATGAGGTTTGAAATCGCTGTTGTTCTCTACATCACAAATATGTTCTAAGCAATCACGTCAACGTGCAGGGCTGGCTTTAGCATATATCATTAACTATACTGCGAAGCAGGGGATTCTCAAGAGAAGCCAGGTCATCCCAGTATATTTGTCTGTTGATATGAAAAAGCAGGTACAATTAGCAAGCAAGCGGGTGAAGTATGTATATGATGTATATTACGATGTCAAGTCACCTTCATTTATATAGCGCTTTTTACAACACAGATTGCTTCAGAGCAGCTTTACAGTGATTATAGGAAAATAATTTTGTTTTTGAAGAAAAGTTTTTGATTAATTTCTGTTGTAAAAACGGATTAGTTATTTAATTTGGTGCCATTTAAACAACACCATCTTCAATTAAAACAGAAAACCCCCAATGCGTTCTGGACCCCATCCGCACGGCAACAGCTTCTGGTGGCCCGAGAATGCAAACGATGTAATAGGTTTGAAATAGTTTAGAAACTATACCATCATCATCCCTGCGCAAACCCCTAAAAAGGCGAATCCGTGAAAACGGTAAAATGTACACAAGCATTACGTGTTCAGCCGATAGGCAAGCGTGTTTGAATACGTATGTGTGCATATGTGTTTTTATCTGTATAGAGGGGAAGGGAAGAGAAGGAGGCCTTCACAGGGGAGAGTCTAGTTTACGCGGTCTCTGCTGACACTTCAGGGATGCGTTGGTCATGTCTATGCGCAGGTCCACCATCTGATCTGAATACAGCCCGGATCCGGCAGACTACAGTAAACTTCGGGATAAACAGAGAGACTAATATTAGCGTAGATGGCATTCTTTTTATGATGTAACGAGTACATCAGGTGTTATGGGAAGTGTTCCCGGTTCCGGCAGACCTAGTTAATGCAGCCTAAAACAATAATTTAACTGATTTGAATAATAGAACTTGATAATGTTCTATGTGTATGCCATAGTATAGAGATTAGTCTATTAGTCTATAGAGTTTTTAGTCTAGATTTAAACTGAGTGTGTCTGCTTCCTGAACAATGCTAAGCAGAGTTTATGTGCTAAATAGGAAAAGGATCAAACGCTTGCAGTTGATTTTGATATTCTTTTTTTTTTTTTACATTGTATCTATTGGGTTTTCATATTAAATACCAGTACAAAACACAAATTAGACTGTACAGATCTTTCCCTATACAAAACCCTATTGATTTTGATTATCAACTGGCCAAAGTTTTGAGACTGCAATAGATGTGATGGAGTATAATGTGTTAAGAGCTTGCTCAAGTACTGGGGAGCTAAACCATTTAGTGCTTTGTACGTAATAAGCAAGATTTTAAAATGTATGCGATGTTTAATAGGGAGCCAGTGCTGTCAAGTCAAGTCAAGTCAACTTTATTTATATAGCGCTTTTAACAATGCAAATTGTTTCAAAGCAGCTTTGCAGTGTAAAACAGGAAAATAATGCAACAGAATTTTATTCAGCCGTATAGCCGTTCTGGAGAAAACGGTGATGTCATCAGCTCATTTAAAATATCATACAGTGACAATGTGAGGATTCGAACAGTAATTAGATCAGTAATTTAGTTTATGTGTTTAATTTAGTTTAAAATTATGATTTATTTGGATATTTAGTTGAAAAATTTAGTGTCCCCAACTGAGCAAGCCAAGCCAGAGGCGACAGTGGCAAGGAAACCATAACCCCATTAGGTGACCTAAACCTTGGGAGAAACCAGGCTCAGTCGGGGTGCCAGTTCTCTTCTGGCCAATTAACAAATAGCGTATGATTATCATTCTGGCAACTTTACAGGTCAGAGGTCATAATAGATCGGAATATTCGAAAGATCGGCGGCAGCACGCCGGAGACAGGTTTATTGAGGATGATGTGTCGATTAAATAATTATTAAATAGGAATAATCAAAATATCGGAGTCATCACGCCGGAGACGGGGTTATATAGGATGGCGTATTGATTAAACAATTATTAAATTGCAATATTCGAAAGATCGGAGTTATCACGCCAGAGACGGGTTTATTGAGGATGCCTTATTGATGAAACAATAATTAAAGTGCAATATTCGAAAGATCAGAGGCAACACGCCGGAGACGGGTTTATTGAGGATGACATATCGATTTAACAATTATTAAATTGTAATATTCGAACAATCGGGAGTCATCACGCCGGAGACGGGTTTATTGAGGATGCCGTGTCGATGAGGCAATTTTAGGGGGAGTCTAATTGACATGGTCTCTACAAACACATCAGGGTCATGCGTTGGTCTTGTCTGGGCGCAGGTCCACAATCTGATCTGGATACGGCCTGGTTCCGGCTGACCTAGTTAATGCAGCCTAACAATCATTCAATTGAAAAAGTATTTTATGTGTATGCCATAGTAAAGAGATGTGTTTTTAGACTAGATTTAAACTGACAGAGCGTGTCTGCTTCCTGAATCATGTTAGGAAGACTTTTCCAGAGTTTAGGTGCTAAATAGGAAAAGGATCGACCGCCTGCAGTTGATTTCGATATTCTCTGTACTATCAATTGGCCAGAATTTTGAGACCGCAGCAGACGTGATAGAGTATAATGTGTTAAGAGCTCGCTCAAGTACTGGGGAGCTAAACCATTTAGTGCTTTGTAAGTAATAAGCAAGATTTTAAAATGTATGCAATGTTTAATAGGGAGCCAGTGCAGTATTGACAGAACCGGGCTAATATGGTCATACTTCCTGGTTCTAGTAAGAACTCAAGCTGCTGCGTATTGGACCAGCTGGAGTTTGTTTATTAAGCGAGCAGGGCAACCACCCAGTAGAGCATTTCAATAATCTAGCCTTGAGGTCATAAACGCATGAACTAACTGTTCAGCATTTTGCATTGAGAGCATGTGCCGTAATTTAGATATATTTTTAAGATGGTAGAATGCAGTTTTACAGATGCTAGAAACGTGGCTTTCAAACGAAAGATTGGTATCAAAGAGCACACCCACGATGATGAACCACTGGCGTTCTAAGTTGTTCAAAGCATTTCTAAGGATACTGATTTTTAGAAGGCAGACTGAGATGGCAAACGGGAAAATGGTTTGTATAACATTAGCAACACAGCACAAGGCTAATCACATTACTTACCGCTATGTGTCTGACGTTGTAGAGAGTGATACATAAAACGCATTACAATTCTGATACATTGACTTGTAGACAAGCCTGTATAATTAATTAATTAATTAATTAATTAATTAATGAAAACATATATAATTTTACAGTGCAAATGCATGGTGAGTCCACACTTTCGTGACATGACGCCCCTTTGACCATTGGGTAGAAGTTGCACATATTGGCCGCAAAGAGGGTGCTGAAACCTAAAATGAAAAATGGGACACCCGATGGTTAGCCATTGGGGATTTCACTTTGAAAGTGTCATGAAACGTGCAAGAAGCAAAATGATATAATTTTGAAGGAATGTCACCACAGGAATGTTTTTCCAATGACATGAGGCAGGTTTTATGTGAGACAGAGCTCTTGAGGTAGAGGTCTATACTGAGGAAGGTAGTTTTCTAATCAAGCTGAGCTTCAGTGAGCCAAGTGTGTTCTGCAGGGGATACAGATTTAAAACTTGCAAAGGTCCAGAGGAAGAAAGAAGTGCAATAGACTCCACAGTTTTAATCTGTTTGGATTAAGTGGGATTTAACCTCATCCCAGCTGGTCCCCATGACTCTGTGGTGGCTAATGCTACGTTCATATGGATGTATTGTGGAGAAAATGAGCTGTGTGTTTGTTTTCATGTGCAGTGCCTTTAGGTTGATTTAGACTGGGAATTAAACTCTTCATTGCATTTCTATTCAACCAAACAATACAGATGGGTTGTTGTTTTTTTCAATAGGGTTGAGTTGAATTAATTCAGAACTGATATAAATCTAGTTCTGAACCACCAGATTTAATTTTGGCAATTTTTTTCTTGTAGCCATGGTAACTACAGAAGAAACAGATTTTCCTTTTTATTAATAATCTCCATCAGTCTATATATGTGACAAATGTTCAGGTGCTTTGGAGGCTGATATGCACACTCTCTTTCAAAGGTGTATACATCTCAAACTCACGCACGCACGCACGCACGCACACACACACACACACACACACACACACACACACACACACACAAAATTCACACACACACACACACACACACACACACACACACACACACACACACACACACACACACACACACACACACACACTCACACACACTCACACACACACACACACACACACACACACACAGACACACACACAGAATTCTCTCTCACACACACACACACACACACACACAGAATTTTCATGGTTATTACAAATGTAGTTTTGTACACCCATATATTCATGGTGGGTTTCTGGTCTCTACTGAAAGAATGCATTCACTCACTCTCAAGCACTCGATTGCTATAAAATGTACAACATACCCAATGACTGGCCAGGTTTTGGTTTATTTAAATCACAACTCCTACACAAAGGCAGTGTGCTGATACTTCACAAATATTACTCACATACACACTTCTTTTTTTTTTCACTTTTACATATACACATTCAGACTATAAGTGAATTTACAGAAAATCAGCACACTCCTATAAATACATTATCATGAATGCAAATTTACATATAAAAACTCACTACGGATGTTTCCAAATCGGTAATAAAGCATGCCATGCACACACTCTCTTCGACACACACCCACACCCCTCCCCTCTTGTATCCAAGCAGTTTTAGGCAGAGATCAACCCATATCCTCCCCACCTAAGCCCCCCCCCCACCCCCCACCCCCCCAAAAAAAACATCCTACTGCCTACATCCCCCCTCCTGCCCCTCTTCTCTTCTATTGGAGGACAGAAACTAGGGGCAAAAGCAAGAGGAGGGTGTGGAGAATGTATCGCTTCTGTGTCTTGTGTGTGTGCTACTGTGTAGGGCATTTAAGGAGAGAGAAGGTGACTTCATATTATTTTGGAAAGTTTAAATAATGACATTTTGTGAGATTCTTCAACAAACTACAAGAACTTCCAAATTTGAAAACAGGAAATTAATTTGGTTATGTGTAAGAAATAACAATTTATTTAGTTAAATTTTTCAGAAATCTGAAATTGCACTTTTTAAAAATTGCATGTATTCTATTTTGCTTGTTTACAAAACAACTATTTGAGTGCATCTAGCCATAATAGAAATGCATTGGAGTAAACTGCTGGGATGTCTGGAGGAGAAAGGGTTAGAGAAAGGCGGAGCAAATGATGTGCTTACTCACTCGTCATGCCCGACTATGTCGTGTCTGTCTCTCTCCCCCTGCTGTGTTCATTCAGAGTGCTCCATTAGTACTCACGCAAACTGCCAACACACACACTTTCTGCAACACTGCTGTGACACACAAATGCAAATTAAAGCACACGTGCAAACCCACATGCATGAAATCCTCATAAAATATTCAACAAAAAAATTTACAATAATATAGCTTTAATATATTTTAATATATGCATGCAAACGCAGTCACAATTATCATAATTTTCACAATTATAATTGCAGAGTTGTTTTCTTTTATAGATAGTAGAGAAACATGAGATAGGTGTTGATCAGCTTTATTGTAGTGACACCGCCTTAATATGGCATGTGCTTGGCTGCAGTGACACAGTTTTGCTCCACGCTGTGGTGTTTCACATTCATGACACACATGCACACAAGCATTAATTACAGAACATTTCAAGGGACTTGACCTGTTTCTCACCCGGGTCAAATAGATACCGCCATTCTTACTGTGCGAAACAATACGCATGGTTCCCCTTCCTGGGAACTCGAGCTGCGTCACCGCTTTGGGAACGCCCCTGCGTGAATGCGTCGTGAAGCACGTATGTCATCAGTCCAATAGAGAGACGGAACGTCATAGACGGCTGACGTCATCGACCGGAAAGTATAAAGCATCCCCGGAAACACACGCCCACAGCTTCTGTTGTCTTCAGCAAGCGCTCTGTGTCATTGTCAAATATTGTCAGCTCTGTGTTTTGTGTCTGAGTTCAGACTTTCTTGTTTTCTACAAAGAGCACACACACAGCCTGCGCTGCGGTTTCTCCCGCCCAGGTGGCAGCCTCGGTGCTGCAGCTGTCATCCTCCGAGGAGGTTGATGTCTGAAGTATCGAGCCGGGGATTGAAGATTCACCACTTCAATCCCCCGCGAGTGAGGAGCTTGCAGAGGTTTTGAGCAGAGCGGTGGCCAAATTACATATAGATTGGCCAGCGCAGGATGTTAATCAGGAGCGCGCCACTGTAAAAAGTCGGCTCAATGAGCGCTTCCTGCCTGCCCGCTCTGCTCAGCCTCCGCGGGGGAGCCTTCCGTTCTTCACGGATCTCCACACCGAGGTGTCGAGATCGTGGAGGCGGCCCATGTCAGCGAGAGTTTTCAGTCCCCATACATCAGTGTATAGTAACATCGGGGGGCTGAAAAGACATGGGTATGGTTCGGTGCCGAGGGTGGAAGAGACGCTCGCGAGCCATCTCTCTCCCGAATCATCATCAACCATTAAGGCTCCGTCGCTGCCCACTAAACCGCTCAGAGTGACATCAGCGTTAGAGGGCAAATCATACTCGGAGCCCTGGTGGTCACGGAGAGACATCTTTGGCTAAATCCGGCTGGAGAAGCGTACAGTGGCAAGGAAACCATAACCCCATTAGGTGACCTAAACCTTGGGAGAAACCAGGCTCAGTCGGGGTGCCTCCAAAGCCTCTCTCACCCACAGTGAACCAGTATGTCCCGTTCATCCAGTCCCGCTGTCCCTTGGGATCGCCTAGCGGTATGGTTGGAAGCGATGACGAGCTCTGTTCTGTCTGAGGACGCCAGTGATCTGCAACAGCTGAGCCAGGAGGAACTGGACACAGAGCTAGACAAGCTGACGGCACATGACCCAACGCAGAGTTACTCTCACAAAGAACTGGCCAAGATCCTCGGGAGCCTCACCCACAACCTTGTCGCCCAGGCATGGCTAAGAGAAAAGAGCCACACTGACCTGGAACAGGAAGCGGCAGCGCTAAAGCTCCAAGCCGAGGAGGCCCGGAGAAACCAGGCCCTCACCCAGCGTAATCTAGATCAGCTACTTCTAGAGACCGAGAAAGAGGGTGAAACGGACAGAGAACGAGAGAAAGAAGTAGAAAGACTTCGAAAGACCCTAGAAAATCTGCGTCTTGACACAGACCGCAGAGAGCAGTTGGAGAAAGACACCAGGGAAGAACTCAAAGAACAGCTCCGGCGAGGCAAACACTGCACTCAATGACAGAGATGCTAAAGCCAAAGCCTCCGAAAAACACTTGCAGGTTGCCCGAGCCGAGATCAATGAGCTTGTCCAGCAAAGACATGAGCTCAAAGATGAACTTGACCTTGTTCACAGAGAACTGAAACATTCCTATACACTGCAAAGTGACCGGGAAGGGGAAACGCACCACACAGAGTTTCCCCCGACCAGCTGGTCCGCACCTTTTAGCCAAGAACCAAGAGCTAGAAAGGGGGGTGACAGCCCACTGTTAAGACTGTCACCCGCTAGCCTCCACGAATCCCCGCCAGCGGCGGAGGAAGGGAAGCCCATCCAGGCAGTCAGGGTCAGCAGCCACGTAGCTCATAAAGACCTTGACAAGCTGGCCAGAAATATCCCTACGTTCAGCCCAGACCCTGCAGGAGGACACAACGTTCACGCCTACTTGCAAGAACTAGACTTTCACCTGCAGACTGTCGCTAACGTGAACACTTTGGACAGATTGTACCTACTCAGAATCACGTCTAACCGGGACGTACGTAGCTTTCTAGACCGTCAACCAGAGACTGTCAAAGCGGACTACTGGCAGCTACGACGAGCTTTAATTCGTGAATACTCTGATCCAGAATCAGACATGGGGCTAATCGCTGCTGTGGACCTCAGGCAAGGTCGAATTGAAACCCCACTGACTTTACAGCCACACGTTTCCATCAGTCATGACAACCTCATGTCAGGACAGACCATCCCGGAGGTCTGCACCCTAGTCAACGAACAGGGAATCGTGATACCAGCATACACCAAAGGGGTCGCTGTTCGGCTCAACATGCGATGTGGCCAAACCTTAAACCACACGCTGGGTTTCTTCCAACCCTCACCTGAATGTGTGGAACTCGGACTCACACTTGAAGCCACACCCCTCACTGAAATGTCATCTTGTGTAGTCTACATCCTCTTCAACAGCTGCACAGCAACTGACATCAACATTCCCAAGGCCTACCGGCTGGGATGGCTAGTGAGCCATGACTTTCATGACTTTGAACTTGTACTACCCATCATTGGGCCCATTCCTCCTGCACTGATACCCGAAGGGAGTAAAGATAACACACTGTTCACTGCACCCTTCAAATTCATTGCCATCACGTCTGTCATGCCGATGACCAAAGACCAGGTGTGCCGAACGGAGCTGACCGAGGACAGTCACCTCGCAGTACACACAGTCTCCCACCAGCCTGTCGGTGAGACTGATGAACCTGCTACACCTCTCAAGACCAACCTGATCTATGTAGACAACGTTCTCATGAAGAGCACAATGGTGGCCGACCACCTGAAAGAAAGAGACTATGTTTTGAACCAACTATCCGCAGCCGGTGCCAAGATCGCCCTCCACAAAGGACAGTGGTGCCGAACCAAGGTTAACTACGTGGGCCTGCTCATCGGATCCCAAGGCATTGAACCTCAGTCAAACCGTATTCATGCCATTCAAAACATCAAGCCTCCTACTAACGTTTCTGAGCTGCGCAGTTTCCTAGGGGTATGCCATTACGCCCGACAGTTCATCGAAAAAATACTCAGACATTGCCAGACCTCTAACAGCCCTGCTGAAGAAAGACTGCCCTTTTGTCTGGTCAGACGCTCAAGAACACGCCAAGACGGCACTAAAAAGACATTTATGCACAGCTTACCCAGATCCACAGAAGGAATTCTACCTGGAAGCCGGGCTTTCCGACCAATGTATCAGCGCTGGCCTATATCAAAGACATGGCCGAGACAAGAAGGTGGTCGCATATGCCAGCAAGACGCTTCTCCCACCAGAGTGCAAGTTCTCAGACTGTGAAAAAGCTCTGTTCTGCATGGTGTGGGCAATTCAGCGATTTTCCAACTACATTGGGGCACAGAAAGTTATCATAGAGACTTGCCACCAGCCCATAATGTTCCTCAACAGCCAACGCATCTGAGATGGCGTTGTCACTAACTCACGTATAGCCACGTGGTTAATGGCTCTCCAGGGACGCAACGTTGAGGCACGATATGCACAGAATCACAAGTTTGCACTGGGCAATGGCCTGGCTGCATGCCAAAACTGCTCTGATAACACGCCTGCTGCTGCAGCGGATGCACAAGAACCCCAACAACAACTAACCTGTCGCAGACACTTTGAACCGAATGTGTGCCAGGGCATGCCCGCGGCCTACGTCGATGGGTGCTCCTACAACCACGACGGTGTCCTCAAGGCAGGTGCAAGAGTGTTGTGGGTGAACGATCAGCCGTGCCCACCACAACACTTCAAGTTGGGTCCTCAGTCATCGCAATATGCAGAGATAGCAGCTATTCTCATAGCCCTACAGATCGCATCAGCCCATGGCATCAGAGAACTGCTCATCTGCTCAGACTCTAACTATGCCAGACTCAGTTTCGTGTGCCACCTTCCAAGCTGGAAACAGAATGGTTTCAAGACCACTAACAACAAGCCAGTCAAACACCAACACCTGTTCCAGGAATGTGACAACATCACAAGAACACATGACCTGACAGTGTACTGGAAGAAGGTAAAAGCACACTCGAAGCTACCAGGTCTCGAAAAAAACTTATATGACCAAACTGACGCCCTCGCCAAGACGGGCGCACTACACGGCGACATATGGGCACCCCCAAACCCCACATCCAGCCCCAACGTTGCAGTGCTAACCTGCAGCAAGCGACCGGCCCCGGCTACAATGCCCGCCTCGCAGCCGCTATCGCTAACTCCGCAGATGTCCAACAACGACATTGCGGATATGCAAGCCTCTGACACTGCAATAAAGACAATTCTTGACCACCTCTCTGACCCCTCCAGCCACCCTATCACTGACTCTGAGCGCACTGATGACTCAGGCCTCAGACACCTACATAACTCCAGACACATGTTGCGTATACAGGACAACATTCTGTGGTTTGCGCCCGATGACAGCACAGCGCCAAGGCTGGTGGTGCCATGGTCGCAAAGGATGGTGATTTTAATGTACGCCCACGACACACCATGTGCTGGACACCACGGCACCAGGGCCACGTATGACACACTGAAACAGGTGGCATATTGGCCCGGGATGCAACAAGATATGGCAGAGTATGTCAGAGAGTGCTTGGTTTGCTGCCAGTTCCAACCAGCAAACCCGAACCACAGAGCCCCACTGCAACGCAGAGGGATCACGTTCCCGTGGTCAGACCTACAAATCGACTGGGTGGGACCCCTGCCCAGGTCCGCAAGAGGCAACAAGTACTTCCTCACGGTGGTGTGCCAGTTTACCAAATGGGTAGAGTGCCTGCTAACCCCCAGACAGTAGCCCAGTACAGCTGGGCCGGTGCCTGGTGGACAGAGGACTCTCTCCTCCATGCAGAGGGCGATGTCAAGCACATGCTCAACCAACTGGAGAAGATGACAGTCACCCAAGCGGAGATAGGTGGACACAACCGCCACTCCAAACGGTTCCTGGGAGCGTTGCTCGGAGCCGCCGCCGCCGTTGGAACTCTGTTTAACATTGGCATGTCCAGTGTCAACGCCGTAAACATCGCCACGATAAGACGGCATGTGGCTGAAATTCAGTCTGAACTTCCACAGCTAAAAGAGCAACTCATCACACAGAGTGCAGCTTTACAAACTGTCGGCAAAACATTGAGAGGAATGGTGGTAATTCTAAACACCCACAGTGTCCTGTTGAACCAGACCGTGAACTCCATGAAACAGCTGTTTACAGTCTTCCAGAATGACTGTGCTCAAACGCAGCTGGTCACAGCCTTAATGACTGACATGCTACGGAAAGTAAGCTCCTCCATCGACGGCTTAGCCATGGGTAGAATCCCACCATACCTTATACCCTTAAGCCTGGTGCAAAGTGTGCTGGCGTCCGCTATCAACACACCCACCGACCCTCTGCAAGTACACCTTGCCTACTCTCTGGGTAGCGCCATTCCCCTTTATGTGGACCCCGAGCAGAAGGAGATGGGCTTCTTTCTTAACTTACCCATCATCGAGTCGAGCCGAATCTACCGACTCAAAGACATTATCAATGTGGGCTTTTGGAAGGGTAACACACACCTTAAGGTGCGCACTTCCGAGGTGGTCGCCCACCACGACAGCGATACAAAGCTGTACTTAGCCCCGAACCTGCACATGTGTACCCTGACTAAAGACATTCACTACCTCTGCCCTAGCAAGCCCTTCTTCAGAGACAACACCGAAGGAATCTGCGGACTGCAACCAATGATCAGCGACACCCACTGCCCTACCGACGCCACGCCTCGTACCCAAGTCACCGAGACGCAGGCAGAGATCATAGGTGACAGGTGGCTCGTCAACACTCTGGTGCGTACCGCTACGCTGATCAACGACCAGCATGACACCGCCACCCGTATCTGCTTGCTTGACCAGAGCATGTGGATCCAAGTACCGCGAGGGGCCATCCTCCACCTGGACAATTTGGCTTTGTACCATCTTCCGAGTGAAGAGTATCAGTCAGAGCTAGAAATCCCAGCCTTTTTCAAGGACCACAACTTCACCCTAGATCCAGAACTAGAACGGTGGATTGAAAAAGGGGGGCCTCAGCTCATTGACATTGCTCCCCTCGACACAGCCCTCCAAGCATTGTCCCAATTGCCTATCCCGAATACCTCGCCTGTTGTCCAAACCTGGACCGCAGCTGACACTGCGCTATGTATCTCCATGATCATCTGCAATACCCTAACCTTGGGCATAGCCTTTCTCCTGTACTGGAAGTTCAACGAGATGAGAACCTCTACAGCCAAACTCACGACAGCTGTGTCTGGAGGTCTCCGATGGAAACTCCGGAGGGAGGGTACCATGCCAGGCAGATGCGAACCTCATCGAGCTGGCTCCTCAGCCATAACGAACACCTGCTATCCAACCGTCCCGATTCACCTGCCATCCGACCATTGTGATGGGGGTTGTCCGATAATGACCATAGGACATCATCCGACAAAAGGGGGGAAACTGTAGCAATAATGCTCTGATTCAATCAGTCATCTGGCAGGATGGCCAAAGTCTGAACTCCTCACAGCCCTTGTGACTTTCCTAATCAAATCATACTTAAACAAAGGGCCTGTGTGTTGATGTAATTATCTACGCTGATTCGATCCGAGGCGTCATCGTGTCGCCGCAAGAGATTGAAGCGTTGAACTCTTTGGGCGTCGGCCATCCCCTCTATAAGAACAGGAATGACCATCAACTCTTTGCATTTTCGCCACCACAAGAGAAGAACCCCTTGGCATCCACCCCTGGTCTTCGCAACCCTGAGAGAAGGCATCCCCACCACAGAGAGAGAAACCGGCAGACTTCTTGAGCGACTTTCCTAAACTTCAAAGAAATCCTCCTGGGACCCGCAAATCCTTAGCGAACTTCCCCGACGATTCAAACTCAGACACTTACACGAGAAGCCATAGTAATGCAAGTATTCTATTTCACAATCAAACTGCGTGTAAAAGGTTGTCTGAATTATTCCTGTTCACGGGACTGTGAATTTCTTGAGGGATCTTGTGAAATTGCTGTGAAGCTCTCTCTCTCTCTCTCTCTCTCTCTCTCTCTCTCTCTCTCTCTCTCTCTCTCGAGAGAGAGAGAGAGAGAGAGAGAGAGAGAGAGAGAGAGAGAGAGAGAGAGAGAGAGAGAGAGAGAGAGAGAGAGAGAGAGAGAGAGAGAGAGAGAGAGAGAGGTTTGGGCGTCTGAGGGTTCCCACGTGGAGAGGGTGGATTATTGGGCTTTTTTTCTGTCTAATACTATACTTGTTTTAATCTTTTTTCCATCCTGTTTTTTTCTCTATAATAATAAAACATTTGAATGTATAATAATAGTTAATTTTATTTTTTGCGAGGCTTTTGTGGAGTTTTTGTTTGGGATCAGGATGGCGTCCCTCTCTGAAGGGGTAGCGCCACCTGTTTCCCTTCGTCACGGTGTCAGGTGTGTTCCTGTGAACGGTGTGATTGTGGAGGATGTTTTGATGGCTGTTGGAGAGGAGATCGGGTACGAGAATATTGCATCGGCTTCTCGTATGAATAAAGCTTTGGTCGTTTTTGTGAAGGAAGAGTTTCATGTTAGCCGCCTGATAACCAATGGAATTGTGGTAAGTGGAGAATTTGTTGTTGTTTCACCACTTGTTGCGCCAACTACTAAGGTAACTGTGTCTAACGTGCCTCCATTTATTCCGAACGATGAAATTGAGCGAGGGCTTTCGCGTTACGGAAAGTTTGCTAGTGCGATAAAAACGCTTCCACTCGGCTGTAAAAATGAAGCGTTAAAACACGTAATGTCATTTAGAAGACAGGTGTTTATGTTTTTGAATGAACCGAATTTAGACGTGTCCTTTAGAGTGCTGTACGAAGGAAAGGCATATATGATTTATGCAAACGCTGGAAGCATGAAATGCTTTGAATGTGGGGATGTGGGTCATAAGAGACAAGCATGCCCACACAAAGCTGGCACTAGTGGGGTAAACGGCGGGCCGAGTGCTGCGGTCGTCATGGCGAAGCCCTCAGAGGACGCGCTGCCTCCAGTTGTGGAGGAAAGTAACACTCAAGTTGTTGAACAGGCTGAAATCATTACTGATGATGGTCAAAATGAGAATGTGGTTGCTGAAATGGAATTAAGTGAAAATGATGTTGTGAGTGACCAGATATATGAAGTGGCGAGTGCTAATGTTGATGCTTCAAAGAGTGAAGAAAGTTGTGATACGGAGATAAAAGATGACGATACGCTTTCCGAGATTTCTGATATGGGGTCGCAGATAGTGGGAGAGGTGTATACTTTACAGGAGATAAATGACTTCCTAGATACGACATTCGGCAAGACTGTTGATGTGTCAGAATTTTTCCTGGATGCCGAGAAATTCATTGCGACTGTAGTGTTGTTGCAAAGAACGGTCAGCTATGAGGCTCTTGATAAGAAAAAGAGGTTTAGATTGAAGAAGATGGTAACAAAACTGCGAAAGGATAAATTTGTTGCTCAAAGACCTCAAAATGATTAAATATCACGTGGTGTTTTTTACACTTTGCTGTTTTTTCCTGTCTTTACTCACTCTATTCTATCCTTATATGGATGTTTTGAGGGTGGGCTCTCTAAATATTAATGGGGGAAGAGACAGGGGTAGCAATTGTTTCAGAATTTCTTAAAATTAAAAAGATGAATGTTCCTTTTTTACAAGAAACACATACAAATAAGGAAAATGAAATTGAATGGGGTATGTGGTGGGAAGGCAAGTTTGTTTTGAGCCATGGGACACATAATAGTGCGGGGGTAGCTATTTTGTTTTCTGCAAACATGAATGTTGATATTTTAAATGTAGAACAGATTGTTGAATGTAGATTGTTGTTAACAGAAATTGAGTATGAGGGAACAATGTTTGTGTTTGTTAATGTCTATGCCCCCAATAGTGGTCCTGAGAGGCAGGATATTTTTTTGAAATTAAGAAATGGCATCCAGAAGTATGATGATAGTGTGTGTCTTGTAATTGGTGGGGACTGGAATTGCACAACAGATTTTACAGTGGACAGAAATGGGGAAGAGCCTCATAGTCAATCAAGTAATACACTGTTAAAAGTTATACATGAATGTCAATTAATAGATGCATGGAGAACAAGAAATCTCTGCATGAAACAGTATACATGGTTGAAAGTGTGTGACAATAGAATTTGTGGTGCAAGATTGGATAGGTTTTATATGAAAGAAATGTGGAACAATAGAGTAATTGATGCCTGTATTTATCCAAACGGTTTTGTTCGGTTCTTTAAGAATATCCCCACCGAACAGGGCGTCAGGAGAGGACACGTTGTTATGACTCAATGTGGTTTTTTATTTACTCTGATTTATTTTCCATAAACAGTTGATTTGTCCACAAATAGCAGGTTATAAACCTGTAGAAATAGAAAGGCTATAGTAAACAACAATATTAATAGCCACATACATAATATACCATAAAATCTGAATATAAATAGACATTACATAATATAATATATACAAATATAAATAAAATATACATTTCAATATAGTCAGTATTTAATATTATAAATCTCATAATATACTTAGTGTTTAAACTGAATGACTAAAGCACATGCATCTAAACACAGAAATGCAACAATTTCACACACACTAAATATACATCGATGTCAATGTTTCACACTAAACCAATAGCCCAAAGTGTTCTCAGTATATTGGCTTAAAGTGAAAAACAGTGAGTGTAGTTTTAAGTGGCATCGCTGAGCATAGTAATCCATTACCAATGTAAAGTGATTAACTACATTACCCATCCAGCACCGCAAACAGGAAGTAACTCGTGTGACAGTGAAACGCTCCAATTTCAAACATTTGCTTTTTTATAGCCACGGATACTATCGAGCCGACAACATTAACATCAGACCGCACACAAAGTTTTATCAGCGTGACCAAGTAACAGTTATCAAGCTTACTAATTGCGGACATATACAGCGGCAGAGCAAACAGACAACAAACTTAAACCGCAGCTAAATAGGTAGAAACAGCAGCTTACCGGTGGCGCATCTCTCCTGACGATACATCATGCCAAAACTAATACTCGCTCCCGCTTATATGCCCGCGCTCATTCATTACTGGATTCAACACACCAGTGTGGGATTTTACTGGTCCACGTTTCAACTTTTGACTGGTCCGTGCTTCAATCAGGTAAGTGAACCTCCCACCTATTATCCTGCGTTACATTTCCGCTGAACACCCGCGACGTAGTGAACGCGACACCTCCCACTTGACCGACTGATCATGTGATACAAGGCGGTCACACACAAAACATTACATTACACCACATAATATACATTTCCCTTTTTTTTTTTTTTTGATGAAGAATAGAACGTCATTGTCATTGTTCACGCACCTCCCCTGACAGATGTGTGGTGTTCTGCCAGGTTTGGTCATATGGGTATGTACTCTTCATTCTTCGTGAATGGTGGTGCAAATAGTGGCGAAGGCAGTATAGATACGTACCAACCAGAGAGAAAAAGAAAATGAAAAAGAGAGAGAGAGACAGCGCCTGCAGAACTGGTGGCCGAAGAGACGAGGTCTAGGAGTCACTGGTCTTCCACAGGGATGAGGACTACCAGTCTCCTCACGTCTCTCCGTAGGATGACTGACGTCAGCTGCTGAGTATTTCTTTTAAGTTGCCCAACTATTAGAGTGGCAAGGGGGCCTGCACACGTCTTAACGTCTGCGTCTCTCAAAGTCCTTTCTTGTCAGGGTACACGGCCTGGATTCGTCCAAGCCGGAATTGCCCTCGCAGTGCGTTTTGATCAGCAATCCAAACAATGTCACCTATTGCTACATTTCTTTGGGTCTCGTGCCACTTTTGCCGAATGAATAAGTTAGGTCCGGCAAGTTCACTCCACTTCTTCCAGAACATATCCACACCAATCTGGATGGATCTGAGACGGCGCCAGGGATGGGTGCACAAGTCAATCCCTCCTGTATCTCCCCCTTGCCTGGTCCTCCCGAGAAGCAGAGTATTGGGGGTCAAATACTCTATAGAGTCTTCTTGTTCTTGTGCCCTGGCGTCAATCGGCCTTTCATTGGTGAGGTTAGCTGCCTGGTAGAAGAGGGTTTGGAGCTCACCCCAGGTGAGTGAGCTTATTGTCCCTCCAAGGCTAGTGAGAGCCCTCTTTATGAGCTTAACTGCAGCTTCCGCAGCCCCGTTGCGATGAGGTGCGTCAGCTGGATGAAAGTTCCATGCCCACACTGTCCCATTCTTGGCAGATTTGTCCTCTATGGATGCTTCCCGTAAGGTAGCTAAGTACCTATGCAAGTCTTGTAGGGCAGGTTTAGCTCCAATGAAATTGGTTCCCCTATCTGACCAGAATTTTCTGGGATTGCCTCTCAATGCAACAAAGCGAGAGTACGTTTGGAGAAAGCTTTCAGATGATTGGTCGTCAACGAGGTCCACATGAACTGCCCTCGATGCCATGCAGCAGAATACTATGCCCCAAACTTTTTTTCCTGTTCTTTTCTTGACAGCATCCTTGATTTCGAAGGGGCCAAAGAGGTCTAGTGTGGTATACTCAAATGGGTTAGCACGCTGTGAGCGTTCTGGCGGTAGATCACTCATCATCTGCTGGCACATCTTCCCTTTCAGTTTGCGACATTTGATACAGTCGTTTGCAACTTTCTTTACTATCCTCCGACCTTGCACAATCCATGCTTTCCTCCTGGTGCGCAGAAGCGTGGCAGCAACACCTTCATGGTTCTCATCATGAGCTTCTCTTGACAGTAGCGTTGCGAGCCATGAACGAAATGGAATTAAAGGAACAGCTGTTCCATCTTCTTTCCAGGACTGGATTCGTCCTCCACAGAGAAGGATTCCTGTGCTCTCATCTTTGTGGACCACCAAGCGGTTCAGTGTTGAGTCCAGGAACTGACTGCCATCTTGGGCTGCGAGGACCAGGTCTCGGAAAGCTTGCGCTCTCTCCTCAGTAGACAGGATAGAGCGGTTTGCCTCCCACTTTGATGACTCTGGTGCCTGGCATTTTCTCAGCCAGGTTTTTTCAGCCCGTCGAGTCCAGGCTATGGAACCACACAGCGTCGACAGAGAACTGAAGCGTTGAGGTTCCACAAGGCGTACCAGACCAAGTGCCCAGGGTCTTCTCTGTCTGTCTGCCGCTGATGTTGCACCCGGGACAGATGGTGATGTCGATCTAACATTGACTGCATGTCTGAGGTCCGCCTTGATGTCAGGCCCGTTAAGGTCAGTTCTTCCTTTTGACTGGGCCCTGGTGACCACTGCTGAGAAGGCTTTCCGCTGGAGTTTTCTCACATCTTCAGCAGCAGAGGGTGTAATCTCACTGGCCATCTTCATAGGCCAGTCGGTCTTAGGCCTTTTCAGGAACTCAGGGCCTTGCTGCCATTCTGACCCTTCATTAAGTTCCTCAGGAGTTGCACCTCTGGTAAGTATGTCAGCAATGTTTCGTTTGCCTTCAATCCACCTCCAATCTTCCACATGTCCGGCTTTCTGGATCTCACCGATTCGATTTGCGAAAAAGGTCTGGAAGCCGTAGCTATCCTTTTGGATGGCTGCCAGGATTGTTTGGCTGTCCACAAAGTGAATCCATTGCTTGACTTTAATGTGGCAGTGCTTCTCAAAATACTTTTTTAGGCGGGTAGCGAAGACCGCACCACAGAGTTCTGCTTTGATCACATCTCCCTTTTGGTCGAGAGGGGTGAGTTTAGCCTTGGATTCCACCAACTTCATTACAACTTTGTCTCGGGTTTCCCACCGCAGGTAGAGTACGGCTCCATAGGAGGATTCGCTCCCATCTGAGAACGTGATCCCTGTTGGTGGGCCTATGGCTCCAGGCGGCGTGATGCTTCTCTCAAACCTTACCTGGCCAAGTCTCACAAATTCTTCAAAGAGCGTTATTGCGGCTTCTCGAAGTTTTAGTGAGAGAGGGACGTCCCATGTGTCTTTAGATTGGTTGTTCTTGCCAGTTTCCTGGAATGATTCTCGTACCAACATCACTCCCTTCTGTTTGGCTGGTGAGGCAAGACCAACCGGGTCGTACAATGCGGCAATCTGGCTAAGAAGTATGCGTCGGGTAAGGGGATTTGGTGTTCCTTCCCTGACATCCTCCATGATCAGATTAAATCCTGTCCTCATTTTTCCTCTTTTCTTAGAGAAGTTGATAGAAGTCAGCAACCGAAGCTTGTCTGTCTCAGGTTCGTAACCGACCCCAAGCGCTTTGTTCTCCCCATCATGCATTTGGTTGGGCAGTACCAGGGTCCTGGGTACAGTTGTTTCAGAAGGGGCTCCACTCCTCCCACTTTGGCGTGACAGAACCCATGGTTTCAGGAAGAAGCCTCCCGCTCTCAAGATCTCCTCCACCCCTTTGGTGATCCTCTCCAGCGTATTGAGGTCATCGTGTGAGGTCAGGATGTCATCCACATAGCTGTCCTCAGTCAGAGCTCGCCGTTCTTCAATCATATCAGCAAACTGAGGAAGGTTGGCTGTCTCCTTCATTGCAACTTGGGCAACACATCCTGCGGGTTTATCACCGATATTTAGTCTGACGACTGCAAACTCCTCAATGTTGTCCTCAGCGTTGTCTCTCCAGAGAAAGTGGTGGAGGTGAACTTCATCATCTTTCAGCCACACTGAGTTATACATCTTTTTTACGTCACCCAGTGCGGCATGGAGTCCACTCCTGAACCTCAAAAGGACACCTCTGATTGGATTGAGTACATCAGGACCCTTGTGAAGGAGATCATTTAGACTTATGCCTCGGAACTCTTGGCTGCTATTCCACACAATTCTCACAGGGGTTGAGGAGGAGTGAGGGTTCGGTGCAACCAGATGGCTGATGTACCATTTAGGTCCTTCCCAGTTGTTAATTTCCTCCCTTGTGAGTTTTGCGGCAGCCCCTCTTGAAACCATTTCATGTATTTGTTCTTTGTATGCAGCCTTCCACACAGGTTCCTTCTCCAGATGTTTCTCAGTGTTTCTGAAGGTCGCCTCCACTGCCTGCCGATTGTTTGGCAGTGCTGTGAGGTCTGTCTTCCAGGGATAAGCTGTGTCCCAGTGGGGAGAGTTGCTGTGTTTGTCCGCCAGCACGTATGTTAGGCATTCTTTTATCTTTTCCAGGTCCCGCTCCTCCTTAAGGGTCATTTCTTTTCCTCCAGGGGGGCACCTACCACACTTGCAGCCGCCACATTGAGGACTGCACGCAGCTCCGATGCTGTCCCACCTGAACCACTCGAAGACCTCTTTGTTGGCGGTTGCTGTGCTCCGGACAAGCGCATTTCCTTCCTCTTCTCGAGGTATAATGGTCTCTTTATACGCCATCGAGGCTACTCTCATGGTTCTTGCAAGGTGAGTTTCAGAGCAGTACACGGCCATGTCGACTGTCTCAATGAGATCGGGATGAGTTCCCCCAACGGTCTTTCCTGGCGGACCGTCCCAGAGAACGAGGTCTTCCACAATCCTGATTGGCTGGGGAACAAGACGACCTTCCCGATGACTGATAAGGAGGTCAATCTTTGTGGGACGGACCAGTTCGTCTCTGGGTACATTTGGGAAAAACTTCTGCAGTTGCTCGGCAGTGACTGATTGAGTCACCTCAGCGATGTTTTCCAGGCCATAGCAGAGAATTCTATGCTCTGCCACTTTTCCCCTAGATGTCTTCACCTTCAGCCGCAGGGAATATCTTTTGGTCAGGACAGTCTTCTTCATCCCCCCGACTCCATGGACTATAAGCCTGATGTTCTCACAGTCCAAGGCGATCTGCAGTTTCATTGGTGATATAATTGGTATCAGATGCGAGGTCGATTAGGGAGCCAATAAGGCAACCTGAGTTTGTTGTCACTACCATCAGCATCATCACCACTGGATGTTCTTGCAGTCCACCTCCAGCCTTGGCACATACAGTTGATGATATTTTGTTTGAGAATGCATCTTGTATTTCTCTCTTTGTTCTGGAGTAAGTTCTGCCAGAAACTCCTCTTGTTTGTTGGTTAGGCCAAGTTTCTTTCCTCCAACTTTTATGGTACTCTGCTCCTCACTGCTGTTGTCCTTCTTTGGAGTCGGTGGCTTAGGACACAGAAGGTAATTGTGGTCTGACACCCCTCCTTTCCGACAGTCTACTTTTGGGCAGAGGTATCTGGGTGTGCATCCTTTACCATCCTTGGGGTGGGGCCTCAAACACTTGGAGCACAACCCTAGGTTCTTCACATGGGCCCTTTTTCTTTAGAGATCTTGCTCCCTGAAGATCTTGCACGCAAATAGTTTGCCGACATGAGAGTCATCTCCACAGACAATACAGCTGGGATAGTCGTCCTTCTGACCTGCTGTGGATTTAGTGAAAGCCTTCCTCCCTCTCTTATCTGGGTAGTCTGCAGCACCCTTTTCCACAGGGCCTTTGTCCACAGGGCTTGGCTCCAACTGATCCAGTACACATCTAGGGGAAAAGTGGCAGAGCATAGAATTCTCTGCTATGGCCTGGAAAACATCGCTGAGGTGACTCAATCAGTCACTGTCGAGCAACTGCAGAAGTTTTTCCCAAATGTACCCAGAGACGAACTGGTCCGTCCCACAAAGATTGACCTCCTTATCAGTCATCGGGAAGGTCGTCTTGTTCCCCAGCCAATCAGGATTGTGGAAGACCTCGTTCTCTGGGACGGTCCGCCAGGAAAGACCGTTGGGGGAACTCATCCCGATCTCATTGAGACAGTCGACATGGCCGTGTACTGCTCTGAAACAGTGTACTGGATCCAGTACAAACCCCCCCACTCCACCCCCGCAGCCACTGATGTCAACTTCCTGAATGAGCTAAATTACTTTTATGCTCGTTTTGAAAGAGACAACAGAGAAACTGCCACCAAGCTCAAACCCTCAGCTGACCACCCACCAATCACACTCTCCACCACAGATGTCTGCAAGGCACTGAGCCGGATCAGCGCGCACAAGGCTGCTGGACCAGACAACATCCCTGGACGTGTGCTCAGGGCATGTGCGGAGCAGCTCGCTGGGGTTTTTACAGACATTTTCAACCTGTCTCTCGCCCAAGCAGCTGTACCATCATGCTTTAAACGCACTTCCATTGTGCCAGTGCCGAAACACTCCAGCCCGAGGTGCCCTAATGACTACCGCCCTGTAGCACTCACACCCATCATTATGAAGTGCTTTGAGCGGCTGGTCCTGGAACACCTAAAAGACTCTATACCATCCACATTGGACTCACACCAGTTTGCCTACCGCAGCAATAGGAGCACAGAGGATGCCGTTTCCATGGCACTGCACTCTGTGCTCACCCATCTGGACAGTAAAAACACTTATGCACGCATGCTGTTTGTTGACTTCAGCTCAGCATTCAACACTGTCATCCCATCCAAGTTAATTGCCAAACTTGGAGACCTGGGCATCAACACTTCAATGTGTAACTGGATTTTGGACTTCCTAACTGACAGACCCCAGAATGTTCGATCAGGATCCACCTGCTCCACATCCATCACTCTTAACACTGGTGTACCACAGGGCTGTGTGCTAAGTCCGTTTCTCTACTCCCTCTTCACCTCCGACTGCAAGCCTGTGTATGGAACTAATTCCATCGTCAAGTTTGCGGACGACACTACGGTGATTGGTCTCATCAGCAACAACGATGAGACTGCCTACAGGGAAGAGATCCAGCACCTGGCCACATGGTGCGCTGATAATAACCTGCTCCTCAACACCACCAAAACGAAGGAGCTCATCGTGGACTTCAGGAAGGAGTCAAGAGGCACACACGACACCATCCACATCAATGGAATGGCTGTTGAGCGTGTCTCCAGTTTCAAGTTCCTGGGGATCCACATCTCGGCGGACATGTCGTGGACGACCAACACCTCCAGCCTGGTCAAGAAGGCTCACCAGCGCCTCTTCTTCCTGAGGACACTGAGGAAGAATCAGCTCTCCTCGGCCATCCTGGTGAACTTCTACCGCTGCGCAATAGAAAGCATCCTGACCAACTGTGTGGCAGTGTGGTATGGGAGCTGCTCTGTTGCGGAGCGCAAGGCACTGCAGCGGGTGGTGAAAATTGCCCAGCGCATCACAGGGACTCCACTGCCTGCCATCGAACACATCCAGAGGAAACGCTGCCTGCATCGAGCTCGCAGCATCCTCAAGGACTCCTCTCACCCAGCCCACAGACTGTTTTCTCTCCTGCCCTCCGGCAGGCGTTTCAGGATCCTCCGGACCAGGACCAGCAGACTAAAGAACAGTTTTTTCCCCAGAGCTGTCTCTTTATTGAACTCAAACCCCCGTTGATCCACTTCCCTCATAAACTGATAACTCTCCTACCTCACATCTGCCTTCACTTTGTTATTTGCACTACTGACTGTTTATTACAGTAACAACTGTTTACTTATGCATTCTGCACCACCATACCGTAACTGGATAATGCTCATCTGCACTGCCGACTGTATTTACAGTAACAATGTTTACATTTGCATTTTGCACCGTACTTCTAACTGGAATATGCAACCACTTTCCACTGCACTTTTACACTTTCTTTCGGATAGCTCTGTCCATAATTTATTGTACTAACTTAATCCACTGCTATATTCCTCATATTAGCCTAACATATTATTGTATACCTCTAACTGTAAAATTCTGTTCAAGTAATAACCGTCTGTATATTTATTCATAGTACAAAGTCACCTGTAAATTCTGTTTATAGTAATAGCCATCTGTATATTTATTCATAGTACATATTCACCTGTAAATTCTGTTTATAGTAATAGCCATCTGTATATTTATTCACTGTATATATTCATCTGTAAATTCAGTTCTACTTATAGTAATAACCATCTCTCTACTTATACATATTTATATATATTCAGAACATTTTTATGTCCTGCACTTACGCAACCATTGTATATATCCTGCACTTGCTGCTATTGCACTTCTGGTTAGACCTAAACTGCATTTCGTTGCCTTGTACTTGTACTTGTGTAATGACAATAAAGTTGAATCTTGAATCTAATCTAATCCAACTCCTCAAGAATCTCCTCTTGCTTTTTCAAGAATTCTAGGAGGCAATCAAAATAATACAGTGGAGAGAACCTGTTTGCTGGGTCAGTTTTGTGCATAATCCACTCCTTCTTGAGTGAACTGGGAAGCTTGCTTTCAAGAGATTGAGCAACAACACGGTTCTTCACGGCATCCTCTTCACCAAGAATCTGGAGGTTGCAGAGTGCCCTTTCGACAGCCTGGATCAATTCAATGGTTCTTCTTGGATGGTTTCCTTTGACGGGGGTAAGAGACTGGACCTCGTTGGTGATCATTAGGACTATTTTCGCTTTGTTCCCGTATTTGCTGTCCAGCAGCCTGAACATATCGTCGGCGGATCCACAACTAGATAGGACGAGATCCTTCTTGACCTTTTCGTGGAGACTATTTAATAAGTGGAACTTTTTTATACATTCGACACCTTGTGGGTTACCCAATTCTTGTAGGTCCTCCCACTGAGTCTTCCAGCGATAATAGTCCCTCATGTCACCAGAGAAAGTCGGTAGTCGTGCTCTTTCAAGGCTGATTTGAGGCTTGAGATTAAAGCTTCCTTTGGTCCTTTCCGGGCTGCTTTGCTGTGAGAGAGGCCGTGTGTTCATGTTCAATGCCCCCGTGTATGTTTTGGGCTTCAACTTGAGATCGGCAGACATGTCAGGGAGAGCATCTCGTTTCGGATCACCAACCGCGCTGCTCTCATCTCCCAGATATCTTTCTCTACCCTTCACGTGGTCTGCTCCGTCCTCCTCCAGTTTGTCAGACAATGCCAGGATCCTCTTCTCGAGTGTCTTGTGGCGTGTCCTGAGATCTAATGCCCTCGAACCAGGAACCAACTCCTTCCACTCCACCAGCATTTCTCTGAGTTCAATGACCTCTCTCTCAAGACCTCTATTTCTTAGCCTACGGTCCTTGACTGACTTCCGAGGGTTAACTTCCTCTTCCTCTGCCTGAGTGATGGCCGACTCAGCTGTTTTGACCTGCTTAAAAAACACCTCCTCTGCGTAGCTGGTCCAAAAGGTTTCCTGGGTGGCATTCTTTACCTCGAGGAACCTGTTCTCACACTCCGCTGTCTTTTCATCAATTTGGTTTGCAGATTCTATGACCTCCTCATCCGTTGACTCTCTCAGGGCTTCAGCATACTCATATCCCGCATCCATGACTTTAGAAAAGTCTGTCCTGAAAATCTTCCATTCACTGAGAACTTCAGTCGGTTCCAAGAGTCCCAGTTTGGTGAGAGTATGAGCCCTTTTGGTGAATGAAGCCTGTGCTCTTGATCGCACACTTTTAAGCTTTTCCAAGTCTGCCATTGATACTCCCTTTGTGTTGACTGGAGAGACGTCAATGCCAATGAGCACACGCGCTCCTTTATCCTTGATCAACGGGCAGTTTGATTAATGATAAACTTGGGGTCAGTCACAGAAGTGAGAGGCCAGCTGCTGATTTTGGGTTGATTGAGCTTTCTTAATGAAGCAGTCCATGGCTGTTTTTTAGCTGCATTCAATCCAGTGCAGTGAACCAGCGGTTTATAACTGTTCGGTTCTTTAAGAATATCCCCACCGAACAGGGCGTCAGGAGAGGACACGTTGTTATGACTCAATGTGGTTTTTTATTTACTCTGATTTATTTTCCATAAACAGTTGATTTGTCCACAAATAGCAGGTTATAAACCTGTAGAAATAGAAAGGCTATAGTAAACAACAATATTAATAGCCACATACATAATATACCATAAAATCTGAATATAAATAGACATTACATAATATAATATATACAAATATAAATAAAATATACATTTCAATATAGTCAGTATTTAATATTATAAATCTCATAATATACTTAGTGTTTAAACTGAATGACTAAAGCACATGCATCTAAACACAGAAATGCAACAATTTCACACACACTAAATATACATCGATGTCAATGTTTCACACTAAACCAATAGCCCAAAGTGTTCTCAGTATATTGGCTTAAAGTGAAAAACAGTGAGTGTAGTTTTAAGTGGCATCGCTGAGCATAGTAATCCATTACCAATGTAAAGTGTTAACTACATTACCCATCCAGCACCGCAAACAGGAAGAAACTCGTGTGACAGTGAAACGTTCCAATTTCAAACATTTGCTTTTTTATAGCCACGGATACTATCGAGCCGACAACATTAACATCAGACCGCACACAAAGTTTTATCAGCGTGACCAAGTAACAGTTATCAAGCTTACTAATTGCGGACATATACAGCGGCAGAGCAAACAGACAACAAACTTAAACCGCAGCTAAATAGGTAGAAACAGCAGCTTACCGGTGGCGCATCTCTCCTGACGATACATCATGCCAAAACTAATACTCGCTCCCGCTTATATGCCCGCGCTCATTCATTACTGGATTCAACACACCAGTGTGGGATTTTACTGGTCCACGTTTCAACTTTTGACTGGTCCGTGCTTCAATCAGGTAAGTGAACCTCCCACCTATTATCCTGCGTTACATTTCCGCTGAACACCCGCGACGTAGTGAACGCGACAGGTTTTTCAGACCATCATATGGTTACTTTGGTTTTAAATGTAAAGAAGACACTAAGATCTAATTATTATTGGCATTTGAATGTTAAATTGTTGCATGATGTTTTTTTTTGTGAAAGTTTTAAAGTGTTTTGGAGTAATTGGAAGCTGAAGAAGCCTTTGTTTGAGAATCTGTGTCAATGGTTGGATGTGGAAAAAGCAAATATAAGATTATTTTGTCAGAACTATGCTTTTAATATATCAACTATGGTAAAAACAACTGTAAAAACTTTACAAAAGGACATTGAGTTGTTGGAAAAAAATCTTGTAACTAATAATGAAGGTGTACATTGTGATGTGTTGAAAGGAAAAAAACAAGAACTGAATTATTTTTTACAAGAGCAGGCCAAAGGAGCATTGATAAGGGCAAGATTTTGCACTATCAAAGATATGGATGCCCCTAGTGCTTTCTTTTTTAATCTCGAAAGAAAATGTGTTAATCAAAAACAAATGTGTCACCTTCGTCGTCAGGATGGATCTGTAACATCAAATCCAGTTGAAATGAGAAAGTTATCAAGAGACTTTTATAAACAGTTATACAGTGCTGAGAGCTGTGATGCTGAAAGTGTTGATGATTTGCTTAAGGAATTACCTCAGCTTGGGGATGAACAGAAAAAAGCACTGGACAATTTAATCACTTTTAAAGAACTTACCGAAGCAATGTGTCAGTTGAATATTGGCCGTTTCCCTGGAATTGATGGACTACCTATAGATTTTTATCAACAGTTCTGGGAAATAATAGGACAAGATTTTTATGAAGTGTTGTTGGACAGTATAAGAAGCGAAACTCTTCCCATAAGTTGCCGTAGAGCAGTCTTATCGCTGCTTCCAAAGAAAGGGGACTTGGGACTTCTCAAAAACTGGAGACCAGTATCTTTGCTATGCTCTGATTATAAAATATTTTCCAAATGTTTATCAAATAGACTTAAACACTGTTTAGACTTGTTGGTTCACAATGATCAAACATATTGTATACCTGAAAGATCTATAATGGATAACCTTTTTCTATTAAGGGATATAATTAATATTAATCAGTTTTATCATATTGATCTTGGAGTTCTGTCACTAGACCAGGAAAAAGCATTTGATCGGGTTGATCATGAATATCTTTTTAATGTGTTAAAGTATTTTGGTTTTGGTGACAGATTTATATCCTATATCCGGTTGTTATATTGTAACGTTTCTGTTTTGGTCAAAGCAGGTGGTGGATTAAGTGAACCAATAACTGTGTCGAGAGGCATTAGACAAGGATGTCCACTTTCCGGCCAGTTATACAGTTTGGTTATTGAACCTTTGTTGTGCAGGCTGAGGAGGAATCTTAAAGGAGTTGTAATCCCTAATTCAAATGATCATTTTAAAATATTTTTATCTGCGTATGCAGATGACATAACGTTTTTTATTACAAGTCAAGAGGACATTACAAACTTAAACCAAACTATTGGAATATGTGAAAAGGCCTCCTCTGCTAGAGTTAACTGGTCTAAAAGTGAAGGGTTTATTACTGGTAGGTGGGAAGGTACAGGGTTTCCTCAACTCCCGGGTGGGTTACGGTGGAGACAGGATGGTTTAAAAACACTAGGAGTTTTTTTGGGGAATGACAATTTTCAAAAGAAAAATTGGGAGGGTCTGCTGGAGAAGGTGTCTGCTAAATTGTCGAAATGGAAATGGCTATTGCCACAATTGTCCTATAGGGGGAGAGCTCTGGTTATCAATAATCTCGCTGCGTCGATGTTGTGCCACCGCACTGTAATTATGGAGCCTCCTGAGGAACTTATTTCCATGATTCAAAGGACATTTGATAATTTTTTCTGGAATGGATAGCACTGGATCCGTGCAGCCGCACTTTATTTACCAGTTCAAGAGGGCGGTCAAGGCCTGGTGGATGTGAGGAGTCGGATCCGGGCCTTTAGGATACAAGCTGTGCAGAAACTTCTTTACAACAAAGATGTGGTATGGGCCAAAACTGCAAGTGTGTTTTTGAAGCGGGCAGGAGGACTTGGTTTTGATAGACACTTGTTTTTAATGAAACTAGAGGAAGTAAGCCTGTCAGAGCTTCCACCCTTTTATAAGTCTATGCTGCAGACATGGAGAACTGTTTTCAGAGTGGAGCGAGACATGGGTGATCCAGGACATTGGACTCCAGAGGAACCTCTGTTTTTCAACCCAATGATCCAGACTAGACTGTTGTCCTCCGTAAGTGTGAGGAGATGTTTGCTGAGGAATGGTGTTCAGAAACTTGGACATCTCCTGGATGAGAGGGGTTGGAAATCCATCGAGGCACTTCAAGAGATGACGGGGTTAAAGTCTTTGCGTCTTGTTTCAAAGTTGAAAGAAGAAATCTGTAATGCACTACCAAGCGGTTGCAGGACTTGGATAGGACAGAGACAAACACAGGACATGAGAACTGGTCAAAGTTTTCCAGAAATAAAAATTTCACCTGTAATAAATGAAGAAGATGAAGGTGAAGTTGCAGACTTGATTTTATCTTTCAGGACTCCTCAGCTAGACCTTTTTAAAGATGCGTCCAAGAAAGCAATATACTGCACTACAGTTAAGACCACACATCGAGATTCATTGAAGAGGCAAAAAGCTTCTAGATGGCCAGAACTGTTACAACCAGACTTTCTTGTGCGGGACAGGTGGCGGACCCTGTATAAACCCCCTGTAGAGAAGCGAACTGCTGATCTACAGTGGAGGATTATTCACGGGGCCATAGCTACAGACCGACATGTGGCACATCTGAACCCAGCAGTAGTGGGGGAATGTCGATTTTGTGGGAGGCAGGAAGATCTAGAACATTTATTTTTAAGGTGTAGCAGATTACGAGATCTCTTTAGTTTGCTTGAAGCCTGGTTTAGAAGTTTTAATGAGGTTTTCTCTGATAAGGTATTTATTGGGGGAATTAAATACAGCTTTTCAATGAGAAGAAAAATTTGTTTACTAAATTATCTTATTGGAACCGCTAAGCTAGCGATTTGGAAAACAAGAAAAAACAAAGGTCTTCAACTTGCTACAATTGATCCTGAAATTATGTTTAGACGGTTAGTAGAGGGAAGATTAAAAATTGAATTAGCTTATTATAGACTTACAAATAATGTGGTTTTCTTTTGTGATGTATGGTGTTTTAATGAGGTAATATGTACAGTACAAAATGATATGCTTATTGTGAATTTTTAAAGTATTTATTATTTTCTTTTGACTTTTTAATAATTGTCAGTAATGTAATGATATAAGGTTCATGGAGTAATAAAGTGCTTGTTAAACCTCTCTCTCTCTCTCTCTCTCTCTCTCTCTCTCTCTCTCTCGTTAATTCTCTCTTTCCATCATTCTTTTTTCCCTTATTCGTTAAGTTTGATTTTTCCTTGTTTATACCATATTGTTTGTTTTCTCCTACATATATATGCATATTTACCCCATGTGACTCGTAGCTTTGTATACTGTAGTTGTTTTATTAAAACCCAATAATTGCATTGAATTGAATCCGTATTGTTTTGCTCACAAATATCGAAGTCAATGAGACGTAAGATTTTAGCTACCCATGTAAGCTCGATTTTCTTGTATTACTACTTCAGTAATACAAATTGTACAAACATAAGAAATATTATTTGTCCTGATCAAGCAGATGAATGTTTCTTAAGGTTTGTAAGATTGATAATTGATGAAGAAATCAATTTGGATAAAGGTTACTTTTACATGATTAAAGGTTCCGTTATAAGTTAATATTGTCTGTACAACAAGCAAATCATATTCATAGACTATATTCATGAATATTTACACCATTTGAATTAATTATTCCCCGAAACTCATTGTTGTTACAAGCGCTTGGACTTTGGTCGTTGAACATGTCAAAGAACTGCGAGCAAACCAGTGACCTGTTGCTCTGCTCATCCATGATTGCATACAGATTCACGTCTTTTCCTCTGTGGCCGGCTGAGAACACTTTGACGAGGCATATTTTCGAGCAGGAGCGGTCTGTGAGTTCCCCTCCGCAGACTTACGTGCATTTGTTGGTGAACTGAGACTGTGGTGAAGCTTCTTCCTCCTCCCCGCCATGCTCAGAAGCAGGGCCAGCCTCCTGCTGCCAGGGTGCGGGTCCAGGGTGAAGCGCTGTGTTGTGCCTGTCGCTCTTACATTCAAAACACTTGACATTGAGTTTGCAATTCTTTGCTATGTGAGACGAGGAAGAAAGACATTTAAAGTACACAATGTTTTCTTTGAGGAGTGTTTTACGCTCGTCAATGGGCTTCTCTCTGAATGCCCGGCACTTACGGAGAGGGTGTGGCTCTTTATGTAACAGACACAGTTTGTAGCCGTCGTTAGAATTTGTTGGGAGGCTCGCCCGTGTCAGATGTGGCTCTGGGTGACACCTCTGTCTTGGACGGAGACTTCCTGCAGTCTGTTAGGCTTCCACGCTGTCTTCTCTGTCCTGGGGGTCATGTCTGTGTTACCGATGAGGCTGAAGCTTGGGTCATTTGCAATGCATGCCTGCTGGCTGACAAAATCGGCAAAGAAGCTAAAGGGAGGATAGTTCACCTGGTTTTGATGCTTGTAGGCTGCACCAGCTATCACCCATTTGTCCTGGAGACGAGACGGAGATTCTGTACAATTGGGTTGACGCCTCTCGCCGTGTCAAGAAAAGCCAGGCCTGGTAAGTATCCTCCTTAAGCCTTAGCGGCCTGCAGTTCCATTAGAAGATCACCCAGCTTTGTCAGCTTAGGTCCATCTCGGTTTATTATTTTTGGAAAGCTGTCAATGCGTTTGAACAGAGCATTCTCTATTGCTTCAGCTGAGCCATATGTTATCTCGAGCCTTTCCAATGCCATGGCCAGTCCTGCTTCTGGCCGATTGATGTGCATTGCTCTTATCTGCTCAATATGCTCTGCTGACTCCTTCCTGAGCCACTTTGGCAGAAGATCCATCTCCTCACTCTGTTCCAGGTTTAGGCCTCTGATGGCAGTCAAAAAGGAATGCTTCCATGCTCTGTAGTTTTGGGGTTTGTCATTGAATTGAAGCAAGCCTGTTGCCACAACCTCACGGCGGTCTAGATACCTGACAAAGTCATTTATGTGTGAGCCGCCATCATTTATGTATGTGTAGTGGGATGTATTGTGGCCCTGTAATTAAACTAATGTGCTTGGGGTAGTGCGGGTCCAATCACGAACAGGGTGGGACGGTATAAAAATAGCACGAAAACAACTCTTTGCGTGTGCTTACCATTTGAGTGTCGCGTCGTTGCCCGTGGGACCGCCCCTTGTTCCTGTAACACTTCCGCTCTGAGTTTCGGGATAGTTTGCGGCTCCAGATCTCATCACATGTCTCTCTTGCAGTCCCGTGTCTCATGATGCTTTGAGCTGCGGGGATAGCTTACAGTGTGAGCTTTTCGTGCCCTCTAGCATTCCCTTGCTTTGGGGGAGGTTGTGTCCCGTGTCCTGTGTATGCGTGGTGTGGATGGGTGACGGGTTCATGAATTAAAGGAGGAATCGATGTTCTGCGACGCCTGGGGAGCAACGCGATTTGACGCTGCTGCTTTATATATTAAGATTATCTTGATCACAAACTCTTCTCCACGCAAGTGTGTACACAGCCTACGTGTCGTGTGTGTGACGCTCGCTCGTCCTCTAGTATGTGCCACCGTGATCGCTGGATATCTTCCACCTGACATTTTCTAATTGTTTTGTATTGGGTTTGTTTTCACATATTTGTTTTTTTTGTATTTCTTTGATTTTTTCTATTATATTAATTTTTTCATTGTTTGTGCTGATTGTCTTGATTGGTTTACTTTGAGTGTTTTGCAGTATGGTATTCGTTAATTTCGTTTGATTTGTGCTTTGTTTCTAAGATGCTGGTAGAAGGCCAGTGACGGTAATTTCGTTGGCACTGAACCTTCATATTTTCATTGTAGTATTGTTTTTTTGGTTTATTAATTTAAATGTTATTGTGTATGTTTGGTGTGAGTGTTATTATATATAAGACCTGTAGTAATGTTTTGCTCTCGTTACAGGAGCCAAGGCTTTAGGGCAGGCCACTAGTGGGCCCTTACGCGGTGGAGGGCTTGTCAAAGAGTGCTGCGTGGTTATTTCTTGATGTTATTGCGGTGTGTGTGCTGACATTTGTACACAGGGGCTGAGAGTGATATAGAAGCTTTGTGCTTACTAAGTTCGTGCATCTGCCGTTAAGCCTCGGCTTCCTTTATCTCGTGGTCTCTTTTTTTATTGTGAATGTTGATGACCCAGTTTTGATACTCTTTTAAAAACAATCATTGTGAGTAATTAAATAAATCTTTTTGATTATTGTTATCCACGTCTCTAGCCTTTCTTGACAATTTCGTTCCTGTGTGTCTTGTGTAAAATCTTAGATCCATAGTATTAATGTTTCCCTGGTAACCAGGGTGGCGTAATCATGTTTAAGCTAGAGGTAGTACCCCTGTAATCGCTCCTCGTGTAGGAGAGGGAGCTCCGCTACATTCTGGCGCAGTCGGCAGGGTGTCCAGTGTTTTTCGTTGGGCTGAAGACGTGGATGCTTGTTGTTATCTGGGTAACTGTGTGAAGGTGTACATTGTATGAATGTATTGGTGTTTTTCTTTTTCTTTTTTTTTCAAGCCTAGTGTTGGAGATAAAGCAGCAGCGTCATTTCAAGGGATTTGGGGCATTTCAGCAGCTGTTTTCCGTATCCGTGCGATTTACTTAGAGGTTGCTCTGATAAGTTTTATAAAAAAAAAAAAAATTTTTTTTTTAATTTAAATGGAGGAAATTCAGGAATTGAGGGATCTTGTTGCTCAGCTGAGGGCAGATAATGAGAAATTGCGTCAAGACCAGAGCCGAGCTGCTCCTTTGAGTCCAATAGCTGGCCCCTCTAGAGAATCTTCAGTGCCCTCTGCTGATCAATCAGTAAGTGGTAGTGCCACATTAACTGAGCTGCTTGTCTTTATTCCAAAGGATCGAAAATGTCCAATATTTGATGGTAGGCCGGGTATTGGCATAAATGATTGGATAGAGGAGGCGAAAGCCTGTATAAGAACACGTCATCTGTCTGTGGCTGATTAAGCGTTTTTTTTGTTTGATCATCTAACAGGAGAGGCACGTGAGGAGATTCGGCATCGCCCTGTAGCTGAGCGGGGAGACCCAGAGAAAATGTATCTAATTTTGCAAGAGCTGTACGGTTGTTCCCAGTCTGATGTTGCCCTACAGGAGGCCTTTTTCTCTAGGAGACAGCGGGATGGGGAAACTTTGCTGGAATTTTCCCTGGCCCTGATGGGTCTCCTAGAGAAAGTCAAGCAGAAGTCCCCTACTGCCATGCCAAATGCGGACATTTTATTGAGGGATCAATTTGTAGAATATGTTTGTGACGTTTCCCTTCGCCGTGAACTGAAACAGTTAGTTCGCCGTCAGCCCTCTTTCACGCTCCTAGAGGTGCGGAGTGAAGCAATCCGATGGGAGCGGGAGGGAATGCCGGGTGGAGCCAGGGGTCGAAGTCTTTCCGTCCCTGTGGCACATGGGTTTCAGTACGAAGTGCAGGGATGTGGTAGCTCGCCTAAAAGCTCTGAAATGAGAGAGCTGAGAGAAATGTTAAAGTTACAACTGGAACAGTTGAATCAGCTCACCCAGAGTTTTGCCCGGTTGCAGGGCCCCCATTCTCGCGCTCAACCTTTCCGTGGTGGGCCCGTTATCTGTAGACGGTGTCAAAAACCAGGCCACTTTGCACGGGAATGCTAGGGGGAACGTGTTATTTTTCGATCGCCTGCGCGTCCTCGCTCTGATCCGGCAGCTGAGGAAAGTAGACGCATACAACCTAATAATGCGTCGGAAAACTAATTCCCGCCGTGTTGAAGAGTCACATCTCGGTTGGGGAAAAGGTTGAATCCGACATTAAGAAGTTTAACTCTAGTCCAAGTTTAATGTCCGCTTGCCCGCATTTGGATGTTTCAATTGGGGGTGTGTTGGTCCCTTGTCTAATTGATACGGGTTCAATGGTATCAACCATTACGGAAAGTTGTTTCGTTCAGCATTTTGAGTCACGGGGTCCAGAGCAATTGAGGTCATGTTCATGGTTGCAGCTGAGGGCCGCCAACGGTCTTTCCATCCCATATATTGGTTATATGGAGTTGGACGTAGAGCTCTGTTGTAGGATAGTGACCCGATGTGGGGTGTTGGTGGTCAGGGATCCTCCTGGTGGCCTGCGCTCTCGAGTCCCTGATGTGTTGGGGATGAATGTACTCGGGCGATGCTATCGGGAGCTCTTTGGACATCATGGCCCTGCTTTGTTTAATTTCCCCCCGGTTTCGTGTGCGCCACTTTCAGTTTTCCAAGCTTTGCAACACTGCCACCAACGTAGTGAGCAACCATCGGTTGATACGACTAGGGTAAGGGTGCGCGGTCCCCGGGCATGTCGCATCACGGGCGGTACCATTAAGTTTGTTGCGGCAACTTGTGCAGAAGAGCTGGCCGGTAGTACAGTGCTGTTTGAGCCCTCTGAGTCGGGGTCACCTGAGGGGTTGTTAGCCTCCCCCGCTTTGGTGCGAGTTATTGGAGGCTCAGTTTATGTGCCAGTGGTCAATATAGGCACTTCTGATGTCCTGCTTTTCCACCGCCGAGTACTGGGTACCCTCGTTAGAGTGCATGTTGTTAGTTTACCTATGGGCGTTACGGAAGTTAGACCTATCACAGTTAGTGCCTATTCACAAGGTACTCAGGTAGTCATCTCCACTGTTCCAGAGCAGATTGCAGTGCTGAACTTATCTGCATTGCCTGAGTCAGAACAGGACAAGGTTAGGGCCTTGCTTGGTAAGTATCAGATAGTGTTCTCTGAACATGATGGTGATTTGGGTTGTACCAGTCTCATCTTGCACGATATCCCAGTGTTGAATGACGTTCCCGTACGGCAGCGACATCGCCGTGTACCTCCCTCTGAGTACGAGGTTGTTAGGGCCCACATTAATCAGCTGTTGGAGTCTCAGGTAATCAGGGAGAGTTGTAGCTCGTATGCCTCCCCAATTGTGTTGGTAAAAAAAAAGGACGGTAGTCTTCACCTGTGCGTGGACTACCGTCAGTTAAACGCCAAGACTAGACGAGACGCATTTCCCTTACCCCGTATCGAGGAGTCGCTGGATGCGTTGACGGGGGCCTGTTGGTTCTCTACCATGGACCTAGCTAGTGGGTACAATCAGGTCCCGGTCACAGAGGGGGACAAGCCTAAGACCGCTTTTTGCACACCATTTGGCTTATTTGAATGGAACCGTATGCCATTCGGTTTGTGCAATGCCCCCTCTGCCTTCCAGCGACTTATGAAGAGGATATTTGGGGACCAACAGTGCCAGTCGTTACTTCTATATCTGGACGATATCGTAGTGTTTTCCACCTCCATTGCTCAGCATTTGGAGAGGTTGGAGGTAGTCTTAAACCGGCTGGAGCGAGAAGGTCTAAAGGCTAGGTTAGAGAAGTGTGCTTTTCTCCAGCAGGAAGTGCGATATCTGGATCACGTTATTTCTTCCAGGGGTGTAGCAACTGATCCAAGAAAGATAGAGGCTGTGGCCTAGTGGCCCCGTCCCTCTAGTGTCACAGAGTTACGGTCGTTCCTGGGGTTCTCCAGTTATTACCGGCAGTTTGTAGAGGGGTTTGCCAAGTTGGCTGCCCCTCTGCATAAGCTGGTTGGAGAGTTCGCCGGCGTAAAGGGTAAACGTACAGGAAGGAACTTTGAGAATGCTTGGGGTGAAGGGTGCCAGGCCAGCTTTGAGGGGTTAAAAGAGAAGTTTACTACCACTCCAGTCCTTGCGTACGCGGATTTCGCTAAGCCCTTCATCTTGGAGGTGGATGCCAGCTACCAAGGATTGGGGGCAGTCCTCTCTCAGGAATTTGAGGGTAAGGTAAGACCAGTGGCATATGCCAGCCGTAGTCTACGGCCCACTGAGCGCAACATGTCCAATTATAGCTCTATGAAGCTGGAATTTGTTGCGCTCAAGTGGGCCATGACAGAGAAATTCTGCGAGTACTTGTTGGGTAATAAGTGTGTGATCTTTACAGATAATAACCCCCTTAGCCACCTGAACTCCGCAAAGCTCGGTGCAACTGAGCAGCGATGGGCCTCTCAGCTGGCGGCCTTTGATTTTGACATTAAGTACCGTTCAGGTAAGAGTAATAGAAACGCAGATGCACTGTCCCGGCGTGACCCTTTGGACCCTGGTGTGTTGGATGGGTTGGCTCCAGGTTCGGAAATTCCTGAGTCACTGCGGTCATTGGTCAGGTTCGATCCAGATGGAATAGTGACCCAATGTGTTGTCTCTACGTTTCCTGGGTACTCAGTTGGCGAGTTGGGTTCGTTGCAAGCAGTGGATTCTGTTATTCAGGAGGTGCTGCAATTCTGGAGACGAGGTACTCGCCCACGCTCTGACGAACGGAAGCGACTGACTAGGGCAGCCCTAACGTTGCTCAAGCAATGGGACCGTCTGATTGAGCAAGATGGTATGCTTTATCGCCGGGTTCACTGCTCTGAGGGTAAGGAAGAGATGTTGCAATTAGTATTGCCCGCGGCCCTGAAGTCCGAGGTGCTTAGACAGTTACATCAGCAACACGGACATCAGGGCAGAGAGCGCACCCTTGAGTTGGTGAGACAGAGGTGCTATTGGCCGGGATTATCCGCTGATGTGGCGAGTTGGTGTCAAGAATGTGACCGGTGCCAGGCAGCCAAGGACACCCAGCCACTCGCGCAGGGGTTTATGGGGCGGCTATTGTCATCTAGGCCAAATTACATCCTCGCTGTGGATTTCACTGTTTTGGAGCCCACACGTTCTGGTATTGAAAACGTCTTGGTCATGACCGACGTTTTTAGTAAGTATACCTTGGCTGTTTCGACTAGGGATCAGAGAGCCGAGACAGTGGCCCAAGTCCTGGTAACAGAAAGTTTTTTCCGGTTCGGTGTTCCGGGCCGTCTCCATTCTGACCAGGGTCGAAACTTTGAGTCCTTGTTGATCCGTCAGCTGTGTGAGTTATATGGTGTGGAGAAGTCTTGTACAACCCCATACCACCCGGCTGGAAACAGCCAGTGTGAACGTTTTAATCGCATGTTACAAAATCTGTTGCGCACACTGCCAGTTTCCATGAAACGGGATTGGGTGGCTTGTCTCCCCCAGGTGGTGTTCAGCTATAATAGCACTCCCCATCAGGCCACCGGAGAATCACCACATTTCTTAATGTTCGGTCAAGAGCCGCGATTACCCGTGGATTTTTTGTTAGGTAGAGACCCCCAGCCAAGAGAGGGTAGTGTGCATGACTGGGTCGTGGAGCATCAGACCAAGCTGCAGGTAGCCTTTGCAGGTGCACGGGAACGGTTGCAGGTGATGGCCGACAGGCGCAAGGCCCATCACGATCAGCAGGTCCGAGATTAACCACTGGTGGAGGGTCAGCTGGTGTACCTCCGGGATTATGGGGTAAGGGGCAGTCATAAAATCCAGGACCTGTGGAGCCCAGTGGTTTATCAAGTGACGAGGGCACCCAAAGAGGGTGGTGTGGTATACACGATTGCGCCTGTAGATGACCTTACCAAGACCAGGAATGTGCACCGTTCACTGGTAAAGAGTCGAATCTGTAGGGACATTGCGGGGGTAGATCGTGGTAGTCCCTTGCATGACCCGGTTGTGGACACAGCATCATTGGGTGAAGATGAGGATGAGGTGGATCTGCTGGCTGTGGTACGGGAGCGGGATCATGTCACTGTTGATGCGGAACCGAGAGGACTGGTGCCGGAGATGGAACCAGGTCCACAGGAGTGGATACATACTCCGGGACCGGGTCCGGTGATTGGGCCAGGGCAGCTGGGTCCAGAGGGAGGTATGGTCAGTGCTCCAGGACCCCAGCCTGGGGGCCTGCCCGCGGTTGATGAGGTTGGGGTGCGTAGAACGAGACGTACAACTGCAGGGCGGCACCCAAACCAATATCACCTTCCCCGTGCAGTGGGTGCGAGGGGCGGAGTCGCTCTTCAGCAAATACAAGGTGTAACTGGCATTTTTAGACCCTGGGATTAAATAGCTGTGATTTGGGGATCATCGGGGCGACGATCCAAGTGTGGGGGGGTAGACAGTAGTGGGATGTATTGTGGCCCTGTAATAAAACTAATGTGCTTGGGGTAGTGCGGGTCCAATCACGAACAGGGTGGGACGGTATAAAAATAGCACGAAAACAGCTCTTTGCGTGTGCTTTCCATTTGAGTGTCGCGTCGTTGCCCGTGGGACCGCCCCTTGTTCCTGTAACACTCCCGCTCTGAGTTTCGGGATAGTTTGCGGCTGTTGGCAGCTCCAGATCTCATCACATGTCTCTCTTGCAGTCCCGTGTCTCATGATGCTTTGAGCTGCGGGGATAGCTTACAGTGTGAGCTTTTCGTGCCCCTCTCGCATTCCCGTGCTTTGGTGGAGGTTGTGTCCCGTGTCCTGTGTATGCGTGGTGTGGATGGCTGACGGGTTCATGAATTAAAGGAGGAATCGTTGTTCTGCGACGCCTGGGGAGCAACGCGATTTGACGCTGCTGCTTTATATATTAAGATTATCTTGATCACAAACTCTTCTCCACGCACGTGTGTACACAGCCTACGTGTCGTGTGTGTGATGCTCGCTCGTCCTCTAGTATGTGCCACCGTGATCGCTGGATATTTTCCACCTGACATTTTCTAATTGTTTTGTATTGGGTTTGTTTTCACATATTTGTTTTTTTTGTATTTCTTTGATTTTTTCTATTATATTAATTTTTTCATTGTTTGTGCTGATTGTCTTGATTGGTTTACTTTGAGTGTTTTGCAGTATGGTATTCGTTAATTTCGTTTGATTTGTGCTTTGTTTCTAAGATGCTGGTAGAAGGCCAGTGACGGTAATTTCGTTGGCACTGAACCTTCATATTTTCATTGTAGTATTGTTTTTTTGGTTTATTAATTTAAATGTTATTGTGTATGTTTGGTGTGAGTGTTATTATATATGAGACCTGTAGTAATGTTTTGCTCTCGTTACAGGAGCCAAGGCTTTAGGGCAGGCCACTAGTGGGCCCTTACGCGGTGGAGGGCTTGTCAAAGAGTGCTGCGTGGTTATTTCTTGATGTTATTGCGGTGTGTGTGCTGACATTTGTACACAGGGGCTGAGAGTGATATAGAAGCCTTGTGCTTACTAAGTTCGTGCATCTGCCGTTAAGCCTCGGCTTCCTTTATCTCGTGGTCTCTTTTTTTATTGTGAATGTTGATGACCCAGTTTTGATACTCTTTTAAAAACAATCATTGTGAGTAATTAAATAAATCTTTGTGATTATTGGTATCCACGTCTCTAGCCCTTCTTGACAATTTCGTTCCTGTGTGTCTTGTGTAAAATCTTAGATCCATAGTATTAATGTTTCCCTGGTAACCAGGGTGGCGTAGTCATGTTTAAGCTAGAGGTAGTACCCCTGTAATCGCTCCTCGTGTAGGAGAGGGAGCTCCGCTACATATGAGTTGCGGTCATTGGAGTCTGGCGGTATGGCATGGTGTGCGGAAGGAGGCTGGGTGTTTTGATTTTGTGTTCTGAAGTGGTGTGCAGGAGAAGTATGCTCACCGCTAGTACTAGGCGGTATACCATTCATACCGAATACCGGTATTTATTTTTTTTATGATATGAATTTTGATGATACCGCACTACCGGTATATGTCGCTTAACCCTCGTGCACTGTTCGATTTCTGGTTACACCCCTTATGGTCCGGGTCAAATTGACCCTAATTGGATTCAATACAATTCCCCAAAAATAACACTATGAAAAAACACATACAATCAGGTACAAACAATTAACTTTTAATATCAATACTTTTCACACATTACAAAGAATAAATATCTGAATTTACGATTTATAAAAATACTTTTAACCATTTTTATTTTTATTTTTAAGATTGGCCCTTAGGACACTTGCCTTTATACATTTAGAACAATACTATCTTAGTCTAAACCTAAAGAAATCTTGACCAACTATATAGCATTTTAAAGCTTTCAGACTCTAATTTTCATATTTGGTGACTGATTTTCAAAAGAGATGACAGAGCAGGAGATAAATAGCGATAGATTCGTCATTTGTGATGCGGTACCAAACTATAACGGACGTTTTGACTCTTTCCATATGTTTTTTTTATATACATTTTAGAGATTGAATTCAAATCAAATATTAACATTACTGCCCAAACTACTTCTCAATAGGATGTCTACTTCATAGATATTTTGAAAAGTATGAAAATATAACGTTCAGATCACTCAAACCATATATGGAAATCCAAGAGTCTACATGTCATCTAGTGGAAAACGTTGGTACTGCACACAAACTTTTTTTTTTTTTTTTGAGATATCAACCTAAAATTTGGTACAGAATTTGTTCAGATATTTAGCTTTGATTTTCTTGAGGTTTTAGAATTTAACATGTTTTGTAAAATGTATATTTTATATAAAATATAAAAATATATATGTTATATATTTTCATGTTCATAAACTTCTATAACTTGTTTTAAACTTTACTTTTACGACTTATACAGTGATGGCCGATTTCAAAACACTGCTTCATGAAGTTGTTAATAGTTGAAGAGCTCTGAGATGCACAAAGTGTTTTGTATTTTGTGGCTGTACAGTTGCTTTTGAACAGCTATCCTATATGGGTCAAATTGACCCACAAACAGCAAGAGTGTATACAATTTTGATATGCACATTTCACAACGCATTATCATGTTGAAACTTTGCATGCATGTTAATGACCCTAAATGAGAAAAGGTCACACAATTTCAAGAAAAACAATGTAGGTTAGATAGTATTTCAGATAGATTGAAAAAAGAAATTATAGCTAATTTTTACCATTTGTGGCATACAAAAAAAATTTCTGTATTGAAAAAATGGGGAAAAGCTAATTTTTTTAGCTTCATAGGTTAGTAAAAAACTAAAATAACAAAATATAATCAAGAAATGTTATTATTTTGGGTCTCTACAATTGCCTTAGAACATTAAAATATGCGGGTCAAATTGACCCGTGAACATCACGAACGTAACAGTAAATGTGTGTGTATATGTCAAAACACATCAGCGTGTTGAAACTTTGCATGCATGTTCATGACCCTAAATGAGAAAAAGTCACAAAATTTTAAGAAAAAAAACATAGGTTAACTGATATTTCTGACAACTTAAAAATCAAAACGGGTCAAATTGACCCGCAACATAACACAAGGGTTAAACAATGTTCGGAACGCGGTGCAGCGCGTCATTGTTTGAGAGGGGACCCATTTCATTGATGCACTGTAGTAAGAGCACAGTAGAGATCGCATTACCGCCAACAGCATATGGCTGAATCATATACTCTCATTCACCATTCCCTACGTTATCACTTTATTTGAAGGAGTGAATGAAAACGTGCTTGAAGTCGGACAGCGTTGTGTGTACATCGGCTGTATACTCGTTATTGCGGTGCAATGGGATAGAATGAGTGCACTCAATAACGTCCACTAGGGTTTCGGACACTGTCCCCTCTAAATAATGCTCTATTTGAGGTTATAGGGGGCGATTTCGGATTCAGCCTTTGATTACAGTGGAGAATTCAAACTACATGCGGCGCGCGAGACAGAACGGTTTCTGCGTGGAGCGCCGCGATGGGGTTAACAACGCTCACCATATACCACTAATATTGTTACAAACAGAGGTGACACGGATAACAGAAGCAGGTGAAAGCAGAGTTTTTTTGCAGAACCAGGATGTGAGCAGATGAGGTGAGAGACATATATGGCAGGTCAGGTGAATACTGGATATGGTGGTAATACGATACGTTTCTTCCTGGTTGAACAACAGGACAATGGATCGAAGGAGACGAGGACCAGGAGACAGGACGAGACGAGGAGACACTCAGGAGACGAAGGAGATCAGGTATGTAGTCAGGTGAGTCCGTGGAAGCAAGCATGTGTAGTAGCATGTGCAAACGATACCGGACAGTGACTGAGTGTGAGCGTGGGGCTTAAGTGCAGGTGGTGATTGCTGTGATGATGACGTGCAGGTGTGTGTGCTCAGTACTCTGGTGATAGGGATCGTTGTGGTTGTGAGAGGGTGGAGCCTGGCGTGCTTGTAACAAATATAGACCGGAGCGAGCGTGTTTAAATTTTTTATGGACATATTTCAAATACTCCAGTGCTCTAGACATGAAGCAGAAGTGTGTATGCGCGCATATTTCATCACGTCTTATTCAAATGAAATGTATGCACTGATTACACTGATACAACCGTACATCTGATCACGAACGCGCTGACACAATAGATTATTCTGCTACACAAAAGACAATGATGTAACGTTAAGTTAATAAATAAACTGACGATTCAAAGAAGAATGGGCAAAAAAGTAACTGCTTTATTCTTTCTGTGTTTAACTGATGTGTCATTCGTTCAGAGCGTGCTCTTAGATGTATTGCAAATATCCGCGTTTCTCCCTCGTTTTAGCAGTTTGTTGTTATATAGGGTTAGATTCTTAAAATGCTTAAGGTGCCCTCAACTCAACTTTTAATATTCATGTGTCTGTAATGAGTGTGTTACAGGTCTGTGTTTTATTGGTTGTCTCTCCACAGCATCATTTTTGTGGGGCTTTGTAAACCTGTATTAATTCTAGTGTGGAATTTTTCTACAATATTCACTCATCATGACAGTAAAATAGGACATTCTAGTGAATCTACTGCAGTATTTACTCTCTCAATCAGTAGAAAATGTGATTAACACCCTGTCATGCATAGGGGAAAAAATACCGTCATATACCGTGAAACCGAAAAATACTGTGATAGACATTTTTGGTCATACCGCCCAGCACTACTCACCGCTGGACTTGATGTGAGGTAGACAAACGTCTCCAGGCGTCATGTTGAATGGCTCATGGCTGTCCTCATATGTAAGGCTACTGTGGGATGAGACGATGTGGAGCAGTATTGTTCTGTTGCGGATAGAAGGGGCTGGCTTCAGGCTTTAGTGGTGGAGGAGACACGTTGTGATTAGGGACCGGTGCTGTCTTTGCTTGTGTGTCACCGTTTCCACATGACTTAGAATTCTGATTCCATTTCTTTTAGTTGATCAAGCACATACTGCTTTGTGCGTTGTGAGGCTTCTAAAGGAACAGAGTCTATTTTCAGGTCACTACTATGTTTCTCACTCTTTACATCAGCTGCAGCTTCAAATGCCTCTGCTTCGGCAATGGCTGCTGCAGCCTCTTTTTTATATTTTAGCATTTCTATAGACACTTCCAACTTAGCTTGTTGTAGCCTCAGATTAGCTTCCTCTTCAGCATAGCATAGGCAGTGTTGGGGAAAGTTACTTTGAAAAGTAATGCATTACAATATTGCGTTACTCCCTTAAAAAGTAACTAATTGAGTTACTTAGTTACTTTTTAAGAAAAGTAATCCGTTACATTACTTTTGCATTACTTTTTCTCTCCTGGGCTGGGCTTGTTTTTGTTTTGTTTTTATAACAAAAAAGTTATATTTTTGTGCAACGGTAAATACCTCTTCATACCAAAATTGAAATAATAATCCCTAGGCTGAGGTAAAAATGCAAATTCACGCATGAACAGTAGAGGGCGCAGCTCTGCTGTGCTGCCATTCTGGATAATGGTAGAATAGGATGCAGGAGAAAAAAGTTTTACCAATAAAAATTAAAAATCTAGTAATTTTCATCATCAAAGGTCAGCAGCAAGACATTTGGTAAATTAAATATAAAGGTAGATTATGCATAAAAATAATTGTTTTATTTAACATTTAATTATTGGAGGTTTGCATAGTATTCTGATTTTGCATTTGACTGATTTTATTCATTTTGAGGAGTACAGAATCTTTATTGTGCAAGTGAGATAAATAAATGCTCACATTTAGTCTAGAACTACAATAACCATCATGTTTACACACAACGCCTCTGCACTTATTTTTCTCAACATGGGGGCAGGAGAGCTGTCAGTCAAATGAATGTGAAAGAGTTACTTGCGTTACTTTTTTGAAAAAGTAACTCCGATATTTTGTTGTAAATTTGAAAAGTAACTTGCGTTACTTTTTTGAAAAAGTAACTCTGATATTTTGTTGTAAATTTGAAAAGTAATGCGTTACTTTACTAGTTACTTGGAAAAAGTAATATTATTACGTAACTCAAGTTACTTGTAATGCGTTACCCCCAACACTGAGCGTGTGCCTTTGCTGCTTCGGCTCTCGCTCTTGCTCTGACTGCTGCAGACCCGGTTGACGATGAACTGGATCTCACTGAACACCATACTTGCAAGCGTGTCCTTAATGATGCACGCTGTGGGTTCTCCTGTGCTTCTGTACTTCCATGAGAACTCTCCTCTGTAGCCTGTAGCTCGGTGGCGCGCGCTGCTCCAGTAGCAGGCTGTAGAGAATGGTCCGTTGATCGTCCACTGGATGCGTGTGACGTCGACATGTTGGCTAGCTTCCAACTCGCTCTGTATTATCTCGCTTGCTTGAGAGTCATCGTTTCACTGTGCCGTCCTCGATATGTCTACTTAATATCCTGACGGCCAGCTAAACTTTTTCCCCACACCAAGACTCTGAAGATTAATTCTTAGTTCCACAGGTTTAATGGAGTTACAGAGAAAATGTGAAATGGCAACATACAAAAGAGCAAGGACAAATTAGCGTCACGCCAATTTAATTCAACCTCAACTCCACATGAATAAAGGCTGATTTGCACTATTACTGTTGCATTTTGTTTGTACTCATTCTAGCACTATTATGTGAGAAGAAATAAATGAAACAACATTCTGGTCATTAACCCTTAGGACCCTAAGGCTATTTTGTGGCCCTGAAGAAGTTTTGACATGTTCTGACATCTGTGTTTTTTTCAGTTGCTTTAAAGCATATTAATGGCTAAAGTCTAATTACATTGTATTCAACACAAACATGGCTACAGTAATATGTGAGCAACATGTACATAAAAGTTTGTAGTTTTGAGAAAATAATGTTTATGCATAGTTTTTGAAAAAAACTAAAATGTTAAGTCTCAGAAATAAGGCCATCTAACACACTTTAAACATTTGTTCACAAGGCTTTTCAGAACGGGATGTTGTTGCCAAGAGTTTTTTCTTCAAAACAATGTGAAAGCCATTTTTATCACTCATTCATAAAAAACAATATAGTCATTTAACTTTTGTAGACACACAGTGTCAGAATGGCTGTATGCGGGGAGGCTGTGGATCAACATGAATAATGCAGTGATTCACACCTGAGGCGTCAACGACCCCTCCCCTGGGAATATCAATGAGGAATGTGACAGAGGGAACTATAATGAATGTATGATTGAATGTATTGTTTGTAGCTTATTCAGAAAATCATGTTTAACTTTAAAGAAGTAATCTGACTATACATTTTCGGTAACGCTTTAGATTACGGCCCGGAAAGTACAGCGTAAGTAAAGAGAATTTACAGCATAATTTTCGGTAATTATAGTGTAACTATAAAGTAAGTACGTGTAGGTATAAGGGAACAATATGCAATATTGGGGGAATAAAGTGGTAACTATCAGGAAAATTAACACATTACTTATACTGTAAGTATTTTTTAATAAAGGGGTAATTATCCATGTAGTTACAGGGTATGAATCTGCGGGCTGTAAATTAAAGTGGTTCTTGTTCCCCTCTTGTTTCATGTAGTTACAGGGTAAGTACAATAAAAACATGTACACAATCTGATATCACTCTGAAATCTTTATTTAAAAAACAATTTTTTTAAAACAGATTTACAACACGTAATTTCTCTTGCTTGGCTTTATCCTCGTCTTGTTCCTCTACTTTTTCGTCCTTGCCACAGATGAATCTTAAGAAGGAATCCCATGTCTCTAGCTATTCTGTATTATGTAACTGTTACACTGAAAATACAGTGCACGCAGAAATGTCCTCACCGTTTACTCGTCTTTCACCCTCATGCCATCCGAGATGTACATTCGACTTTATTTCTTCATATGAACTCAGAAAAATAAATAATCTCTGCTAATGAAAACTCATTTGGGTTCCTAAAAGTTCAAACATAAAACAGCACCTACAGAAATAACTACAGTAATCCATACGATCCCAATGGATGAATCAATGTCTTCTGAAGTGAAACCATAAGTGTTTGTAAGAAAAATAATTTTTTAAAATGTTTAAACTGTAGACTATTACTTCCGACCAGCAGTCATCTGTGTGTGCATGCGAGGGTTGAGTTCACGCTTGACGTAACTTGAAGCGCGCCAAGAAACTCTGGCCATGCGGATGTTGGATGCTGTCGGTTTTTATTTTTTTAATGCTCACAACAGTATACAAACAATAACATAATATATGATAATAGCAATGAGAAACAAACAAGACTAGAAGACAGAAACGCCAGTTCTCGCGTGTGTTTCAGATGAAACTTGTGTGAGAACGTCATGAAAGCTTGAAGCTTCTTTACTCATGCACGCGCTGGTAACAGCTGATCAGATGCGAAAAAATTAGTAAATTGTGAGAGCATTTCTTGGTGTACTTTTTATTTTAATAAATAATAATACAAAATATCAAAAGACCTGGAATTCCTCTTAAGATCCATCAGTGGAAATAACGATAAAGAAGAAGAGGAAGAAGAAGAGGAAGACAAGCAAGAGAAGCAAAAAAGGGTCAAAACGTTTTAAATGAAAAGTTTATTTTTTTTAAAAAATGGATAAGAAGTGTCAAATCTGTTTTGGATGAAATTGTTTTTCAAATAAATATTTCCGAGTGATATCAGATTTTGTATGTGTTGTTTATTGTACTTACCCTGTAACTACACGAAACAAGAGGGGAACAAGAACCACTTTAATTTACAGCCCATAGATTCATACTTACCCTGTAACTACACGGATAATTACCCCTTAATTAAAAAATACTCACTGTTAAGGAGTTCGTTTTAATGCCGAACTACTTAGTTGTTTGAACCCGGGGAAGGCGTGGTTGACACGCTATGTTACTACGCTCACTTGATTGCCCTGTGCTAAACCAAATGCATAAAGACGAAAGTTGAAATCCAAAGTGGTCCATTTATTTTAATACAGCATTGTCCATAGTTTCCATCAGTGTAACAATACAAAGCGCCGCACGCAAGCGGTCAAAAACCCTTTGCCCTTCCGGGTCAAACACCTGTCAACAACATTGTATCTGCTGCCTTTATACCTAAGGCTAAGTTACAGACATACGCCACCCAGTGTTAAACAACGGAATTACAACCCAAATACAAAACAGCATTTTGGCTCTAACACACCGGCCCTTAATTGTTGATGACCGGCAGACACAACAATTCAAACAAATGAAACAAAAGAAACCAAGTAAATATCATGAAAATCAAAATGATATCTTCTCATTTAAACCCCATACACCAAACAAAGTTTGGTCACGGGTCTCTCAATGATATTAGATTTTGTCTGCAACTTCACAGAGCGTACCAAGCCCTGCTTATCAGGAAAAACTTCAAGTACTCTGGCGAGTGGCCAAGAACCACGAGGGGCCGAAGCATCCATGACGACCACAATATCTCCAATCTTCAAACTCCTCTTCTTGTCGTTCCACCTTTGCCTCTCTTGAAGTAGAGGCAGGTACTCCCTCACCCATCTCTTCCAAAACAAGTCTGAGAGGTATTGCACCTGTCTCCACCTTCTTCTTACGTAGAGGTCATGAGGCTTGAACAATCCAGGGGGTAAGGCTGGCTTCCCCTTAAGCAAAAGTAGATGGTTAGGTGTAAGTGATTCCAAATCATTTGGATCATCTGACAGTTTGGTAAGTGGCCGGTCGTTCAAGATGGCTTCTGCTTCACAGAACACTGTATGCAAACCATCATCATCTAGCGTCTGCTGACCTAGGACAGAGCTAAGGACCCTTCTTACGATGCGGATCATCCTCTCCCACACACCGCCATGATGGGACCCGGCTGGTGGGTTAAAACTCCAGCGAATTCCAACTTGGGAAAGGACTCCTTCAATCTGCTGATGGTTAAGTGCAACAAGAGCTTCCTTCAGTTCTCGGTTTGCCCCAATAAAGTTTGTACCGTTGTCAGACACCAGGTGAGTTACTTGCCCTCTTCTGCTTATAAAGCGCCGCAGAGCATTGATACAGGCATCAGTTTCCAAGGACGCCGCAACTTCTACAGGGAGTGCAGAATTATTAGGCACGTTGATTTTCTGATCATATTTTTTTTCCAGGCACATTTGACCAATTCCAAACCACAGTAATCCTAATAACTACTATTGATTTAGTATTTAATAATGTATAAGTGATATATAATTGTTCATGAAGGCTGGAAATGAAAATCACCTTATATTGAGATGTGCAGAATTATTAGGCATGTTTTCTTTTACAGATATATTGAGCCAAAAAAGAGATTTAACTCAGACTGAAAAGTCAAAAAGTATTAAATGCCCATGAGAAGGATGCAATACTATTGCAATACTAGACATTGCAGTTAAGGCATGACCATTGGACAGTGAAATGCTCGTTGGGTCAGCAGGATCTGACAAAAACAGGTGGTGAAGAAAAGACGCCTGTTAACTGCAAAAGAATTAAGAATTAAGGTGAAGAATTTAGGGTGAAACCATCAGGAACCCTTTAGTCTCCAGCGCCACCATTTTCCAAAGCTGCAACCTACCTGGAGTCTCCAGAAGTGCAAGGTGTCAGGATCTCAGAGACTTCAGTTAGGAAAAGAATCCTAAAAAATGACCCCCACTAGATAAGAATCACAAGCTGAAGTGTTGTAAAATACATGAAGAAGGTTTTTGTATAGGCTTTATGGACAGATAGGTTGAGAGTGACTCTTGAAGGACCAGCACCACATCCTCTAGTACCACTGTTTGAAGAATTCATCTTCCAGAATCTGGCAGTACGTTTTGGGAGTTCATTTTAGTCCATCCTGAAGTACGTTTTGCAGAGATGGACTAAAAATGAACTCCCAAAACGTACTGCCAGATTCTGGAAGATGAATTCTCAACCTATCTGTCCATAAAGCCTATAAAAAAACCTTCTTCATGTATTTTACAACACTTCAGCTTGTGATTCTTATCTAGTGGGGGTCATTTTTTAGGATTCTTTACCTAACTGAAGTCTCTGAGATCCTGACACCTTGCACTTCTGGAGACTCCAGGTAGGTTGCAGCTTTGGAAAATGGTGGCGCTGGAGACTAAAGGGTTCCTGATGGTTTCACCCTTAATTCTTCACCTTAATTCTTAATTCTTTTGCAGTTAACAGGTGTCTTTTCTTCACCACCTGTTTTTGTCAGATCCTGCTGACCCAACGAGCATTTCACTGTCCAATGGTCATGCCTTAACTGCAATGTCTAGTATTGCATTAGTATTGCATCCTTCTCATGGGCATTTAATACTTTTTGACTTTTCAGTCTGAGTTAAATCTCTTTTTTGGCTCAATTTATCTGTAAAAGAAAACATGCCTAATAATTCTGCACACCTGAATATAAGGTGATTTTCATTTCCAGCCTTCATGAACAATTATATATCACTTATACATTATTAAATACTAAATCAATAGTAGTTATTAGGATTACTGTGGTTTGGAATTGGTCAAATGTGCCTGGAAAAAAAATATGATCAGAAAATCAACGTGCCTAATAATTCTGCACTCCCTGTAGATGGACAGCTCTGCTGGCTAAACAGGTAAGTATAACTCCATACCGCTTACAAATTCCTCTTCCTTTCCTCACTTCCAAGGGACCAAAAAAGTCCACTCCCGTGTTGGTAAAAGGGGGTAGGTCTGGCTGAATTCTCATCTCTGGAAGATCAGCCATCTTTTGTTCCAGAAGACGTCCATTGTAGCGCCTACAGAAGCTGCATTCCGTAATAACTTTTTGGATGGCCGCATTCGCCTTAGTAATCCAGAATTTCTTCCTTACTGATGACAACGTGTGAGCACGTCCAGCATGGCCCAGACTCTGATGAACATATTTGAGGATGAGCGTTGCTACATGCTGCTCTTTGGAGAGGATAATGGGATGTTTAACTTCCTCAGGCATCGCTCCCCTACTCAGCCTCCCTCCAACCCTCAATAAACCATCAACTAGGACAGGGTCCAGCCTATATGTTGGACTTTGACGACTCACCGCTGCCTTCTTAGAGGACAATGAAGCAATCTCCTCCTCAAATCGTTTCTGCTGGCAATATTTAATCACTGCAGCCTCTGCTCCTGACAAGTCATCTACAGTCAAGGTTTTACTCCTAGGAATCACAATGAACCCTTTCCCATCAGTCTGCCTTGAACTGGATTGACTAGTTTCCTCTGACTGGATTACCAAAGGCTCCTTTAGCCATTTTCTCCAGCGAGCCTTTTCCAACAACACTGCCTTCAAACGGAGAAACCAAGCGGCTGTCCTCTTGAGCTTCCTCCAGTCAGAAAAGTAGCTAACAAGCTGATCAGTGGGCGTTACTAAGTCACGCACATTTATCGCATTTGTGGTGGCCTCTCTTCTCACCTCTTGGTCGTCAGGATTCAATGAAGCATCCGGGGCAGTATTAGGCCAGTCCTCCTCCTGCTCCCACAGAAATGTAGGACCTTCCCACCACCTGGTGGTCTGTAGAAAGTCTGCAGCCGTCAAACCCCTCGATGCGTCGTCAGCCGGATTGTCCTTGGAGCAGACATGCCTCCATTGCCAGGGTTCTGATGCCTCTCGGATGGTTGAAATTCTATTAGCCACAAATGTGTGAAACCGTCTATCCCCATTCTTGATGTACTTTATAACGGAAGTACTGTCTGTCCAAAAGACCGAATCTTCCAACCTGAAGTTTAATTCCAACTTTAGCATTGAGTCTACACGTACAGCAAGAACTGCTGCTGTTAACTCCAGTCGTGGAATAGTGATGGTCTTCAACGGTGTCACCCTAGCCTTGCCGAGCAGAAAGGAGACTCGGATGTGACGTTGCTGGCTCAGCATCCTCAAGTATGTAACAGTCCCATAACCAGCTTCACTGGCGTCAGCGAAGTGATGCAGCTGGGCTTCGGCAACCTCACCGAAGTCCACTGGCTTGACGCATCTTGGTGCCTCAAAAGCATTGAGCTGGTCCAGGTCTTCCAACCATACTTTCCATTGGTTTAAGATGTCAGATGGCAAGGCATCATCCCATGCACATCCTCTTCGGCATAGTTCCTGCTGCATCACCTTTGCAGGCAGTGTCACTGGTGCCAGGAAGCCTAGGGGGTCATACACTGAGCAGATGGTTGACAACATACCACGTCTGGTAAGTGCCTGTTGCCTCACTTCGATCTTAAATTTGAAGGAGTCGGTTTCTACAGACCACAATAGACCCAGAGCTCTCTCCACTGGCAGCTTGTCCCGATCCAGATCCAACTCCTTTAAATCCTTAGACCTTCGCTCTGTAGCGATGGCATGCAAGACGGTGCGGCTGTTGCTAATCCACTTCTCCATGACAAAACCTCCTTTCTGGCACAGTAAAGTTAGGTCTTGGATCATCTGGATAGCATCCCCTTCAGTGGAGGAGCTCTTCAAAGTGTCGTCCACGTAAAAGTTTTTCTTGACGGCTTGACATACATTGACAGCAAACTCAGACTGATGATCATCAGCGCTTTTCCTCAGTGCATAGCTTGCACAGCTGGGAGAGGACACAGCACCAAACAAGTGAACGGTCATCCTATGCTCCACCAAGTCCTGGGTAACATCTCCATTTGGCCACCAGAGAAAACGGAGGAAATCCCGGTCTTCTTCTGCAACCTTTACCTGGTGAAACATGGCTTGTATATCTCCCATGAATGCTACAGGTTCCTCTCTGAAACGAAACAAGACCCCAAGCAGCGAGCTGGTGAGGTTAGGGCCCTGAAGTAGGGATGGCTCGATACCACAATTTTGGCTTCGGTACGGTACCACAATCTAATACCGAAGTACCGATATTAAATCGATACCATACAGGGTCTGAATTTTGATGCGGGTATTGCGCATAATTTTACTCACTCTCGCAAGTTTTGGGTTTATGAAGCGGGAAATTACCGCAAATGTTAATTATTAAATTAATCAACAAAGATTGTCACATCAATCAGTCATTTGGAAACTTTTTTGTAAGTAATTTCAGCATTACACCTCATCGCACCTGCACTATAAAAGCAATTTGCGCGCTCAGATTCAACACTTGCGGGACAACTGACGGAAATCCCTGCCCACGTCTTTTTAAACCTCGCCAATTTGAACATGCAAGCGATTTTATAGCATTTCGTAACACATATGGGATGAGAGCTCTTTAAGAGTTTTCTTTCCGCTCATGCCAACAACAAACACACACACACACACACACACGCCTAAAGAGCTCGCGCATTCCAAATTAAGTTGTTTTTCCTCAGTCAAATACACACAAAATTATGTCAAAAATGTCAATCTTTAGTGAGTAGTTACATAAACACAGTTGGTTATGTCTTTCGCGGATGTAAATAGTGTAATAGTATGCGTGCAAATATTATGAGGTCTAAACATCACTGGTTGAAACGAACGCTGGAGATTTCTTTATATTTAAACAATACGATCTTATGTATGTGCGTTAATCAGTGTTAAAAGAAAAAAAGTCTAAATTAGATGGTTAGATTGATGCACTCACCTGTCGATCTCTAAATGTCTTACAAGACAGGAATTAAGTGACGATGCTTGGCAAGGTTTGATGGTTCTTCAGCAGTTTTATAAGCAAAGTAATTCCAAATTTCATGTCTACTCTCTTTCTTAATGAGCTTTGTGCGTGTTGAGTGAGATTCAACTGCTGTATTCATCTTGTTCTGTTTCCACATTTGCCGGTTTCACGTCAGTTTGTGTAGCGCGCTGCCACCTAGCGGTGAACTTAGGAACAGCAGCATATACCGAAATGAGCAAAATCATGATATCGTACCGTTTTAAATAAAATATATACCGGTATTTTTCCAGTACCGGTATACCGCGCATCCCTACCCTGAAGCAGCTCCTTATTCAAGGATGCTCCTTGAAAAGTGGCTCCACAATCAAACACAACCCGAAGTGTTATTTTCCTTGGGTGGTGGACCGCATGATGGGGAATGTACCACACTCTTCCAGGCTCACCCTGAAGCCTCTGCTGGGACACAAGCTCTGCATAGGTGTTAGCGATAAGGCCGTTCATATACTGTGCATACTCCTGGTGCAAGCTGTCATTACTCAAGAACCTTCTTCTTAAGCCCTGCATCCTTTGCTTCACCACAACCAAGTTATTAGGCAGAGAAACATCCTTTTTCTTGAAGGGTAACTTTAAACAGTACCTTCCATCTTGCAGCACTGCTGAATCCTCCATGATCTCCATAAATCTGATGTCGTCTCGAGACATTTCCCTTTCCTCTGCAGCCTTCTCACTGAAGTCATGGTTGTATTGACTGACAAGCATATCTTCGAGCCTTTGCAAAGAGATATGGTTCACTGTGGCTGAGGATAATGATGCATCACTGTTTCCACTCAGTGGGCCATTAACCACCCATCCCAACACTGTCCTAATAGCGTACGGGCCATCCTGGCTGCTATTAATGACCTCCCAGGGTTCTAATACCTTGGGTGCGTTAGTTCCGATTAAGAGGTCAACATCTGCCTTCACACTTGGAATGCGCACACTTGATAGATGAGGCCACTTAGCCAGATCCTCCGACCGTATCATATTATCCACAGTGACTGGCATTTCTTTCTGTGTAAATACCTCAGGGAGGGTATAATAATCATTAGCCTCCAAATTGGACACCTCCAAACCTGACAAAGAAAATGATGAAACGACTCTTTCTTGCCCCATTGTGTGCAACATGAAGCGTGTTGCTTTTCCTGTGATGTTCAACTTCCGCATCAGGTGTTCAGAGCAGAATGTGGCGGAACTTCCCGGATCTAGAAAAGCATATGTTGTAATTACATGGCTTCCCTTTGCCGACTTTACCTTGACAGGAAGGATGGATAACACACTCTGGTCCTTACCGGCCCCTGTATGTCCACATGTTTGAGGAGAAGACTGTTGCTGGCCAGGTGAAGCTGTTAACTGTTCCTGAGTCACTTGTCTTTTAATGTGTAATACAGTAGGGTGAGATTGTCCACAGATTTTACATGCCAAGCGACCCTCACAGTCCCTGCTCATGTGGCCGGCGCGTAGACATGCAAAACAAACTCCCTTTTGTCTCAGGAAGAGAATCTTCTCCTTGTGCATTTTACCTTTAAACTGCTTGCACTCCTCCACAAGGTGGCGACGATCACACCAAAGGCACTTAGCTTCCTCCATGTGCTCTGTACCCAACGGTTGCTCCTTTACATCCTCAAACAACTCTTCAGTCACAGCAGCAGCAACAATGTTACCCCTTACATAGCTCCTGGGCTGTGAATTAAACCTTGAAGGAAGCCTTGGTGCTGAGGAAGTATGTGGATCCTGTATGTCGCCAAACAGAGGGTCGGAAAGGATTTTGACACGGCGTTCAATAAACTGGACCAAGTCATTAATGTGGGCTCGGTCATGAGACCCTTCCATGATGTCATGAGCTGTAGTTCTCCATTGCGCTCTCATCCTATATGGCAGCTTGGAGATAATGGTCCTCATATTGACAGGCATGTCCAGTTCCTGCACATAATGAAGCTCCCCCATTATATTGCAGCAGCCACGTAAAAACAATGAATAGTCTTGTAGTGCTCTTAAATCCTCCGCCTTAACCACTTGCCAGGCCAACGCCTTTTTCATATAAGCTGTGGCGACCTTGTATGGATTGCAAAAGTGTTCCTGCAGCAGACCTTTTGCCACTTTGTAGCCATGATCAGTCGCCATATGCTGACAGCTACGCACCAACTCTTGTGGCTGACCTCTGGTGAACTGCTCTAGATAATAGAGACAGTCTGCACTTCCAGCTTTGCTTTCCACACCTTGTTCAAAGGCTCTGGTGAACGATCTGAACTGGAGAGGGTCCCCATCAAACACAGGAATCTCTCTTAATGGCAGAGATGATGCATGATGTTGACGAACCAGGGTAGCGGTGATATCATTTTGTCTTTGCATAATGGCGAGTAGATCTGGGGAATGAGTTCCATTGGCTGACTGGTCTGTGTAAGGCCTTTGCGGTTCGTGTTGTTTCATGGTTGTCACCTGCTGCTGATACTCGGCTGGTTCCAATGTTCCTTGCTGTAGCTCACGTGGATCGTACTGATGTTTAGAGGCATCCCTACACCACAGCTCAGTTTGCCTTTTAAGCACGTCTGGTGACAACGGGTTGTTAGGTGGTAGCGGTCCTTTGACGGAGACATGTTGTGTTAGCTTTGATAATCGAGGTTGAAATTCCTTTGTTGTAGGGTTTAAGGCACTTCTTGATTGCATTTTCCTTTTTTCTTTTTCCACATAGGAATTCATGCCATATGAAGATGCTACTGAACAACCTTTCTGATCGGCGGCCTGTAACACAGACAACCTAGCAGCAGATGCAGCCAACTCTGCATCTACATCAAGCTGCTCCCTTCTCCTCCTCAGTTGCTGTTCCTGTTCCTCAAGAGCGTGTCTTTCTTTTAAAGCTGCAGCTCTAGCCACAAGTGCAGCTCTTTCGGCCTCAGCCTTTATCCTAGCTGAGGAAGTGCTGGATCTTCCACTGCTAACACTTTTATGTGACCGTTTGCTACTGATATTAGACACACTGTCATTTTGATTGACACCATCCCCACAGTTGCCATTTTCATTTAAACCAGCGTCAAACATTTCAGGTGACACAGTTGACAAAGCAAAATTACCATTTTCAGAACACTTTGCAACAAAGCCCTTTGTTTCAGAAATAACATCATTATTAGCTATCATCTTTGCTTTAAACCAAGTTTCATGTTTTCCATTTTCATCAATAGGCAATAAACTCAACAAAGACTCATGAATACGTTTTGCATCGTTACATGTTTCTATTAGTTCCTTCAGAGCATTTTGTAACTGTGATTTTTGATTTTTTAAACCTTGCATTGATTTTCTAATTATGCTGGCGTTGTCCAGTTTAGACTTTCTATCTGCTTGCAACGTAGTTAGTTTATCAACAAGCAATTCTGCACGTTTAGAAATCTTGTGATCACCAACATTAACACTGCTGGGTTTACTAACAGCTTGCATTGCAGTCTGTTCAATCGCGGGAGATGGTTTATCCATGATAAACAATAGATCAAACGATTTGTTTTTAAGTCCGTAGGTCCAACACAAAGTTCGCAAAGTCATAAAAAGTCTCCGGTCAATCTGCCGGTGTTTAACACGTGTGTTTGTTTTTTATACCCGGGTATGTGTGCACACAATTTAAATGGCCATTAAAGATTGTAGCGCCACAAATACCTCTTTCGTTGGGCGCCGTGCAGTCATCAGATGGTCTCTTGTACTCCGTGGTCTGATTTCGGTATCCAACCAACTCCTTATCACCAGAAAGCCCACGTTATATCCAAACAATAATCCACAAAGAAACCGACGGCTCTTCGGCTGCTCTCAATTCCATGCATGCATGCCGAAGACTCCGACGTTTGTAAACAAGGTCCGAGCTGATGCGGGGTTTTTGACTAATGTTAAGGAGTTCATTTTAATGCCGAACTACTTAGTTGTTTGAACCCGGGGAAGGCGTGGTTGACACGCTATGTTACTACGCTCACTTGATTTCCCTGTGCTAAACCAAATGCATAAAGACGAAAGTTGAAATCCAAAGTGGTCCATTTATTTTAATACAGCATTGTCCATAGTTTCCATCAGAGTAACAATACAAAGCGCCGCACGCAAGCGGTCAAAAACCCTTTGCCCTTCCGGGTCAAACACCTGTCAACAACATTGTATCTGCTGCCTTTATACCTAAGGCTAAGTTACAGACATACGCCACCCAGTGTTAAACAACGGAATTACAACCCAAATACAAAACAGCATTTTGGCTCTAACACTTACAGTATAAATAATTTGTTAATTTTCCATTTTTTCCCCCAATATTACATATTGTTCCCTTACTCCACTTACTTACACTATAATAACCGAAAATTATGCTGTAAGTTCTCTTTACTTACGCAGTACTTTCCGGGCCGTAATCTAAAGCGTTACCACATTTTCTTTACATAAAGACTTTAGACCTACAGTACTGTTCCAAAGTTTTAGATCTTTTTTTTTTTTTTTTTAAATAAGTCTCTTCTGCTCACCAAGGCTGGATTTATTTGATCCAAAATAGTAAAAACAGTAATATTGTGAAATATTTTTACAATTTAAAAGTGTCACATGATCCTTCACAAATCATTCTAATCTGATGATTTGATATATATATATATATATATATATATATATATATATATATATATATATATATATATGCTCAACAAACATTTCTTATCATTATGAATTTTGAAAACAGTTAAGATTTAAAAAAGTTAATACGATTTTATTTATTTGTAACATTATAAATGTATTTACTGTTTTTTGATCAATATAACGCATATTTGTGAATAAAAGTATTAATTTCTTTCAAAAAACAAAAACAGCAACAAAAAAACTAAACTCTTACTCAGCCCACACTTTTGAATGGTAGTGTACAGTATAATGTTACAATAAATTTCTATTTCAGATAAATGCTGTTGTTTTAAACTTTCTATTCATAAAAATAATCCTGAAAATTTACACAACTGATTTCAACATTCATAATAATCAGAAATGTTTCTTGAGCAGCAAATCAGCATATTACAATGATTTCTGAAGGATCACGTTTAACTGAAGACCAGAATAAATTGCATTTTAAATTGTATTGCCGTAGGCCTACATGTATCTTTATTTAGCATTGAAAGTTTGCCAACCTATTTCATATTTCAACATGTTTCCATTGATTTAACACATTTTATTCTGGCAATAGTTAAACTAGTAGCCTACAATTTGAAGTTTTTGCATTTTTGCACTAATTTTCATCAACAGGCTTTTCTTGCGTGGAAATTGTGCTACATCCACAATTTCTCACTGCATAAAGAACTTCTGTGGAATAATATGAATATAACCATTAGAAACAAATCTATCTTTTTCCCTAATTGGTTCAATAGAGGTTTCATTTATATACTTTCTTTATTTGATAAATCTGGTACGATCTTATCCTATGAAAGCTTTATGACTGTTCATGACTTCCCTATTCCTTTTAAAGAATATAATACCGTGATTAAGGCTATTCCCTCTGGTCTAGTGCAACTGGTTAAGAGCCACATTTTGTACAACCAGAAAGATACAAAGGAGTCGGCTTTGTTATTGAATGGCATTTGCATTTATGATAAGAAATGTAATAATAAACATATCCGACAAATTTTTCAGAAAAAAGACCAAATTCGCCCTAGAGGCAGATCTCATTGGGCTGCCCTAATCGACAATATAGACTGGAGAAAAGCATGGCTGTTAGCATATAAATATTTTATTCCTAATAAGACTAAAGAAGGACACTTTAAAATATTACATAAGATATACCCGGTTAATTTAACAATATCCATATATGTTGATATTCTTAGTAGATACTTGCTCATTCTGTGGACATGAAGATGAAACATTGATACATTTATTCTATTCTTGTGATTTGGTTCAAAAGTTTTGGTCTAATTTATATTCCCATTTAAATAGAACTCCCATTAATACACAGTCTTTTAATTTGAAAGAAGTTATTTGTTATTACACTGACTCCAACAAATCTAAAGAATATATTTTCAATTTTTTTATTTTGTTTGCCAAATTTTTCATCCATAAACAGAAATTTATGAACTCACTTCCTACTTTTTCAAATTTTTTGATCGAGGTAGCAGGGACGTGCACAGGGGGGTTGCTCAGGTTGCCCATATGCCCTTCTCGACTCACGTTGCCCTTCCGAGGTGGACAAAAATAAATAAAAAAAATCGTACAATGGATGCAGAATTTCATGTAGGCATAAAAAAAAAATATTTAAAAAATCGCAAAGTCTCATTCACTTCCATATTCGGGCACCCGTCCGAAAGTGAAAGTCAGTAGGGAGGAACTGACTGTTTACGTGGCTGCAGCGCTGCACGCGACCGGCACCTGCCTGCATGAGCGGCACTAGAAGGAGCATAGTTGCCAGGGTCACGGTTTTCCTGCACAATTGGGCTATTTTAAAAAAGGAGTCGCGGGAAAGGTTACGGAGCTGCAGGTTGCGTTTTTTGGGCTACTTTTATAATGTACTGCGGCCGCAACAAAAATTGCAGGCAAAGAAATATGAAAATGGAACCGTTTATTAGTTTGTATTGTTCCCCTGGGAATGAATACTTGGCAACAATCGCTGCTGCTCGTGTGCATTTGACGTAACATCACATGAGTTATGGTTATAGTAGAAGCATCGGTTCGGTTGTCCGTGGAAGAACAAGCAGCATTATAAATTGTCAGGTAAATGGAGAAAAACCATCACTGCAAATGCTTTCTCTCTTTACTGCTGAAATCTATTCAGAAAGGTGGGGAAGAGAGCACAGATGTCTAAAAGAAAACAGCCCTAAGATTGTATATAGTTCTGTTATATATATATATATATATATATATATATATATATATATATATATATATATATATATATATATATATATATATATATATATATATATATATATATATATATATACACTATAGCCTACCAGTCAAAAGTTTGGAAACTGTACTATTTTAATTGTTTTTAAAGAAGTCTCTTCTGCTCACCAAGGCTGCATTTATGTTATTAAAAATACAAAATAAGCTGTAATATTGTGAAATATTACTTAAATGTTAAGTAACAGTTTTCTATTTGAGTATATTTTAAAATGTAATTTATTCCTGTGATCAATTTAAATTTAATAAAGATCAATTTATGATTAATTCAAAGAAATTAGTACATTTATTCAGCAAGAATGCATTAAATTGATCAAGGATAGACATTTATAATGTTGCAAAAGCTTTATATTTCAGATAAATGCTGTTCTTTTTAACTTTCTTTTCATTAAATAATCCTGAAAAAAAGGTGCACAACTGTTTTCAACATTGATAATAATCAGAACTGTTTCTTGAAATATATTATATAATTGCATATATTGCATATTAGAATGATTTCTGAAGGATCATGTGAATCACAGAAATAACTTGTAGGCTATTTCAAAATATATTCAAATAGAAAAAATAAAAGTTAGCCTATTTTAAATTGTAAAAATATTTATCAATAGTACTGTTTTTGCTGTATTTTGGATCAAATAAACGCAGCCTTGGTGAGCAGAAAAGACTTCTTTCAAAAACAATCAAAATAGTACAGTCAGTTTCCAAACTTTTAATATATATATATATATATATATATATAGCCTATATATATGTAGGCTATACGCGGTTGTCGGGTGAGACGACTTAACGTTGTCGGAAAGGTATAACAAACGGACGATCATCATCATCAAGTTTTATGAAATGAATTAAAATCTTCATAAATCCAGGATGAGTTTGCCACGTTTAGCCTAAATAATCAGACAGATAGCTTGCAGACAAGCAGCCTAGGCCATTATTTTTTAGGTAGGCATTAGGCAAACTAAGCTACATGTCTGCTGATAGTTAGTTTCTCATATTTCGTTTTACCAAGAACAATGAATGATGGAAGTAATGCATCACATTAAATATTTTATTCAAAATGGTTAAATGCTAAATCCTATCACTATTTTGGGTATTGTTTGAAGCCAAGATGCTCACTGAAAAAATGCGGATTCAGGAGAGGGAGAGACGATTCAGGGAGGCAGCAAAGGGCAGCACATAACTGCAGGGTTGGCTGCGAAAAAGCCAACCAGCAGGTGAGACAGAGACTTTGCACTGTGATAAAGATGACATGACACTGTGTAGGTGAATTGATGAATTAATCAGACTCATATTTTAGCCTACTAATGGCAATGTTTCATAATTACATTCCATTTAAGATGAGGAGGAGCAGTCACATGTAGGGATTTTCATGACTCAAGTCATGTTTTTCTATGTTATTATTAGTAGTAGTTAAGGTGATTGAGTGCTGTATATCAGTGTTTTACTTCTTTGTGTATATGTATTTTAATAAAGACCCTGTTATTCTTAGTCCTTCGTATGGGGGGGTTGGTAGGGGAGTGCCCTTTTTTTTTTGGTCAGAGCAACTGCCCCTCAAAATTCCTGTGCACGTCCCTGTGAGACTCGCTGCTTAAATCTTGTAGGTTAACTAGCAATAAAAAATGTGATCGATTCCTAAAACAATGTGAACAATTCTTTTGTAATGAATCTGATGTTCAAGTTTAACCAGCTTTCTCATGTATTGACAACCCCCCCACCACCCATTGTGTGTAAAGGGTTTTTTTATGCTTCCTTTAGATATTTGACTCTACATACAAATGTCTTTTATGTCTTAACTCTAATGTTCTCCTGAAGGTATTTGTATATTTGCATGGTTCTTGAATTATAAAAAAAAAACAAAAAAAAAAAACGCCACACCACGCTCTCATGCCGGAAGTGGCCGGAGCTGATTTATCTTCGTATACATTTGGAGCGTTTCAAACTCAAGTTTAAAACCATGTTAATAATGTCAAGTATTTTATTAATACGTTCTTATAGAAATATTTTAATAAATATTAAATATTATTAAATATTTAATATAATAATATAAATATTCGAATAGAAATTTATTTTCTATAAATTAGAAAAAAAAATCCACATAAAACACATTGGTCATTATCAGAAAAGGTAATTAAATAAAAAATACAGCGCCAACAACAAAGTAAACTCACAAACATGAATATGTAACTTAAAGCAAGACCATATCAACAGACGCGGGAGACATCGTAAAGCTCGTTTAAAAAAAGATTAAAGCCACGTGCTGTATAAAGTGTTAATACAACAACGATGGACCAAACAAATAAACTTGATAGATTAAAATCACAACACAAAAACAACTGTTTACCGTGTTCTCTTCTTCCGCCATGTCGATTGTTTAGTTTTCTGTCCTCTGCTCGATGGTCCTGCCAGAAGCGCTGAAGTTGCGCTGCCAGCCACATGTAGCCTAATAATATGCAATATGCACGCGTGTTGCGCGCTGGTTGCGCGTTGTCACAGCTACATAAACAAATTTCTTCGCACAGGAAGACGGATGTTAGGGTAATATTTTTAATTTATTTTAATCACAAAAACATCAGGTTAAAAAGGCCTATTGGCTACCTACATAATAAGCTGTTTTAAATTTAACATTCAAAAGCCACATAAAAAGGGTGGCAAATAAGGTTAAATTCAATTTACAGAATTTCAAACAAATCAGGCCATTTCTCAACTTAAGTGCTGCCAGAATGTACTTACACACAATGATATTCTCACATTTTGAGTACTGTTTTACAAATTGGTCACTAACTAATATAACAACACTTAAGCCTATTGAAATACTCTTCAAAAGAGCAATTAAAATTTTTGATAAAAAACGTTATCAGTTCATCACTGTACCATACTGGAAAAACATAAGTTATTGAGTTTTGAAAATTGTATAAATTTTAAGTACGCCTGCTTTTTTTATAAGACTATACATCATCTTGCCCCTCCCTCACTGAAATATTTTTTTAAGAGAACTGAGAGTGATGGTAGAACAAGGGCCTCTAAAAAAGGAGACTGTGTAATACCTTTTAGGCGCACTACATTTGGACAAACTGTCTTGTCAGTAAAGGGAAGTAAATATTGGAATAGCCTACCCCCTACAATAAGGGATTGTTCCTCATACACTAATTTTAAAACTCATTTAAAAATATGGCTTTTAGAAAACCAAAGTTGCACGCATTCTTAAACTGCCTCATGAACTTCTTATGTGTGACGATTACTTAATTACTTGTTCTTATATTCTTTTGTTATTATTGCTGTCAGTGTATTTCTGTTAGTGTGTATTGTGTCCCTCAAACTGTTGAGGGTGTGTATGCATGTTTATCCTTGTTTTTGTTTTTTATCTGCCTAGAGACAATAGATGAAAATTAGCTGTGGTGCTAACTCTAGCATATTTACATTGTGTACTTGTACTGATGTTCATTAATATGCACTGTCCCTATTTAAATAAATAAATAAATTAATTAATTAATTAATTTCAAATGTTCAATGCCTTATCGCGCTGACGTGACCGAGCCCGACCCGAACCCGAAAATTATTTCTAAATATCTGTCCGAACCCGGGCCGGCCCGTCGGTTACCGACAGGTCCCGTCGGGCTCGGGTCGGGTATCCATCCTTTAGTCCGGACCCAGATTCAGAACGCCTGGCACATGAGTAGCTCTCAGCGAACTCAGGTTGTGCTCCTCCCATATTAGGACTTTTTTCACCATTGTGTGCAGAGCCATAGATCTTAGGCCGCCCTGGCGATTTATATAGGCTACCACTGACCTGCTGTCTGTTCGGATCAGGACATGGTGGTGCTTTATGTACGGAAGGAAAGCTCTTAGCGATAGCGTGACTGCTTTCATCTCCAGACAGTTTATGTGAAGGCTCTTTTCCGAGTCTGACCAGAGACCGGAGACTGGCCTGTCCTCGTGAAGGGCTCCCCAACCTAGGTTGGATGCATCTGTCGAGATAACTTTCCACTTCGTAACAGTGCCCAAACTCACACCCGTCTGATACCAGACAGGATTTTTCCAAGGAGCCAGAGCCAATACACAGCTGTGATCTAGTCAAGTCAAGTCAAGTCAACTTTATTTATATAGCACTTTTTACAATGGAGATTGTTTCAAAGCAGCTTTACAGTGTTAAACAGGAAAATAATGCAGCATAATTTTATTCAGCTGTATAGCCATTCTGGAAAAAACGCTGATGTCATCAGTTCATTTCAATTATCATACAGTGACAGTGTGGGCTTTAAATCAATAATTAGATCAGTAATTTAGTTTAAATGGTTAATTTAGTTTATTAATTAGATTTATTTCGATGTTTAGTTGAAAAATTTAGTGTCCCCAACTGAGCACGCCAAGCCAGAGGCAACAGTGGCAAGGAAACCAAAACCCCATTAGGTGACCTAATAGAGAAAAATAAACCTTGGGAGAAACCAGGCTCAGTCGGAGTGCCAGTTCTCCTCTGGCCAATTAACAAACAGCGTATTATTATTATTATTATTCTGGCAGCTTTACAGCTCAGAGGTCATAATAGATCAGAATATTCGAGGGACTGTCGGCAACATGCTGGAGACGGGTTTATTGAGGATGATGTTGATTAAATAATAATTAAAGTGCAATATTCGAATGATCGGAGGCAACACGCTGGAGACGGGTTTATTGAGGATGACATAACGATTTAAGTATTATTTAATTGTAATATTCGAACAATCGGAGTCAACGCGCCGGAGACGGGTTTATTGAGATGCCGTGTCGATGAGGCAGTTTCAGGGGGAGTCTAATCATGGTCTCTGCAGACACTTCGGGGTCCTGTGTTGGTCATGTGTTGGTCATGTGTTGGTCTTCTCTGGGCGCAGGTCCACCATCTGATCTGGATACGGCCCAGATCCGGCTGACTGCAGTAAACCTCGGGATAAAACAGAGAGACTATCATTAGCGTAGATGCCATTCTTCTGATGATGTCATGAGTACATCAGGTGTTATGGGAAGTGTTCCCGGTTCCGGCTGACCTAGTTAATGCAGCCTAACAATCATTTCATTGAAAAAGTGTTTTATGTGTATGCCACAGTAAAGAGATGTGTTTTTAGTCTAGATTTAAACTGACAGAGTGTGTCTGCTTCCCGAAAAATGTTAGGAAGAGTTTCGGAGCTAAATAGGAAAAGGATCGACCGCCTGCAGTTGATTTGGATATTCTCGGTATTATCAACTGGCCAGAATTTTGAGACCGCAGTAGACGTGATGGAGTATAATATGTTAAGAGCTCGCTCAAGTATTGGGGAGCTAAACCATTTAGTGCTTTGTAAGTAATAAGCAAGATTTTAAAATGTATGCGATGTTTAATAGGCAGCCAGTGCAGTGTTGACAGAACTGGGCTAATATTTAACTGGGTTAATATAATAGGTGTAGACACAGTGAAAGTTGCCTGTTTATTTATGACGGATGGCCGAGTTGTAGTGTCAAAAAAGACAGAAGCCCCCTGATGCAGGGAAGATAAGGTATAGGCTAAACTGTAAAAAAAATGCTCTTCTTACTTAGTATTCTTCTTTCTTAGTATCTTGTTATAGTCTACATTTCTAAAAATTCTTAAATTAAGATGCATTTAGATAAGTAAAATTACATAAGATATTTGTTCTTGTTTTCTTGAAAATCAAATCAAAATTAAATGAGTTTTTGCTTAAAACAGGCAAAATTATCTGCCAATGGGGTGAGAAAAATAATCTTGTTTCTGATTGAAATCTTGTTTCTGTCCCAAACAGAAATAAGATTATTTTTCTAACCCCATTGGCAGATAATTTTGCTTGTTTTAAAAAATATGTAATTTTATTAAATGCATCTTGATTTAAGAATTTTTAGATATTTGGACAGGTAAAGTGATATAGGCTAATGAATGAACAGTTTATCTAATTGCATTAAATATTTAAATGCATGTAATATCACTTTTTTTATAGCCTAATGTTTTTACTCTACAGTTGTGCAGTTTCAATGGGACATATGGCAATTTTAAAATGTATTTTCCGAAATTAGTAATGATATTTATATACAGGTTATTTAAAATAGCAACATTTTATGTAAAATTCACATTAAATTTCTAAATTTCTCAGTAGAATTCATGGTGAAAACATGAATGTGCATAGTTTAGTGGAAGATTGCTGCCATCTACTGGAAAACAAACAATTGCTAGTTCTCAATGAATAGTTTGTGCATGAATGTTAGATGCAAGTACTCTTGCTATTTGTGTTTAGGCTGTAATGTGTCGTAGGTGCTATTTTTGTATAGTTTAACTATAATCAGCCTTTACATTTTTTTTATAATAATATCATGAACATAATTATGGGGTAGAATGGACTGGAGATCATATAAAACAACAACAATAAAATAAAAAAAAACATCAATGCATTACAAAAATAAAACCATACCAGTGTTTCCTCAACTTAGACTGATAACATGTAGTGTTAAACCTTTAAGGGGCACCAAGTAAAATCTTGCCAAGGGCAGCAAATTGGTCAGGGCCGGCCCTGTAAGTAGGGTTGTCATTGTGGTACTTCTACTTTTACTAAAGTAAATATATCTCTGGGTATTTGTACTTTTACTTTAGTACTGAGATTAAGTACTTCCTCCACCACTGGTTAACACACAAGAGCGACAAATCAAAGCCATTCTACTTTGTCCTCTTCTTTTGTTTAATGGCGAGTTACATAACCTATTAAGGATATAGTTCACTTCAAAATGAAAACTTCCTGATATTTTACTCACCCCCATCTCATCCAAGATGTTCATGTCTTTCTTTCTTCAGTCGAAAAGAAAATAAGTGTTTTGAGGAAAACATTCCAGGATTTTTCTCTCCACCACCATTGACTTCCATTGCAACCAAAATGTTGAAGGTCCAAATCAATGCAGTTTCAAAGCGCTTCGAAAGGCTTCAGAGGCTCTGCATGATCCCAGACGAAGAATAGGGTCTTATCTAGTGCAACGATCAGTCATTTCAAATTTTTAACCTAAATTGCTCATCTTGCGGTGCTCTGCATTTGCACTATTATATACATTTTATTGTACATTATATAACTATATAACAAATGTAGTTATATTAATTTAACTATATTAATTATATAACATGCATCTGAATACCTCTTAAGCAAAGAGCAGGTTATACAGAGAGTGAGTGAGTTGCTATGGGTTACGGTTACATACCCTGAAAGTTACCTCCGTTTGTGGAACCGAAAGTTGAGCCTGTCATAACCTGCTTTCTGGAATACACCCCAGTACTCAATTGTAAGCAGGTTATGTTTATGTACGTTGTAAGAGAACATATGGAGCGAACCGGGGAAGGATAGTACAAATCCAGGAAATTATAGACCTATTGCGTTGACATCTAATATTGGTAAAATAATGGAAAAGATGGTGAATGAAAGGTTAATGTATCATGTAGAAATGAATAAATTCTTATCCAAATATCAGAGTGGTTTTAGGAGAGGGAGAAATACAATGGATCCGGCGGTGTGTTTAGAACATGAGATAAGAAAAGCACAAATAAATAGAGAAAGTGTAGTGGCTGTCTTTTTCGACATAGAGAAAGCTTATGACATGATGTGGAGAGAAGGGTTGTTAATTAAATTGTATAAGTTAGGTATCAAAGGTCAAATGTTTAGATGGATCAAGGATTTTTTATCGGACAGAACAATAAAAGTGAGAATAGGAAACAGTTATTCAGAAAAATTCACAATTGAAAATGGTACTCCACAAGGAAGTATAATAAGTCCTTTATTATTTTCCATTATGATAAATGATGTGTTTGAAGACTTGGATAATGGGCTGGGCCTCTCACTCTTCGCTGATGATGGGGCAATTTGGAAAAGGGGAAGGAATATTGATTTTATTGTGAAAAAATTACAGGAGGCTATTACAATAGTTGAAGAATGGTCATATAAATGGGGTTTTAAATTCTCAGTTGATAAAACAAAAATAATGTTGTTTACAAGGAAGAGAATTGGAAGTGAGGTGAAACTAAAATTATATAATCAAGAACTGGAAAGAGTAAAATATTTTAAGTTTTTGGGGATATGGTTTGATGAAAGAGTTACGTGGGCGGTGCATATTCAGAATATAATAAATAAATGTAAGAAAATAATAAATACAATGAGATGTTTAGTTGGTAGTGAGTGGGGAGCAGATAGGATGGCATTAAAGGCAATGTATAATGGATTGATTAGATCTGTGTTAGATTATGGGTGTGTGGTTTATGGATCAGCTGCAGAAACATCTCTTAAAAAGTTAGATAATATACAGAATCAGGTATTTAGACTATGTACAGGAGCTATAAAAACTACTCCAATTACAGCGCTACAGGTGGAAATGGGGGAAATGTCTTTGGAAATGAGAAGGGTACAGCTATCATTGAATTACTGGGTTAATTTACAAGGCCATAGTCAAGAGCATCCTACACTAGACACGTTAAAGACATGTTGGGAGAAAGAGAGGAGGAAAACTAAAAGTTTTGGATGGACTGTGATACAGAAAGCAACAGAACTTAAGATTAATCAATTAAATGTTAGTCCTACTGTTCCATTACCAGTAATAAAACCTTGGGTACTTCCAGATGCTATAGTTGATTTTACATTGTTAGAACAGAGAAACAAGGGTAAGGAAGGTAATTCATATAATGTACAGACATATATTAATGAGTACTACAGTTATGTTCAGATATACACAGATGCATCAAAGAGTTCAGACAACAAGATAGGAGTAGCATTTACTGTTCCAGAGTTTCATTTATCAATAAGGAAAAGGATCAGTGATGAGCTATCTGTTTATACAGGGGAAATGGTTGCATTATTATTAGCAATACAGTGGATAGAAGAAATAAGACCTGTGAAATCAGTTATTTGTTCAGACTCATGTTCATCATTGGCTAGTTTACAATACAGTCATTCAGAAAGTAGACCAGATATTTTAATGGAGATAATGCAAACAATATACAGAATTCAAATGATGGGGATTACAGTAGTATTTTTGTGGGTGCCTGCACATGTTGGTGTTCAAGGAAATGAAATTGCAGATAAAGAAGCAAAAGAAGCAGTTAAAAACAATGACATTAATTTAATTGTTAATTTAAGTAAGAATGAAATAAAGAGTATTATCAAGAAGAGACTAAAGGAAAGGTGGCAAAAACAGTGGGGCAAGGAGAAAAAAGGTCGGTGGTTCTATAGAATTCAAAGGAAAGTGGGAGAGATGAGAATTGCAGGGAAAAACAGGAGAGAAGAAATTGTAATATCAAGGATGAGATTTGGACACACAAGATTAAATAGTACACTTTATAAAATGGGTAAACATGATACAGGAAGATGTGATTATTGTGGGCAGGAGGAAACAGTAGAGCATGTTTTAATGCATTGTCAGAAATATGAGAATGAAAGAAGGTTGTTAATTCATAATTTAAAAAAAATAAAAATGCAATTTATACCAAAGTATATTCTGCAAAATAACTCGAGAAATGAGTGTTATAATTTTATTCTTCAGTTTCTTGTGGAATCTAATCTGTGGGAGAGAATATAATTATAATAAAAAATAAATAAATAAAAAAAATAAATAAAAAAGTCGTCTTGATCCACACTCCATACCAGTTGGTGGCGGAAATACACCATTGTGTTCTTTGTCAACCGCCAATAAAATCCAAGAAGAAGAAGAAGAACATATGGAGCGGAACATGTCGACTTGACATGTTCCGCTCCAGGTCGACAGATGACAGCAGTGTGCCCGGTGTCGTTGCGTTGCTTACCGGAGGAAACGTTCACCAGCAACTTCCGTTTCCGTTTCGCCATTGGAAAACGTTCAGCAAACACCGTGGGTGCAGAGAAGTCTAGAAACATTTCAGGACTGTTTCCTCTCCTTATTTGCAGAAGTAACTTAGCGGTTAATTTTTATCTTAGTTATTTGGTGTGGAGGAAGGAAAACGAGCATTTTAGCTAACGAGGAAACTTGCCAGGTCGCTGTAAAACAGCTGAATAAAGTGAGAGGTAAGTGTTTGTGTTAAGGTTCGGTTCGTTTGCTACCGAAACCCTTCTTTAACACAGCACCCATAACTTCCGGCATTAGATGATCGTTGGCACAATTATAGTTGTTACTGTAATACAACTTGGTATTAGCAACGACTGTCATAAAGAAAATAATTGCTCAATGTCGATTCTGAAAGTACTTACACTGAATAATATTACTTTCCAGTGCAGTCAATAACTGTGGACAGAATTATATTTTTGCAATGCATTGAGTACTTTGCTAACTTTCTGAGACACTTAGGTTTTAGAGCCACCGCGGTGGACTTTTGAGGCCAGTAACACAATTGAACTGAATCTTGTGCTGCAAAATATATAATAGTGTGTGCATATGTTGGAATCACAGATTTATAAATGGAGACTAAATCAAACACACCAAATACAAAACATTTTTAAACTGTTATGCGGTGCCCCATTTATTTTAGTGGTTTTAGTCATTTATTGAAGATTAGTGTGCTGGAAACACTCAAAGGAGGGGCTAATAAGCTTTTAGACAGTAAATAATTGAGAATCATTATAAATATCCTGTATTAAAGGAGAGCAAATAAACAATCAGACGTATATATTAATGTGAAATATAACAAAGCTGAAGTCTGTGACATTAGCATTACATTTTGTTTGTTTGTTCAATTTTCCTCCAGCATGTCTCTTCCCAAGCGTGAGGTTGATGAGTTGAGGCCATGGGTGGAACGCACAGTAAAGAAGGTCCTTGGTTTTTCTGAACCCACTGTGGTCACAGCAGCGTTACACTGTGTGGGAAAAGGCCTGGACAAGAGAAAAACCACAGGTAAGATGTTTGCCTTTTAAGTATATAGCTGGTACAGATATAAAAATGATTTGGCAGTTGTGCTGTAGGAGTGAATGCCTGCAGAGATGGGAGAACTGGCAGTCACGCAAATTGGAACTGTTTCTTCCATCCTGAAGACAGTTTTTTACTTCTGCGGCAAACCTAATGGCGGGCTTACATGGTGTGATTTTTGCTGTCGCAAGAGCTCACAAGCATTTTTTAAAAATCGTTTATGCTCATATGGCCACAGCTCGTATGGTGTGAGAGGAACTACGAGCTGAACCAAGTACCTTACGAGCTCCTCCCAATAATTTTTAAACATGTTAAAAAAATTGAGGCTGCCTGAATTTGATCAGTGTATAGGGTCTCCCCTATTCCCAGATCATACAATCACATCACATAGGCTACTAGCATACCCACACATACAAATACACTCTCTAGTTGTTTTTGTTGACCGTGCTCTTCTTTGCTATTCACCTAATAATAATCATCATCATCATTTCCTATCCTAAGCTATAGCAAACACATTGAAAATCTTCAATCTTCGTGTTAATGTGAAACCTCAAACGATTTCCAACATTTTGCAATTAGGCCTGTCGCGATAGTCAATAAATCAATTAATCACACAATAAAAAAAATGAGCTCGATAATTTCCAGCGTCCGTTTTTATATCCATTTTTGCCGAGCGTTACATTATATGATCACGCTTTTATACATGTAAATGCTTCTAAGCGCGACAAGACACAAGAGAATGCGCTGTATGTCAATGTCCTGTCTGTGTGTGTGTGTGTGTCTGTCAGTGTCCTGTCTGTGTGGCTGCGTCTCATGTCAGCTAATCGAGGGACACTCTGACCCCCAATTTCCACCGGCTGCGGAACAGCTCCGCTGCGTGACAGCTCCGTGTTCCGTCGTCCGTCAATACCCACCAGGTCCGGATTTGTTGCGGAACGGCTGCGGTCATGACTGACAGCTGACGTCACGAGGCCCCATGTAATCTCGCGAATTCTGGTGTGATCGCGCAATATTTAACCTGTATAGCTATATAACTCCTCATTACGAGTACATAACTAGCTATTTGCTTTCTATCTTTATTTCTTGGACAAAAATAGTGACTTACCATCCACACCAATCACTTCTGCTATAGTTTTCCACGCCGCATCCTTTTTAATGTTGTCCTTATAAAAAGGATGTGAGGGGTCATAGAAGATGGGTTGATTCTGTACCTCAATAATCAGCATTTCTTCATCCATCGTGTCAACGGGGTTAAAACAAGCCTGTCTCCACCCATTATGACGTTTTCAAGGTGTAGTGTAGGGAAATATGAGCGCGGTATATTTTATTTTGAAAATTAAACGGATCTTTTATTTTGTTTCTGGCTGTTCTGTTTTGTCACTCGACTTCCTGTCCTGCGTACTCTGCCCTGTAGTGCTGCGGAGCGCTCCAACATCCGGCAAAAATAGAAGCTCTGCGTATCTGATGCGGAGGGCTGCGGATCGCCGGAGTCGGAACGCAGCTGTAACGCATTCAGTGGAAATACACTCATTGACTTTAATGGAAACCTATTGACTCCGCCGCCGTGACGGAGCCGTAACGCAGCCGGTGGAAATTGGGGGTGACACACGCACGCACGCGCGCGCACACACACACACACACACACACACACTCTCGACGCACGTCAGTCTCCTGCTCACATCGAGTTCTCTTTTGCGCATGAACAAACAATAACAACAACAGGGAGAATTTTGAGTATTCTCATATTAGGAGTCTTAAATTAGTTAAATAACGTCTTAAATGACTTTAAAGAGTTGTGAGGAAATGAGATGCGCGTGAGATCCGCGTCAGCGGTTGTTCTTAAAGTGACAGTAGCACTGATGATGCCTGTCATTAATGTTCATCAAAGAACAACGGGAACAGAGAAAATTGTAGCTTTAATGATGATTAATTTATATTTCATGTTTTATTTATGCAGTTAAGAAAGGTGTTTGATAACTATTACATTTATGTATATGTCTAACAGGGAAGGCAAAGGTAAAATAATATTTATTATAATGGTTTTATGTAAAGATTGTTTTAAGTTCACTAAAATAAAAAAATTAAGCCTAAATGTTTAAAATGGTAGCTTTCAGTTATACTGTAATGTAACGTCATTAATGTTTCATAGAGACATCAGTGATACTGGCCTTCATTCATAAAAACATATTGACATTACAACACATATTTAAAATATGCAGTCAATAAATTGTTTCTACATTAATTTGGAGAATAACTGAAATTCAAACAATATCAAAACATTAAAAATGTATTAATCGTGATTAATTACTGAAAAATGAAAAAAAAAATTGTATCTATTCCCAGCACTGCCTAAAGCACAATCATCCATTCCAGCTGTTTATTCAAGTGCATTTTTTTATTAACAGACTGAGTCCATTGCTTTTTTTTTTTTGGTTGTTTTGTTCATTTATTGTGGATATTTAAAATGCTTTCCGTTTTCAGAGTTAAATAGTCTTTAGAAATACATTTATTGATCTTTGAAAAGGTGTACCTGCATTATTATGCCATTATCATTATTTTAGATGAAAATGTTCTCAGAACGACAATATTATCGTTTATCGCAATTTCTTGGCCAATTTATCGTCCAGCAAAATTTATCGTGACAGGCCTACTTGCAATGTACAGCTGTGCTGTGTACAAAATGCTTTGACATAATTATCAGGTTAACTTGACTCGTATCATGTGTAAGGGCTCACAAGCTCCCGAGTGTCTAAACCTGTACTGTGTACTCCAGGCTTAATTGCAGTCTCCTTATAGCTACAATGATAAAAAAAGATATCTATTAGGGGTGCAACGGATCAAAAAAACTCACGGTTCGGATCAGAGTCACGGATCGGATAGTTTTTCGGATCAGCAAAAAAAAAAACAAGACAAATAAACATAAGTTTTGTCTTTTTGTTTATTAACGCTTAAATGATTAATATAAAATGTATAAAAATCAATTTAAAGTGCACAAGCCAAGGCATATCTTCTTTTTAACATAATTAATGAAAAACAACTTAAAGTGCAACATAAAAAAGCATATCTCCTTCCTTTAAACATGGACCAATGACCACCATTAATAAAAAACAACTTAAAGTTCAACATAAGAAGGCACATCATCTTCCTTAAAACATGGATAGTGAAATAAAGCCTATGTCAACATCATCAAAGAAGAATAAAAGAAAGAAAGCAAAGCATACCTGAGCTTATAATTTCAAATTCTTTTTCAAAAAGACAAGGATGTCTACATTGTCTGGGGAGAGGGGACCTCTTTGCAGTCACTATGTCCCCTGCTGTTGAGAACACTCTCTCGGAAGGAACTGAAGAGCCTGGCACAGCGAGATAGCACCTTGCCATCTTGGCAATATGAGGGTATTTACACTCATTGCTTTTCCACCATGTCAGTGGATCACCATCCACTGTAATGCTGTTTGCTGCCAGGTAGGATGCCACCTCCTCTTTGATGATGTCAGCAGGAGTCATGCTGTCCATGTCTTTGCTGGCAAAGGTCTCTCCAAAAAGCTCTGCCATCGCCGACTTCTTTTGTGGAGATGTGTCCAAGTTTGCTCCTGTTGGCTCTGCAGCTTGACCCTGCAGGAAAAAATGTGTTGATTTAATTAAACCTATTATTTATTTTTATGTTTCATAGACATGAAAAATGTGGCCATAACATAAAATAACAATAACAAAAGCCATTATTACTGAAAATAAAAAATGTATTTAGATTTAAATTTATCATTTTTAAATAAAATAATTTTTCTTTACCTCATCACAGTCTTCAGTGCCCAGACTGCTCACAATCTCAGTGGTGAGGTCACTGTATGTCCTCTGACGTAGGGCAGGGTCCATGTGGGACAGGGACTTGAACCTCGGATCCAGGGCAGTAGATCTGTGAAGGTAGTCCTGTAGAGTAGGGCGCGAAGTGAATCTGGGCTGCAGGTCCTCTCTAATGGCAGTCTTGACATCTCGAGTGATGGTGTGGTCTTCCACACTTGGAGCCATGGATTGTAGAATCCTTGTTTTCAGTGGCAGGATCATTGACACAGATGGTGAAGTTTCAGTGCTCAGCAGAGATGTAACAGTTTTGAGAGGTTTAAGCACCTGGAGGACCTCTTCTGCTACTCTCACATCATCAGACAGGGTGATGATGTCTTTGACATTTTTCTTCAGGGTCTTGTCGGTCAATGCAGAGTATAGCTGCCTGCTGCTCCAGATAATGCTCCAACATATCATAAGTGGAGTTCCACCTTGTTGGGACATCATGTAAGAGTTTATGAGTAGGCAGCTTTAGCATTTCTTGCTTTGTCTTAAAGGGTTAGTTCACCCAAAAATGAAAATTCTGTCATTAATTACTTACCCTCATGTCGTTCGACACCCGTCAGACCTCCGTTCATCTTCGGAACAGAAATTAAGATATTTTAGTTGAAATCTGATGCCTCTGAAAGTCCTCCATTGGCTCAATGGTACTCTATACTCTCAAGACCCTTAAAAGGTACTAAAGACGTCGTTACAAAGTCCATCTCACTACAGTGGTTCTAAAATAACTTAATGAATCGGCGACAATAGTTTTTGTGCGCAAAAAAACCTTAAATAACGACTTGCATAGTGATGACGATTTAAAAACAAAGCATCATGAAGCTTCGAAGCGTTATGAATCACTGAGTCGATTCAGCGGTTTGAATCGCCAAATTTCAGCAGTTTGGCGGTTTGACACGCGATCCGAATATCATTCGGCTCACTGATTCATAACGCTTCGAAGCTTCATGATGCTTTGTTTTGAAATCGTCAGCACTAAGTAAGTCTTTATTTAGGGTTTTTTTGCGCACAAAAACTATTGTCGCCGATTCATAAAGTTATTTTAGAACCACTGTAGTGAGATGGACTTTGTAACAACGTCTTTAGTACCTTTTAAGGGTCTTGAGAGTGTAGAGTACCATTGAGCCAATGGAGGACTTTCAGAGGCATCAGATTTCAACTAAAATATCTTAATTTCTGTTCCGAAGATGAACGGAGGTCTGACGGGTGTCGAACGACATGAGGGTAAGTAATTAATGACAGAATTTTCATTTTTGGGTGAACTAACCCTTTAAGCACATGAGCAGCTGTTGTGCTTCGGTGGAAGTAGGAAACCACCTTCCTGATCCTCCCAAAGAGGCGGTCCATCCTATTGACTGAGATTCCCTTCTGTGATGCCAAATTCACTACATGTGGAAAGCACCCTATCTGTGGGCCCAGTCCTGCCTCATTCACTGCATTTATTTGATTTTTGGCATTATCAGTTGTGACTGGGATATTACTAGTATTGGGCCTCTTTATCTTCCATTCCTTCACTACTTGTGTCAGTACCTGCGCAAGATGAGTGCTTGTGTGACTCTCGAAGAGGGGGCATGTATGCAGCACCGGACTTCTCATCTCCCAGTCTGCTGTGATGAAGTGAGCGGTTATCGTCACATAGCTCTCCGTTCCCCTGGACGTCCACCCGTCTGTCGTGAGCGCAACAGAGGATGCTCGGGATAGATCATCCACAACTTTTTTCTTCTCCTGCTCATAAAGATCTGGCACAATCTTTTCACTGAAGTGGGTGCGCGACGGGATGTCATAACACTTTCAGCATGTGTTTAAAGCCCTCGTTTTGCACAACTAAATATGGCCTCATGTCTGCACCTATAAACACACCGATAGCGTTTGTGATGGCTTTAGCCCGGTCCTGCTCTGTGTTCAGGAGTAAACGCTGCTCCGTCTGAAACTACTGCTGCAAGTCGCTTATAATGTGAGTTTGAAAAACCATCACGCGCCAAATATCTTAACCAACTAGTAAAACTAAGCGTTCATGAACCTGTTGTCCAACAAAATACAATAACACGTTTTAACTCGCTTCATATAGTCAGTCGAGTGTTTGTGAGCTGATATGACTTCTTATCACAGAATGAGGCAGACGATGCATTATTTTATAGCCTATTCCAGTGGTTCCCAAAGCTGTCCTGAAGGACCACCAGCACTGCACATTTTGTATGTCTCCCTCATCAAACACACCTGATTCAACTCATGAGCTCATTAGTAGAAACTGCAAGACCTGAAATGGGTGTGTCAGATATAGGGAGACATACAAAATGTGCAGGGCTGGTGGTCCTACAGGACTGGTTTGGGAACCACTGGCCTATTCTATAGTGATAAAGTCTATGTCAATCAGCACTTTATTATTATGAAAATACCCGAGAAGGCTTGAAGAACTAAAAAGCGTTTCTATATTTTACTATTTCTCTTTACATAAATATTTTCTATTTAAAACTATAATTTCGTTAGGCTATTTTAAAAACCCAACTACTCATCCGCCCTATAGGTTGCACGTGTTGTGAATTGCCTTTTCCTCGTTTGAAGAAGAGACCAGGAGACGTTGGGATATCTTAAGCAGACGTTTACTCGTTTATTGAGAACCGTGCTGTTCTTTGGCTGAGGTTCCAACAATTCTAACTAAAGGAGTTGTACATTGTATTTTATCTACATTTTAGGGGGAGGGATTATACAGCAGGGGAGGAGACATTCAAACAAAGGAATGCAAACGTTGTATAGGTAATTGTGTAGACATAAGCATAAGCATTTTACTTACAATGAAGGGAAACAGAAACTGGCCTGGAAGATTTGCATAGCAGACTAATTAATCTGATATCATCGTTCTTAAATTTGTAATTTTACATTCCCCCCTTTGAGAGTTCTAATAACTCTCACATAATACAAACCTTTAAACCTTCATCAGTCCATTCTATAGCTTATGTTTGTTAGCATAAGCCCCATCTTCTAGTCATGTAACTTGGAAAAAGTTACAGGCACATATCACTTCAGGGTTTTTCCTGGGTCAAAAATGGTCTTCGGTGGTGGCTGACAGACATGGTCATCCATACACACACACACACGCACGCACACACAGTAAAAAAGTACCCTACCCACGTGATCTGCAAGCACAATACTGACAATACATTTTATATAAATTCAAAGAAAGTTTGTAACTTTTGCTTATCTTATTTTGATCCCACATGAAAAAATACTAGAGTATATTATAGTAAAATTACTCTAGTAAATACTATAGTGTTTTTGAACCGTACTATAGTAAATATACTACAGTAAATTAACAAAGTGTAGTAAATACTATAATATACTACAATTTACTGTAGTATCTTTACTATAGTATGGTTCAAAAACACTATAGTAATTTTACTATAGTATTTTTCCATGTGGGATACCTTGATGTTTGTTTTTGTTCCTCATTTTTACACTATTTACTGATAATTGTTTTGGTATATAATCATATCAATATTAAAAAGTAGTATTAAAAAAATGAACAAATAGCCTAATTTTCTGCCATATACAATTTTATAAAATTATCAGCTAGCTAATAACTTTGTTCTGGGTTCACCTCACTCCAGTCTAAACTAAGTGATTTATAGGCTATTTATTTTACTACACATTATGAACATAAATAAGCTGTAAGACTGTGGATAATTAAAACTAACTCTTACACTCTTGCTAAATTGGGTAAGCACACTTGTGTTCTCATTTCAGATTGTTCTGAGTAAATTAATAAACTGATTTGTGAGTTCAGTGTTGGACAGATCAGTTGTTCTAACCAGTCGTTGAAATGATTCGGTTCAAAGGAGTCATTAGGTGGCGAATCGGACATTAGCAGACGCGTTGTGTGCGAATCCCGTCTGTTAGAACATCGCAAAAGATTTGTCAACACACAGAAAACACTTCATAACCGGATAGGATTTGTTTCCCGTTTATTGAAAGTATGGTTTATGTCAGCTGGTCAGAGAATCAGTCAATATTTTTTGAGCGCATTTCACACCCAGCGGTTATTAAAGGAAAACATATTGTCTGATAGCGCCACGTGCAACATGGATTCGGTCTTCTGACCTTTTGATTTTGATTAACGTAATATGTGAAATATTAGAAAGCTAAGAATGCTTATTTTGAATACAGAGAGCGTGCGAGCGGGGGAGGAGCTCTGATCGTTCTCTCTGACAGTCGGTTATGCGCAGCATCTATTCTACATCATTCATAAATCACAATAACTCATCAAATAAAGCTTTGGCGGGACAAAAATTTGTTTTGGCGGCCGCCAAAAAAATTTCAATGTAGGAAAAACCCTGCACTTGATCTGTGTTGATTGTCTGTAGTGACGAATGACATGTTCACACAGAAACACACATGCCACTAGGGTCCGTGTAGTTCTTACGGGCAATGTTCTTTTGTGGTTGGAACAGTCCTTGTGACAGGATTCCCGCGAGGTATATATATATATATATATATATCTTCCCCAAACCGTGCCTGTTCAATCTCTATTAGGCTATTAATATGCTATTTTGTAATCTATTCTATTTGAGGGTGAAGTTTGTTTTAGCTTATTCATTTTGCACCTAAGGTTTTGGGCATTTGGCACCTTGTTGGCTGTAGCGGGTTATTTATGTCATTGCTTTATCTGTAAATTAAATTAATGCTTTTTCAATGACTGAATTCATTTAAATAAAATGTTTTTTTTTTTTTTTTTTTAATTTCTTTGATTTAAATCATGTTGGTAAAGCGTCATATAGGTCTTAAATTTCAATCTTCATGGTCTTAAAATGTCTTAAAAAGGTCTTAAATTTGACTTACTGAAACCTGCAAGAACCCTGTTGTGAGTCATTTGTTGACCTAACAGGTTTGCGAACCGTGAAGAATTATCTTCAGTCATCTGATGTCGTTTTGCTGAAAGATCAAGAATGTCTTGTTGGATTTTGTTCAAGAGTACTTGACCACCATGTTTGTGCATAAGTGAGTCCTTAAATGCAGCCATCTTTGTTGGTGGTAGGAGCTGAATTATGTAGCTCTGGAGAGCTTGGGGTGGAGAGAACATAAAACCAGGGTGCACCCGTCATTGAATTTGCTGGGTAGGATGTTTTAGACAGAAGTTCCTCCCATCATGTGCCACCCATGGGATTCCTGCTCCTACTGAAGGCGGGTGTGGCATGCAAAAGTTCTTTCCAGCAAACATGGCGTTTCTTGACATATTTATCAGCTCTAAGAATATGTTGTTTCTGGAGTCTACACTTTGTGCGACGTCCATGATGAGTAGAAGGCAATCTTGATCATGTTGATGGATGACTGAAGTTCCCGTAGGTGATTCTCTGCGTTGTGTATTTTTTTTTCTTTTTTCTTCACGGTTGATTCAGTAGTGGGTCTAGTTGTCCTTCAGAGGTTGTGGCTTTATACGCAGGTGAGAAGGTCTGTGTGTATGGGTCTGGGGACAGCCATCAAGTGGTATTTGCACAGAGTAAGAAAGGAAACAAAAGACAACTGAGCAGTATTTGTTCTAAAATACAATAAACATTAGGGTTGTCTCATCTGTTCAATCTGAGTCTGCTATTGTTGTTCCTTCTTTCCCTGTTTCTTAATTCCTGTGACACTTAAAGAACAGTGAGGTAACGATGGACTAGTGTGGGAATGCCTACGAGGGAATCTTCACCCAAGGATTGGCCCCAGATGCCTGTTGCATTCGGTTCTTTCCTGGGCTCCTCACTGTTCCGTGTCCTGGGGCCTCATTTCTAAACGTTGCGTACGCACAAAAGAAGGCGTACGCCGCTCTCTATGCAATAATTGGTATTTATAAAAAGCAAACTTGACGGGAAAATGTGTGGTCCATCACGCAAGCACTGACCCAGGCGTACGCACAAAAACGGGTGAAATGAGAAATGCCGACACTGTCGGCAGATGGAAGAAACACGTGAAACTGTAGAACATTGTGTAAAAGAAATGGCAATACTGCCTCTCATAAATAACATGAAGACTTCACAAAGCAAGTCTTACAATTAACAGCCTACACGAACACCCGTTTGATCGATCTGCAGTGTAAAACAAACAAAAATTACAACAGAAATGCAAATTAACACATTTGCAAAAAGAAAAGTGAAATATGTTCTGCAATAATATTGCCATGTTATGCAATTCATCCTCATAAATATGGTAAACAGAACGAAATAATGTAGCCTAAAAAACTGATATTCTCGATGCAATTAGATAGACGGATAGATAATTAGGGGGATGGATGGATGGATGGATGGATGGATGGATGATGGATGGATGGATGGATAGATAGATAGATAGATAGATAGATTCGTATGTCTCAACCATTCAGAAAACTGCAAGAAATTACATTTGCACTGAACTATTTCCCATTTCCACGTAGATAATAGGGATAGGGATTCCCCAATAATTGCCGCCAGTCTCTCATCAAGAGGGGTCAGCTCCGGTGTCCCCTCTCCCCCACCCGTGGCAGACACACTCTGGCGATGGAGCGCTAGACGCTTTTTTTGCCTCGACTTTGAAGTCCGACCACTTCTTTTTTTATTTCGGCCAAAGTCCGAGGTTGTGAGGCTACAGTATTTACGGCGTCTGCAACCTTTTGCCACTCAAGTGTCTTTTTGGCATTAGTAATGCCCATACTGTGCCCTCCAAACAAAATTATTCTCCTCTTTTCCACCTCGCCAACGATAACTTCTACTTCACATTGAGTGAAGTTACGTTTTTTTGATTTCCTCTCTGTGTTTGCCATGATTTCGCAAATTATTAATATTAACTTGTGGGTGTTTCACGGACTATTTATGGGCAACTATGGGCGTGACATGAAGCCGCAAAAGCTGCGCTACATTTAGAATTGATTGTGATTTATTAAGGGAAAACTGCGTAGGATGTGCGTGCGCACGGTTTTATAAATCCGAATATTTCTGTGCGTACGCACGTCCTATATTTCATCCGTACGCCACTTCTGACGCAAATCCTACGCAAAGTTTTATAAATGAGGCCCCTGAACTTTACCGTGTGACACATGAGTCCCGGTTTTCCTTCCCTGACACAATACTGCAGCTGCTGTAATGTTACCTTCAATCACATGAGCTGAATCATCAACTAACAACTCCAATTCTGCATTCTCAATGGGAGTTTCAACCATTTCATTCGTAGCTGCGTATGTAAGCGTAACACAATCACGAGTCATTTCATCCTGTAACAAAACTTCCGTCATTGCAGACATAATACATGAGGATGGGTTTGTGACTGGTGCATGCTGTAAAACAATGTTCGGGGCTGTGATGCTACCTTTTACAAAAAGTTTCTTGTCATTGTGATGGATCACAGGGCAAAGGTAGCTCCTCACAGCCCAACACTTTCCTGTTCTTTTTGTGCTCTTAGAAGAGCCTAAGCAAGCTGTCCAAAAGTTTCAGTGTACCCTGTCTGAACTACTTAAGGGTTGTAGGCGGGCTGAGAAGGAACAGAATTATGCATAGTAGAATAAATACTATCTTGCAACTTCTTCCTACACTCTTTCTCCCAGTGCCCTGATTTTTCACAGTAGTTACATTTGCCTTCTCTCTTAGGCCATCTGTTGTCTGGATTCCTTATGCTAAACGTAGCTGCTGCTACTCGCACTTGTGCCTTAACATCAGCACCCCTTTCCCATGTAGCTAACCTTTCTAGGTTATTTCTAAGGGTTTTGTTAGACCAAGTTAGATCAAGTAATGGCAATGCTTTTCTGTACTTGGCTAAAAGGCCATCTGACCAGGCGCGAAAAAAAGCTCCCTGGTCGTCTAGCACACATTCAGAATCATCAACTATACCACTGTACGTTACAGCTGACTGACACAATCTGTCAGTGAATTCATTCGCAGTTTCTTCTTTCCTTTGCACAGTGATTCTGGACCAGTCTATTTTGAGTCCCATGATATTCTTTAGAATTTTCAAACACCTTCTCTCAAATCGCCTTTACTGGCATGTTGTAGTTCAGTAACAGCAGACTCAAAACTTTTGAATTCAGATTCAGTTAGAATCTGTGACATCAGCTGTGTGACTTTTGTTAACGACATGTCGTAGAGACGCATTTTGCATAACAAATTTCTTCTTAAGTCAGAAAAATGTGTACGTGCTGAGGGTAAGCTCTGGGATAATCTTTCTACATCTCTAGGTCCTAGCAATTTGGCAGTTTGAACTTGGGCAACAGAATTAGCAGGAATACTTTCAATTACCTCAATTCATTGAGACCTTCTCCTAGCTCCACATACCTTCACTGAATCAACAGGCACATCAGATACTGATTAAATGGCTACATCTGTTTCAAAGAAAGCTTGCAAGTCAGGATAAACGTTATCAGGCTGACTAACTTCATTCACATCAGTTTTCTCTGCAGCTTTATTGCAGTGCAATTTCTTAGTCAAAATGCTATTCTAGCACAGAGCTCTGTTCTGTTTCTCTAGCTCTGAGATATGCTGAGACTGTTGTCTAGCTAGCGCTAAACCAAATTGTCTGTGACAACAAATAATGCCTTTCACATTGTTCTTGCGAATACATGCTCCTAAAACTTTTACATTCATCAATCGACCAAGTCTTGTCTGGATGGATCTCATATTTCTGCGTTAGTTGCCTACCTTTCTCTGTGACAATTAAATCCATCTGCACTCCTAACTGTGATTTGAAATCATTGTCTTTCCACAAAGGAGCTGCGAGACCACCTTTTTCAGTTGTGGGGATCAGTTTAGCATTCTTTCTAAACATTTTTGTGAGTTTCTTTGTTACCACACAATCAAAACACTAAAACTTCTCTGATCAACAGACTTGTTAACTTTCCTTCGCAAAAAAAACAGAGGACAACACAAAAATTAGCCTGTATGCTAATCTTCCCTGCTTGAAATAGAGGCAAAAACAATTGTTCCCTGCCTGAAAACAGAGGCTTAACAATACTTCCCTGCCGAAACAGAGGCTTAAACAATTCTTCTCTGCCTGAACAGAGGCTTAAACAATCATTAGCTTGAAGCCAATCTTCCCTGCCTGAAAACAGAGGGTAACTTTCATCTCTAAAACAAACTTTTTTAGAGGGTAACTTGGTTAACCAAACCCTACAGCTGTCTGATAACTCTTCCCTGGCAGCGCAGAGGAAAACAAATTTGTACTGGTCTTTAAGGTTCTTTTGGATCGTGACACTCACCAACCCTTGGTTGTACAGAAAGAATTCAGTCTGGAATGTAGTCAGATCTTGGAGCTTGAAGTTTCAATCTGGATTCTGGATTCAGGTGAGGAGCTCTATCCGGGTCACGGGCACCAAAACTGTTGTGAATTTCCTTTTCCTCGTTTGAAGAAGAGACCAGGAGACTTAAGCTGCGTTTCCACCGCAGGAACTTTCCCCAGGAACTAGGAACTTTGGGGTGGTACTCAGTGTTTTCGACCGCAGGCACCAGGGTCTAAATGAAGTTCCGGGTAAATATTTCCCCCTACAAACGGCCCTGCTCCGGGGGTAGTACTTTTTCAAAGTTCGGGAACTTTCGGGGGTGGGACTTGGGCGCTGAACATGCTGATTGGTTGAACTCACGCAGCATTTTATTTCAACCGGCAGTTTTAAAAGTCTTTTGCGAGGTTCGTTCGTTCTGCATTCAGTAAATATCAGTCTTGCTCTTTTCTGTCTGATGGCGCGTGTTCGTCTCAGCCACCTCACGGTCAATGTCCGTAATAGCTGATAATAACATACGTTGTCTTATTTTAAATCTAGCTTTATAAGCTTTCAGAATACGCTTTAGTATCAGTGCTCGTCTCTTTTTCCGCCGTTTTGTTAATGACCTCTTTATTAAACCAATACATAACTACCAAAAGCAGCGCTGCTTGCGTCTTCTTATTGTTGCAGACAGTATCGCGCAAAAATGATTACTGTCCGTCGCTGACTGGGAGGAGCAGCCGCCGCGCGCAGTCCTACATCACCGGACTAATTTGCCTAATTTTCCCGGTACTTTAGACCGCAGTGGAAACGCAGACAGTAGCAGGTGCAAATGGTACAAATTGTTCCGGGTAATTTCGGTGGAAACTCTGCTTTGGATAGGTTCTTCAGCAGGATTCTTTAATGAGAAAACGTGCTGTCTTTCGGCTGAGGTTATCAAGTCTAACTAAAGGAGTTGTACATTGTATTTTATCTACATTTTAGGGGGAGGGATTATACAGCAGGGGAGGAGACATTCAAACAAAGGAATGCAAACATTGTATAGGTTATTGTATAGGTAAAAGGACACACCTCAGACATAACTGTCACCCGTCCAGATTCAATCAGCATAAGTGTCATTCAAGTGCATAGATGATAATTCATTCACTCAGGGGCTCCAAGAGCCATTAAAGACAAATGGTGCTCATTTTACTTACAATGAAGAGAAACAGGAACTGGCCTGGAAGATTTGCTTAGCAGACTAATTAATCTGATATCATCATTTTTACCCTAAATGCTAAATACAATGTACTTTCTTAAATTTGTAATCTTACACACGTGAGGGGAAAAACGTAGCTTTCTTCCACTTGAATTTTTATTTTACTGTATCTCTTTACATAAATATTATTTTCTACTTAAACATTATAATTTCGTAATTTTACTCACCCAACTAATTACTGGCTTTCCAATAGGTTACACACACTTTTCACAATCCATCACGGAGTTGATCAATTTTGATTTTGCATATTGTTCTTTAAACGTTCTTTCGTGTAGTTCATACAACCACTAGGGCTGCAGCTATCGATTCTTTTTGTAATCGATTAATCTAGCACTTAATCGATCGATTAATCGGATAAAAAAATCTGTGTTTTTAAACAACCAAAACAAATAATGCATAACGAAAATGAAGAGGAAAAGCAATTTAATTTATTAATATGCACAACAGGTTTCATGCTGTAATCTAGTCCTGACATCAAAGTAAATATCTTTTATGTAGATTTCTACACCTGCAGCATTTACTATTAGGCTACTAACAAATAATATATCATTTCTGGGGTGAGCCTATTTGCTATGGTATTGTGTGTGTGTGTGTGTGTGTGTGTGAGACTTCATTGCAGTTTGGTACAGCAGAAATACATACATTTATTTTCAATAGAATGTTGCATTTGGCTTGCATTACTTGCATTGCGGTGCATTTTAGGTGAAGCATCCGTTCGAAACATCGCGTCACTACATCACGTCCCGGTGTATACAGTGAATGCTGAAATTATTGTTGCGTGGCTACATAAAAGTTTAAGCATATGTGATGCATTGCCACGATTGTTCTGACTGGCGCGAGAGAGAGGAGGGTGCATGCGTGTGTGTGTGTTACTGATTTTCTACTATTAAAGTTGGAATTTTTCCAACAAATGCAAAAAGTGCATTTCTTTGTGATTTTAAAATACTTGAAGGAAACGGTTCACTTTCAGCTGTTATTGTCTATGGAGCAGATTTATGTTTGTTGTACATCAGATACAGATACATTAAAGGGTTAGTTCACCCAAAAATGAAAATTCTGTCATTAATTACTCACCCTCATGTCGTTGGACACCCGTAAGTCCTCCGTTCATATTCGGAACACAAATGGAGATATTTTAGTTGAAAGCTGATGCTGAGAGAGGCTTCAATCAGGCCTCCATTGGCATTCAGTACATTGACACTTCCAAGATCCATGAAAGGCACTTAAAACGTCGTTACAAAGTCTATCTCACCACAGTGGCTCTACAATAATCTTACGATGCGACGACAATAGTTTGTGCGCAAAAAAAAATCAAAATAACACCTTTATCCAACTTGTTCTCGACTTCCGTGTATGCCTCCACGACGCATGCGCGAGAATGACGCAGATCCGGCGTTCGGACATATGACCCAGAAGCGATTTGTTTACGAGCAGAGGAAGACGCGCGTGTCTAAGCTGTTGGATTCTACATTGATCGTGCTTTAGGTCTCGGCGTAGTGCTCAAAATGGGGCTTAAGTATGTATTTCATGGATTCCCGAACACCGGCGCTACGTCATATTCTCGCGCATGCGTCGTGGAGGCACACACGGAAGTCGAGAACAAGTTGGATAAAGGTGTTATTTTGATTTTTTTTTTGCGCACAAAAACTATTGTCGTCGCATTGTATGATTATTGTAGAGCCACTGTGGTGAGAGACTTTGTAACGATGTTTTAAGTGCCTTTCATGGATCTTGGAAGTGTCAATGTACTGAATGCCAATGGAGGCCTGTGTGAAGCCTTTCTCAGCATCAGCTTTCAACTAAAATATCTTCATTTGTGTTCCGAATATGAACGGAGGTCTTACGGGTGTCCAACGACATGAGGGTGAGTAATTAATGACAGAATTTTCATTTTTGGGTGAACTAACCCTTTAACACAGTAGTAGACCTGCATTACATTTATTTGGATGCATTAATGAGAGAGTGATTGTGTGTGTGAATTACTCATTCCGTCTCTATTCATTATGAAGCTGTGGTTTGTAATTACTTCAAAGGTATTCAAATGTATGCCTATAACGGTTAAGTTGAGTTTCTAAGCTACTTTAGTGACTTTACTTTAGTCACAGGACGGCGTTGACACTGCGTTTCTGCGCTGCTCTCCGCGCGCGATCTTCACGCAAAAAGAGATCTGCCTTCAGGGCGCGCGCTCGTTGTCAAAGACGTGACACGGCTCCGTGTCACAGAAAAAAGCTGAGCACTGAACGGATAAGTTTTCCGTATTGTTGTTTTTGAATAGTCCACAATCGCTTCAATGTTCAAACTGGCAAGGCTTTAAACGCATTTACTTGACAAACTTTATGAGGACGAAAGTGAAAGCGATCTGGCTTCGGGGCTTGCGCGCGCCGTGTGTGTGTGTGTGTGTGGCAGCTATAAGAACGGTAATCAACTTACATAAACTGTGTAAAACATGCAGTTACTATAGTGATTCTGGGCATCTAGAATCTAAACTAAATTCAAAATGTATCACGCGCTATGGTGTGCTTCCTGAACATTGAACAGCGGTCCGTGTGAATCAGATCCCTGCGCGTATAGTGCGCGTCATAGGAATTTAACGAGGCTTCGAGGCAGAATTTTTGCCTCGAGGAATTTTTGTAATCGAGTTAATCGAGTAACTCGATGAATCGTTTCAGCCCTAACAACCACCTTACAATATTTCACTAACATAATTTATTTTGTAGCCTATGCTTTGCACAAAAAGAAGTTAATTGTGCTGGTTAATCCCGAGTTTTGTTCCCGTTTTCTTGTTCTTGATTTGTTGTTCTTCTGTGTTTTAATAAATGTGTGTTATCAGAATTGCCTTCATTCATTCTTTTGATTTGACATTATGGCTTAGGCAAATTGTCTTTAAAAGTAATAACCAGACATTCTTCTGCACAGGAGCAAGAGTTGTGAGACAATGAGCACAATCTCATGAGACACTACAATAGGCTTGTATACTTACAATTAGACATGTGCCGGTAAACGGTAATACGATATACCGCAATAATGAACATGCACAATATTGTTATCGTGGGCACTTCAAAATACCGTGAATAATTATTTATTACGAATTATTCCGATTTTTAGAATGAATTTTAAGAATACTTTACCCATCAACCGTTTAAAATGAAAAACACGTCAAAGAGGAACGTGCACTGATGTAAATAGACCATGCATGAGCCGAGCGGAATGAGGAGACGCGCTGAAGTGCACATTCATTCTTTGACAGCAGAGGGCGCTGACGGAACAGCAGAAATGCAGCCGTTTCCCCAGTAATCACATAACCTAATACATAATAAGACTTAAGGGTATTCATTTTCAAACTTGCATTTTATATTTTAATCTGGACTAAATTACATGCCCTAGATATTGTTTGAATATGTTCTGACTGTTGTTCAATCACACACTTTACAAGGCTCCAGTATTTAACATTAGTTCCTTCATTAACAAACTGACAATGAAAAATACTTATAAAGCATGTATTAATCTTAGTTAAATGTACATTTCAGCATACCTATTGTTCTTTATAATTCTTTTGCACTTTAATCTGTTTTAAATATTTGTTTACTTTATACATTTTTGTGTATTGCTTTATTGTATTTAAATGTTTGGTTCTTTTGTTATAAGAAAGTGATTTAACCTGTTATAGTATGACAACACTTTTTTTGCAACTTATTTCAATATCGTGATAATACCGTATACCGTGATAAAAGCTTCAGCAATTAATCGCAACATGAAAATTTGATACCGGCACATGCCTACTTACAATTCATTAATAAGGACTGTTTTCTTGTACAACATTAAATATTTCAAGTTAAATTCACAGTGTAAGACAAGAGGCTATCAATGTCAAGATCAATATTTGTGTAGCCTGCCTGACACGGTATTTTCACTGACTAACACGTCACGTCTCTGGCATAGACTACAATATTTAAAATGGCAAATATGCATTAGTTATATTCTCACTTTAATTTACAGAGCAATCCCTGCAGTGCAAAGTTTCAGGTTAACTATAGAATAGACTAGGATTAGTGTGTGTCGCTCGCGCAAGACTCGCAACTGGGGGCGGCACGCCATCGTGATGCCGGTCAGCCATCATCAGCACAACAAACTCTAGTTGAAGTAATCCAAGTATTCAGAATACGAACTCAAATTGAGTAACCTAACGGAATACGTTACAAATTACATTTTTGGGCATTTATTCTGTAACGAAATAAATGTTGAAAGTATCCTTCCCAACACTGTTTGTAATAGAAAATTTGATTGCTGTTGACGTCTTTACTATTCATCTTATTTTTAACGCAACACTGTCTACACTAGATGTGAGCGCCGCAATGCAACAAAAACAATAGAACCCATTATAATCAGTGTTCGCTGACTACACTGGAAGCAGCGTAACACAACAAATTCCTGACATTAAACGTATACCCTGTTCTATTTCTCAAGTACTCCAAGTGCTCACACTACTTCTTAAGGTGATTATACACGGGGCATCTTTTTGACCAATGTTGCTGGGCAATGTTGCCATCAACGGGCAACCCGGTGAGACACAGGACCCACGACTGATCAAAAGTATCCAGATTGTTTTGTTGCCCATGCTCTATGGGAAAGTGCCCAAGCAACATTGCTCAAAGTTGCCCCGTGTATCATTACCTTTACACAAAGAGCAAATGGATTTGCAATGGTTGCTTTGTCACATCCAGTGTAAACATCCTCGATGGCATCACTGGTTTATCCAGAATTGCTCATAAATTTAGAATCGTGAGTAACTGAGTTTATACGGCAGATATATATTTATTAATGATGATCAATATCTCTTCTTTTAGACCAGCTAAGGCCGTTTCTTGATGATTCAGCAAGCAGCTTTGTTGAGCGTCTGTTTGAAGCTCTTGAGGAAAGCAAAAACTCCCGTGGGAATAAAGGAGCTGGAGAGAAGAACCGCAAAAGAGAACTGAAGGTATAGTGTTTTCTGTGCCTCCAATGTCTGAGTGTGAAGGAACAACTATTAAGAAAATAAATATCCCTTTAAGTGTCAGTTTCAGAAAAAAAGTGACTCAACATTGATTTAGAACAGCCTATTTGTTTTCTTGTCATCACTCACCCATTTAAATTTTTGGGTGAACTATCCCTTTATTACAAGTTTGCTCAAAAATTTAAACTTCACTTACTTACCCTCAAGTTATTCCAAACCTGTATGAGTTTCTTTCCTCAGTTGAACCAAGCGGCAACCTCCCGCAGTTTCTCTTGAAGCCAATACGGAAGTGACATATACTGCAATTCATCGACTGGCCGCTAGGGACAGGCTCCAGAAGGGAGCAGAATCTCATTGAGCCCCATGTTAAAATGCCCAACTTTACAGCAAATTAAAACATGTTTACAGCCTGGTACAAATTGTGGTTTTGGTTTATACGGCTAATTTTACCCTTCATGACAACTGTGGGGTGGGTGATTATTTTTTTTTTTTATAACTCATTCGTTTACATTATATAAAGCATTAAAGTTCTGCATAATTAAGGGCGTGGCCACTTCGAGTGACAGGTGGATAGCCATTTATCTGCTGTCTGTTAGTCATCGCGTCACTTCAGCTCCGCCCACGTCCCGCCTTTTTGCCCTTTTTCTGTTATCCGGGTGTGACGCGCTGCCAAGATGGCAACGGCCATCTCGTCCATACTTTTCCTTCAAAACTGCTCATCAGAAGCCTGGGTGACGTCACGGACAGTACGTCCATATTTTTTTGAACACATAAGATATTTTGAAGAATGTTTGTTCTGGTTACCAACATTCTTTAAAATATCTTTTGTGTAAATGACAATCTTTTTATTTTAAGGTGAACTATTCTTTTAAGTAAACTTTCTCTGATTAAGTCTTGTCTTTTTCAACAGTTTTATTTTTCCTCTCTCCTATGTTTAGGAAGTCTTTGGAGATGAGGTGGAAGGAGTGAAGGATGGACACAGTGTGGATACAGCGGTAAAGAAGAAGAGGGTACCTCGCTTTGAGGAGGTGGATGAACCCGCTGTTTTACCTGGACCCCCTACAGAGAGTCCTGGCATGCTTACCAAGATGCAGGTAACACATGCCATCAGTAAAATAAAAGACTAGATAGAGAAGTATCTGATGGAACACACAAAGTATGACTTTGTTTAGAACATAAATGACTTGTAAGCCTAGAAGTACTTGGATAAAACAGATATTGTTTAGTACTGTAGTTCTAAGTATGAAAGTTCACAGCTTTTGACACTAAATAAATTGCTCAATTGAATATTTTTTAATGTACTGCCTGCATCAAGTGTAAATACTATCTGTGATGCTCTATTTTCAGATCAAGCAAATGATGGAAGCAGCCACACGGCAGATTGAGGAGAGAAAGAAACAGCTAAGTATTGTGGCTCCTGTCCCCTCTGCGCAGGTAATAAAACAATACCAATCACCTGTTTACAGTGACTGCCCTGTAGTGCCTGTGTGTTTAAAAGAACTTTTAAGGAATCATAAAAATATCTTTTTGCCTTTGCTTTAATTACATTTATGATTGATGATAAATGAATCACATTTTCAATATCATCAATATCGGTTGATGTCTAAGCAAAAAATTTGCAATTGACTTCGTTAAAATATGCAAATATTTCGATTAATTAATCCGAGGAAAAATAACGCGTAAAAAAAAAATAAAACAGATTAATCCATTCTGTATTGGACTTTGACCCTGAGCTGTAAAATGAAGGAGGGAGACACGAACGCGCTGCTTGGATCATTGATTGGAACATCCTGATGGAAGTGCTGATAAAAATAAAGTCGTCTGCAATGTCCACTATCCTACCCAAGAGCGTGTCATATACACTCCATAAAGTGCATATCATATGCACACGAAAAACTGCGTTGCGTATACATTGCACGACACTGCACACTTGTACAATTTATACGCATTCTCAACAGGGAGCGCGCACTCTTAAAGGGGCCACACTATATTCCTACTCGTTACAACGTCCATGCATTCAGCAGCCCAAATGAATACCTGTCTGTCATTAATGTTAATCAAACAACTACAGGTGTTAAATAAATGTATACATATTAAATAAACCTACTGTATCTATATATTTTTTTAAGAAATGTATTATTGTTTTTGGAATTTGCTTCTTTGTTCTTTTATTTAGCCTATATTCAATTTCTCATATTAGCCATATTGCCCACCCCTTGCCCACCTGCACATACCAGCTGATATACAATGTAGTCTTGATTTGGGTGGTCACTCTGCATTGAAAGTTTGAAAGGGTTTTAAATCTTCTAAATCAAGTAAAATGACTCAAAATAAAGTCATTTAAGCATGCCAAATTCAACTTTAATCATATAAAATGTAATTTCCAAGCAGCAAAATTGTGGCCAGTGAAAATGCTGAGTGGCTAGTAACTTTGGAAAACCACTAGCCACAGTGGCTGGTGAGCAAAAAAGTTAATGTCAAGCCCTGTTTGTATGTACAGTGAAAAAAAAACTTCTTCCTGAAGCACTTTTTAATTTATTTCCTCAGCATATTAGGTCATTGTTTATTGTTATGGCCAATATTTGAACAGTGAAAATAATAATACAAGAGTTTTTGAACTTTAATGTCACTAATGCTGATTATTCATTGATTCATTTGAATTGAAATATTTAAAATACTCTACATACAAAAATTATGTATGCGATTAATTAATCACAGAGTATGTAATTAATTAGATTAAAATTTGTAATCGATTGACGGCACTACTTTATACATAAACATATCACAATTAGATGTACACATGGTAGAACTACGCTAAGTAAAATACATAAAAAAAAACATAACTCATACCAGTTGACATTTAGTGTGAGCTTTTGTTTAATTTACTGATTTTTAACTTCTGCTTTACTATAAGCAATCAGCAATTATGCATTTTTAATAATTAATACCTATCGAATTTTTTTCATCCTATTAATAGATTTATTTATCAAAACAAGTATAGCTCTAGACGACAATATAAATGACATGTTATAACTGGTAGCAATGTTATCTTTTATGTTGTCTTTTTTTAATTTTTTTTATCCCTAATAGTCTGTCATTCTTTTTCATCTAAACTTTAAAAATGGATACCAAACTTTTGTTCTCTCTCCTATAGCCCAGACTGATTCCATCTCAGACAGACCCTAGTGCTCCACGTCCCAGCCTCCCAGCGTCGGGTACCACCCAGTCCATTGCTCCCTCTCAGGCTGCTAACTTCATGAATGACGCTATAGAGAAAGCCCGCAAGGCAGCTGAGTTGCAGGCCAAGATCCAGTCGACGCTGGCCATGAAACCAGGAATTCTGGGTGCTTTGGGAAATACAGGGCCACATAATCTGGTAGCCTTGGCCAACCTGCACGCCATGGGCATTGCACCACCGTGAGTGTTGTAAACGTGTAGAAATGACTTTTTTGTACATAATAAGAATTCTGCAACAGGCTTCATGTTTCCTTGCAACTTTTTTTAAAATTAATTTGCAAGGTGTTTTCTTGTTAGAGGAATTGCTAAAAAAATGTATTAGTTAAGAATTAGTTAAGTTTTCTCATTTGTTTATAGTAAAGTGGAGCCTCGTGAGATCACAAAGCCAACTCCCCTCATTTTGGATGAGCTCGGACGAACTGTTGATGCCAGTGGGAAAGAAGTTGAGCTCACACATCGTATGCCCACTCTAAAAGGTACCACACACTGCTATAGAAATGTGAATATCTCAAATTGAAATATATTTTTATATACAGGGTACCCGCGGGATCTTCAGTCTTAATTCGCTGAAGTATTGAGTTCTAGGTCTTAAATAATTTTAAACGGGTCTTAATTTTCCTACGTCCATGTAACGCTACCTCTCTCTCTCTCTCTCTCTCTCTCTCTCTCTCTCTCTCTCTCTCTCTCTCTCTCTCTCTCTCTCTCTCTCTCTCTCTCTCTCTCTCTCTCTCTCTCTCTCTCTCTCTCTCTCTCTCTCTCTCTCTCTCTCTCTCTCTCTCTCTCTCTCTCTCTGTGTGCATAGTAGAGGAGCATTTTGATAATTATATGCACCATTTTTAATGTTCTTCAATTGAATGCATGTATGTAGCCTATGAATAAATCTGGCAAGTTTTTATGATAGCCAAATGTTTATATTTCAAAAAACTAATTGGAGTATAAATATGATTATGTAAAGCTAATATTATAACTTTAAATTATGTTTTTTTTTTATAAAATAATAATAGTGTAATTTAAGTGTTTGTATACAAATCAGTTCATTTTTTTCCCTTCAATATTAGGCTAATGTAGTACAACTGACTCCCATAGTTTACAACATAGTTCAGAGATTTGTTTTCCTTGAGAAAATTGCCCATGTATTGTACCTGATATATAGCTAAAGTAATCGATATTGAATTTAATTGAATCGAAAATCGAATCGAATCAAAAGCTTGTGAATCGAATCGAATTGTGAAATTTGTGTCAATACCCAGCCCTAGTAAACCCCGAATTCATTCGCTACTGACACACGGACCGATGTCAGACTGGCCGCGGATTCTGTGCACGCGTTTGCCGCCCGTCAGCGCTCGCGCGAGTGTACCAAGTCTAGGCACTGTAGGTCTTAAAGTGAAAGCAACCCAATATAGCCTAGCCTATACCCCCTCCTGCCTGTGTCGTTAATATTAATCAAACAACAACGGGGAAAAACAAACAGTAGCCTACCTAAACTTAAAGCACTGTTTGTATCTGTATATTTAAGTTGTATTTATTTGTCCTATTGTCAAACAAGATTCATGCATTTTGTTTGTTTTATCGCCATGTATGACTATTGTGCATCTAACATAATGATATGGTAAATGTGGTATTTTAATTATGAAGAAAAATAAAATAAAAATATGCACATTTCTGAAAATGACCACCACAAAATCAGTAATTTTGATCTCACAAAAAATGTATATACTACATACACACCAGTGATGCGCGGGTTGATCCAAAATGAGCGGGTGCCCGCGGCCACCCGCGGTTACGAGTCATCCAAAAATATTTTTAATGATATTCGGGTCACGGTCGGTCGAATCGTCAATAAATCCTTATTTACCTTTTGAATGTTGAGCGTTATTAACTTTTGAATAAATGCTGACGCGGGACAAAATGCCCGATTTCCCAAAACGTTGAACTGAGCAATGCCATTGTACCATTTTAATAGGCTACTTTTAAACGCATTTAAAGTCAGTTTTATGTATTTTCTGAGAGGGGGCGGTATTTTTTTTGGGAAAGTCGGGGGAGAGACGCACACTTCGATTAGACTGGATAAACACATGCAGCATCTTAATTGTTAAGAAAATTAAACGAAATAAATGAATAAATCAAGCCTGTATTACATAACACTAGGCTATATAGGCCTACAGCATTCAGAAAAATAACAGTTTGCGCTCCTAAGGGCTTTCACACTTTTCCAAATGTTTTCCAAATGTGGGCTGATGAATTCTTCAAGCCGGGTCGAAACATAAACATCGCGTTCATCAATAATATGCATCTGGAGCTGAAATGGAAAATGATGGGCCGCCGCAAGAACTTCCTGCTCTCGCTGCTGCACCTCTGAGCACACCACGCCAGGGCCTGAAATGTTTTTTCAATGGCCCAATGAGCTACGATGAGCATTTACTACTTTTAAAAAATGCGGGTCAGGAAGCGGGTCGGGTACAATATTTTCTTCTTTTTTTTTGCGGTCCGAGTTGCGGGCGGGTTAGTTGAAAACGTCGGTCGGGTGCGGGTTGTTTATACATTGACCCGCGCATCACTGATACACACACACTATCGGTCAAATGTTTGAGAACGGTAAGATTTTAAAAATGTTTTTAAAGAAGTCTCTTCTGCTTACCAAGGCTGCATTTATTGCATTTTTTTTTACAATTTTAAAGAACTATTTTATTTTTTGAAATGCAATTTATTTCTGTGATTCAAAGCTGAGTTTTCAGCATCATTACTCCAGACTTTAGAGTCACATAATCCTTCAGAAATCCTTTTTTTACTTTCTATTTCAGATAAATGTTGTTCTTTAGAACTTTCTATCCATCAAAGAATCCTAAAATATTTTTTACACAACTGTGTTCAACACTGATAATAATCATAAATGTTTGTTGATCATCAGATCCTTAAATGAGAATGATTAGTGAAGGGTCATGTGACACTGAAGACTGGAGTAATTCAGCTTTAATCACAGGATAAATTACACTTTTCTATATATTCACATAGAGAACAGTCACAAAAGAACTGTCACAATATTACAGTTTTTTTATATTTTTAATAACATAAATGCAGCCTTGGTGAGCAGAAGAGACTTCTGTAAAAACATTAAAAAATCTTACCATTCTCAAACTTTTGACTGGTAGTGTGTTTATTAATCCTGGTGGGATTGAGCTATGAGGAAGTGCAAGTTTACTAATACTTTGTTCAATTTGAATAAATTAATTTGCTTTGCAAGTAATTTTGTGATTCTGCATTTCCTTTTGTACGTTTTTTTTTTTTTTTAATTGCGTGATATAGGTCTTAAATTTAATTCATAATGGTCTTGAAAAGGTCTTAAAAAGTCTTAAATTTGACTTGGTGAAACCTGCAGATACCCTGATATACTTATTTGTTTTATTTTTTTCCCTCTATCTCTAGCAAACATCAGAGCAGTGAAGAGGGAACAGTTTCGGCAGCAGTTAAAGGAAAAACCCAGCGATGACCTGGAATCCACCTCTTACTTTGACCCACGTGTGGCCCTTACTCCTGCACAGAGAGCCAAGAAAGGCTTTAGGTTCCATGAACAGGGTCGCTTTGAGAAGATCGCCCAGCGCATACGCACCAAGGTTGACAACAGCATCCATCTTTATTTTTGACTCTATAAAGCAAATATTAAAATTTGACTTAAAAAAAACTTTGATCAATAATATCTGAGAAATATCTGACAATATTATATTCTGTCCTCAGGCTCAGCTGGAGAAGCTACAAATGGAGATTGCTCAGGCTGCCAAGAAGACAGGCATTCAGGCGTCCACTAAACTAGCTCTTATTGCCCCCAAGAAAGAGCTGGGAGAGGGGGAGATTCCTCATATAGAGTGGTGGGACTCCTACATCTTGCCTTTCCACATAGAATTGTAAGTCAACAGCTTTCAAATCTGCTACAGTCAATTATAAAATATACAAGACAAATTCAGGAAAAATTCTGCTGTTCTGAAGTCATATTGATATTGTGAAGAATTCATATAATCTGTCAGTCTTGCAGTTCCTTTTGATAATTAATAACAGAATTGAGTGAAAGTGGTCATATTAAATTTGTGTTCTTTTTCTCAGATCTGTGAGCACAAATTTAGATGAGGTGGAAATGCACGGAGTCACCAACCTAGTTGAACACCCAATTCAGATGGCCCCTCCAGGTATTCATGCATGCATTGAACATCAAAATCTTCTGCAGACAGAAACTGGTTGAATTTCAAAATACTCATTGGTCTAACCTTTTATGTTTCTATTACTTTTTTTTCTTTATTCTCTTTTTGCTTCTCTTTCTCAGTGGACTCTGATAAGCCAGTGACTCTGGGTGTGTATTTGACTAAGAAAGAACAAAAGAAGTTAAGACGACAAACTCGTAGAGAAGGCCAGAAAGAGATGCAGGAAAAGGTCCGATTGGGTCTTATGCCTCCACCTGAACCCAAAGGTACATTACCAGCCAGACAACTTCCAGTAAGACAGATGAGGTTTTAATGTTGAATATGTTAACAGCCAACCAAAGGTTTGGGCACACCTAATCATTCTTTATAGGGATGAAACGGTATGGAAATTTAACATCACGATTATAGTGACCCAAATTATCACGGTTATCAATATTATCACGGTTTTGTTCAAATGAGATGAAAGTGTTCAAAAAGAACAGATGCACACACAACATTTCAACAAGTTTTCTATTTGAAAATCAACAAACAACAAATAAACAAAGCAGCTCTATGCACTTTTTTAAGCTGGATTTTATTCTGTGGGATTTCCTTCCTTATAATGGCCGTCGTCAATAGCAACGCATAAAAAATAATTTGTCGTAAATATAATCTATTATCTCTGTAAATATATTCTCAAGCAATATTCTCATCAGTGTTCAGCAATGATGCATTTAAATCTAGCATATTTTGTGTAAGAGCTAGGGATGAAACGATTACCGGTTTCACGATAAACCACGATAAAATTTAGTGATGGTTAGTAATATCGTATAAAATCTAATTATCATTAAAACCGCGTGTGATTATCACGATTGTGAAAACTCGCGGTAAATCTTGTCCAGTCAGCGTCAGTCTGGCGCAGCGCACAACACTTTTTTGAATGAGAAGAGATGGCAGTGACAGTGCCTGGAGATTTTTCAGCCTTCTAAAAGGACCAAATCTGAGGCGTGGTCATATTTTGGCTTTTACAAAAGTCCTGAGGGAAACTTAATCGAAGATGGTCACCCTGTCTGCAGAACATGCCAGAAGAAAGTCGCTGTAATAGGGGGAACACTTCAAAACTACAAACGCAAGGCAAGTGGACTTTGACCTCAACGTGAAGCGAACGAACAAATTCAGACAAGACTAGGGTGACATTTAAGGGATAATCAGGGCTTGACATTAACAACCATAGATATCATGGATATCTATGTTAACAACCGCCATTTGGGGGTGTAACGTTATTTCGGCTGCACACTCTGCCACTCTGGCTGTTGAACTTATTATAGTCTTCTCAAAAGCCATCTGTTATAATCGCGTTGAGCATTATAACCACTTAACGTTACACGTGTTTCTATTGAATTTATGAATGCAATGTCTCATAATCAGAGGCGTTCAGATTAGCGGAGTTTTGTTCAGAGCGCGCGCCGCTCTCACTCGCTGAAATCTGCACTTAAATCAGAGATAAACGTGCGATGTATGCAGGAGATTCACTCATCATACAGTGGTTGACTGTTTTTGTTCTATTTCAGCAGCGAAAATTGTTTCAAACAAACACAGCAGAACCACAGCGCATCTGAAATGACTGGCATAACGCAGGCGAATTTAGGGACCGTCTCTAAAGTTACATACAACATTGGTAACGTTATAAGCGTTTCAAACTTCAATAGCATTTGAAGAGAATGACAGTCATAAAACTGTAAAGTGTTCATCTAGGTGTCAGGTATGATGCACACCTTTTGATATTTAATAAAATAAACTGTCAAATCATATGGAAATATGGATATGCATTATTTCACTAGGATACTGTTTGGGCTCTTACACAAAATATGCTAGATTTAAATGCATCATTGCTGAACACTGATGAGAATATTGCTTGAGAATATATTTACAGAGATATTAGAGATTATATTTACAACAAATTATTATTATTTATGCGTTATGCGTTGCTATTGACGACGACCATTATAAGGAAGGAAATCCCACAGAATAGAATCTAGCTTCAAAAAAGTGCATAGAGCTGCTTTAGTTATTTGTTGTTTGTTGATTTTCAAATATAAAACTTGTTGAAATGTTTTAAGTGTGTGCATCTGTTCTTTTTGAACACTTTCATCTTATTTGAACAAAACCGTGATAATATTGATAACCGTGATAATTTGGGTCACCTATAATCGTGATGTTAAATTTCCATACTGTTTCATCCCTAGTAAGAGCCCAAACAGTATCCTAGTGAAATAATGCACATCCATATTTGCATATGATTTGACAGTTTATTTTATTAAATATCAAAATGTGTGCATCACACCTGACACCTAAATGAACACTTTACAGACAGTTTTATGACTGTCATTCTCTTCAAATGCTAGTGAAGTTTGAAACGTGTATAACGTTACCAATGTTGTATGTAACTTTAGAGACTGTCCCTAAATTTGCCAGCCTTATGCCAGTCATATCAGATGCGCTGTGGTTCTGCTGTTTTTTTTAAAACCATTTTCGCTGCTGAAATAGAACAAAAACAGTAAACCACTGTATGATGAGTGAATCTCCTGCGTACATCGCACGTTTATCTCTGATCCGAGTGTATATTTCAGCGAGTGAGAACGGCGCGCGCTCTGAACAAAACTCTGGCTAATCTGAACGCCTGATTATGAGACATTTCATTCCAGTGTTTCCCCTACCATTGTTCAGGGGGGGCGCCCCGCCCTCCCAAAACGACCCCCCGCCCCCCCTGAATGTGTGACAAAAAATATTTGTCATTACGGTCGACAATAAGAATTGCCTGATGGTTCAGTGCCAGCGTGAAAGACACTCCCAGAGCTGCATCTTCACGGAAACTGATCATTTGCGCATTTTTAAGCCTTGCCAATTTAAATATTCAAGCGCTCATAAACGAGAAATTGTCTCTCAGTTTGACACTCGCGAAGGGCAGCAACACAACACACACACACACACGCGCACGGCCACGCGTCTCACAGCACGCGAATATTCACACAATTATATCAAAATGCCTGTCTTGTTGAGTATCATCGTAAACATAGTCGGTTAGGTCTTTTAAATCAACATAAACATGAAATTTGCCAGTCACCGCCAGCATTTATGGTCAAGTTTGTAAGTTTTAATGGTCCACAGAATATCTAAACAGGCAATATATCAAAAGAAAGAACAGACCCACTGTTTTATTCCAGCTTCATATATTATTTTTTAATCAACACTTGAATGTTGCAAGTTTCATGAAAAAGCAACATTTTGAGCATAAAGCTGAAAAAATCACGTTTTTGTAAAAGACTAACGTTACGTCTGAACGATGAACAAAACACAGATGTTGTAGATCGAGTCCATCAACACCCCAAAACTTCAGTCCTATAACTCGTCCTGGGTTGACAGTTCATTCAATAACATTAGGCAGTTGTGATGTATATGCTGTTTAATGGTGATCGTGTTATTTTACATATGCATCTGCTTATGATATCGCACGTTGCTTCTTCGGCAGTGTTTTGATCAGGAGATTCTGTTCTCGTGCAGGAAATGCGCTACAGTGCCCCCTACCGTATAACAGTGAACACACATGGAAAGCCGGAAAATATCGTCATTGGCTATATAAATATTGAGATAACAAAAGACAAAAAAAAAAAAATCACTCACTGCTCTTGACTGAATAACTTTTAATAATACTAGGCCTTTTTTAATTTTATTTGTCGGTTTTTTTTGTGGTGGGGTCAGTGAAAATTCTGACAGGGCAAGTAAAAATTTGAACCCCTGAAAACAATCCTTAGCAGTGAGCCCTGAAATATACCCCCCCCCCCCCCCCCCCCAAAAAAAAAAAAAAAAACACGGATTTGTGTGTAGTAACTTTAATGGTAAAAATGCAATGGAGAAGGTGACGAACCTAAACAGGCAAAAATTTGTTTTTTTTTTTTTCATAAAAGCAACAAAATCCAGAGCAAAAACTCAAGCTAAGCCAACCTCTGTTGTGTTGTAAATAGTTGTGATGTATAAAAAAATGTTGTTTATATTTATTTAATAAATTAATTAATTTATTGTCTATGGCAACACCGAGTATCCGTAACACTCCCGCTCCGCGACACTAGTAGTTTCGGGAGGTCCCACCCCCCCCCCCCCCCCACCCCCCCCACCCCCCCCCCCCCAAAGCTGTAAACCTAGGAGAAACACTGCATTCATAAACTCAATAGAAACACGTGTAAGTGGTTATAATGCGCAACGCGATTATAACCGATGGCTTTTGAGAAGACTATAATAAGTTCAACAGTCAGAGTGGCTAGTGTGTAGGGATGGGCATTTTTGTCAATTTCTCATTTCGATCATCGATAGGTCTCTCAAACGAGTACTCGAGTACTCAGGGGTGGGGCATGTGCAGGGGGCGGGGCATGTCCGTCATTGAGATAATGAAAACTGTTATGAAAATGGTTGTTGACAAAAACAAACGTGACATGAAAACAGGTATATGAAAACGTGAACATATAAAACAAAAAATAACTGCTAGATTATGATGCATAAATGTCTTTGAAAAAGAAACATCTTTATAAAATGACCGTCTCAAATAACCAAGTCAGTAATATCGAGCATTGCCTTTGAGCTGAAACTGTGAAATAACACAACCCTGCAGAGCTTGCTAGCTGGTTAATAAACTCAACCAAACGCACCCTATATCAATATTAGTATGAAGATTGTTATGAACCTATTACGACATAAATCAACACAAAAGGACGTGAATGCGCACGTCGTGAACTTCAGCGTGCTAGATTTTACAGGCTATGGTTTGAAATGGAACGTTTTGAATTTGCTCTTCCCTTAAAAACGCTGATACACGGACAACGAAAGCACACAGAAACAACATTTTATTAAAATAGTGTTCTCCTTATAATGCTTTGACAGATTGACTCTGCACATCATGCACTTAATTTTATTATTCATGATCGCAGTGTTTACAAACATCACTGCGTGTTTTCGAACTCATAACGAAAAACAACTTTAAATAAACTAGGTCTACTGTTAAAAAATACGAGAACAGTATAGCAGTGCTGCATTACTAATATCAATGATTCTGAGAAAGAAATAGCCTATCTAAAAAGAATATGACCGTCTCTAAACCATCATGTCGAGCATGAAATATTCTTTTGAGCTGAAACTGAAGAGAATGAACAGCCGGTATAACGGCAGCACTTTGGCTAGCTTAAGCTCAACCAAACTCTTCTTATATTAGATTAATCAGATAGACAACATAAAAGTAATCTTACAACGTGCATCTGCAGAAAAGGACGCGAATGCGCACATGAACTTCACGCGCTAGTCTGAGTGTTCTCGTTCGTTTCTCTGTGGATCAGCTGATACACGGGGAACTAAGCACAGATCATTTACCGCATTCTATTTCCATCGTGTTCTCATTATAATGCTATGTAGGCTATGACAGATTGGCGCTGCACATCTTTCACTAACCATTCAATGATCAGTGATTCCAGATATCACTGCAGTGCACGTCTCAGTTTCACTTTATTTTGCCGCGGTCAGGAGGTGTGCTGTATAACGCTAACCAATCAGACCTCAGGTACCGCGCAAAACGCCGCAATAACCAATAAAAAAAGAGACAAATAAATTTTTTTCAGGGCGATCATAGTTCTCATGAACGATGATCGCTGTCACGTTTGAGTACTCGATTACTCGACCACTGTTGCCCATCCCTACTAGTGTGCAGCCGAAATAACGTTACACCCGCAAATGGCAGTTGTTAATGTCAAGCCCTGATTATTATCCCTTAAATGTCACCCTAGTCTTGTCTGAATTTGTTCGTTCGCTTAACGTTATTATTTCCCAGACGTAGTTTTGGTATTGAGGTCAAAGTCCACTTGCCTTGCGTTTGTAGTTTTGAATTGTTTCCCCCTATTACAGCGACCTATTACAGGGTGACCATCTTCGATTAAGTTTCCCTCTGGACTTTTGTTAAAGCCAAAATATGACAACGCCTCAGATTTGGTCCTTTTAGAAGTCTGAAAAATCTCCCAGCGTTGTCACTGCCATCTGCCATTTCTTCTCATTCAAAAAAACAGCAGTGGGTTGCGCCAGACTGATGCTGACTGGACAAGATTTATTGAGTTTTCACAATCGTGATAATCACACGCGGTTTTAATGATAATTAAATTTTATACGATATTACTAACCGTCACTAAATTTTATCGTGGTTTATCGTGAAACCGGTAATAGTTTCATCCCTAATTATTTATTACTAATATTGTTCAATTAAAGGTTTTTCACATCATAACTAAAGTGATGAACACTTATGTTATAATATTTTAGTGTCTACAAAGTAGGGATGCAACAATACAGTTAGTCCACGGTTCAATACATACCTCTGTTTTTAACCACGGTTTTCGGTTCGGTTATGATGGCTTGTCACATCATTTTTTTGCTATTCTATTCTTAAGCGACAGGAACAGTAAGAGGTTAAGGAGAAAAAATGTAAAATGTTTATTGCAATACTCTTCTTTACTTCACTTAAAATAATTTAAAAACCTTACTTAAACTTAAAACTTTACTTAAAAAAAAACCTTGTACACATTCCTAGTGTATTGTATAATATAAAATAAATATATATAAAGATTTACACTGGTAGCTCAGAGCAGTACAGCAGAATTTAAGTATGAAATTGAATGAATTAATGTAAAAATAAAACACTACATAGACTTCACTATAAAATATACATTGATTCTTATTAAAGCTACCGTATTAAAGTTTTTCAGTCAAGAGCAGTGAGTGATTTTCTCTGTCTTTTGTTGTTGTATTAACATTAAAGGGATAGTTCACTCAAAAATGAAAATTCTGTCATCGAGAAATGATTACAGGTTTGGAACAATATTAGAGTGAGTAAATAATGACATAATTTTAGAGGTAAACTTTCTGGACAACGTGTTCACTAGGCAGCGCTGCTGTCAATTTAGAGGTCTTTCAATAAGACCTGCATGCATCTAATATACAGACACACTCTGATTTTACTTTCACTTTAGACATATGACTGTGTTTGACAGGCATTTAATGCGCGCGCCCGGAAAAGCGAATGAGCACGTGAATGAAATGTTTAACCGGCAAGGCTGTAAAACGCATGCAAATAATGAACTTTCATGATTGTGAATAACTAGTGTTCCGCAGTGTTGGGAATAACGAAGTTATAGATAAACGGCGTTACTAACGGAATTATTTTTTTCAGTAACGAGTAATCAAACGAATTACTGTTTATTCCGTTACAACGCCGTTAGCATTACTGAGAAATAAAAAGGTCAGTCGGACCTGCAACGTGTGTGTGCGCGCCAGCCATGCGTGTTGGGGGGTGGGTTGGGTGGTACACATAACTGATGATGATTGGTGGGTGGGAGAAAATGTTGAGGTTGATAGGTTGAGTTCTCACACACACACACACACACACATACCTACCTATGACTAGGTTTTTTTCGGTACTTTTGGGATGTTTACATAAATAACTGTAAAGAACCTGTAAGTCATTTATAAATGTGTTATTGACATTATGCCAGAGCTGCCCTGGTCTCTGTCTGCCATTGTCTGTGATGTTTGATTACTGTAATATTTACTAGTAAATAGTAGGCTACTAGCTACTTAATTTAATTCATTAAAACAACCATATTATAATTCTTTTTTCTTTTTAATTTCATTTCTATAAAAAGATTTCCCACAAATTGTGTTATGTATTTTCTGGTAATCAAATGAAGACATAAAACATTAATTGAATTTCTTTTTTAATTTAATTAAACTTTTTTGTCAAACAAAGTGCTGCACAACTGAGCTTTATACGGTTAAAATTAAAACATGAAGATAATTTTATTTATTAAAAAAAACGTAATAAATTATAAACTTTATTTTTTTATTACATTAGTGTTAGTATTTTTTATTACATTGAGGCGTATCTAAATTCTACTGTACAACAGTAATTTATTTGTCAAGTTAGCCAAACTTTTATTTTGACGGGTTGCCGTGAATTTGAGTCTCTGTGTGTTTGATATGACGCTGGTCGTTTTTCAAAAATGAAACGGTAAAATGCTCATGAAGTGACTCAGTGGCTCTGGAGATGACGTTCGTGCGTTCATGTCCTCATATGAGAGGCAGAGATGGAAACATGCGACCGACACGCGCGATTCTGAGTGAGAGTGTGTATGAGGTAAACCCATAGACTGCAAAACGCGCGTCTACGCATTCATTCGCACCGAGACATGCATGATTCGTATTTAAATGGTCTTTTTGCGGTTTAATATTCACAGACACTAGTCTATATCACCATATGCGTTCTCAGGTACCGAAATTTGGTACCGATTGATTTAATGTGAATCGGTACTCGGTAGTACCGACGTAATTCGGTCGGTGCCCTTAAAAGTACCGAGTTCGGTACCCAACCCTACCTATGACGCACACGCATATGCACAGTTAACGATGGCAAGTCTGGAAGTATAAGCGCTACTTTTCCCTCGTTGAGGTGAAAGGTAAGAATGTTTATGTAACGTGCAACTTATGCCCAGGAAGAAAGAGTCTCTCCACGTCGGTGGCAAGTAATTCTAATCTAATGAAGCACCTCACATCACATGCCGCCACAAAATGAGTGGCTAAAAACCCAGGTGATAACGCGAGCTCCACTACCAAAGAAGTAGTACTGATAATATTTACACATTACACTATAGTAGGTCTACTGATATTTACAATAATGTATTGCATTGGATAGGTGTCTCTCACATTGTCCCACAGCAACATTACAATAGTGTACATTAATGTACAATGTTTTATAATAATAATTTATTCTATTTAGTGTCCAATTCATTCATTTAACATATTTAATATTGGGGGCATCCAAGTTATTTGACATATTTGAACATTTGGGGGGAAAAAAAGTAACACAGTAGGTACGTTTCCTGGTAATTAGTTACTTTTATAATGATGTAACTCAGTTACTAACTCAGTTACTATTTGTAAGAAGTAACTATAACTAATTACTTTTTTAAAGTAACGTGCCCAACACTGGTGTTCCGTGAGTATAACTCTACCACTAACGTGTGATGTGAATGTAGGCCTATGTTGCGTTGTTCAGTAGGCCTATATTGGGATGGAGGCAAATTATAGAATTTGTAGAAAAATAATTAATTAAATGCAAAACTGAAATTCCAAAACTTAATTCACAGGTGCGTATTGAACCGTGAATGCTGTACCGAACGGTTCAATATTATATTGAGAATTGTGGCATCCCTACTTCAAAGTAGCAACTAGATTACAGCTCTGTACTTTTCTCTGTGTATGCAATCTTCATGTGTCTATATTTGTGTGCAGTGCGGATCTCTAATCTGATGAGGGTTTTGGGGACGGAAGCTGTGCAGGACCCCACTAAAGTAGAGGCTCATGTTAGAGCACAAATGGCCAAGAGGCAGAAGTGAGTGTTTTCAAACGCACATAGTAAAAATTTTTTTACTAAAAATTGTGCCAATAGTACTGTATTTTCCAGAAAAGAATTCACACTGGGTTAAAATGGTACATTTACAAACGTTATAAACACTATAAACGTGTATTTTATTTCCCCTTACTCCACAAAAAAATCCTTTAAATTTAAAGGGTTAGTTCACCCAAAAATGAAAATTCTGTCATTAATTACTTACCCTCATGTCGTTCGACACCCGTAAGACCTCCGTTCGTCTTCGGAACACAAATGAAGATATTTTAGTTGAAATCTGATGGCTCTGAAAGGCCTCCATTGGCACAATGCATGGTTCACTCCCAAGACCCTTAAAAGGTACTAAAGACGTCATTACAAAGTCCATCTCACTACAGTGGTTCTAAAATAACTTTATGAATCGGCGACCCTAAATAACGACTAACATAGTGATGACGATTTCAAAACAAGACATCATGAAGCTTCGAAGCGTTATGAATCAGTGAGTCGAATCATGATTCGGATCACTTGTCAAACCGCCAAACTGCTGAAATTTGACGATCCAAACTGCTCATTCAACTCACTGATTCATAACGCTTCGAAGCTTCATGAGGCCGTGTTTTGAAATCGTCATCACTATATAAGTCATTATTTAGGGTTTTTTGCGCACAAAAACTATTCTCGCCGATTCATAGTTACTTTAGAACCACTGTAGTGAGATTGACTTTGTAACGATGTCTTTAGTACCTTTTAAGGGTCTTGAGAGTGAGCCGTGCATTGTGCCAATGGAGGCCTTTCAGAGCCATCAGATTTCAACTAAAATATCTTCATTTGTGTTCCGAAGACGAACGGAGGTCTTACGGGTGTCGAACGACATGAGGGTAAGTAATTAATGACAGAATTTTCATTTTTGGGTGAACTAACCCTTTAAGTGTCTTTACAACAGGAGTGAAAGTTTAAAACTAAAAAATTAAATGTGCTGTACAAATAAACTTGCGTCTCTCTCTCACTCACTCACTCACTGCATGAATCCAAATGTGTGTGCTTTTCGCATTTTGCATGCTTGGCTTTGAAAAATAACTCATAACACATTTTAGATTAAAAAAATTACATTTATATTCTGGAAAATACTGTTCTTTTATTGGGTTTTTTGTTGTTGCATAGTGTGCATAGTGATGTTTGACCGTGTGTGTTCAGGGCCCATGAGGAGGCAAATGCAGCACGCAAACTCACGGCAGAACAAAGGAAAGAGAAGAAAGTGAAGAAACTTAAGGAGGATTTGAGTCATGGGGTTCACATTGCTGTTTACAGGTATAAAATGTGACACATCAGCTAAAATCTTGCATTACAATTTTATATTTGTGCTGTAACACACACTGTAATCGAACTGTTTAATCTAGGATTTATTCAAAGTCTTGTTAAATTGCAGGGTTCTGCTTTAGAGAACACAATCTCCCACATTGTTTACAACACAAGTGTTCTACAGCCGCACAGCATCCTGCTAACCTACAGCTTCACCAAACTGCACTCTGAATTGATTGCGAAAAGTCCACAATTCAGAATAAAAGTAATCAAAAAATGTAATGATACTGTGTGAGAATTATTCAGTGGCCAATAATGTTAAGCTATTGAAAATTATTTTGTAGTTTTAGCTTCTTCAAAGTAGACTAAGCCACTTGATTTCAACTGGCTATTCACACTCTGGGTATTTTCTCAACCAACTTTGTGTGGTGTACCCTGGATAGTAGTTAAGATGGTCACTAGTTGGTTGCTTTTACTGTACTATCCAGTCGCAATTCAAAAAACATTACGTTAGGTTAGACACCATATACAATTAACACAGATGAAAACGAGACTGTGAGGGATAGATAGATGTTGTAAACAACAGTACAGCCCATTGAACGCACTGTATTCTCTCTATTCCTCTCAAACTCATTTTCATTATTGTCAAAAATATGGTGCTACCCTGACTAAGAACAACTTTGGACTGTGATATAGACCTGTCTCGTCACTTTTAATACAGATATTTTCTGTTTGCTCTTATGATTTCAGTCAACTTTTAATTGCATTGTTCTTGCTGATTGCACACAACAACATGCATACAGTGTGGCCAGTGATATCTTTTATGCTAATTTATCCTGTTGCTTACTCAAGTGGTTTATCTGCTTTGCCTGCAGAATCCGAAATCTGCATAACCCAGCCAAGAAGTTTAAGGTGGAGGCCAATGCAAACCAACTGTATCTTACGGGCACTGTGGTACTGCACAGAGACGTCAACATTGTAGTAGTGGAAGGAGGTGGGTTAATGTGACTAGGGTATCTTTATAGATGATTATCTTCACAGATGTTTTCAGGATCATTATTTAACTTTAATTGACTCCTTCCTCCCTGTAGGACCCAAGTCACAAAAGAAGTTTAAACGACTGATGTTGAGCAGGATCAAATGGGATGAGCCGAATTCCAAGAGAGATGGTAAGGGGAAATATGAGTAACTGAAGACCAAACATTTATGATCTGCTTTTTATGAGCTGTGATTTGGAACTGACATTTGATCTTCCATGTTTTTTTTTTTAAGAGCCTCAAGATTCAGATGATGAGGGTTCCAGGAAGAATAACAAATGCTCCTTGGTTTGGGAGGTAAAATAATGGAACATTTAACAAAAATTATTAATTACTTTCATTATTCCGTTTACTTTATACAACACAGATTATTTCAAAGCAGCTGTACAGCAATAAACCGCAAAATAATGATCAATAATGCTATTAACAATTTTAAGGTTTTTACTGCTATATAAGTAAACAGTAATATATTAAGTAATATTTAGTTTCTTCCTTTTTCTTATTAATCCTTTGTATACTTTAATATATTAATTTTATTCCTCAGGGTACAGCCAAGGAACGTAGCTACGGGGAGGTTAAGTTTAAGCAGTGTCCAACGGAAAGCATGGCTAGGGAACATTTTAAGAAGCATGGCACCGAGCACTACTGGGACTTGGCTCTGAGTCAGAGTGTCCTGGAGACAACTGACGACTGAGATATAGACTGAACTCTGAAGAAGAATAACAACAGAGGACACAGTGGCATGTGGACCTTGCACGCATTTTTTTATTTTATTTTTTGAGAGAGAGAGAGAGAGAGAGAGAGAGAGAGAGAGGTGGAATAGACTGTGACAGAGATAAACATGTATATGTAAATATAGTTTAAGTGTATAAGAGGATGATTGCGTTTTGCATACCTGCAATACATGTGTGAAACAACGCAAGGCTTGCTGCAGAACTTTACAGTGGTGGCAGCTTGAACAAGGGTGGACACTGGTCTCTTGTAACAGTTTTATAGTGTAGGCTGTGCAGTCTTTGATCTTGTGTGATTTCTACCTTTGATTCATCTTGAGTGCTGCATCATGTGCTCTCGCCATTTTGATGCAGTCTTTTCATTAAGTAAACATCACTCCTGAAATAAGTTAATTGACAGACAGTGTAGTTTGTTACTGATTGACCAGACATTTTTGAGTGCAGATACAAGAGTATTGGTTTCACTATAACACAAAGTTATGATTTTAGTGTTTCTGAAGAATGGAGGTCTTTTATTTTGGTTCACCTATTCAAATGTCCAAAAGAAAGTGACAGAGCACATGGCTGCTTACATTTATGCCACATTTATTTTTCATGCTGTTATCCCCCCAATGCCATGCCAATAAATCAAATGGATAAACTGCAACCAACCAAATGCTGATCATTAAAGCTCGGGGGGAAAAAAAGTTATTTTGTGTTGAGAAAGTTACTTCATTTTAAGATGTACTAATTGTACACTAATGTACTAAAAGATATCGACTTAAGCCAAGGTAGTACTCTTTAATATTTCCAGTGCCAAAACATGATCTCCAGTTGCTAGACAAGATAAATGCTAATGACATGCTCCCAACGATGCAGTGGGGGTACAATGGTGTTTGGGCCAGGCATTCCTATTTGTGATTCAAATATTTAAAGATGATTTCCCAAACCTGTTCCTGAAATACCCATTTATATGTCTCCCTAATTAAACACCCATTTCAACTTGTTAGTTAAGATCAAGACTGCTTTCCACTTGGAGATTTAATGGTATGATGCTTGTAGCTATTAAGATTACTTTTTGTTTTACACAGCCACTGTTAATTGTATACTTGTATCATTAGCATTTTATCCTTGTATTATCATTAGCCACCTTTGTTTCCACCGCAAGACCTTTCCCCAGGAACTAGGGACTTTGGGGTGTTTCGATCGCAGGGACCAGGGTCTAAATGAAGTTCCGGGTAAAAATTTCCCCCTCAGGAAGTCCCTGCTCGCGAGGTAGTACTACTTCAAAGTTCAGGAGCTTTCGGGGGTGGGACTTGGGTGCTGAACATGCTGGTTGGTTGAGTTCACGCAACATTTTGATTGGTTGACTTCATGCAGCATTTTATTTCAATAACCATTTTTAAAAGTCTGTTGTGGTGCGTGCAGTAAGAGTTCCTGGGACAAATTGTTCCGGGCACTTTACTAACAGACCAAGCATTCCTGTGGAATGGTGCATACAAAAAATAATAACAAAAATGTCTAAATAATAATCTTCTAGAGAATTCAGCCATTGATTTGTTGAGATTCATATTCAGCATTAACAACCGTCAAAGTGTTCATCTACATCTGACAAGACACCCTGGAATTCTTCATAGCCTATTTAGAATATGCTAATCACAAGTAATCATTTATTTCTGTCAGCTCATGGAGGGTACTGAGATGGTTAAAGCTCCAGTTCCAAACTCCCAGTTGATTATAACAAATCAAGTAATGCAGCTTTCATCTCAATTTCAATGATCTAACATTAAACGTTGAAATGTCAATCTTAACCAAAACTATGGCTTGGATGAAAACTCAACATTGTATCAATCCCACCTTGGGATACCTGTAGTTTTAAAATAAGACTTGATTAGCTGAATCAGGTGCATTTACGGGTTGAAGCTAGGAACTGAGTTTTGCACACCTGAACTACACAGAATTTTACAAATTTTTAACTTTTTAAACGCAACACTTTTGTTTTTGCCCCCATTTTTCATGAGCTGAACTCAAAGATCTAAGACTTTTTCTATGTACACAAAAAAGGCTTATTTCTCTAAAATATAAAAATCTGTGTTAGTGATCACTTCTCCTTTGCCGAGATAATCAATCCACCTCACAGGTGTGGCATATCAAGATGCTGATTAGACAGTATGATTATTGCACAGGTATGACTTAGGCTTGCCAATCTAAAATGTGCAGTTTTATCACACAGCACAATGCCACAGATGTCGCAAGTTTTGAGGGAGTATGCGATTAGCATGCTGACTGCAGGAATGTCCACCAGAGCTGTTGCCCGTGAATTGAATGTGAATTTCTCTACCATAAGCCGTCTCCAAAGGCGTTTCTGAGAATTTGGCAGTACATCCAACTGGCCTCACAACTGCAGACCACGTGTAACCACACCAGCCCAGGACCTCCACATCCAGCATCTTCACCTCCAAGATCGTCTGAGACCAGCCACCCGGACAGCTGCTGCAACAATCAGTTTGCATAACCAAAGAATTTCTGCACAATCTGTCAGAAACGGTCTCAGGGAAGCTCATCTGCATGCTTGTCCTCATCAGGGTCTCTACCTGACTGCAGCTCGTCGTCGTAACTGACTTGACTGGGCAAATACTCACATTCGATGGCGTCTGGCACTTTGGAAAGGTGCAAACAGCCCATCTTGCAAGGATCTGTACACAACTCCTGTAAGCTGAAAACATCCCAGTTCTTGCATGGCCAGCATACTCACCGGACATGTCACCCATTGAGCATGTTTGGGATGCTCTGTATCGGCGTATACGACAGCGTGTTCCAGTTTCTGCCAATATCCAGCAACTTTGCACAGCCAGTGAAGAGGGTTGGACCAACATTCCACAGGCCACAATCAACAACCTGATCAACTCTATGTGAAGGAAATGTATTGCACTGTGTGAGCCTAATGCAGTAAAACTGCATATTTTAGAGTGGCCGTTTATTGTGGCCAGCCTAAGGCACACCTGTTCAATAATCATGCTTTCTAATCAGCATCTTGAAATGCCAAACCTGTAGGGTGGATGGATTATCTCTGCAAGGAGAAGTGCTCACTAACACCGATGTAGACAGATTTGTGAACAATATTTGAGAGAAATAGGCCTTTTGTGTACATAGAAAAGGCCTAGATCTTTGAGTTCAGCTCATGAAAAATGGGGCAAAAACAAGTGTTGCATTAATAATTTTGTTCAGTGTATGTGACCGCTGGAACCCTAATCTACCCCCAATCTTAGAAATAACATGACCCAGGTACTTTACCTCACTTAGCAGCACTTGGCGTTCACTCTTTATATTTGTAAAAAGGACCGCAAATACTGTAGGTGAGCAAGGTGTTGATCTATAGAGAAAAACGCTATAACACCGTCTACAAATGCTAAAGTGCATGCAATTAAATTCAAATTGTACAGAAATTTGTCTTGCTCCTATCATTCTCAGCCACTGGCTCTAGTTGTGCCCACTGGCTATAGATCCAGCGTGAACAAACACGATCCTATCCTCCGATAGATCATCCATGGGTTCTTCAATGCATTGTTACAAGTATGCATGCTGGCGTGTTTAGCTAATCACATAATTGTATAGTTAGAAGGAGGAATATGCCTATACCTTTTGTTGTTTATGTATTTCATGAGCTATAAAGTTAGTAAGTACACCACATATCTCCCTTGTGAGATAAAAACACTGAGGAATATTTATACTATAGTAGATTCCTTACCTGGAAACCACTGAACAACTGAGGTTGTTCTGCCTACCTGGTAATACACTTTAGCAACAGCGTTCTTCCCGATTGGTTTTAAGGAATTCAGTACAGGTAAACAAATGATTTGAGGCTGATGTAACATTCCCAAAGTACATTGGGAATAGTGGTAATGGGAATTGGTTGTAGTTTAGCAGCGTACAGAGGTGGACGAAGTACACAACTATTACTTGAGTAAAAGTACTACTAGTCAAATATAACTCCGTTACAAGTGAAAGTTCTAAAAACAGATTTTTACTTAAGTAAAAGTACAGAAGTATTTGTTTTTAAAAGTACTTAAGTATCAAAAGTATATTTGCATTATTTTATTATTGTTGCATTGTTGTATAAATGCACATAATGCCACCATGGTGGTTAAAGCCAGTCAGTGATGCTCCATCCGACATGCTAGCATATGACTACCTTAAACTAATTTAAAATACTTGTATAAAAGTTACAAAGCTGTTGTCACTTTAAGGACAAATGCACGGATCCAATACACTGATACACATCCGATGTTCTCCAAACTGTTTACGCTTCTTTCTCCCAGACGTTTACATTTATGAACATTTTATGAGACATGCAGACATGCGATTGTATGCCAACCAGTGTTGGGCACGTTACTTTAAAAAAGTAATTAGTTATAGTTACTACTTACAAATAGTAACTGAGTTACATCATTATAAAAGTAATTAATTACCAGGGAAAGTAACTACTGTTACGACTTTTTTTTTTTCTTTTCCAAATGTTCAAATATGTCAAATAACTTGGATGCCCCCAATATTAAATATGTTAAATGAATGAATTGGACACTAAATAGAATAAATTATTATTATAAAACATTGTACATTATAATGTACACTATTGTAATGTTGCTGTGGGACAATGTGAGCGACACCTATCAAATTCAATACATTATTGTAAATATATTTAGTAGGCCTATACTATCAGTACTATACTACTCCTTTGGTAGTGGAGCTCACGTTATCACCTGAGTTTTTAGCCACTCATTTTGTGGCGGCATGTGATGTGAGGCCAGGGGCGTAGTTAATGGGGGGGATGTAACCCCCCCCCATATTCAAATCCATCATTTACAACCCCCCCCCCCCCCCCCAATATTTCAACATGAAAATCACAGTAGATCAAATGAAAAATATGTAGAATTAATTTATTTTGTAACAATAATTTTGTTCCTAATCAAATATGAGTTTGTCATAATAAATCAGACAAAAAATACTCCCCCTCCAGGTAACGCCCAATCAATGAGTCGCACTTTCACCAAAACAACGTGAGTGGTGTTTGAATGGAAGAGCACACGGGTAACGTTAACACCAAAAGGGAAGAGAAGCGCTGCACAGCGGACTATATTTAACTGCTGGTCAGAGAGGGATGCAAAAAATTACAAGTAAAGCATGTACTAATCCATTGCAATGTATTTGGCTATAACTATCAGTATAACAAGTTACCAAAGCAGCCGTCTGTTTTGCTAGTTCATTTTTCAATAGTGTCTGTAATTATCAATGCTTTACAGTTGTTCAAGAGCCGATGTGTTTCCCGTTAAAATGCATTAAGGTGGAATGTAAAAATCTTTGTTAAAAAATCTAAATGTTGTCTCTTTCATATTTGTATATGTTGAAATTTGTAATCAGTTAAAGCATGTAGGCATAGATAGATAGATAGATAGATAGATAGATAGATAGATAGATAGATAGATAGATAGATAGATAGATAGATAGATAGAAATTATCCAATAACAATACACATAAAATAAAAAACAGGCATCATACCAACATTCAACCATACCAACATTATACCCCCCCCCCCCCCCCCCCCCCAATGTTCAAACCAAATCTACGCCCTTGTGTGAGGCGCTTCATTAGATTAGAATTACTTGCCACCGACATGGAGAGACTCTTTCTTCCTGGGCATAAGTTGCACGTTACATAAACATTACACCTTAACGAGGGAAAAGTGGCGCTTATACTTCCAGTTTGCGAAAGCTACCTTTGAAGTCGTTGGACTTGCCATCGCTCTGACTCCTGGTCGTTGGTGTGTGTGATTGTGCATATGCGTGTGTGTGTCATAGGTGTGTGTGTGTGAGTGAGAACTCAACCTATCAACCTCAACCTTGTCTCCCACCCACCAATCATCAGCAGGTAGGCCTACCACCCCAACTATACCCCCCAACACGCACACACACACCAACCAACCGGAGAAAAAAAAAACATTGCAGGTCCGACTGACAGAGAGCCTGTTGGGATGAAAACCACTTCAGTGAGCTCAATTATAGTAACGCCACATTTTATTCTCAGTAATGCTAACGGCGTTGTAACTGGAGAAACAGTAGGCCTGTTTGATTACTCGTTACTGAAAAAAATAATTCCGTTCTTTAATCTTTAATGTTTTCAGAAAAACTGAAACAAACTTTCTAAGTATGGCCATAGGTGCACACACTGCACTGAGGAACCACCTTCTTCCATTTCGCTATAAATTGATCAGTGTTCAAAACATTTTGGGAAACTTCACATACAAGACCCTATACAAGAGTGATTACTGATAGGCTGTCTGCAAAACAACAACAAAAAACCTTTTTAAAGAAGAAAAAAATCATCCACTGACTTTCAAAGCTGCTACAGAAATGACTTTCGACTTTGAGGACCTTGATAGTAATGTTGTGGAGTAAAAAGTACGATATTTATCTTTCAAATTTAGTGAAGTTCAAGTCAAAGTTTCCCGAAAAAATAATACTCAAGTAAAGTACGAATACAACTAATTGTGTGTCATAATTGTATGGCTGTGGTCTGCCATATGAGTATTAATAAACATTTATAATGTCCTCAGCGTCCGAGCTGTCATTGCGATCCATTGTTTTCCTATCGTTGAAATTCACCGCACTCCCTCTCCTTATGTCACGTCCGGTTTTGGCATTTTTAGATGCGGAAGTAAAATTTTCTCACAAAAACGATTCCAAAAGCCTTAATAGCGTAGGCTATTTTAAAGTATATTTTAAAGAAAATCTAGTTCCTACGTTATTTTTCTATACATTGACTCACTGGAGTCTCTAACCTGCAATATGCCCTTTAAGGTTTGTAAGATTGATAATTGATGAAGAAATCAATTTGGATAAAGGTTACTTTTAAATGATTAAAGGTTCCGTTATACGTTGATATTGTCTGTACAACAAGCAAATCATATTCATAGACTCATGAATATTTATACCATTTGAATTAATTATTCCCCGAAACGCATTGTTGCTAGAAACATTGTCCATTAGTTTTATTAGTTATAAGTTAACTGTATTGACTATGAACAGATTTGAAGCTGCATCTATCATTCAATATGAAAATACATTTTGATTTGGTTAACTATGTAATCAATGTTCTTTGTAGCGGCCTCATCTCGCTTTCTTTCCCAAGTGCAGCTGCAGATATTCCTGAGGTAAATAAAGTAAAATATAAAAAATGACAGCCCTCAGGCTCAGGTGCTTCTCAACACTTTTAATTGGTTAACATATTCATAAAATATAATATACGAATGTAACAGTTATTGCCATAACCATTAATAAATACCCTAGTTTGTATAACTAAGAATATTCAAATGCATATGTAAACTCCACCATCGCAGAGCTGTGTAAAAACGCTTCCAACCAACGGCTCTGCACCATCATTAGTTCAGACAGGGGCACGTTCAAAGCTCAAACCGGTGCGCAACGTTTTGCTACGGTTTCCGGTTGAATGTCATGTTTCCTGGAAACGGTGTGCAACAGGTTTGAGATCATAGACATAATAAATACATAGACGCCTTATTGGCCGCTGGACCGCACGTCAACGACGCCGCCATATTGCGGAGGGCAACTTTCCAATAACTCTAATAACTGGAATTGAGAAAAATGCCTGCTTCGTGTGCTGCTCGGGGCTGTACAAATCACCGCACAATTGGAAACAGTTCTCGGGGAATTACCTTTCACAAGTAAGACTGAACATTTGTTTCTGGTTGTATTTGGTCGTTATATTATTATATAATTCGTATTAGTGACGTTAGGTGGTCACTAGAGTCAGACTAAAATAGCTAGCGATGTCGCTACTTAGCTGTGAAAGTTGAGACGTGAGTTGACATGATTTATATTATAGTTTTAGCTTATATTATATTTTATAAATTAAATTTCCTGAAATCGAAATATTCATCTATATATTTTTGAAAGACTTTTATGACAGGCGACTGACATATTGTGACTCTTAAAGGTCCCGTTTTTCGTGTTTTTTTTTGAAGCTTTGATTGTGTTTACAGTGTGCAATATAACATGTGTTCATGTTTCATGTGTAAAAAAACACAGTATTTTTCACACAATTTACTTATCTGTATACTGCTGTTTTCACTGTCCTCAAAACGGCCTGAGAATTTCCTCGTTCTATGAAGTCCCTCCTTCAGAAATACGTAACGAGTTCTGATTGTGCCAGCGGTTCCCGTGTTGTGATTCGACAGCAGCTTAGGTCACGTTGCCCGGAAAGGTCACGCCTCTTACCCAAGCCTGTAGTGCTTCAGTCAGAAATTGAAGCTTTCGCGCCTCGATCGCCCCCCGGTGGCCGGTCCCAGTATAGCTCCTAAACCCCGCCTCTCCATGTATTAGAATGGGCGCGAGACACACTAAACAATTTAATTACACTTCAAATAATTGTTTCCTAAAGATGGTTTCTGTCATTTTAGGCAGTTTTTATTACAATAATTTCATTTCAAGTGTTCGTTTTTTAAATAAGTTTAGTTTTAGTGAGTTATTTGATGCTATAAAAACGAGGGGTGTGACGTCATGATTGACAGCTGAGATTGACGGGTTCTCTGAATGAACTTGTCACTGAGGCACTAACGGACTTTTTTCTGGATTTTTGGGAGGAGATTGGAGCTTTAGCTTTAATTTCTACACTTCCATAACTGTTTATTTCACACCAAAATAATGAATTGTTCTGCATCTGCGAGAGTGTGGGCGGGCTTTTGATAATCGCGCCTCTACTTCCTGTTCTCTACTGCGCAACTCCGGTCCCGAGATCGCTTCTGCGCAGACTCGGTCCCAAGATGTCAGCGCCGTGAGCGGGCCTATGAAAGCTTCAACTTTGGTCAGCGGAAGTCAATGAAGTCGCGTCGTCCATATTTTTTTACAGTCTATGCTCTTACCATAACGGGGAGATGAACGCGCTCAAACTACAGCCCCTGAAGGCCAAACAAAGGTGATTTGACTCCGGGATGAAAATAACAGCGTCTGAACGACATGGCGACAAACGCAACCAAACCGAACCGAACGCAACACTTCCTCTTCTCCACGAGGGAGCAACAAGACCACGCCCCCTTTTTCGCGTATTCTTGTGGGCGGAGGTTAATCGACAAACTGTTCTACTGACGTAATTAAAGCAGGAAATACCAGGATGTAGTCCAAACCGGCCGTTCGCTGTAGGCTTTGAAAGGGAACTTCTGTTAAATAAAATATCTCGCTTGGCATTGAACTTTGAGCTTTATAATTTTACAGGTATTATTTATGCTCTAACAGCAACATTACACACTAACTAAAGTTTGAAAAATTGGATCACGAAGAACAGGACCTTTGACGTTAGTTAAGTTAGTTGGCTAGCTAACTTTTATCACACATTGAAGGTTTCCCAGACAAAGAGGTGACAGTGGGAAGTTGATGATTCTGAACAACTACGATTTCAGAGCTCGAATTCGAGCATCAGGTATGGATTTTAGATATCAAAATATAATCTGAAAAGCGGCAATATCTGTATTAAAGGAAGAGCTGCATGATTAATTGTAAAAAGAATATTAATTCAAACACCTACATCTTATTCTTAAATTACAATTATTCTGCTATTTCTATTAAAACCTTTGACAAGTAGGATTACAGCAAAAAATCGTGATTCATCCAGAATTGTGCAGTTCTAGTTCACCCAAATATGAAACTCTGCTGGCCAAGATATGACATATATATATGTTTATATGACATATACATATTGGATGGCCTTAGGGTGAATACATTATCAGCTCATTTTAATTTTTGTGTGAACTATTTCGTGTGTGTGTGTGTGTGTGTGTGTGTGTGTGTGTGTGTGTGTGTGTGTGTGTGTTTTTAGGGGGATGGAATAAACATCCAACTGCAGGCCAGTTCCAGGGCATTTTCCGGTGTCTCATGGTCCGGTGCGGTGTCTCTCCAAGCACTTCAGGGAAAGTGGAACCACAGGATGAGACCCTGTCGCTATCAGGGGTCTGTTCTTCGTATGTGGCTAACTCAGTTAGCTGGACTTGATTGTTGCCGATTTGGCATGATCTTGGATTGTTTGGTTCTTCGAAGCTCATCCGGGGGGCAGTTGCATAAACCATTAAGACTAGTCTTACAAGTTAGACATAGATTTTTTTATTTAAGACGGTTCATAATTTTTTTAAATCAGTTACATAAAAACATAGACTGGCTTAATTTGATACGAAAAGTAAGACTGAATGCCACTTGCCTAACTGCTAGTGGCTCATACTAGATCTTAAGACACTGTCTTAACATAATGGCTTAGTTTATGCAACTGGCCCCTGGACTTGCTGTCATAGCAACAGGTCCGGAAACTCAAACCTGCTCAGGAGCGGTTTATTTCATGTAAACAGGATTAGGTTGCATACTTAAAATCTGTCCCAGCCACTGCTACTTTATTTCAAGAGTTCATTACTGAACCTGGGGCAATAATCATTTAAAATAATAATAATATAAAAATCATATAAAAATGAGTATTTGAAAATAATATTATAATACTATAATGTTGTGTATAGTACTATACACACAGCCACTTGATTGAGAGATTTATTTGTGATGGAATATATTATCATTTTATTAGAGGTTTACACACGTACAGTTAAAAGCCAGGTGGCTTTTTTAATTATATGATGTAATTTACGTTGCTGTCTTGCCACCAGCCAATCGCTGCATTGCTGATCGTGGTTTTGAGTATCTGCCCTCTTCAGGGAACACAAGAACGTGCAGTAATCTCAGATAACTTAATCCAGATATTTTAATCCAATCCGCAAATTTGTTTGAAGAACCAAATTATCCAGAGATCAGTGATCACGATTAAAAGATCTGGGATCTGTCAAATCATCTCAGATGTATTAAGCGAGGTACGAAAAACGGACCCCAGCTGTTGAAATGTAATCTCTAGCAGTAGAAGAATCTGAGGAGCTTCTATGGGATCAGTTTCCCGCCAAATTTATTGCAGTCACGCATAAAAAAATAATAAGCATGAATCAAAATTTTAAAAGCACATGTGAAAATATAACGCACAAAACTGAAAAATCAATGCAAAATTAACCAGAATCACAAACAACGCAGTCACGGAAATAAAAATAATAAGCGCAAATCAAATATTTAAACAAGTTTAAAATTATATTGCTCAAAACTGAATCATGAATTCAAAATTATCCAAATCGCTCACAAAATCATGTTTTCTGCTCTTATTTTAATTTTTTGCATGTCCGTGCTCTTTTCTCCTTTGCTCTTGTTTCCACATTCTGTGCTTGCGGTTTCAAATGTTGCAGTTCAAGTTTCATGTAAATTAGGGGCGGGTCTTAGCATCACCATTGGTCCACTAGTTTTAGATTGACAGCTCATCCTCAAGCCAATCAATTGAAGAGAGAAGTTGACGTCACTCCAATGCGACTCATGCCGCAGTTCAGCCAGCCGCTGTTGAGCTATATACGAGTATAACGTGTTCTATATCTGCAAGGAAATACATTATTGTATTGTTATAAATATAATCTTAGGACTCTCTCCTTTTGTATGATAGACGTTTTAGGGGGGTTTCCTCACAATTAAAGCAGTAAAATGAACATGATCAGGACTGGGTGTTTAAAGCTTGGCTGTGAGCGAAACGCTTTCACTATCCGTGCGTCACTATGCACGGATGGGCTTTTATTTTATCCGCAACCTTATCACAAAATCCGTCGGCCCCAACGTTTTTTGACCAATGTTCAAAGCTGCACCCACCCGCCATCCGCTGATTGTAGCTAAAGCCTTGTTGGGCGATGCAAGGCGATGCTGACGCCAGCAATCGTAATGCAAGGGACTGGCCTACATTAAACCTTTAACTAAAATAGTTATTGAGCTGTTTACACTGTCATATACAATAAAAGAGCCTGCACAGCGACAGGAAAGGAAAATAACGCAAAAAACCTGCCTACCATAGCCTATAGAGCATTTGACTGAAGGAGCTCATGCACCGCTCACTGGTAAAACGACGTGCGCTCAAATCCCGCTCCAACATGACATTTCTCTGTACTGTAGCCTACTTTACTTGTTTTAGTTTCATATGTTTAAATATTATAATGTTATTTTTTTCATTTCATTTAGCCTACGTTGATTATGAAATATTATTATGGTATATGTGAGAAAACATGGGGGACAGAAATGATTTCGTTTTGTATAAATTGTTTCTTCATTTTAATCAACGTTTTGTCAACCAATTTCGAGGATTTAATAAATAATAAGCAAATATAGCAGACAATGGCATGGAGGCACCAGCGCAGCACGAACGGCTTAAATTAACAACTAGGAAAAATTAAAGCAGTAAAATTAACATTATCACTTACTGACGCTTGACTTACACTTACTGCAGCCTGTTGAGCTATAATGCGTTCGCTATCACCAGTGGTGGAAGTAATAGGCTACAAATAACCAGAGACATATTGACTTTAGTAAAAGTAGAAGTACCACAATGACAACCCTACTTAAGTAAAAGAGTACCTAATTTGATAAGTAGCCTACTTGCATGACAATTTATTCTATTAATGTCTATTCTAATAATTTTAAAAAGTTTAATTAATTTAGTTTTGGGTTAATGTAATTGTGCTTACCATCTGTGGCCCAGTTTGCGTAGAAAGAGCGGTAATTTTCCTCCAGAGCGACTTTCTGAAGATTTATTTAATTTCTGAAGCTCATTCCGCTCGCAGCACCCTCAACCCAGAAAGCCCTTTGTGACATGCGCTGGTTCGAATATAGGCTATCTGAAATAGCTAGGACTGCCCCCAACTAAAAAATAAAAATAAAATAAAAATTCTAGTAGCCTATTCATTCATTTAAGTCGTTGTTCACACAGCGCTGGCGCCTGTCATTGTCGACTTACTCTGCTATATTTGCTTATTGTTTATTAAATCCAGGCAAATGGTTGATAAAACATTGATTAAAATTAAGATACAATTTATTTAAAACGAAATTCACTGAAAAGAAAGGCTTTCAACAAAACAAAACTTGTTTTGTCAAAAAAAAGTTGTGTCAAAATCAGTTCTGTCCCCCATGTCTTCTGACACATTGCGCATCTTATCCTGTTCACTTTCATAATCAACATAGATTAAATAAATAAAAAAAATTATAATATTTGAACATATGTGTTCTCGTTGTGCTTCATCGAGTTTTGACGTGTTTTATAGATGCAATAATGTTATTCATATGTGGTTACATTCCATTCCACCACTGGCTGTGAAAAATATTTCTTTGGAATGAGAGTGGCACTAACCAACTATTTGGGGTCATGATTAACCCCTCTAAAATGTTGATTGTGTAAATTGATATATTTAATATATTCATGATTAAATATATTTCCTTGCACAAACAGTGGGCCTTAGAGATGCGCGGTGGGTGGTTACAGCCGCGGATCGGGCGGATGACGTGACGAAAAATGATATTTTAATATTTTAAATTCGGGCGGGTGGTTCAACCATTCAAATTAATAATAAATAAAAACATATAGGCCTACATTGTTAAATATTGTTGCAGCGCCTGGTAGGCCACTAAGCAAACCTGCAAGGGAGCCCGTACAATGCCTGGGTTTTGTTTCGATATTAGTTATATCTTAAAACAGCCAGTCATTGTAGTCACTCAGGGAATAGGCATTTAAAAGAGAGAACGCAAGAGCTAAACTTATACAAATTCAATAACATCCACAGCAGAAAACAGCAGAAGTGGAGGTGCTGCAAATTTGAGTTAATTTACATGTATTTATTTTTAGCATTTAGTAATTTATTTGTTGGGGAGAGCGGGGCACAGCCTAACGCTTTTTGACTTTCCCAGTTTGTGTAAATCCACTTGGGGTTCAGAGTAGGCTATTTATTTTTTTCCCACATTAATTGCACACATGTCTAGTACAATTATGTGGTGTTGTTTCATTAATACAGTGTTTACTTTTTTCTTGATTTACCCCGAAAGAATGGAAGTGAAATGTGACAACATGCCCCATAGGTGGGGCACAATGTAACATGACCAAATAACTTCTTAAAATGATCAAAAAAATATACAAGACAAACTAAAATATTTTGTCAACAAAATACAATTATTAACTTTTTAAAATAAAATAATGGCATTTTTTAATCATTAAAAATATAAGCATTTTTGAGTTTGACTATAAACACATCGCTAAATACAGCTATACAGCATAATTCAAAACATAATAATAATTAATAATTTCTGAACATTAACTCTCAGACATTATTCACCCTTTTCTCATTCTCAAAAGAATTCATAAAAGTATATAATATATGGCATACTTCTAATAGGGGCTCATTGTAACGCAGTGTTAACACACACCCCATCTGCAACTGGATTTAAATCTTGGCTCGTGTCTTCTGCTGTTAGATCAGCATTAAAGAACAATAGCAACTGTTAAATAACAGATAAGATTAAAATAATATCGGATTTGTCTTATTTTAAATAAACACAAAAAAACAGAGATGAAAACTAAACTTAAGTAAGAAATTTACTTTTGCTATGGTTAAAAACATGTTCAGTAATATCTTCCAGAAATTTTTTAATTTTGGCGCTATTTTTTCTCTAAATAATGTTGATATGGCAACTAGTAAATACACTAAGTTTTGTAATTCTGGCATGTGTGGAAAGTGTTAAAACATGCGCGTTACAACTAACCCGCATTAGGTTCTGCTCCCCTACACTTTACGTGGCCATTAAAAAAAGGCTTAATATTTATATGTTGAATTATGTTTTTAAAACATACATGAGGTCATATTGTGACCGTTGCGGTGTGCATACAGAATGCCTGAGCAGTAATATTTCCTATATATATATATATATATATATAATGTATAGCTAGGGCTGCCCCCAGCTAAAGTTTTTTTTCCTAGTTGTTAATTTAAAGGTCCCATTCCGCATGATCCCATTGTTCAAACTTTAGTTAGTGTGTAATGTTGCTGTTAGAGCATAAATAATACCTGTAAAATTATAAAGCTCAAAGTTCAATGCCAAGCGAGATATTTTATTTAACAGAAGTTCCCTTTCAAAGCCTACAGCGAACGGCTGGCTTGGACTACATCCTGGTACTTCCTTCTTTAATTACGTCAGTAGAGCAGTAGAACAGACTAACCTCCGCCCACAAAGAAACGCGAAAAAGGGGGCGTGGTCTTGTTGCTGTCCCACGTGGAGAAGCGGACGGTCGCGTGGAGAAAAGGAACTGTTGCGTTGAGTGTGTTTATCGCCATGTCATCGAGACGGTGTTATTTTCATCCAGGAGTCAAATCACCTTTGTTTGGCTTTCCCAGGGACGCTGTAGAGATTATTGAACGCATACATCTCTCCGTTAAGAGGCGTGACCTTTCCAACGTGCGCCAAGCTGCTGTAGAATCACAACACAGGACCCGCTGGCACGTGCGCTAAGCTGCGGTCGAATCACAACACGGTAAACGCTGGCACAATCAGAACTCGTTACGTATTTCTGAAGGAGGGACTTTATAGAAAGAGGAAATCACCAGCCGTTTTTAGGACAGTGGAAACAGCGGTACACAGATAAGTACATTGTGTGAAAAATACTGTGTTTTTTTACACGCGAAACATGAACACATGTTATATTGCACACTGTAAACACAATCAAAGCTTCAAAAAAACACGAAGAACGGGACCTTTAAGCCGTTCGTGCTGCGCTGGTGCCTCCATGCCATTGTCTGCTATATTTGCTTATTATTTATTAAATCCTCGAAATTGGTTGACAAAACGTTGATTAAAATGAAGAAACAATTTATACAAAACGAAATCATTTCTGTCCCCCATGTTTTCTCACATATATCATAATAATATTTCATAATCAACGTAGGCTAAATGAAATGAAAAAAATAACATTATAATATTTAAACATATGAAACTAAAACAAGTAAAGTAGGCTACAGTACAGAGAAATGTCATGTTGGAGCGGGATTTGAGCGCACGTCGTTTTACCAGTGAGCGGTGCATGAGCTCCTTCAGTCAAATGCTCTATAGGCTATGGTAGGCAGGTTTTTTGCGTTATTTTCCTTTCCTGTCGCTGTGCAGGCTCTTTTATTGTATATGACAGTGTAAACAGCTCAATAACTATTTTAGTTAAAGGTTTAATGTAGGCCAGTCCCTTGCATTACGATTGCTGGCGTCAGCATCGCCTTGCATCGCCCAACAAGGCTTTAGCTACAATCAGCGGATGGCGGGTGGGTGCAGCTTTGAACATTGGTCAAAAAACGTTGGGGCCGACGGATTTTGTGATAAGGTTGCGGATAAAATAAAAGCCCATCCGTGCATAGTGACGCACGGATAGTGAAAGCGTTTCGCTCACAGCCAAGCTTTAAACACCCAGTCCTGATCATGTTCATTTTACTGCTTTAATTGTGAGGAAACCCCCCTAAAACGTCTATCATACAAAAGGAAAGAGTCCTAAGATTATATTTATAACAATACAATAATGTATTTCCTTGCAGATATAGAACACGTTATACTCGTATATAGCTCAACAGCGGCTGGCTGAACTGCGGCATGAGTCGCATTGGAGTGACGTCAACTTCTCTCTTCAATTGATTGGCTTGAGGATGAGCTGTCAATCTAAAACTAGTGGACCAATGGTGATGCTAAGACCCGCCCCTAATTTACATGAAACTTGAACTGCAACATTTGAAACCGCAAGCACAGAATGTGGAAACAAGAGCAAAGGAGAAAAGAGCACGGACATGCAAAAAATTAAAATAAGAGCAGAAAACATGATTTTGTGAGCGATTTGGATAATTTTGAATTCATGATTCAGTTTTGAGCAATATAATTTTAAACTTGTTTAAATATTTGATTTGCGCTTATTATTTTTATTTCCGTGACTGCGTTGTTTGTGATTCTGGTTAATTTTGCATTGATTTTTCAGTTTTGTGCGTTATATTTTCACATGTGCTTTTAAAATTTTGATTCATGCTTATTATTTTTTTATGCGTGACTGCAATAAATTTGGGGGGAAACTGATCCCATAAGCTTCCATCCCCTTTTGTAAACGTTTCTGCACTTGTGTGTGACCACAGCTTCCTGCCAACCCGCTTTGGTAGCCTTGTGGACAATGCCCTGGTGTACATTTCAGGTTTTGTGTTTTTCTGTGATGTGTGCCATGGTGACCCTACAAAGGATGACTGATTATAGATGATTGATGGTTAATATACAGCCTTTTGTTATTGTTGTTATTATTATTATACCAATACTATTATTGTACCTACCAGTCACTATTTAATTTACTATTTTTATTATTGTCTATATTATTCTGCAATTGATATTAGATTGCTATTATTATAGTATTATACAAACTATGCTATTATCATTATATTATTGTATTTTTGATATTATATAATTATACTATTCATTATTTTATTTGCTGTATACTGTTTGTTTATTTCATTGACTATTTTTTTATTGACTATACACTATTTACTATTACTTCTCACTTCATCATGTATTTACTATTTGCATTGCAGTGTAGTTGTACCATATCATATGTATAAAGGATCCATGAGTTATCTTTGTTATTGTATATTTAGAGTATCTTCCTGTAAATATCTATCATTTTAGTGCTATAAAAAAACAGAAAGCAGCCTGCCAGTGTGATTTGTATTTGCAGATGTTTCATTTTCTCAGTGACGGTCTAAGCACAAGAAAAGCAAAAATCGGTTAAATACAGAAAATGCCTTTTCCACCATAAGAAAACTTTATTTCATTTAATGTGAAAATTAAATTATATCTCAGTATGGGTGTCTTCATAATTCTTATTCAAGTATAAAAAGCCAAACGCATTACAAGCCTTTGACAATTCCTTATTAAAATATATATTTATAAGTCTAACTATCAAGATTTTAAGTAATAGAACTTTTAGTATACCACGTACATCATAAACCACTGAAATCGGTTGATAAATGTAAACGTTGTTTTTGTTTTTATCCAGAAAAGCCGCAGGTCACCCGTTTACTTGCATTTGTTTACAGTGCAGTCTTGCCCTCAGCAATATGGCGGACGGGTTGACGTATTGCAGCAACGTGGGCGTCTATGTATTTATTATGTCTATGTTTGAGATGCGTTTTATCTCGTTTGGTGGGTGTGTCAAAAATGTCAGCCCAATCAGCAGCAACATGTATATAAACCACGAGACAGCTCGCACAATGGGTCAAGTAAAGATGTTTACAAATGGATAAAGATGTTTACAACAGCTCAGTATACGCAACAATTGAAGATATTAGAAGACACGATTGTCGTAAAAAAAAAAAAATACAGCATATCAACATGATGTATTTATTTATATTTTTAGCTTCATTGCAAGGCAAATTTCATATATGGTAATTAAGTGATTTACATAAAAATGAGAAAGAAAATACAAGCTATTAAAAAAGTAAGAACTAGAAATAAAATAAAATTACCAGGAGATAAAAAAAAAGGTTCATTAAATGGGATTGGGATGTTGTCTTTCATTCTGGACGATAAGGGCAGTGATTGCATGTATTTTACAGTATTAAACACGTATTTAAATCGATTTCATCAGACTCCGAAAATTCCTCAAAAAGAACACAAAGAATGGCCTTCTCAGTTGCCATTGTTTCAACTCTTGCGTCTTCAGAACAGGGTGTTCAACGCAGCACCGTTTCCGTTTAAAAAACGTTTTGCAACGTTTTGTTGGTGCTGAACGCAGCCCAGGTGATGCATGCGACGCGTCAAAGACAGTTGGGTGATTTTCACTTTTACTTCCTGTGAAGTGATGTATCGATGTTCCCTTCTTCCCTACGCCGTTCGCAGTACCCTGCGGACTGAATATGTTCGCTCCCTTTGGATTGGAATCTCACTGAAGATGACGGAAAACCCTATGAAGTCCACTTCGCAGTCCACTGACGGTCGAATGGAACGAATCCCTTTGTTTCACAGCAGCCAGAAGCTACCCCATAATATGCCTAGATTCAACTCCATTATTATACTCCAAGTATATTAAAGTATACCACGTTCGTTTCACACTGTAGATTACATTTTACTTTATAAAGCGATGAATTTTGAATGAAATATCACCGTACTATAATTAAAAAAGTTCCATGAAACCGTATCACTTTTTACTCAGGCGCCTACAGCGGGCAGTTGGGGCCCTTCCCCTGGGGTCCTCAGTCAACGTGCTGTATGCGCAATGAGCTGATGGGCTTGTTTTGGTTGCACGTTTTTATATATTTGGAGGGACGTAAACAATTCCGCCGATATTATTGAATGTTTACCATGATGCCGGGGGAGAACCAGTCCAAAGCCGGAGGAATCGCCTCTGAAGCAACTTCTGACACTTGTCAAAACTGCACTATTTTAAACCAGGTGAATTTATTCTTCAAACATAACTTACTGCTTGCTTAATTAGTTAACTTACCCAAGTAATGATGGCCATGCAATAATAATTAAGAACGCAATATGTTAATTTGTTAATTATTTGGTTGTTATAAACATTAAAATTGAGTGGATGAATACTTGATATATGTTTTTTATATTACATCCGTCTTAGTCATTGTTGTTTTTAAATTTGTAGTCGCATCGTATGAATGTGATTTCCAGTTAGTGGCACGCAACTGATTAGTGTTGGTTATTAGTTTATTAATTTGGGTTTTAATGCCGGTACCAGTGTCATGCTTTTAGTTTAGTTTAGTTTTTGGCAGGTGATTACAGTTGATTACAAGTAAAGCTAATAATATGTCTACGTTTTCAGAACTTAGATGAATATGTGGCTGCTTTGTTAACTCTCAAGCAAAAGATCGTCGACACAGAGTGAGTGCTTTATTTATTACTATTGTTTTAAATTATATTGTATCCTTTCAATATGTTTCCTTACAACTAAATGCAGTCCAGTGCTTGCAAGGCAGCGTATTGTTTTCTGCTAATGAAAAATTGGAAACCCATTGGAAATTCACAATTTAGTATGCAAATGGATGCAATAATTGCAGTGACAGTATGCAGATGGATGCAAGTATTGCAGTGACACCACTGTTACATTTGAACGTTGAACATTCTGTCAGTTGAACATGTCAGTGGCAAAGCCGTTGAAAAAAGAGAATTGTGACACACTTCTGTGATCTCGCGGTCACGTGGTCCATGGAGCTCTCTAGTACCAGACGAACAAGCTGTCATCATGTTTGAATGGTTTCAGGACGGATAGCAGCAGCGAATATATGTGACCCTGGACCACAAAACCAGTCATAAGGGTCAATAAAAAATAAATAAAAAAAAGATTTACACATTATCTAAAAGCTGAATAAATAAGCTTTTGTTAGGATATGTCAATATTTGACAAGATACAACTATTTCAAAATCTGGAATCTGAGGGTGCAAAAAAAAATCGAAATATTGAGAAAATCGCCTTTTAAAGGGGTGGTAAAACACATTCTTTTGAAGGCTTGATTGTGTTTGTGGGGTGCACTGTAACGTGTTCATGCTTCGTGTAAAAAAAAAAATTGCATTATTTTTCATATATTTGACCTTTATTCTACACTGCTCTGTCCCTCCTTGTAAAACGGTCTGATGGTTTCCGGGTTGTATGAAGCCAGTCCCTCAAAAATACGCAATGGGCTCAGATTGGTTAGCTGGCCCAGTGTGTTGTGATTCGCTAACCGGCAACCGCAGTACAAGTTTGTCGGAAACGTCACGCCCCTTTATATTTATATATATATATATATATATATATATATATATATATATATATATATATATATATATATATATATATATATATATATATATATATATATATATATATATATATATATATATATATAATTTTACATTAGTTATTGTGGCTATTGCCACAAATATACCCGTGCCACTTATGACTGGTTTTGTGGTCCAGGGTGTGTCAAATTTAGTATGTAATTTTGTCTGTAGTAATAATAAATACAATGTTGTATTAATGTTGAAGATATTATCATTATTTATTTGTATTCATTTTTTAACTAATTATTCCTGTGGTAGAAAACGCTGTGGCACCAATATAACCTACTATGAAGGGGACACTTAGGTTTGCTATACTATAGCACCAGGCCCCTATGTGTACTCGGCCCGTAACACACTGCCATCTGGTTATGGTAGCTAGAGAAGTGTTGCTCATGATATCTAACTGTAATTAGAACCTAATTAGCTATTATACAACCCCAAATCAAGAAAAGTTGGGACATTTTGATTTTGATGGCTGCAACACACTACAAAAAAAGTTGGGATAAAGGTATGTTTACCACTGTCACATCACCTTTTCTGTTAGTTGGGAATTGAGGATACTAATTGTTGGAGTTTTGCAAGTGGATTTTTTTTTTGCCCAATCTCACCTGATACAAGACCGCTGCTCAACAGTCCTTGGTCGTCGTTGTCAAAGACTGAGATGCTCCTTTTACACTCGATCACGATACCCTCACCTATTACCAATTCACTTATGGTGGACTGTTTTAAAAATTTAAAGGGGTCATGAATTGAGAAATCAACTTTCCCTTGAGCTTTTGATATATAAAAGGTCATGGTAAAATAAGAATATCCTGTAAGTTTCAAAGCTGAAAACTTCCTTGTTAGTCAAATTAAAGCTTTTATAGACACCAGGCCCAGCAAACGATCGATTTTTAGAATGTGCCCGGCTATGACGTGACGTGAGAGTGGAGTGAAGCACTGCCTCAACAGAGGAAGAACAACACCTGATTCTGTAGCCCCGCCCACCGACTCGTGCCACTATCATAACAGCTAAGAGCAGCATAGATCTAAACAGCATTGAATTTCTAAGCAGTAAACTTACCACATAAGCTTCATTCATGAACTTTAGTTTTAATGAATATCCATCTCACGTGGGGAAGACATTGCATGTATGTTCATTTAACCAGAGTCGTTTGTAAACAAGAGACAGGATGAGATCACATGAACGAATTAAGCAACACATTTATGTTAGTAAAAAAAATTTGTTTTATATGTGATTGTATTGCATTGTTACAGATCGTTTGATATCTATGGTAGAGGTCGACCGATAGTGGATTATACAGATACCGACAACTAGGTTGGACCGTACTTGCCGATAACTGATTAATCGACCGATAGTTTTTAAAATGGATACTGGATAAAAAAAACATTAGTAAAACACTGCTGAACTTTATAACAAGAAATAAAAAAAACAGTACTGATCAATGAAAATGTGCTAAATTAAAAACATATAAATATGAATATTAAAATGAGAAGTTCTAATAGAAATCTAATTTAAACATTAAAATATTACAGGTCAAATTTGTTTCTTTACCTATAACCTAGAAACATGTACATTTCACAAGTCCCTATGCAACAATGATGTATAGCTTACATGACCTATATGCATTATGCATACATTTTTAACAGCATATATTATAATGAGCAATACAATTGTACCTTGATCATTCATGTTAGTTCATAGTACATTAACCAAGGTTAACAGATAAAAATAAAATGTTGCATGTTAATGTTACAAATGGAATCTTATTGTAGTGTTACCATTTCATACAATTCCAAACAGTCTGCTTTTTTAGAAGGCGATTATCTAATAAAAAATGAATGCGCTTCTGCTTTGTATGTTTCTGTCGGCAGCATGACGATACAGTTTGCCTTCTCACATCAATAATTTTATAACTGCAACATTTAGGTCTGACTTGCGTGTGTTTTTATCACATTGTTTTAACTGCTTGAGGTACTGCTAATGTTAGCGTTCTCTCAGCCTCGTTGACAAACATACACACTGCTGTTATTTATTTACCTGTTAATGCAGCATCTAGTCAAAAAATGTATTACTTTATAATGATTTGGAAACAAGTACTGTAGTGTTCTGTATTCATACCGTTTCGCTGCCTTCTTTTTAACGCGCATCTGATGTGTCCGCACTCTCCGCTCAGCGCCGCGTGCAGCCTCGCATGTAAACACAAGGCGTCAGTGAGTTTTTTTCGCCTCTAGAGGCCGCTCTCGTGCTATATAATGCCAACAGAGCAGACCTTTCTCAGAGCTCTTGTACTGTGTGATGACAGCGCACCCGTCTCAGCCGCTCCAGCAATAGACGCAACACGGAAAATCGGTGTGGATTTTTGCCGATAACGATTGTTCCACCAATCAACTATCAGCGCCGATTAATCGGCAAAACCGATGAATCGGTCGACCTCTAATTTTTATGTTGCCAGTTTTGGTTAACGTTTGTTGTTACACAAACCCAAATCAAGAAAAAGTTGACATTTTGTAAAATGCAGTAAAAACAAGAATCTGTGATTTGTTAATTAAACTTTATTTAACTGACAAAAGTACGTAATCTAAGTAAGATTCTTAATTTTTAAACACACTTTAATTACATATGCGTTTTACAGTAAATTAATAAAATTAGACAGCATACCTAAGACTTAATTTTGAATAGAACATGTTTGTTAAAGGGTTCAAACTTTAATAATTGCAATTGAGTTGCAAAAGTTTAATATTTAGGGTTAGGGGTTCTAACTAGAATGTTTAAAGGAATATATTTTCAGGGTTTTTTTTGTAAGTACTGTAATAAAATTGAAATGTCAGCAAGTAACAGGTTCTGATTATCTGCTTTTGTCAAGTAAAACTATATCAGTATTATCTTCTATTAACTTTTACGTTTTTATTTCAGCCGTCTATTGAGTGAATACAAAGAGAAGTGTGATGATATCCTTTTTAAAGCTATGTAGACGATAACATTGCTCTTGCTTTTGTCATGCTGTCTGTTGATTTACTGCTTCATTTTATTGTATTTGTGGGTACCTGCAACATCACATGAGCAGGAGTGCTATTGTATTGAATATCAGCCCGGCCACACTAAGCCTCAGGTAATCTCAGCCATGCTGATAGTCATTACAACAGCATGGTTGACAGTGAAATGTTACTTTTATACAGGAGTTTAAGAAACAAAGTTAATACTGAATTGGAAACAAATGTTTTAATGGCATTTTTTCGTTGTATCATGCAGCATCCTTTCCAAATGGTATCCGGTTGAAATTAAATAAATTAACATTTGGATGTAAATGTGATTTGCATTTAATAAGTCAACTTTTTTTTCTATACTGTCAGACAGTGTCACTGTTCTATTACACCACTGGTGTAAAATCACAGTGCAACTTTGCTCAGTTGGTATGTGTGAAATGCATAAAAACATTTGACAAAAAAGTTTTTCTTTTTCATTCTTTGAACCATTTATAAATCCTGATATCAAGTACATTACATTTTAGACAATTTGGACAGTTATTTTTTTTCCCTTATCCAAGTAAAATAGTTACAAAAGAAGCAAAAGTGTCAAACGTTGCAAGTTACCAAGTAAGGCTGGGCAATTTTATAAATTCTGCGATATAAATAGATATTTTTTCTCCCAAGAAAGTATCGATTTTTAAGCCGCGAGTATCGATACATAAGTCCCATTCAAATCCCCGTGTTTACCCCCATTTGCGTTGCAGGAAGAGCGATTTGGTTAGCCAGCCGCTAGTATCGCTGTAGAGCAAGTTACCCGTACTACTAACTTTACACAGACGCCGACGTCTACCTCTTCTTGTTTACGGAGTCATGGTGCGTTCCATTATGGTCAACGATCCGACTCGGCCCTCGGATATGACGTCACTTCCACACTTCAAGCGTTCTGGTATGTTTTGCGCGTCCAAGTCGGAGAAAAACATGGACGGCGCCTCGTCATGCAGTGCGCTTTCCACACTCCGCACACACACTTGGTTATGCGCCTAATAATAGCTAACAATAATCTAGGTTAACGTTATCAAATCAAATCATGCATTTTCTAACGTTACCTACCACGAGTCAGCGCTGCGCCAGTTTGAAAAAGGCGGGTACTGGACCCTTTTTAATGAACGTTTGTTGTAGGTCTACTAGGCATAGAGATATCTGAACATCTTTGCCAAATGAACATTTAAACAACTAAATCGGTCCAAAAACAATGTAAACAATTCATACTTACAAGTCACACAGGTCGCAGCCATCTTGTATTCCGATTCGGAATTCTTGCTCGGTGTCCTCACGGTTGTCCAAACTTCCGAGCGGCAAAATCCGAGGAAAGGGGGCGTGTTGGTGCGTGTTGCTAGGTAACGTCTGTCTTCCTAGTCGGAGCTCCGACATGGATAAATAATAGAACGCAGCATCAGTGCGAGGAGATTAAAAAAAATGGCGGCGAATATAAATCCAGCGCCTTCATGCTAAAGCAGATGTGTGGGAGCACTTTGGGTTTAAAAAGAAGAAGGAAAGCGACGACTTAGACTCAGGGGTCAACAACACGAATTGCCCGCGGGTCTGTTCTAAAAATAGCTCACCATAGCAGCTGCGTTCAGTCGCTTCCGTGTTAATTTAAGCGCAGGGCTCCAGACTGAAGCCGAATATATACTAGTGTCTGTAAATAATAAACTGCAAAATTACTCCTGCATGTTATGCGTCTGTGTGGATGACGGGCGCAGCGGGCACGCACTCGCTCTTGTAGTCTCTGCCGACACGAACGCATAAACCGTCACTTCATGAGAATTTACCGTTTCATTTGAGAAAACTGGGTGCGTCTCAATCAGCTCCTGGTTCAGTAGTCAGGGCACTGATCAGGACACAAGTCAATGGGCTGACTCCCTGATCAGTGCCCTGACTGAACTAGGGAGCTGAATGACTGAGACGCGCACCCACTCTGTCATATCATCATGAACACAGACACTGGTAATCACAGCAACCCGTCAAAATAAAAGTTCGGTTTAAGGTGAAGAGATTGACTACAGATTGTAGCCTACAGTAAATTTAGCTACGTCTCTATGTAATAATAATACGTCTCTACTAATAATAATAATTATGAAATAAATAATACTAATTATATAATTATTAATGGTTGCTTATTTTTCACTTGATCTTTCATTTATAAACAATGTTTACTTTTAAACAGCATGCAGCCTTTACATGTTTATGTATTATTTACTTATGATTATCATCATATATAATAAAACATTTATTTAAAAAAAAATAGTGGTATTGTACCGACTACTGGAACTACTACTATACTCTTTCAGGTGTAAAACAGTTTGGATAGTTGTTAATATGAGAATTATGATGCATTATTTAAGAGTTTTAAGTATTATATAACATGAGTAGCTCTCTTTGACTTTCTTTTTTAAAAAGTAGCTCTCAAATGAAAAAAGGTTGGAGACCCTTGACTTAGACAAAGCATCGCGGTTGATTTGCAAGCTGTGTGACACAAACGTGAAATACTCTGGAAATACTACCAAACGTCAGTGTCAAGCTAAAAAAGCTGTCAAAGAAACTGTTCAGAACAGGCCACTTGCTGCAATTTTTAAAACTCCATTGTTAATTGCAATACTGCACTTTATTTACTTTTCAAAGGCTTGTAAGCTACAGTTTGCACTGTTTCAATAAATGGAACTAATTTTCTCAACACTTCTTTGATTCATTTTGTCCAGCATTTGCAAGCTGTAGACTCTCTGTCCAGTCAGAGACATATATTGTGTAATTGATGATTTTAGTTTTCAGTTCAGTTAATTCAATCCAAGTAAATGAAACACTCACAAGATGTCACCAAAATCACTCTGTCCCCTTTAAATCTTTCAGAAAATGATGTAAGTGTATCGAATTATATCGAATCGTATCGTTGGCTGAATATCGTGATATATATCGTATCGTGAGCTGAATATCGTGTATCGTATCGTGAGATTAGTGTATCGCTACACCCTATTACCAAGCATTTGTATTTGACTACAGCAATGGGAAAAATCCTTTCCTTGTTCCTTTAAAATATCACTTAATTAATTATTCAACCCAATTTCCAATATGGATTTTCCATTTCCTATTCCATCATTGCTAGTTAGAGAAACGTCCAAACCTGAAGTTAAAAAAAAAACATATTCCAACTCTAAATAGAAAATGTGCTCCTTGCCCCAGGCACAATCGCACTCTACTACCCACTCCGTAGTCTGTACCACTCACATACACTGGTCTGGAGGGCAGTGAACACAAAACTTGAAAGTTAACATTGTTCTCTGAATCCATCTTGGTTTTCCTTGACCAAAATTCACAGCTTCAGAAATCACAGAGGTAAGAACTTATTTTCTTTTTCACTACAATTATATGTGTAATAGATTTATTTTTAGGTGACATTTATGCTTTAAGTAGCTGCTGTTTATCAAAGTGATTTGCAGTACACATTTACCAGCCTGTTACAAGAACAGGCATACCCCTAATGATTCCAAAGATATTGTACTTGTCATGTTGCAACTAAAGTAATGCAAATCCAAGGCATTGCTGTACAAGTACATTTACACTTTTTTGCTACAGATAAGTTCTTTGATATTAGCACAGGTCATTTGTAATTAGGTAATATTTAGGGGGCGGGGGAAACGACGCTCGCCAATATTATGAATTTGGACTACAGTATCCACTTCAACCACTATCAATCCTACAAACCGCACCTTTAAGTATGTTGACTAAATGTGTATTTGAAGAATGACTTTGAAACATGTTGATGTGTTTTTCACAGAGAGAGCAGCAAACTGCACAGACAGTTGGATGAGGTGCTACTGAAGCTTGAGCCCTTAGAGAAACAAACTGTGGAGTATGAACAGATGAAGACCGAGCTGGAGAAAATTAAGGTTTGTGTTCAAACCCCTTAATGTCTTACCATCACTAGGGTAGGGGTGGAAACCTACACTGGTCTCACGGTTCGGTTCCATTACGATTATCAGGCCATCGATTCAGTTCAATTCGATATCACGATGCATCACAATGCATTGACGATTTCATTGTATCCTCATACAATTTTGTCAGTCAGTTATATGAACTGAACCTTTAATTTTACCTGCTCAAAGAAAGCACGCTTCTTGAATGTATCTAACAAAACTCAAGTTTGGGCACAGAAGACAACATGAGCATTTAGAGCAAATATAAAATACTAAATGCCACTTCACGAGGTGGTCTCCGCTCAATAAAGTCAAAACTAAAGTCTAAATGCATCTGGTTGTTGAAACCACATTTGTAAATTTTACTCCTCGCAACAACGCTAAAAAAATTAACGTGTGAGCTTGTTATGGGCTATATGACATAGCCAGATATGACGGCGCTACTGAAGCACGCATCCCGCAGACGAGCGGCTGAGTATCTCTTCATCAAGTAAACGCACAAACTACCGAAAGTAAAGTTGCAGGTGCTCAAAATACAATCATATTCTTTAAAAGTAAAGAAACGGAATGATCTGACCAGTGCTTTTGCCGCGCGCTCTCCTACTCCTATAGGAGTGCGCACGGCTCAATGGTGATCATTATAATGCAGCTCATAGCTGTTGTTTTCGGTGACGTGAACTCAAATAAATCTGCATATAGTGCAGGAAATGTAGATCGGATTTATATCCGTTTTGCTGAGATACATTCATGTGCCCAGGTGTAATCGTTTAGATAAATCGGATAGCTTTGATTTACACACTGCATGTGTGTTCTCCAGGTCGTGCTTACCAGATTGTTCATAAAAGCCAAAATGTGCCCAGTAGTTGGAGCATTTTAATTACTCTCACTCGTGTCTCGACTCCCTCTGCCATTGTATGCTACCGCGACAACGCACGTATGTGACAAATGACGTCAGAAAATAAACCGCACATTATAATCGGTTATGGTCTATTATTGAACCGATACCGAATCGTCCTCGTCTGCATCACGATGCATCGAAGAAACGATTAATTTCGACACCCCTACACTAGGGTTAACAATTCCAAAATTGCATTAAACGCTACCAACTCCAGTAAAATTCCCTGAATCTCATTGCCAATTTCAATACAGATTCTCCCAACTTTCTTTAAAAAAATATTAATATAAATTAGGGTTGTACATGTTAACGTGTTAGCGCATGCAATTAATTCTAAATCCTTAACGTGTTAAAGTAATTTAACGTAAATAAAAATATGTAAATTACTGAAGCACGTGAAATTGCATCATTAAGGTAATTAACGTCACGCAGTTAGATGATATCCGAAGTCAGGAGTTTGTAGACGCTAAGTGTCTACAATACCTGTAGACGGAAATTTCTATTCTCTAACCCCTTGACCCGATTTTGCTTTTCAGTTCATTTTTGCAATCAGATCATTTCATGCCATTAAACTGGAAATTTTTCAGTCCAATGATCAGCGCTAATGTGAAGAAAACCAGGCTGATTACATTAGAGATGGCAGAGATAGAGATTAACATTGTGTTTTCAGTGAATTATTCATTCCAGTGTGTTTCGCTTTAAAACACAAGCTCTGTCATATTCTGTCATTGTTTCTGAAGAGTGCGAGCCCTCACACATCGCGCTATGTGAAATACAGACTGAACGGAACGTCAAAACATCCCAACGCTGTATGTCTAAATGATATGCAAAATGTTTCTCTGCTGGATAAAGCAAACCTGCGTCTCGCTAGTAAAGTTTTGATGGATGAGGATTGCAATCAAGGTAAAGACGATTAACGGTGACATACAGGAATCGTACAGTAAGCATGCGTGATTCTGTTATATTGATGCACAAACAAACTGTGTATGTGCTCTCTCAATGCACTGATCGCACATCGTTTTTATGCACAGACACTTTTCAGTACATTCACATTGTTTCCACACACTTTCAGGATAATGTTTCATAATTAAATAAAGTAAACCGATAGTTTTATCGGTTTATTAATTCTTAATTGCTGTGTTTAGTAATTCTGAATGGAATCATGTGCTGTAGTAGGCATATGCAGTCAGGTCAAGGCGTTTTTTATTTTGTTTTTATTTTACATATCATTTGGTTATTTGATGACCTTTTTGAGTGCACTTTTCAAAATAATTAAATATTAACTTTACCTTATGTAAAAAAAATAAAGCAAAACATTAAATGTGCAAAAATGTAAACAACTAGTTTTTCCAACTAGACTAGCAGCAGCAGTATTGTTTAATCAGCTAGTTTTACAGATCACTAACACTTCACTCGTGTGAGAGATTGAAAAACTGCACTTATGTATTGAATTAAAGCCCCGATGTACTTACAGTGAAGTTTTTCCAATTTTCTCTTTGGAGTAAAAAAAGTTTGAAAAACCTTTTGCAGCTGTATACTGTTGCCGATTCCACCGCCTCCCAAGCTGTTGAAAGCAGCGTTAAGATGAAAATGTAATTGCGTGCTGCATACTTTTCTCTAAATAACAAAATAACACCGCATAAATTACAGTGGTGAGAAAACAGCAGTTAAGAAACCATCTGATCATAGCGATGTGGATGTTTGCACAAGCGCAGCAGCAGCTTTCCAGTGTGTTTGTTTTTACTTGCATCTGACATTGATGGATTGAACAGAAGAACTGAACTGGAGATTTCCACATCAGAGTACATTTACCTATTATTACCAATCTCCACGGTTAGTTTGAACATTTTCAAAACAATATTAGGCTAAAACAACGATGACACACTAGTTTGTTCATTCCTTTTACTTGAGGTATATCTGGGCCTTTTAAGTTGGTCATTCATTGTGAAGTTAGTGACGCTAACTCTAACTGGACTGGAAATATGTGCATACTAATTTCTCTTTTCTTTTTGCTTTTTTTATACAACAGGCTGAATTGAAATTGTATCAGCAGAGATGTGAAGATGTCGACAGACTGAGAGCTGAAAGTGCTCAGACACTTTCTCTGTAAGACCACTCTCCCCTGAAGTATCACTGTTGATTAGTTGCGCTTGTGACGATGTCTTCTACTCACAGTATTTATCTTTCTCTATTCCCAGGAAAGAAAAAGCTGAAGAATCCTTAAGACAATCAGAGGGTACACACATCACAAATTATTTTAGGATAAGTTTAGAACAGGCCCTATATGCCACGAGTGCTGATCATATTAATGAAAAAAAGAAGAAGAAAAAAACATGATCAAAACTGAAACCAGTACACTCACTGAATTATTGGATCATATTTGTATTAGGGGTGGGAGAAAAGGTTGATGCATCGCGATTCGTTATCCAACGATTCAGAATCGATTCTCAAAAATTCAGAATCGATTCGGTGTTCAATTCAAACGGCCACTTCACCAATGTGCGTGCACGCGCGGTCACCGGCCAAACAGAAAAATCTGTTTATAGGCGAACGTTCGTATGCTGGTGAATTGGCTTCGTTTAAGATAAAATGGACAAACTACGACCTGCTCAGTGGCGTCACACCCATGGGGACACTTTTCCCGGTGAGAGGGCAACACCCGCACGTTTTATGCAGTTTTGCACAAACGCCTTACAGCAGTCGCTCCTCCGTTTCTCTGGCCATTCGGTCTGCGCTCGCTGCGGCTGCCTCCCCATTTCAAAATGTATTTTGCTTATTAAATGAAAAGTTTTTAATTTCAAAAGCACTTCTAAATTAAGTTCATATTTCCAACAAACGAAATTCTAAGGCGAAATAACGAAGTGGAGTGTTATAATGCTTAATAACACTCCTATGTCTCCGATGCTGTGGCCGGGACATAAACCTACCAACATCTGTGGCATAATTTTTGGAATGACTTATCGAATATTGCTGAACTACTGCACAATGTTTCAAACGAATGGAAAATTCTGAATAAAGACTTTGTTTTGGTGAGTGATTCGTTAAATATCTCTAACATGACTTGCAGCTCGGCAAGTTTTCTCATGTGAGATTTTATGCACACACACTGAATTTGGCTTCTCAGTGAGCGCTAAAGTTGTTTTTCTTCTGCATTAGCCTATGTTTTAAAGATTTGTTCTTTGCAATTGTATGGCTTACTATGTTTCATTAGAGCTTGTTAATCTTGAATATAACTTTGTTAATAAAATAAAAGTATTGAAAGAAATCTTCATAATCATTTTTAATATGGCAATACTGTCAAACAGATATTCTAACTAAAAACAAAACGCATATTAGCTCCAATTTTGGTTAAAATGTAAAGCTCATGTATTTGCACAGCAGGATAATTAGTTACCAAAAATGTATGTTAAAGGGTTAGTTCACCCAAAAATGAAAATTCTGTCATTAATTACTTATCCTCATGTCGTTCGACACCCGTAAGACCTCCGTTCGTCTTCGGAACACAAATGAAGATATTTTAGTTAAAATCTGATGGCTCTGAAAGGTCTCCATTGGCACAATGCACGGTTCATTCTCAAGACCCTTAAAAGGTACTAAAGACGTCGTTACAAAGTCCATCTCACTACAGTGGTTCTAAAATAACTTTATGAATCGGCGAGAATAGTTTTTGTGCGCAAAAAAACCCTAAATAACGACTTATATAGTGATGACGATTTCAAAACACGGCCTCATAAAGCTTTGAAGCGTTATGAATCAGTGAGTCTTTAGTACCTTTTAAGGGTCTTGAGAGTGAACCGTGCATTGTGCCAATGGAGGCCTTTCAGAGCCATCAGATTTCAACTAAAATATCTTCATTTGTGTTCCGAAGACGAACGGAGGTCTTACAGGTGTCGAACGACATGAGGGTAAGCAATTAATGACAGAATTTTCATTTTTGGGTGAACTAACCCTTTAAGAATCGTTTTGGGAATCAGATCGTTACTCCCAGAATCGGATCGAATTGTTAAGTGCCTTAAGATTCCCATCCCTAATTTGTATTGTCCATAAACATGAAATTGTACCATTTTCACAGACACAATGCAAAAGCAAAACCTGGAGAATGAGAAGCTCAAAACCGAAAATAAATCACTCAAGGAGGATCTGCAGAAAACTCAGGTGAGGTTCTTTGAAGTTACATCTGTGATTTAAAGCATTGTTCAGTCCAAACAAAAGCTGTGCATTATTTGGAGGGGGGGGGGGGGGGGGGGGTGCTGTTTCATGCATACTGAGCTTTTTACACTGTTAAAGACTTGGATTCCAATGTTAAACTTGGACAAAGTAAAAAAAAAAAAAGAAAAGTTGGACGTTTGATGGAGTATTTCTGTGCCAAAAATTAGGGATGCTCTGATCGATCGGCCAGAGATCGGTATCGACCGATAATCATATTTTATGACTCGATCGGTACTCACTAACTTGGCCGACCTCACGAACCGATCGCAATTTCATGACGTCATCGCGTGAGGGCGTACATGACGCGTGGGGTAGTAATAGTAGCAAATATTCAAACGAGAGCTTTAAAGGCAGAAGTGGAGAAGGGTTCCACGTGAACAGCAGTTGAACACGGGTCAGTTGGTCCAATGGGATGGGCGAATGCTGTTCGGAAGTATCGATATACAGTAGATTGATACGAACGCATTTGAAAAACAGTGGAGTACGCAGAGTGAGCTGATGCAGGGAAAGTGCATGATACAATTTGTCCTAAACATGACACATGCTTTATATTAAGGGCTTTAAAATAACTGGTAAGATATAGATAACACGTATAGTTTAAAGCATCTTGGCCTGTCAGATGCTCTGAGAGATACTTGTGCTGACAGACAGACAGATACCTGCGGTGTTTAATGCGTTTGAAATGTGGTGCTTTCCTCAGTCTATAACTTACATTTCACAGGGATATTCTCCATCTGTAAATGTTAGAAAGTCATGCAAATATGTCCATTTTGCTGTCAGGAGACGACGAGCCTTCTGCATGTGAATCTCCGCTAAAATTCAGACTTCCGCGAGCACCGCCGCGCGCATCCGCGCCAAACAGACAGAGCGCAATAGAACGCAATAATTCTTACTAAAGTATACATATTTCAAAAATATTTGTTGTTGGACAATAAATGTGCCATATTTAGAATTTTAAACCTATAAGTATGTATATTTTTATGACAGTGACCATTATAATTGGGTAATCAAATATAGGCTAATATGCTTTTGTTTTTTATTTTCATTTTTAGTTCAGTGAATTAAAAAACAAAATTATTAATTACATTACATTACATTAATGTAATGCCTACATTACATTCACTGTATTTGTTTATAGCCTTCAATATCAACATTGTTTTTAGGACATCATTGGGCAGGATGTGAAATAAAATTATTATTAAAATAAATACTGATTTTTTTTTTTTTATCCAAAAAGAAAAACGTAGAAAATACAGGCCTATAAAGTTATTTAATAGGGCTATATTTTCTAAGTTTTTCTATTTGGATAAAAAAAAAATCAATTTACTTTAAGTATCCTGATATGCATAGTGTTATGCAGAAACCCCATTTAAAAGGCATATTAAAATGTTCACTGTATAATAAATAATTCTTGTGATTTATATAGTACCCTGTTAAAACAATAGTTACATTAAATTAATTACCATAAAAATATAATAAAGGCAACATCTATAGTTTTTTTTTTAATCTGAAAAAAGGTTAACAGTGATCAGAGAGCTTACAAATCAGTGAAGCATTGGAATCGGTATCGGCCGATCACCATGACAAGAAATCGGTACTCGGTATCGGCTCGGTATCGGGGCACAACCAGAAAATTTAGGGGCGCACACTGTAAATCAACATGCTAACCAAATCTACTAATTTCCAATTTTAATTTCTAATTTCGGTTCTTTTTATTATACTTTACCGTTATATATATATATATATATATATAATTTTTTTTTTTTTTAAGAAAAAAAAACATAATTAAGAACATAATTAACATGGTTTTATAATCTGAAAAGTAAAATATCTATAGCAAAAGAAACAGCAATGTTTGAACAAAAATATAAAACATCTATTTGTAAATGGACCAGTGTGCAGGCATTCGGAAGGTCTGCTAACATTAATATTACTTAGAAAGAACAAACCTACTATAAAGTAATGAACTGTAAAATAACACTGCATAGTTTTCACTGTATAAATTGATAGATTAACGCTTATAAAAGCTAAAGTTATTCATTCAAGAGATGTGAATATTTTCTATTTGCCTTTTGTTCGATTCGAATTAATGGCTCAATCGTCAGCAGGTTTATTAGACGCTGCCCCTTTAAGACCGAACGCTGAACTAATAATATCATATTCTTCTATTTCTCCAAACTATTTACGCCCATTTAAAATATAAACTGTTAAAGTAACTACTCTCCAATCCGGTCATTCTGACACAGGCTATTTGTTGTGTATTTGATGGTTTAAAAATAAAGCGCAAATCGGTCCATTTCGCAGCACACACACATAAGCCGCCTTGAAGTTGGAAACAGCGTCTCTTGCGCGGATTATTGTGCATTTAATAGCTCTTTATTATCAAACACATCCCGCAGTTTAGCAACAGTAGAGACTGCAGTTTACAACAATCACTGATTCTGACGTTAAGTTTAGGTTTAGGGAGAAATGACAGCGCAAGGCTGTGAAGGGAAGAATGTTGCGCTCGACGGAACACGGCTAGGAATAGTTTTACCTCATATCTTCTTTTTATAATTCTTGGAAGCCGAAATCGAAAATAAAATTAATATCAAAGCACATCCCTAAAGTTTAAGCAGACTAAACTTTTGTTTAGTTCTCTTGGCCATCATCACTCATTAAGCTGACTGTGGTGTTGTGCTGGAGCTCCACGTGAGAGAGCTCGCCCGCTTTCTCTCTTCTGGATTGCGAATAGCAAAAATGCATCACGGACAAATGGTTTAATATTATCTCATATAGAAATGGCTGGCAAAGATAGAATTTGCCAGATATAACGTCTATCAATTATAAATAGTAAGTGCATTTTATTAATTTCTCCAGTACCGACAGCAGGCAAATTTAATGGTCGCACATGTGCGACTGGATGTAAAATTCAGTCGCACACTCTCAAATTTTAGTCGCAAAATGCGACCATTTGGTCGCAGTCTGGAGCCCTGTCCTTCCGGTTTCTCATAAGTTTCGGGAAGTTTTTTTCGAGTATGGGTTTACCTGACGTCAGATAGGGCGGAATGTCCTTGTACGGGCCGTACGGGCTCTTCATCCAGAAGGGCGCGCACGCTCGACTAGAGCGAGAGAGGAAATGCTTTAGGGAAGTCATCAGCTGCACGCTGCAGTCACAGGACTTCACGAAATCAACAATGTCACCAAGGAAGTGTGTTTTTGGTTGTCAGGGCAAGACAACCCTGCACAGCTTCCCGAAAAACCCAGCGTTAATGGGACAGTGGATGGAGTTTGTTTTTCTGGAGCAGCAACGGAGTTGCGCAGGTGTTTTTGTTTGTTCCCTGAATTTCGGCGATGATGGTTTATAAACAAGGTACAGTTCAACTCCGGATTTGTAGCTCGTCTAATGCTGAAAGATGGAGCAGTTCCAGCGATTAAGGTTCACGGTCGTACACTGTAAAAAAAAAATCAGGTCTCCAATTGAAAATTTTCAAGTGACAGATCACATCTAAATTTTTTTGTTGGCCAAATTGAATTTCTGTGAATTAAATTGCACCAATTCACAGAAGTTCAATGATGTGATCGGTCACTTGAAAATTTTCAATTGAAGACCTGATTATTTTTCTTTTTTTTACAATGTATGTTGGAAGCAAGCGGTGAGTAAAACCGCTTCAAATGTCTTTGTGTTGTTACCTATCGACTCGTTCATGCGCTACTATTCCATTGTTTTTCTATGTAAACACGCACTAGTCTGACGTGCAAAGCCGTTCCGCTTGCTACTGCTAACATTAAATTGCATACAATAGTCCATAAAGCAAATTATGTCATCTTAAACCACAAGTAAACACACAAATGTTGTAAAACTTGCGAGCATGACAAGCCGCTAAGCATATAACGTTATAAGTTACAGTAGTACATACAATTGAGACGTCCTGCTGTAGTCGTCGTTTCTGCTTCTCCTGTTCAATTTCAGCCTCTAGATCTGATTCTGGATTGATAGTCATGGTTTATTTAGGATAACGTTTTTTTTGTCCACGTTTAAGGATGTCAGAGCTTTCAGACGCTCTCAACGCAATAGCTGCGCGCGCTCGTCATTTTTTAGCTCCACCCACACGATACGCCGCCAGCCGCTCAGTTTTTTTCGGAAAGACTCAGTACAGCCTATCTTTCTTTTATAAATATAATAAAACTAAAGACTTTTTTCGGAGATATGAAGGATGCAATACTACTCTATAGGTCATCAAGATTTCACCCCCCCCCCCCCCTTTAATGTATCAGTACCACCTTAGATTGCCTCTAAGGTTAATATAGTATTTAGAGTTAATATACTATTTGTATTTTGCCTCTTTGTTTTGCATTTCATTGATTTGTCATAGTTTTTTGTTTATTAATTTTCTGACCCATTTTTGGGTTTCTTCATTTCAAGAATTCTCTCAGAAAATATGTTCAAACCGCTGAGGAACATGATAATCTCAAATTGGAGAATGCCAAGACACTGATTATGTAAGTCCCACCGGGTCTATTTTAGAAAGTATAATTGTTCACAAATCATAATGACAAATGCTTGTCCATTTGTTTTCGATATATATATATACACTAAGTTTTTGTTAGTGTTGAATTGGCCATTGATCTTCAGAAAAGAAAAAAAAATGTTTTAATGCATGTATGTTTTTTTCTACATAGGAAAGGAAACCTTGAGAATGAACTTTTGGTGCTAAAAGGTCTGTGCTAGAGATCTTATACATAAATCATATTAGACTGCATGAATGAATTTAATTCAGCTTTAGATTTGTTTAACTTATCTGAATATGTACTATCTCAGCATATTAAAACATATATTTGATTGTTTTCTGATCTCCTTACCTATGTTCCAGCAAATGTTTTTGTGCACTATATAGATTGGAGATCAAATCTAAGTTAAAGTCTAGCTGTTTATTTGTACACAGAGACAAAATTTAAACAGGACAATGAAATTGGTGTCCTAAACAATGAGAAGAGAAGACTCGAAGAAATGCTGTACACAACACAGGTTACAATTTTTACTGTAAATTATATCGTCTGGTGAAATATAAAGTAAAAGGCACCCCATAATCATTCATTCTGATTATTTTTGCAATTTTTTCTTTACTATTTTCAGCAAACACTGAATAAACTTGAGAAGGAGTTCAACAAAGGTATGATTTTTGAATTCAAACACCACCTAGTATCTACACCTAGTATATTTGTTTTCAGTCATTAAACTGAATTATTTTTATCTTAGAAAAAAAGAGTACGTCTTCTCAAACAGATGCGGAGCCACTAATTGACAAAGGTATGCATTGTTTAAAACTGTTAGACACTCAGTTGTTCAATTAAATGCTTGGATATTTAAAAGAAAATATCTGGATCGCATGGCAGTTGATAATGTTTCCTTATCAGGCAAAGTCAGAATGCTGCTGGAAGAACTCTGGCATTGTGTGGAGACTTCATCCCAAACGCAAGAAAAATTGTTTATCGCTGGTAATCCTTCTTGTGTTGATTTACGCAAAATTTTACTTTGCTGAAGTACTTTACTTTTCATTGTCAAGTCACCAAGCTTAATTCTGATGAAGAGGCGATGCATATTTATTTTACAGGGGAAGAGGCAACACTCTTGAAAAGCCAACTTAAAAGAATACCTTCTCAACCACTTGTTAACAGACCTTTAGGAAGACAGGTTTCCCATCCATCTCTAGGCAATCCCAGTCCAGAAGCTCAATTTCAGTCTTCAAAATGCTCCACATCTAAATCACCGCGATCTAGCGATCTAGCGATCAGTAGGCCTAAATCATCACCTCAAAAACTGAAAAAGCAGAATAATGACCAACAGTTCTGTACACCAAGTAGAAAGAGGAAAGTAAGTTTAGATGTGCTTGAGCATGTAAACACTTGGACTGATGATGCCAATAGACCTTCACTAAAGGAAAAGACAGATGGAGACTTCTTACATGGAGATTATTTTATGGATTTGCAGGGTATCAAAGAGTGGTTCAAGCCTTTGCCCACAGCTTTATCACCTGTGCATAGCCCCTCAATAGAGCTGGTGAGTGAACATTTATGTTTCAATTACATTGTAATGCTCAAGTGATTTAAGTTGTAGTGCCATTACTGTGATTTTTCGGAGATATGGACTTGAGTCATGGTCTTTTACTTGGCAAATATTAAAATGCATCTGACATGAATTTGACTTTACTTCAATTAACTATTTGTGACTTCACTTGGACTGTAGCTGATAACTTGTAACAAATAATTGCTTCTGAACCTTTCTATTGAGATCAGATTCGATATGTTTAGCAAGCATCAAATGTGCATTGTTTAGAAAAAATATATATGAAGTTTCATACCAACACCTACACCAGAGGCTAGTTGCATAAACATAGTTATTATAATAAGACAGTGTCTTAAGACCTTGTTTGATCCACTAGCAGTTAGTCAGGGGGCATTCAGTCTTTGTGGATCAAATTAGGCCAATCTACGTTTGTATGTAACTGATTTAAACAAGTTAGTAAAAGGTAAAAAAAAAGAAAAGGGAGGTGCATGCCCTTTAAGACCCTCAAAGGCTGAATCATCATCATCATCATAAGAAGATGAAGGATTTTTTGGTTTGAAGAGAAAGGTTAGGGGTATTCACTCAAGGTCAGAAGGAAGAATCCCCTCAGAAGAGTTGGACAATGTTTCTGGGAATAAGCAGTTTTCCACTGCAAAGCAAATGTCCAGAGATGAGCCTCAGGAATTGCTTTCTGAGAACGGAGCACTATTTCACTCTGAACTTTCCACAGTAATCATGCATTCTGAGAAAAAAATGTCTTTACTTGTAAGACTATTCTTAACGGTGTATGCAACCGGCCCCAGTTATATTCAGCACATGGAAATTGTGCTCTAGGATTTCGCAATCCAAGTCTTGCATGTCACCCCAAATATAGTGGTATCCATGGAGATTTAACAATCAACAATTATGTTGCCTAAGGCAATTCGTTAAATCCTTGTAATGCTTGCTTGTAAAATGTAACTGTAATAATATTTCTGTCTGGCCAGTTGTGTTATAGTATAACACTTTTTTAATTTGTTTTTTCAGGTCAGTGTGAATGATCACCTACCAATGTCCGATACTGAACAGGAATATCAATCAAATAATGGAAAACCAGAAACACTGTCAAGCTTACATAAAGATGTTCTTCAAAATAACGCAAAATTAGAACCTTCAGATATTGAAGATCAGAAGTCATTACTAAAAGAAGTGGAAAAAACTTGTGTACTTTTGTCCCCAAACACTCATGCAAGATCAGCTGTAACTGTTGATAATTTAGATCTTGAAAACACTTTGTCTGAAAGCCAACACATGGAGGTAGAGAACGTGTTTGAGGTAACGCATGGCTGTGAGGCCAACACTCCGAGTCAAACTGCAAAGACAGATATCGAAAATGGACACAGTGTGAAAAGTTCCTTAGAAAGTGACACCACACAAACTGTGGTAGAGCTTCCATTGATGAATCAACATGGTGACGGAACACAATTGGAGGATACAAAAATCACTAATAATCTTAAAAATCTGTTGGAAAATGTAGATCCTCAGCAGGATATAAAGTCTGAGCTAGTGCACACAAATTCTATTGAATCTACAGAAAGCAAAACTTCTCAGCTACAGCCCAATGTGACATTGGAAGCTGATGTCAAGAGCGTTTCAACACTTGTCGTTAACTGTAGTCAGTTAGACAGTATTGACAATAAGGAATCAAAGAGTTCTGTACCTCTAGAAATGGAGACTATTGCAGATTTATCAACACATGACATTCAAAAAAGGCTGGCTGAAAAGGATGGTCAACCTGAAGATAGTGCTGAGAATAATGGTTCAACGCCTACAGAAGATCAGAAAAGTTTGGATGCAAGAGAAAAGGGAGCTGCATGCCCTTTAAGACCCTCAAAGGCTGAATCATCATCATCATCATCAGAAGATGAAGGATTTTTTGGTTTGAAGAGAAAGGTTAGGGGTATTCACTCAAGGTCAGAAGGAAGAATCCCCTCAGAAGAGTTGGACAATGTTTCTGGGAATAAGCAGTTTTCCACTGCAAAGCAAATGTCCAGAGATGAGCCTCAGGAATTGCTTTCTGAGAACGGAGCACTATTTCACTCTGAACTTTCCACAGTAATCATGCATTCTGAGGATAAAAGAGATACTGAACAGCCAGAAAATGACAAGACTGTTCAAAATGTGTGCAAGTTACTGAATCAAGAAAATAACCCTAAAGATACTGAAGAAAATGATTCAGCCATCCCAAGAAAAACACCAGTGCAAATCAATACTGAATCTCAGCAGGCAGAGGAGATATCAACTGATGCCTATAACCCTGGTGTCAGAAATTTGGTCAGTGATGTTTATAACCACAAGGAAACATCAGGAGATTCTGCAGTAGATAGTCTTGAGGAGACCAGCACACCATGCCAAGGTACTCTGGATGCAGTATATTCTACCATTGAAAAAGGTGAAAATATTTCACTTGTTCCAGGTCTCCACACCAAAACTCATATTACACCAACCTCATGTTTATCTCTTGGGAAGGTTCGAACAGAGATGGGTCCACCCCTACCTCCAGTGGTTATGCCACTGACTGCTACTCCTCCAAGGTTTGTAAAGCATCACACTCCTTTAAAGCCTACTTCAGTATCATCAGGATTACCAACAGATGGACCAAAGTCACCTAAGACGATACCGTCAGTGCCTGTTATTGATTCCGCTCTTCCAGATGCCTCAATGTCTCCGTGCTTGACCACTCCGTCACCATCTTGTGGAGTTCCCTCCTCACCACTTCAGTTTGGATCAGCTACTCCAAAACATGCTGTTCCGGTCCCAGGACGGCTCCCATCATCTGCCTTATCCTCCTCCCCTCCCGCTGCTTCTCAGGAAAATTCCATGCAGATGCTGGATACGATGTATCCCGACCTCTCTGCACGTGCCCGCACATTAAACATACTTCGTGGGAATGTTAACCTGAACCGAGCAGGCAATGAGAATGGTACCTCCCCTCCGTCTGTTAACCAGATATCAGGAAATAAAACAATCAGTTCTTCATCTACTGCCTTTACCAAAACAGAGCAGAAACCAAAAAAGACAGGTGTGAACATGCTTTTGCCAAAGAGTGCTAAAAGACTCAGACTTGATAACTGCTCACCTGCTCCTCCTGGTGTTGCTTTTCCTGCAGAACAAGTAAAGGATCATCAAACGGTTATTAAAACAGAGTCCATCCAATCTCCCCAAGAAATACAAAGCAATCAGCAGAGAATTGAGAAAAAGCCAGACAACAACACAATGGACAACAATTGTCAAATCTCAGAAGCACTGGCCAAAGTTGAAATGTCCTGTATTGATGTTTTGCCTGCTGTTAAGAGCCATGTGTTCCTTGGGAGAATATCTCAGGTGCCGATTTTGATTGATGAAGAAAAGGCCGTAATTGCTGATTTCTGTGTAAATCAGGTATGTGTTTATGCTTTGCATAAGTCACATGTTTTTTTCTAGATAATGCAGCTTTGAGGATATTGATGCACACCTTTGCATTTATTTTCCTGTTTCTTTTAGTCTTCAGCAGAAAAATTCATGTCTGCCATCTTGACTAAGCTAAAGACTGAGAGGAGCATTCTGAGTTGTGAAAATATACAAGCTCTGTGTAGAGTCTACACCGGGATATGTCGACAGATAGGAGACAGTCAGAAAGCCCTTGCCTTTGCATACAGCATTCTCAAAGAGGGTGAGTTTACAGCAACTATTCCCATTGTGTTTATATTTATATGGTATGCTAATTAAAGGGTTAGTTCACCCAAAAATGAAAATTCATTTTTCCTCATGTCGTTCGACACCCGTAAGACCTCCGTTCATCTTCGGAACACATGAAGATATTTTAGTTGAAATTCGATGGCTCAGAAAGGCCTCCATTGGCACAATGTACTTTACACTCTCAAGACCCATAAAAGGTACTAAAGACGTCGTGACAAAGTCCATCTCACTACAGTGGTTCTACAATAATTTTATGAATCGACGAGAATAGTTTTTGTGCGCAAAGAAAACCTAAATAACGACTTATATAGTGATGACTGATTTCAAAACACTGCATCATGAAGCTTCAAAGCGTTATAAATCAGCAAGTCGAATCATGATTCGGATTGTTCATGTCAAACCGCCAAACTGCTGAAATCACGTGACTTTGGTGATCCAAACCGCTGAATCGACTCACTGATTCATTTTTGGGTGAAACTTTAAACGTGTATCATTTTAGTTGTTAAGCCTTTTTAGTCAGGGGTTCTCAACTCTGGCCCTCAAGATCCATTTTCCTGCAGAGTTTAGCTCCAAATTACAAAATCACCTTCCTATAATTTTTGAGTAATCCTGAAGACCTTTTTTTTAGCTTGTTTATTTGATTGATTAAATTTGGAGTACAACTCTGCAGGAACGTGGACCTTGGAGGGCCAGAGTTGAGAACTTGAAGTGTTGGTATTACTAAACTTAAATAGACTTTCAGAGACATGGCATGTTTCCTATTTTAAGTTGTTGATTCAATCCAGATTCTTTACTCACAGATTTTCCTGATGCCTCTAAACTTATTTTGTTCATGGTCACAACATGGCCAAGTGTGCTTTTCCATGAGACCACCTTGTGCAAAGCCATTCATACAGTGGCCAAGCTTAAATCAGAAGAAGAAATTTTGGATTACCTAACTAAATATCTACACTGGGATAAGGTATGCTTCATTGCCCATTCTTTTACTTGCAGTCTCTAATGGTTCGAGTGAACAACTACCATGATTCATTCCATTACCAATAATTATTATTACAAAGCCTATAGATTCTGTAATTTCTTGCTTTACCCTGTTATTTGTCCTCTGTGCATCATATGTATGAAGAGCGAGCACACAACAGTGAAATTTTGTACCCTTTAATTCAATGCACAAATAATTAATAACTAATAATTTAAATAATTTGATTAAGTTGCATTTTAACAGTTGCCCCTAATATTCCCTAGAGTCCTCCTGATGACATCCATAAATTGATCAGCAACACACTGAAGGCACTTCAAGAAGACAAAGCTTTGACATTCCAGAAGCATGATCGTCATGGTCACGACCTTTGCCCAACTGCTTGGGAATATATATATACATTGGATCTCTTGTGTACACATATGAAGTGGAAGTGGACTCATGATTATGTTATTGGGTATATTTATTTACCAAGTACAGAATGCTAAATAATTCAAATTAATGGATTATTAATATATTAATAATAATATATAGAATGGATAATTAATATTCATCATGACTTTTTAAATTAAACAGCAAAGAGCTATGGCCCATTATGAACACTTGGGTGACACAGTCGAGGCTTCAGCAATCCCCAGTCCGTGATGTTTCTGTAGCAGCTGTTCTGCGATTGATCGGTAAGTTATTAAATTAGAATTTGCATGAAGTGATTAATACTGAACGTATTTAGTTTATTTAAAGTAACATTAAATTAATGTTTTTTTTTGTTTAGATTATTTTTATTTTAATACTTTATTATAAATTAAATGTCAAATAAATAATGAATTAAATCTATAAAAGTAAAATTATTAAACAAAAAAATGTAATATTAAACTTCTTTAATGATTAGTATCGTGAACATTTTCTTTTTTTGCTTGACGGTGCATTTTAACAACACTACAAGTCAAAATGTCTTTAACAATGGCATAAAATCTCACAAATCATACAACCCCAAATCAGAAAAAGTTGGGACAGTATGGAAAACGCAAATAAAAAAAAAAGTGATTTCTAAATTTCCTTTGACTTGTATTTCATTGCAGACAATATGAACACAAAATATTTCATGTTTTGTCTGGTCAACTTCATGTCATTTGTAAATATGCATCCTTTCCTGTCATTCAGACCTGCAACACATTTAAAAAAAAAGTTTGGACAGTAAAGCATTTACCACTTTGTAATGTTGCCATTCCTTTTCACAACACTTAAAAGACGTTTAGGGACTGAAGACACCAAGTGATGAAGTTTTTCAGGTGGAATTTTGTCCCTTTCTTCCTGCAAACAAGTCTTAAGGTGGGCAACAGTACGGGGTCTTCGTTGTCTATTGGAGACAGGTGGGGACTGCAGGCAGGCCAGTCAAGTACCCGTACCCTCTTCCTCCGCAGCCAGGACTTTGTAATGTGTGCAGAATGTGGTTTTGCATTGTCTTGTTGAAATATGCATGGACGTCCCTGGAAAAGATGTCTTCTTGAAGGCAACATATTATGCTCCAAAATCTCTATGTACTTTTCAGCATTAATGGTGCCTTCACAGAAGTGCAAATTACCTTTGCCAAGGGCACTGACACAACCCCATACCATGACAGACCCTGGCTTTTGGACTTGTTGCTGGTAACAGTCTGGATGATCCTTTTCTTCTTTGGTCCGGAGCACACGGCGTCCATTCCTCCCAAAAATACCTCAAAATACTGATTCATCTGACCACAGTACACGTTTCCACTGTGTGATGGTCCATCCCAGATGCCTCCGAGCCCAGAGAAGTCGACGGCGCTTCTGGACACTGTTAACATAGGGCTTCCTTTTGGCACAGTACAGTTTTAACTGGCATTTGTGGATGTAACTACGTATTGTGGTACTTGACAAAGGTTTGCCAAAGTAGTCCTGAGCCCATGTGGTGATTATCGCTTCTAGATGAATGACGATTCTTGATGCAGTGCCGCCTGAGGGATCGGAGATCACGGTTGTTCAGCTTAGGCTTCCGCCCTTGTCCTTTACGCAATGAAATTCCTCCAGAATCCTTGAATCTTTTAATTATGTTATGCACTGTTGATTGTGAAATATCCAAATCTCTTCCTATCTTTCTTTGAGGAACATTGTTTTTAAACATTTCAATAATTTTCTCACTTATTTGTTGGCAAACTGGCGATCCTCTGCCCATCTTTGCTCCTAAAGGATTATACCTTTCTTGGATGCTGCTTTTGTACCAAATCATAATTACAATCACCTGTTGACATCACCTGTTTCAAATCACATCATTATTTAACAATTTTACCATTTTACCATTACTAGCCCTAAATTGCTCCTGTCCCAACTTTTTTTGAAATGTGTTGCAGGTCTGAATGACAGGAAAGGATGCATATTTACAAATGACATGAAGTTGACCAGACAAAACATGAAATATTTTGTGTTCATATTGTCTGCAATGAAATACAAGTCAAAGTAAATTTAGAAATCACTTCTTTTTTTATTTATTTGCGTTTTCCATACTGTCCCAACTTTTTCTGATTTAGGGTTGTATAAAAAACAACCTTTTAATAGATTTGTAGAACCAAACTTTTTTCCCATTTTGTTTATTATCAGTGTGTTTTCTGTATTTCTTCAGGACGACTTGGTCAGTTAGGAATGAATCAGATGCTATGCAAATCAGTCCAAAACGTTGCAAAAGCTATAAACCTTTTTGGAAAACATGGCATTACAGAAGGTACTGAACATCTACCATTGAAGCACAACAGTAATAGACAATTAAAGATAAAAAGTAAAAAAGTAGTAAAATGACTTGCCTTAGTTTTTGTGTTTTGTAGTTAGCAACCCACACCACAATACAACAATTTGTTATATGATTGTAGGTGTGCCCAAGGAGGTGCAATTGTCTGCTGTCTATGCCATTTATGACCTGGCACCCTGCAACCCCAAAGATGCCCTGGAGGCTCTGGCATCATGGCGAAGTGAAACCACACAGCCAGCACCCCCTGCTGTGACCAGCTGCATCACTCAAATCGGCTCCATTTGTCGTCAGATTAAATCCTGAATTTTTTTTTTTTTTTTTTTATCAAAGCAGAATGTGTGTTCAGTGGTTACAGAAAAACACAGAAATTATGCTGTTCTTGTACATTTGTGTATATTATGTATATTAAAGATATTATGTTTATACCATAAAGAACATTTGTATTTAACTTGAAAATTTGTGTTTTTGACTTCTTGTTGTTTAGTCAGCATTAATATACAGAAATATAAAGGTTGTATGGTTTGTTTGTCTTTATTTTAAGCTGCTTTGAATATTATATTCTTGATAGACACTGGAGACTGGTTCCTTATGTAATGTAACATTTTTTAATTTTAGTTCTTATCATTTTCATAGCAGGTTTTGATTAAAAAAAGTGGAAACTAAAAATGTTAGTGCGTATGGAAGTGTTTTGGTTAATAACAGACTAAAGGTAAATCTAGACTTGATTTACAATTTCATCTGCAATATTGCGAGTAATAAGCTGTGGTGGTTATCATCACTCAAAGCAATACATTTGTGAACTGATTTTTGTAAGACATTTCTTTAAAGCTACTATCATATTGGCTACTTTAGTCTTCCCCACTGGAGACTAAATCATGTTGCTGGGTAAACCACAATTTTGGCTTGGCTGCTTTAATTTCATAAAACTGGTGAACTTAAATATCATTACCGTTTATAAGCCCTGTGACGAAATATAATGGCAAAATCACTTTTTGACACCAACCAAAGATTATATATAGGATTTTAAATAATTCACCAAACTGCAAAACCTCCTGGAAAATGGTTGCATCACATGCGAAGTGGGTGGAGAAATAGAAGGGGGTGTGTTACTCTTCCAGAAAGAGTTTAAATTCACAGACATGCGCACTTCAGTCGAGATTCCCTGTGCGCCATATTGGAATGCTCTGATTCAACAGTTCGCTGAGAAACAGCTCACGCGACACGCAGAGGAACCACCGGCTTCTTTAGTCTTTCCCGGGATTTTTAAACTTCTACTCAGCGTCTCACACATTCACGTGAGTCTTGTAACTCTTGAGGACGCCTGTCTGCCCTTAGGTGAGAGTGTTTGTGAGATTTGTAACGGTAAAGTTGGATCATCGGATGGATCCTCGGGTGGCTTGCATCCAGCCCGAACAGAAAGGACCTGCCAACGCTTTATGGATGCGCGTATGGGAAACCTCGCAAAGGCGAAACCACTTCCACCCGCTGCGGGTGAACACACCTGCGTTGGCTGCCGGTTTTATGAAGCAGTTAACGCTGGTACCCACCAACACAGTTGTAAAACCTATTCACATTTGCACCAATCAGCCTTGTAATGATGTTGGTGCCGTGATATCTCCAAACGCGTGTTCCTATCCTGCACCTCCGTATGTCACCCCTGTGGAGGTCAACGGTTGTGATTCTTTATCACCTCTATCTTCAGGAGATTCCGAAAGTGACAGTCCGACATCAGATTCATCTTCTACTACTGGTGACGGTATGAGCGCAAACCCAGCCAAAATTCACTTTAACTTTACTGAACATATGCACAATGTCAATAATTGTTTACAACAACAACATTATCAACGGCTACAGACTCAAATAATGATGGACATCCAGCTTAAACAACATGCAGGACGAAAGCGACATGACAATAAAGCGAGCACATATGGAATGAACTACTTTCTGTCCCACTCTAATGACAGTTATTTAAGTGGGACCCCATGGGCAACCAGAAGGTACAGTCTGGGTATTAATGGGTAAGAGCACTTTCATTAATATTTGGTGACACTTTTCACTGTAGTTTCTATTTTTTTTTTAGTTTAGTTAGTAGGTTGGAGCAATTTGTGATTTCAGTTAGTTGTGTGTTGGTGGGAAAAAGGGACTTGGTTTTAGCTGTTTAGATGTCTATAATAACTGCTGAGACAGATTGGCAGTTTGTTTGCATTACTATAAACCAAAAGTAAAACTTATTTAAGCTCTAGTTAAGTAACTACCTTTTGGTGCGTGTTAAAGGGGTAGTTCACCCAAAAATTTAAATTACCCCATGATTTACTCACCCTCAAATCATCCTAGGTGTAGTAGATGACACTCTTCTTTCAGATAAATACAATCGGAGTTGTATTAAAAAATGTCCTGTCAAATCAAAGCTTTATAATGGCAGTGAATGGCTGTTTCTGTTTTGAAGTCCATAAACGTGCATCTATCCATCATAAAAGAGCTCCATACGGATCCGGGGTTAATAAAGGCCTTTCATAAGCGAAGCAATTTGTTTGTGTAAGAAAAATATCCATATTTAAAACTTTACAAACGGTAATGTCTAACTTCTGATAACCGTAGTATGCACGTTCACGAAAGACTGCCGTTTCAGCACTCGCTAGTTCTCGCGATAACCAAGTTTTGTTTTGCTCTATCCTCTGCGCTTCTGTAATAAGAGAAGGAAAGTCATTCAAGAGACAAAGCACATTTTCAGTTTTTGATTTAAAGATTACAAAGTCTGGTTGTGAACAATTCACCAGTGAAAGTAAATCCATGAAAAAAGGTCTAATGTGCTCTAACAAAATAAATGGAGTCAATTTTGATTTTAATGTTGAATTTAATTTGATCTGGTTCTCAAGTTCATCTCAGACTTAATAAGTATGTTTACATGCACATGCAAAAAGTCTGTTATTAGAGTACTGCTTAAGACACAAAAGTGACATTTATGCACTTTGTTAGCATTGTACTCTTAACCCTTATACAAGTTGTGTTGAGCAGCTTTCTCCATACCTTTTCATTACTTCTGTTATCTAGTATTTTCCATGCACATACACTCTTCAAAAACCTATAAGAACATCACTTATTCATTATGGTATTGTTTTCTGGCAGAAATATCTTTGGTCCTGTCCCAATACCCACACTTGAGGTCTTTGCACTTGAACATTTGTCTACTTACATGATGTATTTCTTGTAGTTGGTCCAGTTGTTCAAGTGGGTATGAAGACCGCAAGTGTGTGCAGAACTTTTGATTACACCAATGTAACACATTTACAACATTGGTGTAAAAATGCATGTTTTTACGGTGCTTTATATACACTTTATTACTTTTATTTTTAAAATTAACTCTAAATTAGTTTTCAGTAGGCTCTATGTAACCGACAACACAATTTAGTAATTGTGATGCTTCTAATTATTAGATGATAAAATGCAAACGTTTTACAAAATACACAAACTCATAAAAGTGGGCAACACTTTACGTTTAACTTCTAAATTAAATGCAATAACTAATTTAACTTTCACTGTAAAGTTTTCCTCTGCATTGTGCAATTTTGGGGCACATAAGCTCCTTAATGAACTATGGTACACTCTTAAAATAAAAGTTCATCACCTTTGATGGTGCCATGAAGAACCTTTGACATCCATTGAAACCTTTCCGTTCCACAAACGGTTCTTTATAGTGGCAAAGGGTTCTTAAGGTTGTTAAAAAGGTTCACCGTTTGGAACTTTTATTCTTAAGAGTGTATATGTGTCACTTGCCCTCAAATTCTGTTCCAAAGCGTGAATTCAGCATGCAATAAGGAACTTTTCTGACATTTTTCTGACCTGGGACAGTCTTGTGCATTTACTTACTGGGACAGGATCTTTCTATTACCCCTGCTGTCATATGCCTATTATGAGCTCAGATGCACACAAGACAAGGAACGTTTTGTTTTTAACACATGATGCAATAGACATATTTCTGCACTGATGCTGTATACAGAGAGTTATGTTCTGAGATTTTACCATACAGCTCTAGTTTCATGTTATTCACAGGTCTTCAATAGGAAGCAAGTTATTTTAAAGGTTGTGATATTTATCCTCCCCAGCCTGCATGAGGAGATTGTGGATTTTTATAATTTCATGTCCCCACGCCCTGAAGAGGAAGCAATGAGGAGAAATGTTGTCAATCGTATTGAAGCTGTAATCAAAAATCTGTGGCCTACAGCAAAGGTGAGTCCAGCTAAGAGAGATTACATGTTGCTGCTTGACAGGGGGAGGAGGGGGGGAGGGGGGGTTCATACACTTTACTTTCCCCTTTACCCCATGCGGGTCTGACATTCTGACAAACAGTCCATCTTTAGGCAACAAACCAATACAGTAGATGGCAAATGCAAAGATTCATTAAAGGTCTAAAAATACTAAAGGTCCTTTTCTGTTCAGATGAGTCATCGAAGTATGGTCATCAAAGTGCTGGAAAAGTGACCATGTTTAATTTTTTTTAAAACTTTTTTTGAACCTTGTATTTGCTCTTTTTAAAGCTGAATGTAGTACCATATTGTTCTGAATGTAAGACAATGTTTCTTTTATTAGAAATGCATCAAAAAAAAAAAACTGGTTCATCTTATATTCAGGGTCTAGACTTTTACATGTCAATAATCCACACGCAACAATAGGTGGCGGCAAATATGCGTAAAATTAGTGTGCCAAGACATATGGTGCATCAGAGTGTAATGTTAGAAGATTGCGAGCGCAAAAAGACAAAGTCAAAGCTTGCCGTATAACAGCCGTGTGACTCGTGTTTGCATGCCTCGCTGACGGGACCAAACTTCCCCCATACGCAGTGTTGGGGAAGTTACTCTAAACAGGTTATTTAATTACTAGTTACTAATTACATCTTTTGGTAGTGTAATTGCATTACTTCACAAATTACTCTCTCCAAAAAGTATTTAATTGCTTATTGCTTTCTAAATCCTATATCAACTTCGACTAGTTAAGTGATTCAAGGATGGACATGAAACAGCTCTTTTAATTCATAAAAAAAAACAAATTATTCTTAACTGACCAAAGTATTACAAATATGAGAAGGATGCATAAACATTGCATATTAAAATTAGACGTTAAATGTTGTTGTTAATTTCACTATTGTATATATGTGTGTGTGTGTGTGTGTGTATATATACACTCACCTAAAGGATTATTAGGAACACCCTAGTAATACTGTGTTTGACCCCCTTTCGCCTTCAGAACTGCCTTAATTCTACGTGGCATCGATTTCAACAAGGTGTTGCAAGCATTCTTTAGAAAATGTTGGCCCATATTGATAGAGTAGCATCTTGCAGTTGATGGAGATTTGTGGGATGCACATCCAGGGCACGAAGCTCCCGTTCCACCACATCCCAAAGATGCTCTATTGGGTTGAGATCTGGTGACTGTGGGGGCCATTTTAGTACAGTGGACTCATTGTCATGTTCAAGAAACCAATTTGAAATGATTCGAGCTTTGTGACATGGTGCATTATCCTGCTGGAAGTAGCCATCAGAGGATGGGTACATGGTGGTCATAAAGGGATGGACATGGTCAGAAACAATGCTCAGGTAGGCCGTGGCATTTAAACAATGACCAATTGACACTAAGGGGCCTAAAGTTTGCCAAGAAAACATCCCCCACACCATTACACCACCACCATTAGCATGCACAGTGGTAACAAGGCATGATGGATCAATGTTCTCATTCTGTTTACGCCAAATTCTGACCCTACCATCTGAATGTCTCAACAGAAATCGAGACTCATCAGACCAGGCAACATTTTTCCAGTCTTCAACTGTCCAATTTTGGTGAGCTTGTGCAAATTGTAGCCTCTTTTTCCTATTTGTAGTGGAGATGAGTGGTACCCGGTGGGGTCTTCTGCTGTTGTAGCCCATCCGCCTCAAGGTTGTGCGTGTTGTGGCTTCACAAATGCTTTGCTGCATACCTCGGTTGTAACGAGTGGTTATTTCAGTCAAAGTTGCTCTTCTATCAGCTTGAATCAGTCTGCCAATTCTCCTCTGACCTCTAGCATCAACAAGGCATTTTTGCCCACAGGACTGCCGCATACTGGATGTTTTTCCCTTTTCACACCATTCTTTGTAAACCCTAGAAGTAAGTGTGTGTGTGTGTGTGTGTGGTGTGTGTGAAAATCTCAGTAACTGAGCAGATTGTGAAATACTCAGACCGACCCGTCTGGCACCAACAACCATGCCAAGCTCAAAATTGCTTAAATCCCCTTACTTTCCCATTCTGACATTCAGTTTGGAGTTCAGGAGATTGTCTTGACCAGGACCACACCCCTAAATGCATTGAAGCAACTGCCATGTGATTGGTTGATTTAGATAATTGCATTAATGAGAAATTGAGCAGGTGTTCCTAATAATCCTTTAGGTGTGTGTATAATTGTATATATAATTATACAATTGTTCTACATTCTATACACAGTATTTATTTCAATTAAATCAGAAGTAACTAATTAAATTACAGAAAAAAATAAGTGTAATCACTTGCTTTACTTTTTCAAGGGAAAAGTAATTAAATTACAGTAACTAATTACTTAGTAACTAGGTACACCCAACACTGCCTGTGCGTGAGTTTAAAAAACAAAATGGTGGGCTACAGGTTATTTTTATGGTATGCCAGAAAGAGTTTATTTTTAAATTTGATCGTTTGTACATTTTTACCAGTATTTACCATAATTTCAATACAAAAAAATAAGGTATGAAAAATCTACAATATGAAAATGTATTTTAATATAAAAGCATTTTCTTTATAAAATACAAGATTTGGTCTTCAAAAAGCCTTTTTCCTAAAGGTACATTTTGAAAAAAGGGGGTAGTTTTATAATCAGGGTTGTCTTTTCGAAGCAATACACATCACTTCATCAAACCATCTACAGTGTGTTGGTTGAGTCAGCACTTTTTCAGTGAAGGATTAAACATCTCGCCAACAGCATGGTAAAGTCAAGTTCATCTTAAGAAGGAGAGGGGACATTCAGTCTTTGCTTTCTAAAAAGTTATCTTTTCTTTTGAGTGTCTAAGATTGCAGTGAATACTGCACATACGTCATTTTTAAAGTGCCATTTTATCTTTCAGGTTGAAATATTTGGCAGCTTCAGTACAGGACTTTATCTCCCTACCAGGTATTGTATATGAAAGTTGACAGATGTTTGAACTTGCAGTGATAAATTGAATTATTTTATTGTTATTGTTTTTTTTTTTTGTGTGTGCATTATGTAGTGATCTTGACCTGGTTGTGTTTGGAAAATGGGAAAAACCACCTCTGCAGCAGCTGGACCAGGCACTCAGGCAGAATAATGTTGCTGAGCCCTTCACCATTAAACTACTTGACAAGGCTACGGTTAGTCATTATCAGCCTTGTTCTTCAGTGAGCAACTCAAGCTCATAGTTCTTGCCTCTTTATTGAAGTGCTTTTTTTCTTTTTCATTCTTTAACCAGGTTAAAAACTAATTGAGATTAGAATCTCTTTTGCAAGAGTAAAAGTTATTTTCTTTTTTTGGTGTGAAGAAGTTTGTCGAGTTCAGACTAAAGTGATCAGTGACCTGTTAAATCTTTGTGTTGTACTTAGAGCTGCAACTAACGATAATTTTTTCTGTCGACTAATCTAACGATTATTTTTTCGATTAGTCGACTAATCTAACGATTATTAATTTTATTATTCTTTTTTACTGATTATTGTATTTCAAAGAGGGTAGTGAATTTGTATATTATTTTAACATGAAATCAATGAATGATGACAATATTAATTGTATTTCAGGAAGGGTAGTGTACATAGTATGCCATTTTATAATGAAATATAATGAACAAAAGAAGCTTTTTAAACATAATATATAATGATACTATTCATCATAAAATGTATACAGAGTAGGCCTAATTAGGAAAAGTTGTTTACTATAGTAGTTGAGTATGATTTACTTATTGATTTGTGTCAATAGTAAACGAAAATGCACTTGTATTTATCTGCAAAAGTTTCACATACAGGAGCTTTCAGCATAGTGTTAATGTATAACTAGTCGTCTATTTTGAAGATACATGTGCATAAACAACGACTAAAGCTGCCAGAAGTTTTTGCCCAAACTTCAAAGACACATTTAAATTATTAAAGCTAGAGGCATATCTTAACTTTAATGTTACTTTAATCATGTAAACTACCTATATACAACAAGTTATTATGCATATGTGTTTGGGACAGAGCGGAACCAGGTCGCATTAACAGCAGATATATGCAGCCCATAATAAATAAAAGCAGGAGACGTACTCGGGTCGGAGAAGAACCCAGGAAAATGTGACCGTCTGTTGCAATACACGCGCCACGGTTCAGCTGCGCGAGAGAACACTGGCAGCAGGGTTGCCAGGTTTACACAACAAAACCCACCCATTCGTTACTCAAAACTAGCCCAAAACAAGCCCAATCGCGTTTCGGGGAGGTTCTCTGGCAAACATCGCGTTCGGGGGGTTAAATATGTGTGTTTTTTTGCTTCAACCCGCGGACATGAGACACAGCCCGTGGCAACAGTGTAGAAGTAGCCCAATTCCGCGGAAAAAAGCGGACTTGGCAACACTGACTGCAGTGTGAAAGCTCCCGCTCTCCACGCGCACAGCTTCTGCTCTGCCACCGCGTGCAGTGTGAAACCGGCGTTACAGAGCGAACAAAGCACAGTTTTATTCGGCTTCTGTTTAAAGTACTCCCACACTTTTGAATGTCGCGGTCTGGCTTTATATGATAAATGATCATTTTCACTATGCCCGGGAGCAGAAGCTGCCATTATTCTAGATCTTCTGTTCCATTCTAGAACGTAAATGATGTGCCGCCGACGCGTCGACGTATTTTCGTAGTCGACGTCATCGACGACGTCGACGCGTCGTTGCAGCCCTAGTTGTACTGCATAGTTGTGACCGAGTCTTTGCAGCTTAGTTTTATTAACTTTTTGGACTAAGGAGGAATTTGGAGTTCTGAAACTTATAGTATCAAAATTCATTGTCCTCATATGAACCATTTAAAAATATTTTATGAAGTTGAACAACAAAATAAATGAACATGCAAGCAATTTGGAGGATTGTGAATGACAATGGCATTCAAGCACATATTCTGTACAGGGCTACATATTAGTTTCATAATTGCACTTTGATAGACATCATTTCTACGTTTGCAATCAGGGCTTATATCCAGTCCACAAGAAAAAAAAAACTATAAATTACACCTTTTTTGTGGTTCGCTGGTGATTGGGGAAAAATAACAGTAATTCCAATACAAATAATGTGTTTTTCTTAGAGCTAAGAGGAATCATTTTATTAATCCAAGTCTTTTTCTTAACAGGTACCAATAATTAAATTGACTGACAGAGAGACAGATGTGAAGGTAGACATCAGCTTTAATGTTGAAACTGGTGTCAAAGCAGCTCGGTTTATTAAGGATCATCTTAAGGTGAGAGCTTTCTGTAATTAATTTGAGCATGTTGAGCCAATATCAAGTGCTTGATTTGGGACTGCAGAACTGAAAACTGATTTGCATTGATATTGAATGATTAATGTAGCCATAACCTGACCATATATGAAAATCTAAATATTTCATATTGAACATACTATGTGCTGCAATTCTTTTATTTCTTCTTTTTAAATGTAGAAATACTCAGTGTTGCCATACCTGATCTTTGTGCTGAAGCAGTTTCTGCTCCAGAGAGATTTGAACGAGGTGTTTACGGGTGGTATCAGTTCCTACAGCCTCATTTTAATGGCCATTAGCTTCCTGCAGGTGAGGCACCAAGAAGAGTTGACTGGTAACATTGTGCTTTTACGCATGCCGTTTAAAAAAAAAAAAAAAAAAAAAGTATTTATTTATATATTTTTAACTGCTAATTGATACCAATTATCCTCATTTTGCAATGAGCCATTTAACCGTAATTTGTATTTATCGCTTGGGAACCTTGATGTTCATGATTGATTAGACATACAAAATTGATTGATTTGGTCATTAATGTCTTAATTGTTATAATAAACAGACATTGTCTTTTTGTTTTTCACAGCTCCATCCCAGAATAGACTGCAGAGCTTCTAATATTAATTTGGGCATCCTGCTCATCGAATTCTTTGAATTGTATGGACGGCATTTTAATTATCTGAAAACGGGCATCCGTGTGAAGGACGGAGGAGCGTATCTGGCCAAAGAGGAGATCATGAAAGTCATGGACAATACATACAGGCCCTCAATGCTCTGTATTGAGGACCCAAACTTACCAGGTATGAGTGAAAACCACCATAGATCAACCAGTTTTATCCCCTTGCAATAAAGGAAACTAGTCAGTCAGATTTATTGTCTTTGTACCACTTGCATTTTTGATTGTGACAACTAGAACCTCAGGAATGAATCAGAGTACAGCTACAGAATGATTTGCCTCACAGAATTAAAATCAACCGTAAGCTTTTGAATGAATGATTCTCTGTTTATTAGGAAACGATGTCGGCCGGAGCTCTTATGGTGCCATGCAGGTGAAGGAGGTGTTTAACTGTGCATACCTCGTCTTGAGTCACGCTGTATTTCCACTATCCCGCTCCTACCCCAACAGAAATATGGAAAGGTTAGTCCCAGATGAGTCCACAACTATTGCTCCTAAAGGCACTTAAAGACACTTTGGGCCAGATTGACTAAACAGGGAAAATTAGCAAGAGGGCAATTCCATAAATCCATGGAAGTGGACAGTTCTGTGCATGATCTACTGACAACGTGCAAATGAATGAACACAGACGCAGCCGGATCATTTCCATAATTTCCAACGCAGTCTACCATTAGCGTCTGGTTTAAGACTAGCTTTTTTAGGGCAGTAAATAAGGGGTCAAAACACCAGTACATTGACTAGCGCAAATCACCCATTGTAAATCACCTTGCGGGATTCATGTAAATACTCTCCTCCCAGAAATTTTGCGTCTGAAAGGGAACGCAAGGTTAGCTGCAAAAATCGATGTGGTTTTAGAACAAGAGTGAGTAAATGTAATATTTATTTATTTCTTTTTTTAACTATTCCTCACTTGTTTTGAATGTTAACATGCTGTGAATTTTACCATTCTCAATGTAAGGACTTATTTTAATTTTTGTGGCTAGACAGTGGAGTAAGTATTTTATCCATAAATGTGAAATTATCTATTTGTATTTTATTAGCATTTTCATGTAAATATTGGTATTGTCCTGCGATGTGACTGTCCTAATCATCAAAATATGTGGATATTGAGCTATTTAAATATTTGCATGATGTAATTGGGGCGTGGTCATGAATGTACATGTTACACATACATTTGTTTATGGTTTCATTATTATTATCATATATATATATATATGCACGCGTACGTATGTGGAACAACCACGTTAGTTCATTCAGTCCTGTGATGGCACTCTTCTACATAATAGCAATGGAAATCTTTTCTGCATTATGTATGAGCGGTTAAAGAATTATTACTGTAATTTTGTAACTATATATAACCAACTTTTTTCATTATCTTATCCTTCACAAATTAGTTTTGGGCTTTTAACATGATAGACTTTTCTGTGCATTGAAATCTGTCAGCCTCATTTTGTTGGAGAAATAATATTTTTTACACTTTCAATCTTAAGCACATTGGGACGCATCATTAAAGTGACCCAGGAAGTAATTAACTACAGGGAGTGGATCATTCAGCAGTGGGGAAACCGACACAATGCCAAGATGATTGACATTAAAAGTAAGTCATTGGAAATTATTTTTGTGGAAAGTACCCTTTTTTAATGCTTGGAGGACAGGGTGGGAAATTAACTTTTTAATTTTAACAGTGGCTGATGGATGCCCAATTTTACCAGCCACTTATATTTTTTTACCAGCCACTTTTTCCAGAACTCAAATTTATAAAAGAAAGTGCGCTTGCATAGTATGGGGTGAATTCAGGTTGATTGGGACACTTCTTTTCAATAGCAAAAACTGTCAGAATCATTTGATTTTGTAAACTATCACACACACAGTACTCAAATATAGCCTATATCTCAAACTGGCTGTCAAAGTGCAAAATGGATACAAATTTAACATCAGAGCAAGAACAAAATGTATGCAACTTAAATGAAATACTCAGGAGTCCGGATTAGTCTAATGCAGGTTAAACTCACAGCACACGCAGTGATGGAGCTCACAGCATTCTGAACAGAACCGCCAGTCATGAGCTGCTCACGTGAACAGTACGCTTTGCTTTCTTTTCGTTTCGAATTGTTTTGTAATCGTTTAAAAGAGGACATTTCAAGCTTTCTATACACATATTTCTCATGTCTGTGAGAAGTAGCCTATACGCTGAGTTTCGGATTATTTATGAGACTAGCTCCAGTTCATGTGCAATGCAAGTGATCGCTCCTGCGCCTTCATGTCAAGATTGTCTGCTATAGTCTATTTGCTTCTTATTTAATAAATCCGGGCAAATTGGTTGGTGAAACATCGATTAAAATTAAGATACAATTTATACAAAACAAAATTCACTTTAAAGAAAGACTTTCTACAAAAAAACCCTTAAGTGGTCTAAATCATTTCTGACCCTATGTCTTTGACATATATTACGCATTTTTGCTCTTTTAATTATCAATATAGCCTAGATGAAATTTAAAAATAGCCTTATAATATTTAAACATAAATATGAAACAAAATACATTGTTTAATGGCTACAACAGGTAGGCTACAGTACAGATAAATGTCATGTCTGAGCGGGATTTGAGGGAACGTTGTTTTACCGGTGAGCCTACACTGTTTTAAAAGTAACTGCGCTACTGAAAAATGTAGTTAAGCGCTAGTGTCGCAACTTGTATCTCGCTACTGCCCAACACTTGGCTGTATGGCAGTGCACTTGATATTAGACTTGGATGACTTGTGGTCTTTTATTGCCTCTAATTTAAGGTTAGTTGTTCCTCTAACAAACTAATTGTTTGCATTTTCTGACGACGCGTAGGTTCGACAGTAGCCGCGTTTCCATTAGCCATTCAGATTTGCGCAAAACTTTATAATTTCTAAATGTCGATAAACTATTGCGAAATGACGGCGTTTCCATTAACCGATGTTACGTGACTTTTTTTTTTTTCTCGTGATAAGTAATTCCACAAATTATGCCACGTATGTTGGTTTGTATATCCCAGTCACCGCACCAGACATTATTGTTAATGGAAGGAGATATAGGCGTGTTATTCAAGCATTAAATACAATTAAAAGAGCGAAATGTTTGAATTTGCATGGTGGTAACTGGTGTTTTTTTTTTTTTTTTTTTACCATTTCGTTATTTTGGCTTGGAATTTCGTTTGTTGGAAATATGAACTGAATTTAGAAATACTTTTCAAATTAAAAACTTTGCGTTTAATAAATCAAATACATTTTTTTGCAAAATAATCCGTTCCTTCAGTTCACGGCCTTTGTTGGTATTGAGTGTACACACATAAAAGTAGACAGTTTATAGTTTATAATTATGTCTTGCACTTATCTGTAATATTCCGCTGTCATAAAGGAAAAAATCCATCAGAACGCGTCGGCACCTTCGTCAGACAGGGAGTTAAATAAACCATAGCCTATTTAGTTTCATAGTTGGGCTGTTTAAATTTGAGCCTATAATATTATTTTATTGGTAACACTTTACAATAAGGTTTCATTAGTTAACATTAGTTAATGTATTAACTAACATGAACTAACCATGAGCAGTACAGTTGTTACTGTATTTGTTAATCTTTGTTAACGTTAGTTGATATAAATACAGCTGTTCATGGTATGTTAATGTTAGTTCACAGTGCATTAACTAATGTTAACAAGATTTTAATAATGTATTAGTAAATGTTGAAATTAACATTAACAAAGATAAATAAATGCTTTATGAGTGCAGTTCATTATTAGTTCACGTTAAGTAATGTAGTTAACTAATGAACCTTATTGTAAAGTGTAACCATTTTATTTTCATATGTTGATAAGGCCTATGAAAAGTGAGCAGCAAGAGTAAGCTGTAAGATGCTGACTCCGCAGTGGGCCTCTTAATACCGGGGATATGTCGCCATGTTTTTTTAACCAATAATTTTCCTTTCGTCTGTATCAGCTCAGCGCTGAAAACCAATCAAATGAGTTACTCGACAAAAGTGCATTATTGTTACTAGCAACAGCATTCTTTGACAAAAGCTGTCCAATCCGTTACAAGGCAGGTTTTAAGTAGTAACCAATAAAAATGTTTTTCAATTCAATCCACCCACCACTGTAGCTGGTATACAAGGCAAAGTCACCCGCTACTTTGAAAAAGTACCCGCCATTGGCTGGTGGCGGGTGTTAATTTCTCACCATGTTGGAGGATGAAGGCCAAGTGGATTTTAACAATGTTTCTGGTCATTTTAGTCCAGAATATTGTAGAAGACTTGGAGCAGACATCAAGTGAGGAACATCAAAGAGACTCCTCATCACCACACAGTGCAGGCTCACCTGTGTCGCTGTCCAGCGTCCAACAGCACTCTTCATCATCTTCCTCTGTGTCCTCGCTGTCTGAGAGTGACATTGTAAGCTCCTGGTGTAGTTTCTTGACCGTGCAAGAGAACTCATTAAAGGAAAATATCAGCACACTTCTGCATTATCCATTTAGTCAGCCTATATAAAACCATCAAGTTTGCTGTCATTTACATTGGCTTTGTAAATTGCTAAATCTGATATTTGAGGTTTAGTGGTCTCTTTCTTTATCTCTCAGGATTCTGACACACCGTGCAAAGCTTCAGTTCTTCATGAATTCTTTCCAATGTCCTGCATGACAGATACCAATCAGAAACAACAGAGAAAAGCAAATGCATCTGGAACTTTCATGTACTCTCGAAGTAAGGTAAGGCCAACATTCCTCTTTTTTTTTTATATATATATATATATATATATATATACATATACACGGTCATTAGAGAATGAGGAGGAGTCAATGGCTGCATCCGAAAGATTAGGCAGCTGACTTGTTGCCTCGCTGTCAGACAATGACTTTGCAGGCATTTTTTGTGCAGGAAGGCATGGGATGTGAAACTGATTTTGGACAGACTTCTGAGGCAGTGTAATGGTTTAATGATCTACAACAAAATAGAGCTTTGAAGCAAATATTTGATTACTAAAATACAAATTTCTCTTTAGAAATGACATTGAAAGGGGAAACCATTCGTCAAAAATTTACGTTTACACAAACTGACCAGCACCAACCACAACTTTTAGACGGCATATTTATTTTTTTGCTTAATTGTCATGGAATTGAATGCACAGTAGTGTGGAATATCAAAGGCAGCATAGATGTATCCTTTGCTGCCTTTGATATTCCACACTACTGTGCATTCAATTCCATGACAATTTAGCAAAAAAATAAATATGCCGTCTAAAAGTTGTGGTTGGTGCTGCTCAGATTGACTTAAATCAATCAAATTAAGGTATCTTAGGCCCCGTCCACATGAAGCCAGAGCTTTCCCCATCAAATCTTTTTTTTCCCCTCGTTTCAATAAATATCTGCGTACACACTAGAGCATTGAAAACGGCTCAAAACGATGTAGTATACATGCCAGGCCAGTGTGTGGCACTGTAATTCTGCCACAGAAATGCACTAAAAACGGAGAAGAGTTGTGGCTAGAAGGGGTACAGCAACAGTCAGAGGTGAGGCAAAATCTCACTATAAAATAACAATAAATAAATGTGCTACTTACCAGGGGCCCGTTCTTCGTACGTTGCTAACTCCGTTAGCTGGATTTGATTGTTGACGATTTGACATGATCTTGGATTGTTTGGTTCTTCGAAGCTCATCCTGGACTTGCTGTCATAGTAACAGGTCATAGTAACAGGTCCGTAAGCTTAAACCTGCTCATGAGCAGGCTTATTTCATGTAAACAGGATTAGATTGCATCTTGAGGTGATACTTAAAATCTGTCCCAGCCACTGCTACTTTATTACAAGAGTGCATTACTGAACCAGGGGCAATAATAATAATTTTAAATAATAATATAAAAATGTTATATTGTATATGTATATGAGAATGTATAATACTATAGACACAGCCACTTGACTGAGCGATTTATTTGTGATGGAATAATTACTTTATATAATTTTGTTTTTATTGGTTTACACACATGTTGTACAGTTACTCTGAGCCGTGCATTAATTTAAGTGATCACAGATATTATGGGAGTGGCTTGATGCAGCGCAAGAGATGCAGATCGATCATTTGATCTTGACCCATAAGAAACTTAAATACTGTCACGTTACAAATCTGCTTCAAATTGAATTAAAAATTAAATTACAACATTGAAATAAAAATGTAAAGGGTGTACAAATACTGTATAAAATAGTGAATTTAAATAATTGGTAATCATGTTAAAAAAAAAAACATTTATCATTTATCTATTATAACTTTTCTCTTGGTTTGGCTGTTTCCTTATAAAGGTTCAGAAATTTGTGGGGGTTTTTTGTGTAATTTGTCAAGTTTTGCCAGGTGGCTTTTTAATTATATGATGTCATTACGTTGCTGTCTTGACGCCAGCCAATCGCTGCATTGCTGATCGTGGTTTCGAGTATCGATGCATCTGCCCTCTTCAGGGAAAAAAAGAACGCGCAGTGATCTTAGATCATTTAATCCAGATATTTTAATCCAATCCGCAAATTCGTTTGAAGAACCAAATTAGCCAGAGATCAGTTATCACGATTAAAAGATCTGGGATCTGTCAAATCATCTTAGATGTATTAAGCGAGGTACGAAGAACGGGCCCCAGATGTGTTTTATTAACTCCTACACCTACCCCAACCCTTCAAGATTCAAGATTTCAAGAGTTTTATTTGTCACATACACAGTTATATACACAATATACAACTGGCAGTGAAATGTAAACAGGTCCGCTCCATGGACAGTGCAAATAACAGTTACAAGAAATTAAAATGGAAATAGAATAAAATTAGAATAAAAAGTATTAACATAAGTAGAATTATAAATAAATCATAAATAAATCAAGTAAAAGATAAAAATAGGAAATAAGATAAAAATAAAAATATAAAAATTAAAATATAAAAATATAAAAAAAAATAAGTGGATATGATAAGTGAGATAAACTGTAGACTTAGAAATAAGTGGTTTAACATAAATATATATATATGTATATATAAAGAAGTATAATGTGCAAGGTTTATTACAGGTTGTTACGCAGTAACAATAGGAAAGTAAAGTGCAGTGCAATGGCAGTATGTGGATGTTAATGTTTAAACTGGATGTTTATGTGTGTGCGGGGGTGAAGTGAAGTCACGTGACTGAGTTCAGGAGTCTGATGGCCTGGGGGAAGAAACTCCTCCTGAGTCTTTCAGTCTTTGCCATCAGGCTACGGAAGCGCTTACCAGATGGCAGCAGGGTGAAGTGAGAGTTTGCAGGGTGATTAATGTCTCTGATGATTTTAGTAGCTCTACCTCTGCAGCGTTTGGTGTAGATGTCCTGCAGAGACGGGAGAGCTGAGCCTGAGATGCGCTCGGATAAGCACACCACTCTTTGCAGGGCTTTGCAGTCGTGACTGGTGCTGTTCCCGTACCACGCTGTGATGCACTGAGTCAGGACACTTTCTATCGCCCCTCGATAGAAAGTTTTCAGGATGGCTGGTGAAACCCTGAATTTCCTCAGCTGGCGCAGGTGGTACAGTCTTTGCCTGGCTTTTTTCACCTGTGTCTGGATGTGTGTAGTCCAGGTCAGATCCTCGGAGATGTTCACACCCAGGTATTTGAAGCTGCTCACTCTCTCTACCGGTGTCCCGCTGATCGTGAGAGGGAAGTATGACCGATGCTGTCTCTTCCTGAAGTCCACAATCAGTTCTTTGGTCTTGTTAACATTCAGAGAGAGACAGTTGTCCTGGCACCATGATGTCAGTTGCTCCACTTCGTCCAAGTATGCCGTCTCATTGTTGTTGGAGATGAGACCCAGGACAACAGTATCATCAGCAAACTTGATGATCGAGGTGGAGCTGTGTGTGGACAAACAGTCATGGGTGTAGAGAGAGTAGAGCAGGGGACTCAGCACACAGCCCTGTGGAGCTCCAACACTCAGGGTGATGGAGGTGGAGGTGAACTGGCCTACTCTCACCGCCTGGGGTCTGCCAGTGAGGAAATCTTCAATCCAGAGGCAGAGAGAAGAATTCAGGCCTAGATCCAGGAGTTTGTGTGTTAGCTTAATGGGAACTATGGTGTTAAAGGCTGAGCTATAGTCAATAAATAGCAGCCTGACATAGTTCCCACTTTTGCTGTCGATGTGAGTGAGGCAGGAGTGAAGGACGTGAGAGATGGCATCTTCAGTCGATCTATTGGGACGATAGGCAAACTGAAGAGGGTCCAAAGTGTCAGGAATGGAGGAGCAAATGTTGTTTTTAATGAGTCTCTCAAAGACCTTCATGACTAAAGATGTGAGAGCCACTGGACGATAGTCATTTAGGCAAGAGGGTTTACTGATCTTAGGTACAGGGATGATGGAGGATCGTTTGAAAGAGGTGGGGACAACAGATGTAGCAAGGGACTCGTTAAATATGGATGTAAAGAGCCCTGCGAGCTGATCAGCACAGGACCGCAGAACACGACCTGAAATACCATCCGGCCCAGCAGCTTTCCTGACATCCCTAAACCCTAAACCTACCCTTACAATACTGCAAATACAGTAATTAAACAACGCAGTATTGATGTGCGCATGCCCAGTGCCCGTAGTTGTATCCCTTCTAGTCTTTCCCGCGCAGGACGTGGTGTGATGACATCACCGTTTCACAAAATATACGGATTTGCTGTACACCCGAAAACGCAAGGGTGTCGTTTTCAGATTTATCCACTCTGGGACCCGGTTTCCGTGTGGACGAAACGCTGATACGGTACAACATTTTAACGCGTCTCCGTGTGGACTGGGCCTTAGTAGACAGGATGTGGCATGACCTTTGGATTCAGATGTGCCTTGTTGCCTTATCTTGCCTGTGGAGGCATGATTTTTCAGGTTTCGGATGCAGCCGATATGTCTCATCAACTCTACATTATCCACCATGGTTTTTTTTTATTTTTTAAATGAACTGCTCTTTTTATCGGGCAATCATCTATATTTTAAGCGTGTCTGAACAGGTTATTTATTTGAGCATTTACTTAAGAACTCCTTTGAATGTCTGTGTTAGAGCTCATGTTCTGACAAAATAAATTTTTGCTTGTTTTAAGTTGGCCAGTGGAATTCCATTTGCGGTTGTAGTTACTAATGCACTGTTTTGTATTCCCTCTTCCTGTTTCAGTCACACCCATTACCCACCAAACAGTGTATGGATGGTTTGACTCATATGAATGGAGTACTCCATATGTCTTCTGTTTACTCCAGCTCAATACCCAGCCAGAGTCACTACACTAATGTAAGGGACTAGCTTGATCATATTAAACTCCTAGATCGTATTAATGTTTGGGGACTTGCTTGTTTGTAAGGATCTTAACCTAGTAGTTCGTAAACTAAACACAAGGCAGTGCTTGATGTAAATTGGGACTTCATATTGTTCTTTTGCATAGACAGTTTTGGACAGACTGAGTGACATAGAGTTTGATGTTTTCAGTCTTTAACCGGATGTTAATGCATTAATTTGCAGTTAAATGTATTTTCTGTAATTAGTAAAGTTCAATTGAATTTTACACCTACTAGTTTAATTTGTATCAGTCAATTTGGTTGTTTGTGTTGCTTAAAGTATTTATAAATGCTTACTGCTGGCTGTTATCATACTCAAGATGCTTAAAATACTTACATTTTTTTGTTTCAGAATGGCCAGAGGTTCAAGGGGCCTCCACACACTAATTGTTTAGAGCGTAACACTGTGACTGTTCCCAGAGGACATCATCCTCAGTATGGCCGTAACAGCTGGCGTCGGCGTCGAAGGGACACTGTTCCCATGAGCCTCAGCAGATAGTGCCAACCACTTGTCCACCACTTCCACTTCTGCCCAAGACCTTTGTTTTCCTAGGGCAAAGGTAACACTTCTGCTTAAGATGGGCGGTGTCTGAAATTGCACTTTGATTTGTTTCGTCTAGTGCTCTTCCTGTGACCACACATTTAAATGTTCCTGTTTATATTTGTACATATTCCTACTTCCTTTCTTTTTGTTTCTCTTTTTTCTGTATGAGTGTCTGATACCTCTTAGTTAATTTTTCATCTCTTGTTATTGCTTTTCAGAATATTTTTGATAACTGAAATCTTTTTGTGGCACCGCTAGGCTGTGATTGACTTTGTACTGTAAATCTTTACGTAATATACTATCTTTGTGCAATAATTTTTATTTTTTTTATTTTAGTTACATTTTAATTCTTGAATTGAATGTAAATTGACATTACACTATGGAGCACTTTGTATGTACATATTATTTTATCATGTTCAAATCCATATAGCTGAGATTGTGGTTTTGTGCATGTTAAAATCTTGTGTGTACTTCATACTACTTGCTCATCTGCTGGTCTTTCAGACATGCACTTCGTTTTGATACGGAGCAAATGATACAAACTTATCTCCCCCCTCAGACTTGTATACTCCCATCCATGTTGTATATTTTATTTAACACTTTAAAAGTATCCGTTGAATTACTTGAATATGCACTGTCTTAGGTTAACCAATTAGTATTCTCTTTTGACTATTTGTGCGAGATCTCCTAATTAAGGACATACTATTTCTACAATTTAAAGGGTAACTTGAATCAGTTTCATGTTCTCTTGCATTTTACATATTTTCCCCCACCCTCAAATTCATGTAATGGTGTAAATGCAGTCCTCTTGGACTTTCCATTTTGCCACCTTAATGGCGACTCTGCATCCACCTAGTATTTTTTTTTTAAATTAGTATTTTATTTTTTTATTAATTTTATTTTTTTGCCATGAAGCTGAATGCTTGTACAAAACATTTAACACAACATTTTTGTTCAATAACACATATTGACAAGAATTTGCATGAAAACATGATTATAGTTTCTAAGGCCTCTCTGATTCAATCAGACTCCATTTTGACCCTTTTCAGTATGATCTTGAAGCCAACTCTTAATTTTCCTAGATGTGCTGAGAACGCTGGAGGTTTGATCATCAGAGGTTTTATTGATACATGTGTCTTGAAAGGGGAAATGTTTTGCCAATGCAGTAAATTGCCAATTTTTAAAACAAGAAATCTAACACTAAAGGATATACAAAGAAAGTCCTCTCACCTGAAAGCAGGTAATGTTTGAATGTAATGTATGAAGTCTTAAGACTTTTTTTTTTTCCTGATATACTTTTTTTTTTTTTTAATGTATGTTTTGTACTCAAGTTATTTTTAAAATAAACATCTTAAACTGCAGCTGGGTTCTTTATACCCCTTTTCTGATTTTTATTAGGACCTGAGCACCGATGGTGTGAGGACCCTATTGGAATTGCTCTGTTTATTATTAGGGCCCAAGCCCTGAAAGGCCATATAGGCTATCACAAATGACTATCACTTGAAATCAAAACGCCATGTGAAGTGTTTGCCAAGATCACGTATGATGCATATGTCTTTAGTAAATTTATATTATATCAGTAAATAATTAATTTAAACATAAATTTCACATGATTTTATAAAAGTGGCTGTTTATAATAAACTTCCATAAAATGTAGACACGCAACTTACTCTTACCTGACACTGATATTAAAATCATCTTTGCTGTATCTGTGATTTGGCTCCATTTATTAATTTTTTTTTTTATTGGACCACCCATTTTGAAATAAAAGCACTCTTTATGGTGCATAAGATTGGTGCAGAAACGGTAGCTAAGGTAGGTCAAAAAACGCATGAAGAGAAGTGTTAGGATAATACAACATCAGCATTCGAACAGTATTCTGAACTCATTACAATTTGATTTTTGTTAAAGAGGAGAGACTAGTGGGCCGCCTAGTTAGCAATGGGATTGTGGTAAGTGGCGATTTTGTTACTGTTTCACCGCTGGTTACACCTACGACAAAAGTTTTTATATCGAATGTACCCCCGTTTATTGGGAATGAGGATATGAAGCGTGCATTGGCTCAGTATGGTAAATGTGCTAGTGCGATTTAAAATGATCCCGTTGGGATGTAAACATGAAGCACTGAAACGTGTTGTCTTTTCGGAGACAGGTATTTATGTTTCTGAATGTACCGGAATTGGATGTGTCTTTCAGAGTGGTACATAAAGGAAAGTCGTACATGATTTATGTTAATATAGGTAGCTTGAAGTGTTTTGACTGTGGGGATATTGGGCATAAAAAGTTGTAATGCCCACACAGAGCACAGGCGAATGAGGAGGCCGCAGGCCTAGTGGTGTAACGTTACCTGTCATTGGGGTAAATAGTACAACTTTTCAGTCTAAAGAGGAGAGTATTGCTCAGAGTGATGAATCATGTGAAAGTGTTGAACTAAAACTTCATAAGGAAGATAAAGTGAATGTGGTAGAGGAACGTGAGGTCTTGGAACACAGTGCAGAAATAGTGGTAGAGAAAGTAAGTGAAAGTGGTGTTTGTGAAGGGATCAGTAGGCCTATTGAAAATACTGAAAGCTCAAATGATGTTGAAAAACGTGAGGATTATGGAATGAAGGATGACGATACATTATCTGAGTTATCTGACATTTCTGAGTTTGGGTCACAGAATATAGATGAAACCTACTCTGTGCAAGAGATTAATGATTTTTTGGATTTGACGTTTGGAAAAACTGTTGAGGTGAGGGATTTTTTTTCCGGATATAGAAAAATTCATATGGTCAGTGGTGTCAATGCAGAAAGTTGTTATGAAGCCCTGTGTAAAAAGAAGAGATTCAGGTTGAAGAAGATAATAGCTAAATTAAGGAAAGAAAAAAGAGCTTTACAAAAATAGAATGCTCCAATGCACAGGGTGAATTTCATACTTTTTCATGTATCTGTTTACATTTTTTTTTTTCTCTTTTTCTATCTTTCTATGGAACTTCTAAAACTAGGTTCCTTAAATATAAATGGGGGCAGAGATGGGAATAAATTAGCTATGATTTCAGAGTTTGTTAAGCAATTTGATATAGTTTTTTTGCAAGAAACGCATACAGGTAATGATAATGAGACTCAGTGGGGTATGTGGTGGGAAGGGAAATATGCTCTTTGCCATGGAACAAATACAAGTGCTGGAGTAGCTATTCTTTTTTCCAAAAAATGAATGTAAATATTTTATCAGTAGATGAAATTGTGAAAGGAAGAGCAATTTTAAGTAAAGTTGAGATTGAAGGAATAACATTTGTCTTAATTAATGTATATGCTCCTAATAATGGACATGAACGAGTGTTTTTTTTTATTTTTATGGAATTGAGGTCAGTTATTCAGAAGTTTGATGATACTGTGTGCATGATAATTGGGGGTGATTGGAACTGCACAACAAATTTCATAGTTGATAGGAATGGAGAGGAACCGCACAATCAGTCAAGTATGCAATTGTTAAAGGGGTCATAGAATGGTACATGCACTTTTACAAGTTGATTATACGGAAATGTGTGTTGGCAGTGCCTGTACACAACCATCCTATAATGATAAAAATACATCCAGTGTTTTTTTTTAATCTCCTTATATATTTTCCCCTGTCTCAAATCGAGCCGTCTGACCATGTGACGTTACACGGTGTACGCCCCTCCCACGATTGTTGATTGACAGCAGCGTTTCAACACAGACCCGCCCTGAGCGAGCTGTCATCAGTCCGCCATTGTTGATACGCTGGAGCAGAATGGCGTCTAAGCGATTGTGGTGTTGTGTTGTTGGGTGTAATAACGAACACAGCAGTCATTTTGATGTTCCTAAATCCGAACTGCTGAAGACCCAGTGGCTGCAGTGCTGAGTTTTGTTTTAGAAGGGAATATTCCCCCCCGATCAACGTCAATGTTTGCGCAATCATTTCTCAGCAGACTGCTTTATAAACGAGCGTCAGTATAAAGCAGGTTTTGCTAATAAGCTGCTCTTGAAAAAAGGATCGTGTTCCTGCACCTCAGGAAGATCGAAGATGTGAGTGTAACGTTTTATTAACCTTTATATTAATCTTTGCAAATCGCTTGCACGCTTCACGATGAATGAGGCTAAAGTTTACAGGGTAAGTTACATTACGGCATGCTTTCTGTGTATGACGTTCTCAATATAATTCATAATCCCACGTTTATAATGAACAACGCGTTATGTTTGTTATTACAAACTGTGTACTCGGGTGATAAAGTTAACGTGGTAACACTACACTAAGCTTACTTTTGTACATGGTTTATAACGGCGTCTGTTACTGATTAAGAAGTAATGTAAAAAAAAAAAAATCTTATAACATAACATCAATCTGTCAATGAACTAACACATCAGTAAACACATAGCAACTACGCTACTCTGCCAGTACAAAGATAGATCAAAGTGACATGACGTTAACCAACCATTCAGAAACGTCCTGTTCGAACTTCGATGGGTTCGTCATCTGTTCCTGGTCCGACTCCGGTTCAAAATGATAAGGTTGCTTAGATGTGTCTTCAGAGACTCCCGTTGCCATTATTTCTCGAAAATATACCCTCAAATGTTGTCAAGGCAACACTCCACGTGTGTTGTGGTGTTGTGTCGGGTCGAACCAAACGCCCCACAGAGCAGAGGGGGCGGGGTGAGCAAAGCTCATTATCATTTAAAGTCACATACACTGAAATGACTTGCTGAAAACTGAGCTGGTTTTGACCAGGTAAATTGAGTGTTTTCTTACAATACTAATGAGAATTTTTAATTAAAGTATATTACAAACTTTTCATTTAGACACTAAAGAATCATATTAACTTGTACAAAAATGTAATTCTATGACCCCTTTAAAATTATAAATGAATTTGACTTAATACATTTGTGGAGAAGTAGGAATATAGGAGTTAGACAATATACTTGGTTGAAGGTATCAAGTAATCAAGTTAGTGGTGCTCGGTTAGATAGATTTTATTTGGGGAAGATTTGGATTAATAAGGTAATGAATGCTCCGTGCACGCGTATAACGTTACCGAACGGTCCGGTACCGAATCTTTAACAGTTCACAGTCGGCTTGTTTGAAGCGCGGAACACACTTCAATCCGAGTTCCCACACGAACATATTAAGTATTCAGTCCATTTTATCACGAGATTCAAACGATAAATGCTGTTTTGACGCTCTATATATATGGCGTGACTGGTCACTTCATGATCACAGTTCAAGCGGCCGCGCGTGAACGCGATCATCTGTGAAGGCGATCGATCATCTCTTACGGTGATCGGTATGCTGAGGATACATTACAACTTACTGTCATGTATATATGTGGTGTAATCGCTAAATCAGTGTTTCAATGACGTCAATATAACTGCTTGTAAACTAAACCATAACGTTAGCATCACATAATTACCCCAGGCAGTCATTCAGTGTGCACAGAATTTTATACACTAGAGAAATCAACTCTTTCACTAAATAAAAGCTCTATATTAGCCTATATATTCATTACATTTTACTTAACCTGTTAGTGATGTCTTGATTATTTCATGCATGTTAAATAAACCTGTCATGAAAATGACAGACACTGTGTATAAATTATTATATTTTAACAACAAATTGGAGAAAACTTTTATAATTAGATTTAGAAGTTAATGCAAAAACTGCCTTATGTGAAGTTTACATGTTTGCAAACAATGTGTTATTTGAGTGTTGATTATTATACCTAAAAATAAATAGCAACTGAATAGTTTGGGCTCTATTTTGTTAACCTTTAATATTAATGTGCAAGTAAGGGCTCCCTATATAGTTTACAGCAATATCTTCAATACACTTTTAGATATACCGGTAATTTAATTAATTCAAGGACAGACACTTTTTTTCTTCTTCAGTAAACAACTGTTAAATCTAAAAAGCAATTTTGTAAAACTGCTGTACCGAACTCCATGATTTCAAAACTGAGGTACGTACCGAACCGTCAGTTTTGTGTAACACCTCTGCTGTCAGTCTTTTATTTTTTGTCATGCGTCACAACACTTCCTTGAGTTCCAGGTGTTTCCGTGTTGTAAATAAAATCATTTTTTAAATATTAAATGTGTCACTCTCTTTAAGTCACGCTCAGAAATGTGTCATTTGCATACCTCAAAAAAACCTCTAAATACCTACTAAAAAAACTGGAGACCAGTGTCGTTGCTTTGCTCGGATTACAAAATATTTTCAAAGGTGCTAGCAAAAAGACTTAAAGGTCCCATGGCATGGCATTTTTCTATTATTTTATAATGTTTCCTGAGGTGTACTTATATTGTTAGTATGATTTTTACATCATAAAATGTAGAAATAAAAGGCATTTTTTCTATACTGCTGTTTGCCCTGTGGCTGAAGGCCCTGTTACAAGAGGCGTGTCTGCTGTGAGACTTCAGTAAAAACGCCCACTGTTGTGATTGGCTGACATCTTTGCATTTGAGTGGAGGGGGCGTGGTTTAACGTGGTCTACGAGGCACGAGCAGGCACGAGCTGCTGCCAGAGAGACAGATGGACTGGAGTTCACTTCACATCGGTTCTGTCAGTCTCAGTTCAGTGAACTGTTTTAGTTACAGCATATACTTCAGGTTATTAGTCTATTTCTAGTCGGAGGGGCTGTCACTCATGTCAGAAAGTTAGTAACTTTAGTAAATTATGGATCAGCGCTGACTGGAGACGCGAACCGTTTAGAACGATTCAGTCCGATTTGGTGAACTGATTCGGTTCACTAAAAAGAACCGGTTCAAAAGAAAGATCGTTCGCGAACCGGACATCACTAATGTACCAGAGACTGAGCTCAGCGATTGCTAATAAAGGTATTTATAGTAACTACTGAGTTATGAGAGCGCTGTCAGTCAGCGCAAGTTTATTGTGTTTGTATTTGAGAGTTCTGAATAAACACGAGTCCCAGTCACGCCGAGTCCGTCTTCATCATTATTACCAACTTTGTAACACATGCAAAGTACCATTACAGCTGTCGAGATGAACGAGTTATGAGTAAGTGTTGATAATACCATTATTTTTAGATATGTTCCTATCATATGGAAAGCGTCAGTGACGCGCATTGAGTACACAGCGCAAACAAAGACACAACAGCATTAATCGAATGTAATCCAGTTTATTGTGGGAATAGCTGGCTAGCCTAGCCCGGATACCCTCACGCTTACCCCCCTTCTGCTTAATCTCGCGCCGCGTTTGGTGCCTCCGCTGTGGGCCAGATGCAGTACAGGGGGTCGGGGATGTTGAAGGCCGACCGGTCAGCCCGAGCCTCGGCGTGCGTGAGGTTTTTTCTCTAAAGATGTTACTCTGCTGATGTTGAGCAGAAACGACTGTATGCACATTGTAGAACAGATAGACGCGACGAGGACGTACAAAAACACTGACTCACAAGATAGAAAACACGAAAACACCGTTCTGTCGGGAGAGAGAGAAGCCACAGCGTGTCCACGAATAATAAATAATTAGCTACACATAAGAAATCACTGATCACAGATCAGAAGGAACTGAAAAAAGACTTCTGTTTTCATTTGTACATCCAAACACTGAGAAACTGCCAGCGTTCACTCGTTCACAGGCAATGATCTCGCGAGCGTTTGCATGGGCGTGCCAGATTCTCTGGGCGGAGGAAAGGGAGGTAACCGCTCCTGCTTGGACGTCAAACCAGGAGACTTCAGGATTGGCTCGTCTGGCCTGTCATTTTCTCAAAGGCAGAGAAAGACAGCCAGAACTCGGGTTTACACCGATCAACATTTCTATCTTCTTGGGGACAATATTCAGGCTAGGGGAACTCATATTAATGTTGAAAAACCTCATAAAATGAAAATTTCATGCCATGGGACCTTTAAGAAATATCTGTGTTAGTTCATAGAGACCAGTCCTATTGTATACCTGATAGATCAATTATGGATAATTTATTTTTATTGCGTGATGTGATTGATTTTAATCAAAGTAATAGTTTTAATTTAGGAGTACTTTCGCTTGATCAAGAGAAAGCTTTCGATCAACTTGATCATGAGTATCTTTTCACTGTTTTAAAAGAGTTCTGTTTTAAAAAAGTTGTTGTATTATAATGCTTTTGTAATGGTCAAAGCTGGAGGTGGATTAAGTTCACCTATAAGGATGTCCAGGGGTATCAGACAAGGCTGTCCACTTTCTGGACAGTTATATAGTCTTGTAATTGAACCATTTTGTGCCAGTTAAGAAAATAACTAACTGGAATTTAAATTCCAGATTTAAAGAGTACATTTAAAGTATCCTTATCAGCGTATGCTGATGATGTCACCGTGTTTATAAAAGGTCAAGATGATGTGAAGGTTTTAACAAAAATTTTGTGAATTGGGGAAAAAGTGAGGGGTATATTATTGGTAAATGGGAAGAAGTAGGACCTCCAAAACTACCATGTGGTTTACATTGGGGTAGAGAGGGGATAAAAGCATTGGGTGTGTTTTTGGGAAATGAGCAATTTCAGACGAAAAACTGGGAGGGATTGCTGGAGAAGGTGTCAGCCCGATTGTCTAAATGGAAATGGCTATTACCACAATTGTCGTACAGAGGGCGAGTCTTGGTCATTAACAACTTGGTGGCTTCGACATTGTGGCATAAAATGACAGTTATGGAGCCTCCATTTGAGTTGGTTTGTAAAATACAAAGGACAATCGTGAATTTATTTTGGAGTGGGGCACACTGGATCCATGCTGCAGCGCTTTATTTACCTGTCCACGAAGGAGGTCAAGGGCTGGTGGATGTGAGAAGTCGGTTGATGGCTTACAGGGTACAAGCAGCACAAAGACTTTTATATAAAAAAGACTTAGCTTGGGCCCATACTGCAAGACTTATTTTGAAGAACGCAGGTGGGCTCGGGTTGGATAAGCATTTGTAAGCATTCCGATGATCCAAACAAGGCTTTTGTCTTCAGTAAGCGTATCTTCAGTTTTGAAGAGTCATGGGGTTGTGAAAATGAGACACCTCTTGGATGATGATGGATGGAAGTCGGTTGAAATCCTAAAGGAAATGACGGGACTGAAATCTGAACGTCTTTTTTCAAAACTGATAGAGGAGATCTGGAATGTATTACCAAGTGTGAACAGAGCGTACATTGAAAAGAGTCGACCGATGGACTTAAGAGATACAGAAGAGGATTTTCCAAAAATCAGAGTGTCTCCAGTTATACTTGAAGAGAGAGTGGAAGAAAATATGGACTCAATTCTGTATTTTGATACTCCTCAGCTGGACTGTTTTGAATCAACATCAAAGAAAGATATTTACTATTCTTCAGTAAAAATCACACATCAAGTTTCTCTTAAGAGAATAAAGGTTTCGAAGTGGCCAGGTTTTTTGGGACCAGACTTCCTTGTGAGAGACAGGTGGCGAACCCTGTATAAGCCTCCCATAGAGAAGAGGACAGCAGATCTGAAGTGGAGGCTTATTCACGGGGCGATAGCTACAGACAGACATGTGGCGCACCTGAATCCATCAGTGGGTGGTGAATGTAGATTCTGTGGGGAACAGGAAGACTTAGAGCATTTATTTTTAAAATGTGGAAGATTACAAGGGTTTTTTAATTTTCTTAAAGATTTGTTTAAGGAATTTGATGAAGAATTTTCTGATAGATTATTTATTGGGGGTGTTAAGTATCGGTATTCAATGAGGAGGATGACATGTTTGTTAAATTATTTGTTGGGAACAGCAAAATTGTCAATCTGGAAAATGAGAGAATAAAGGGGCAAAACTTGGGACTACTGAAGTGGAAATGATGTTTAGAAAATTAGTGGGTGGAAGAATCAGAATCGAATTTGCTTACTATAAACTTGTGAATAATGAAATTGATTTTTGTGATATTTGGGGTTTTAAAGATATATTGTGTGGTGTTTGAGGGTCCGTTGTTTTTGAATATTTAATTGTTTAATTTAGTTTTTTTCAATATTTTATTATATGATTATTGTGAATATGTATGAGGCATAAGTTGTTATAAAATAAGTGTTTTAATCCTCTCTCTCTCGCTCTCTCTCGCTCTCTCTCGCTCTCTCTCGCTCTCTCGCGCTCTCTCGCTCTCTCGCTCTCTCTCTCTCTCTCTCTCTCTCTCTCTCGCGTGTATTCTGATGACTTTGATATAGTTATTTTACATTTAGTGGGTTTAACTTTGTATTGCAGCAAATGATAACTTCACATTTGAAATTAAACTATGACACTATATCACTAGACAGGACTAGTTTTCTAAATTATATTTGAGTTACAATTCTCATCACCCAATATCTGTGATTTCAAATATATTCAATATATTAAAAAATAATGTTTTCACCCAATATCTGTGATTTCAAATATATTCAATATATTAAAAATAATGTTTTCAGAGAGTGAAATAAAAAATCTTTCTCCCACTATTTAGATTTTATTTATTTTTGTTGTTAAAATCTTGTGAATCTTGTTCAATGTGCAGAGTGCCTCTCTCTGTCCTTCCCCTCCCCCCTCACTCTCAGGCTCACCCTGTGTGTGTGTGTTTGTGGGGGGGGTCTCTCTCTCACCCTGTGAGTTTGTGTGTGTGCCTTTCTCTCTTGATGATGATAATTTACCCGTTTCATATCATAGACTATCACAAATAACTATCACTTTAGTGTGAATAAGTAAAAGAAGAATTAAAGCTGCGAGCAGCTATGACGGGCCCAAGCCGGTGGCACCGCCACGCCAGTGGCATCAGCATAACTGTGCACGGCAGGCAATAGGATTATTAGGGCCCAAGCCCTGAAAGGGCGCAGAGCCCTATTGTTCCCCTAAAGATTATTCTTTGTTTTTTTTTTGTTTTTGTTTTTTTTCGACTTCTCGGGTACTTTTAGGGCACTTAACATGCTCAAACTCTTGAAACTTTGCACAGGCGTCGGAATGCCATCAGAGCCGGGCTGAAGCGGGTACCTGGGCGTGGCAGGGGGGCTCGACAGCGCCCCCTTAAGTGGGGTCTGAAAACTTGGTCCATATATCAAACACACTTGCACATACATGTATGAAACTCGGTACACATATAGATCTCATCGGGCCGAACAACTTTCGTGCTCATAGTTATGCGTTAGCCCAACAGCAAGTGAGCTATTATGGGTTGTTCGGAAAACGCATGCTCTGGAATTTAATATACTCCTCCGAGGCCATTGTTTCGATCATTGCCAAACTCGGTCAGCATGAAGTGAACATATTCAGGATGCTAAATTGCGAGCGGATTTTTGATATCTCGAATGGTTTGGCCGTGGCGAAGCAACGAATTTATGGCGAGAAAAGGGAAACAGGAAGTGTGTTTTAACTTGTGCAAACATTGACTGATTTGGTTGAAACTTCAGCTGTGTGTTCGTTGTAAGAGGCCGATCACACGGATATGACTTTTGTGAGTCAAAGTTATAGCGCCCCCAACTGGCAGCAGGAAGTGTGTCACTTTCAAAAATGCTTTGAATCACCATCTTATTTTCACCCGATTTACTTCAAACTTCATCAGTATAGTGTGAAAACATGACAGATAGAGACGTATGAAATGGATTCCTGATTTTTTAAATATTGTTGCCATGGCAACGTGTCAAACTTGAAACTGCTTGACACTCAACACACACATCAGAGATGTCAGTCAGTACACATGGGCAAAGCCTCAGAAACGGGCGGGGATGAGGGGCTCTATAGCGCCACCTTTTGACAAAAGTGGGGGGGTTAGTTTTATCTTCAGTCACCAAACTCGGAACATATATTGTTCTCTTCGAGCCGGACAACTTTCTAATTTACAGTCATTAGCTCTGACCAACAGGACGTCAGATATTTTGGTTTGAACGTGAATATTTGGTTAAATCGGGCTCTGAGTTTTTAAGTTCTCCTCGTAGGAGATTTATTCAATCTCCACCAAACTCGGTCAAAATGAAACAAAGATACGGAAGATGCTAAAATGCGAACGGATATTGGATATCTCAAACAGTGTTGCCATGGCGAGGGATTAAATAAGGACAAAAAAGGGGAACAGAAATTGTCTCATATCTTGTAAAATCATATTTTGATTTCAATTAAATTGAGATTGTATGTTTGGTAAGTGAACTTAGATTAATTTAAAATGACTATACTATTTTTCAGATGAATATATATATATATATATATATATATATATATATATATATATATATTTCTTTGAATAATCTATTGTGCCGGTGTGTGCTGCCCTTCCCTCAATGAACACAAGATGGCAGCATTGTGTTTGTTTTGAAACAGGATAAAAAAAATTCCATCTCTCTTTTCATCTGCAAATCAGTCTTTGTGTGTGTGTGTGTGTGTGTGTGTGTGTGCACTTGTTTATGTGATTTATGAGGACACAAATTTGTATAATGACATGGGTATTACACTGGTATTACAACGTGTATGTGTGTGTTTAAAATCATACTAAACAATGTTTTATTAAAATGTAACCAAATAGCTTTAAAAAAAAATCATACTATTTTTCAGATCAATATATTTATTTTATTTAATATATTTCTTCTGAATCTTCTGAATATTTATTCTGTCTGCCCTCCCCTCACTAAAAGGTGGCAGTGTTGTTATTTTTGAAACTCTCTTTCTCTCTCTGTGTGTGTGTGTGTGTGTGTGTGTGTGTGTGTGTGTGTGTGTGTGTGTGTGTGTGTGTGTGTGTGTGTGTGTGTGTGTGTGTGTGTGTGTGTGTGTGTGTGTGTGTGTGTGTGTGTGTGTGTGTGTGTGTGTGTGTGTGTGTGTGTGTGTGTGTGATATGTAGGTTTAGTGGTAGTGTGGGGGGATAGAATGTACAGTATAAAAACCATTAAGTCTATGGAATGCCCTCTGCCTGTCTTTCCCCTTCCCCCTCTCTATCACTCTGTGTGTGTGTGTGTGTGTGTGTGTAGGCGTTTCTCAATGTCAAGGAAGGATCCTCGGAAGCCAGAATTCCGAGGATGCTACGTCATCGACGTCCGTCGAAGGACTGTTCCAATGTCGAGGATCCTCGGAATTTCAACCAAGGTCTGAGTCCTTCTTTCGAAAGATATGCCATATACAGGAAAGGATGCATACGAGTAGACTTCGCGGACTTAGCGTTCTCAAATCACCCACAATCCTATGCGCGCAGCTTTGCTATCTTGTTCAAAAAATACAAATTATCGGACGTTGGCGGAGCGTTAACGGGGCAATATGCTTTCAAGTGTAAGTATTTACGTTACCAAACATTAGTTATAACCGTAGTAAATGTAAGTAAAGTTTAACTTTTAAATGCCAGTACAAATTACAACCGTTATACAAATGATGTTATTGATGGCTAACGGACCTTTTCACTGACGTAATGAGGCTGACGCGCACTTGCTAGCCTGTTCCATTTACCTGTTCTCCGAATGCTAAAGAGGAGCCTCGCCTAGTCTCTGAAGGAAGTGACTTGGAAGGACCAGTCCTGCAGAGGAAGGATCCTTGACATTGAGAAACACCTAGAGTGTGTGTGTGAGACTTTCTCTCTTGATGATGATAATTTAACATTTAACCCTTTCATATAGGCTATCACAAATAAATAACTATCACTTGAAATAAAATCGTCATGTGATGTGTTTGCCAAGATCACGGATGATGCATATGTCTTTAAATTAATTATTACTTATTTTATAAATATTTCTTTGAATAATCTATTGTGCCTGTGTGTGCTGCCCTTCCCTCAATGAACACAAGATGGCAGCATTGTGTTCGTTTTGAAGCAGGATAAAAAAACCTTCTTTCTTTCTTTCTTTCTTTCTTTCTTTCTTTCTTTCTTTCTTTCTTTCTCTCTCTTTCTCTCTCTCTCTTTCTCTCTCTCTCTTTCTCTCTCTCTCTTTCTCTCTCTCTCTCTCTCTCTCTCTCTCTCTCCCTTCCGGTTTGTGGGAGAGGATGGTTTATGGACTTTTCTAATTTCGATTATTGTCTTTTCTTACTTCTTTTGAATAAAATCGATATTTAGATTTAATATTAAATCTAGAAGTTAAATTTTTTGAGTTTGATCGAAGAGTTGTAAAGTTTGTTTTTCACGTAGTGGGTGCAGGGATGGCGTCGCACCTGGTGCGAACGCCGTCTCTGTCGCTCCGTCATGGAATCAGATGCATCACTCAAGTTGGAATAACAGTTGAGGAGGTGTTGCTGGATGTAGCTGAGCGAGTGGGACATGAAAACATAATTTCAGCGTCCCGGATGAATAAGGCCGTGGTGGTGTTTTTGAAAGAGGAACTGTTGGTGAACCGGTTGGTAGAAAGCGGAATTGTGGTAAGTGGAGCGTTTGTCATTGTTCAGCCTCTAATATCCCCAACGGTAAGGGTAATAATTTCAAATGACATGTTAGGTTGTCATGCCCACATAGAGGAGTGCTGAACGAGACAGGTCAGAGTAATGATACGAATAGTAGTATGGAGAAAACTGTGGAACAAGAGGTGGAAACTGAGGAGCAAAATGTGCAAAATGATAAGGATTCAGTTAGTGTTAGTAAGCCTACTGAGGGTGAGACCAGTACGGAAACGTATAAGATGGTAGAAATTGTTAATGGTGAGACCAGGGTGGTTGAAGAAATGGTGATAACAGAAACTGTGAAAAATGCAGAACAAGTGGAAAAGGTAGAAAGTGCTGAAAAAGTTATGTTAGTTGATGGGGATCTGTCAGGAAATGAGGGAATGGTGACTTTAGAGGACAAACAATCAGGAGAAATGGTTGAGAATGAAGGAGAGGAAGAAAGTGAGGATGATGCTTTGTCAGATGTTTCAGAGGTGTCCAATTTATCTCAGATGGGATGTGAACAGTTTTATTCTTTGGAAGAAATAGATTAATTTTTGGATGAGACGTTTGGGAAAGTAGCAAAGTGGAAGATTACTTTGTTGATACAAAGAAATTTGAACGTTCGGTTTTATATTGGATGAAAAGAGTTGGAGAAGACAAACAAAATAAGAGGAAAAGGTTTCGACTGAAAAAGCTTGTCACGAAAATAAGGAAGGGGAAAACCCTAAAGAAAAGGAAATTTAAATGATTTGTAATTCACTAAGGGTGTCTCTTTTTCTATCTTTTCTGTCTCTCTTTTCCCTCTATTGCAATTTTATGGAGGTTGTTAGAGTAGGATCCTTAAACATCAATGGGGGAAGAGATAGAGTTAAAAGAGCAATGGTTTCTGAATTTATTAAATTAAATTATGTTAAAATAAGTTTTTTACAAGAAACACATTCTGATAGTAATAATGAAGTAGAGTGGTATAGATGGTGGGAAGGCGAGTGTAAATTAAGTCATGGAACTAATTTTAGTATGGGAGTAGCAATTATTTTTTCAAAATCTCTTGATTTAAAAATTGTGAAAACTATAGAGATAGAAAAAGGTCGAGTTTTATTGGTTATAGCTGAAATTCCAAGTATTAAATTCCTTTTTATTAATGTGTACGCTCCGAATATAGGATTGCAGCGTGAAATAACATTTCAAAAGTTAAAGGATGCAATAAAACAAAATGATGATGGAAATACCTGTGTTGTAATGGGAGGCGATTAGTTGCACACCAAATTTTTTAATGGATAGGAATGGGGAAGAGCCTCACTTAAAATCTAGTAAATTACTTCTTGATATCACAAATCATTTTAATTTAGTGGATGTGTGGAGAAGTAGAAATAAGTTGGTGAGGCAATATACCTGGTTTAAGATGCTAGATTCTGTTGTGACAGGAGCAAGATTGGATAGGTTGTATATAAGTAAATCTGAGATAAACAGAGTTATTAATACTTGTATATTACCAAATGGTTTTTCAGACCATCATATGGTGACTTTAGATTATAACATAGTAAAAACTTCAAGACCTAAATTTTATTGGCATTTTAATGTAAAATTACTACAAGACAAGGATTTTTTTGAGAAGTTTTGTAGTTTTGGGGATACCTGGAGACAGAGGAAATCTCATTTTGAAAATCTGATTCAATGGTGGGAGGTTGGAAAGGCTCATATTAAAGTTTTTTGTCAACAATTTTCTTATAATGCTTCGGCCATAGTGAAGAGAAATGTGAAAAATTTGGAGGTTGAGATTAATGAAATGCAAAAAAGAAGGAATGATGTTGATGATTGTGGGTCAATGAATATTATAAAAAATTAAAAAATGGAGTTGAAGTCATTGTTGGAACAAAGAGTGAAAGGTGCACTAGTTCGAGCTAGAATATCGGCAATTAAAGAAATGGATGCTCCAACTGCTTATTTTTTTGGCCTCGAACGGAAAGAAGCACAAAAGAAATGTATGTTTCATCTTAAAAGGGACAATGGAACAATGACTTCAGATCCAATAGAGATGAGAAGGTTGGGCATTGATTTTTATAAAGAACTATTTGGCAATACGGACTGTGATGTTGCATCTATGGACCAGTTCTTAAAGGACCTTCCTAAATTAAGGCCTGAGGAACAAAAGACATTGGACATGATGATTTCTTTTGATGAACTTTCAAAGGCTGTGCAACAGCTTTCTACAGGAAAGTCACCTGGAGTCGATGGGTTACCAGCGGAGTTTTATCAAGCATTTTGGGGTGTTTTAGGAGATGATTTGTATGATGTATTTTGTGAAAGTTTTAAAAGGGGTTGTCTACCGAAAAGCTGTCAGAGAGCTGTGTTATCACTGCTGCCAAAAAATGGAGACTTAGGGTTGTTGAAAAATTGGCGCCCAGTGTCGTTAATATGTTCAGACTATAAAATACTGTCTAAGTGTTTAGCCAACAGACTAAAACATATTTTGCCTTTTGTGGTGGAAAGAGAACAGACTTATTGCATTCCTGGGCGTACAATAATGGACAATTTGTTTCTTATGAGGGATGTGATTGATGTGTCTATGAGAAATAATCTTGATGTGGGGTTTTTATCTATTGACCAAGAGAAGACTTTTGACCGGGTAGGTCATGAGTACCTTTTTACTGTGCTGAAAACGTTTGGATTTGGGGAGAATATTATTTTGTGGATAAAAATACTGTATGAAGATGCTTCTATTATGCTTAAGATAGGAGGTGGCTTGAGTTGTCCAATCCCTGTTAAAAGAGGAATCCGGCAGGGATGTCCTCTATCAGGACAACTTTATAGTTTAGCCATTGAACCCTTATTGTTTAAACTAAGAAAAGAGTTAAAAGGATTAATGATACCAGGTGATAATTCAGGGTTAAGGTATTCTATATCTGCGTATGCAGACGATGTGAATATCTTTATTACTGGTCAAAATGATATTCAGATACTCTGTAAAAATATAAACCTGTATAAAAAATCATCTTCAGCCAAGGTTAACTGGGCAAAGTGTGAAGGGTTTGCTCTGGGATCTTGGGTTGATAAGGGGCCACCTCAACTTCCTGAAGGACTGAAATGGGGAAGGGGAGGCATTAAAGTTTTGGGGGTGTTTCTGGGGACCGATAAGTATAAAGAAAGAAATTGGGAGGGTCTGCTGGAAAAGGTTGTTGCCAAGTTTTCTAAATGGAATTGGCAATTACCTGAACTATCATATAGAGGCAGAGTCTTAATTACCAACAACCTGACAGCTTCTATGTTATGGCACAAACTGAACGTACTTGAGCCACCAGAGGACAGTATTAAGGATATTCAGAGGAAATTGGTGGATTTCTTCTGGTCTGGTCAAAAATGAATTCCCGGGCCTGCACTTTATTTACCAGTGCATGAAGGAGGGCAAAGCCTAATAGATGTACGAAGCCGCATAAATGCTTTTCGACTACAAGCAGCACAGAGACTGTTGTTTGAAGAGAATGCTGGGTGGATAAATGTTGCTTGTGCTCTTCTACGGAAAACATCGGGTCTATTGTAAGACAAACAGCTTTTTCTACTGCAAATTGACGAAGTGGATTTGAAGGACTTAACCCCTTTTTATAAGTCAATGAGAACAGCTTGGAAGAAGACATTTTTTATACACAGAGACATTTTAAAACCTGAGGACTGGATAATAGGAGAACCGTTGTTCCACAACCCATTAATACGAACAAATATTTTGTCCTCTAAATATGTGAAAAGCTGTTTTGTAAAGGCTGGTTTTGTCAAGTTGGGGGATCTGAGAAGTGGAGATGGCTGGAAAACAGCGGAGTCTTTGCAGAGTGCGACTGGGTTGAGATCTCTTCGCCTCCTGAGAAGAATAATGGAAGAGGTATGGGCTGCTCTACCTGGGGCTAGTAGAGAGGCACTATCACAGGATTGGATTGAGGATTATACATTTCCACCCATTAAAGTTTCTGCTGCTGTACAGGAGGAGAATGAGGGAGCTGGAAATTCGATTCTGTCGTTTGAGTACCCCGAGTTGGGAAGTTTTCAAGATATTAAGAAGAAAGAAATGTATATAACGTGTGTAAAAGTTACTCATCAGACTGTGTTAAGAGGAGTGAAGACATGGAAGTGGTCGGAAGTGTTTGGAACAGACTTTAAGGAGGTCTCTTTATAAGTTGCCTGTTGAAAAGCGTACTGCAGACCTGCAGTGGAGATTGTTGTTCGGGGCTATAGCTACGAACAGACACGTGGCACGCTTGAATCCAGCAGTGGGGACAGAGTGTTTATTTTGTGGTTTAGAAGAAACGGTTAGTCACTTATTTATTGATTGTTTTAGGCTGAAGGGAGTTTTTTATTTTTTAACACAATGTTTTATTAGATTAGATTAGATTAGATTAGATTCAACTTTATTGTCATTACACAAGTACAAGGCAACGAAATGCAGTTTAGGTCTAACCAGAAGTGCAATAGCAGCAAGTGCAGAATATACAACGTTTGCATAAGTGCAGGACATGGATATGTACTGAGTATATATAAATATATCTATAAATAGAGAGATGGTTATTACTATAAACAGAATTTACAGGTGAATATGTACAGTGAATAATATACAGATGGTTATTACTATAAACAGAATTTACAGGTGGATATGTACTATGAATATAATATACAGATGGCTTTTACTATAAACAGAATTTTACAGATAGAGGTATACAATGATATGTTAGGCTAAAATGAGGAATATGGCAGTGGATTAAGGTAGTGCAATAAATTATGGACAGAAGCTATCCGAAAAAAAAGTGTAAAAGTGCAGTGGAAGTGATTGCATATTACAGTTAGAAGTACGGTGCAAAATACAAATGTAAACAGTTGGTACTGTAAAAACAGTCGGCAGTGCAAATGAGCATCATCCAGTTACGGTGTGGTAGTGCAAAATGCATAAGTAAACAGTTGTTACTGTAATAAACAGTCGGTAGTGCAAATAACAAAGTGAAGGCGGATGTGAGGTAGGAGAGTTATCAGTATATGAGGGGAGTGGATCAACGGGGGTTTGAGTTCAGTAAAGAGACAGCTCTGGGGAAAAAAAATTTCTTTAGTCTGCTGGTCCTGGTCCGGTGGATCCTGAAACGCCTGCCGGAGGGCAGGAGAGAAAACAGTCTGTGGGCTGGGTGAGAGGAGTCCTTGAGGATGCTGCGAGCTCGATGCAGACAGCGTTTCCTCTGGATGTGTTCAATGGCAGGTAGTGGAGTCCCTGTGATGCGCTGGGCAGTTTTCACCACCCGCTGCAGTGCCTTGCGCTCCGCAACAGAGCAGCTCCCATACCACACTGCCACACAGTTGGTCAGGATGCTTTCTATTGCGCAGCGATAGAAGTTCACCAGGATAGCCGAGGAGAGCTGATTCTTCCTCAGTGTCCTCAGGAAGAAGAGGCGCTGGTGAGCCTTCTTGACCAGGCTGGAGGTGTTGGTTGTCCACGACATGTGACCGAGATGTGGATCCCCAGGAACTTGAAACTGGAGACACGTTCAACAGCCATTCCATTGATGTGGATGGTGTCGTGTGTGCCTCTTGACTCCTTCCTGAAGTCCACGATGAGCTCCTTCGTTTTGGTGGTGTTGAGGAGCAGGTTATTTTCGGTGCACCATGTGGCCAGGTGCTGGATCTCCTCCCTATAGGCAGTCTCATCGTTGTTGCTGATGAGACCAATCACCGTAGTGTCGTCCGCAAACTTGACGATAGAATTAGATCCGTACACAGGCTTGCAGTCGGCGGTGAAGAGGGAGTAGAGAAACGGGCTTAGCACACAGCCCTGTGGTACACCAGTGTTAAGAGTGATGGATGTGGAGCAGGTGAATCCTGAACGAACATTCTGGGGTCTGTCAGTTAGGAAGTCCAAAATCCAGTTGCACATTGAGGTATTGATGCCCAGGTCTCCAAGTTTGGCTATTAACTTGGTTGGGATGACAGTGTTGAATGCTGAGCTGAAGTCAACAAACAGCATGCGTGCGTAAGTGTTCTTATTGTCCAGGTGAGTGAGCACAGAGTGCAGTGCCATGGAAACGGCATCCTCTGTGCTCCTATTGCTGCGGTAGGCAAACTGGTGTGAGTCCGATGTGGATGGTAGAGAGTCTTTTAGGTGTTCCAGGACCAGCAGCTCAAAGCACTTCATGACGATGGATGTGAGTGCTACAGGGCGGTAGTCATTAGGGCACCTCGGGTTAGAGTGTTTTGGCACTGGCACAATGGAAGTGCGTTTAAAGCATGATGGTACAGCTGCTTGGGCAAGAGACAGGTTGAAAATGTCTGTAAAAACCTCAGCGAGCTGCTCCGCACATGCCCTGAGAACACGACCAGGGATGTTGTCTGGTCCAGCAGCCTTGTGCGCGCTGATCCGGCTCAGTGACTTGCAGACATCTGTGGTGGAGAGTGTGATTGGTGGGTCAGCTGAGGGTTTGAGCTTGGTGGCAGTTTCTCTGTTGTCTCTTTCAAAGCGAGCATAAAAGTGGTTTAGCTCGTTCAGGAAGTTGACATCAGTGGCTGCGGGGGTGGAGTGGGGGGGTTTGTAGTCACTGATGGCCTGGATGCCCTGCCACATGCGTCGAGGGTCAGAGTTGGAAAAGTGACCCTCTATCTTTAGCTTGTAGCAGTGCTTGGCCTTTTTGATGCCCCTCTTCAGGTTTGCTCTGGATGTACTGTAGGCTTGTGCATCTCCTGATCTGAAGGCAGTATTGCGTGACTTCAGCAGGAGTCGCACTTCCCTGTTCATCCATGGCTTCTGATTTGGGTATGTGGTGATCTGTTTCTGGGTTGTAACACTGTCAATGGTGGTATTGATATGATCCAATACAGAGGAGGTGTAGAAGTCAATGTCTGTGTGAGCACCACTGGTGGCTTGAGAAGCAAACACACTCCAGTCTGTGTGTAGAAACCTTTCCTGGAGTGTGGAATCAACCCCCGCAGGCCACACCTTGATGATCTTCATCCGGGTTCATCCGGGTTCAACCTTTATAAGGTTTGGAGAACATTTTTCTTATCAGAGTTTTATAAGTGGACCAAAATATAATTTTCAGGAAAGGAGGAAGAAATGTTTACTGAATTTTTTGTTAGGGTCTGCAAAATTGTCTATCTGGAAAACTAGGAAAAATAAAATGTTGGGGATTGGTTCAATAAATGCTGAGATGGTTTTAAAAGGGATGATAACAGCTAGAATTAAGATAGAGTATACATATTATAAATTGGTAAATGACATTGTAATGTTTTCTGAAGTTTGGTCAGTGGGGGAAGTTCTTTGTGAAATTGGAGAAAATGAAATGTTGATTTTAAATTTGTATAATGTAAATTATTTTGTAAAATAATTGTATGATTTGAGGTAGAAAGACAAATGGTCTAATAAAGAGATTGTTAAGCCTCTCTCTCTCTCTCTCTCTCTCTCTCTGTGTGTGTGCGCTTATGTGATTTATGAGGACATACATTTGTAGACATTTCATGTGTCCCCGTAAATTAAATAGCTTTAAAAACATACTAAACAATGTTTTATTAAAAATGTAAAAATGCAGAATGTTTTCTGTGATGGGTAGGTTTAGGGGTAGGGAGTAAACTCTTGAAACTTTGCACACGCGTCGGAATGCGCGGCCATCAGAGCTGGGCTGAAGCGGGTACCTGGGTGTGGCAGGGGGACTCGACAGCACCCCCTTAAGTGGGGTCTGAAAACTTGGTCCATATATCAAACACACTTTGCGGCCACCCTTGGCTTAAGCTTGGCCACCCCTTTGGCCACCCCGCTCACAACTGCTGTGTATCTTTTTGTTTTCTTCTTTTTTTGACAAGAATTTCATTTATTTAAACGCAAAAACGTCTCTTTAAGACCACAAAAAACGTGAGACTTCAGACATCAGATGCGCACTCCAACATCTCAGCGACAGGCGCAAGTCAGGTACAGGTGCCGAATGAGCTTCAGCAGAACAACAGTGAATGGCGAACAAAAGAGGCTATAGACTACGTCAATGTTTCTCAACTGGTGGGTTGCAAGACTGTTTTGAGCGAGTCGCATTGTGTGCAGTCAAAGAAACAACAACAAACATAACTCTGTTTTTTCGATGCCATCTTTATTTTGAAAGATATGTGTGAAAACTGGTGACACTTCTGTCAGATTCTGAGAGAAGCGCGTTGTCCTGATTCAGTATCTGCTGTCAGACAAGGCTCAACATAATTTATCAATATTTTAATCAACAACATTTTTCACAGACAAAAACGAGATGAAAATCAAAACCAGCTTTGAATGACAAAAACTATGACTAATATCTATTATCTTTTCGGTCTTAAAGTGACAGCAGTCCATTTACCTGCTTCCATTTGTGCTCTTAATATTAACCAAACAACAAAAGACAGAGAAAATCACCTCTTTAGTTTTAATAAGGATTCATTATATTTATTATACATTAATTATTCAATCCATATTTCATCTATAAGGAATGTTGTATGCAAGTTGTTATAAAGAATTCATATCATTTCATTGAAAATAAGACATTGTGTTCTTCTTTAGGAGGAGTAGTTTTATTTAATTGTTACATAATATTTTTTTATATGTCACAGCAGTTAAATCTGTGTCTGTATTGCATGTTTAAACTTTAATATCATTCATATTAATAGGTTAATACATTAGATGTTTTCTCCAGGAGTATATAATGGGTTTGGACATTTTAGAGAAATTCTTAATGCATTACAATTTAACTAAACCCATTTAATTTTGTTTGTGAGTGTGTGCGTCAGAGTGTAGTGTAGAGAACAAGTTCTAACATCCTGTTAAGTTTTCTGATTAGTATTTTTCTTTATATAAAAATAAAAAAAAGATTTATAGATTTATTGTAGCAACCTGTGCACTTTCTGAAGATTTTTTGCACTGTGAATTTGCCCTGTCAGTTCTGTTTTTGAATAAAGGATTGGAAATAATTGTTTTGGTATCCGATTCATCGATTAATCGGAAAAATAATCGACATATTAATCGATTATCAAAATAATCGTTAGTTGCAGCCCTAAATTTCATAATTAATGATTAATTAAATAAATAAATGTATTTATTTTGTAAAATTACATGAAAACACAACATTTATTGTTTAATATATTTCACAACTACCTCTTCCACACACACTGTTTAAAAAAACATTTTTTTCATTATTAAATGTGCTTCTTCATAAAGCCGTTTTTCATAATAATATGCTGCATTTACGAAAGACGCCTATTTGACGAATCATGCATTTCCAAAGCACGATTTTCCCAAATATTTTTTTCATAATATTAGAAGACATTTCACAAATGCCAATCAACAGGCAGTGGGCGATGCTTGGCGCTTATTGGATAATCCTTTCAGATTTATTATTTTTGTCTGTCTGGGTCTGGCAAGTGGCAAGAGGAAATTGGGGAATTGATTGGAAATTAATATGGCGGTAGGAATTGATCAAGTTAAAAGGGCACTGCTGTAATTTGCAGATGATGTAGAAGAGAATGGTTTGTTTGAAAATGAATGAATTTCTAAAATAACCTAACTTCATCAACATAAGGGCAGAGCCCTTGAGCGAGGCTGATAGCATTTTGAGCAGACCCACAAGTGATCAAGAATATTCCAATATACAAAAAAGTTTTTCTTCGACTCCTTGATCCTCGTATTCTTTCCT